>NC_139234.1:37844299-38465705 GCF_977018435.1 Lepisma saccharinum
GAGAGAGAGAGAGAGAGAGAGAGAGAGAGAGAGAGAGAGAGAGAGAGAGAGAGAGAGAGAGAGAGTGAGTGAGTGAGTGAGTGAGTGTGTGTGTGTGTGTGTGTGTGTCAGCCCCCCGTTTCCCCCTCTCTCTCGCATCCCATTACTTTCTCTTCTCCTTTTCTTTCCTCTCTCTTTCGTCTCTCTCTCTCTTCCTCTCTGTGCCCCTCCCCTGGGCACACACACACACACACACACACACACTCTCTCTCTCTCTCTCTCTCTCTCTCTCTCTCTCTCTCTCTCTCTCTTCCATTCCATTCTCTTTCTCTCCCTCTTCCACTCCCCCCCATTGCCCCGGCGCCTCTCCTCCTTCCCCGAAAGAGAGAAAGAAGAAGAAATAAAGTTTTTTTTTTAGAGAGAGAGAGAAAGATTGGGGGAAATGGGGGCGACCAGAAAGAAGAAAAATGAGAGGGGGGAGAGAGAAATAGAGAGAGAGAGGTGTGGGTGAGTGTGGAGAGAAATAGAAAGATAAACGCTTTCTTCTCTTTCTCACTCTCTATTTCTTCTCTTTCTCACTCTCTATTTCTTCTCTTTCTCTCTCTCTCCTCCCGTCTCTCTCTCTCTCTCTCTCTCTCTCATGGAAGGAAGGAGAGAAAGAAAGAAGGAGAGGAGAGAGAGAGAGGGGGCCTCCCCGATGGCAGGCCACATGTCAAAAATTAATGGACTTTGGTTGGGAGGTTTTATACCACCTGCCATATTCTCCTGACTTGGCCCCTACAGACTACCACCTGTTTCGCACGTTGCAGAACTCCTTCGCTCGGTAAATCTTTGATTATGTGGAGGCTGTGAAAACTGGCTTACAACAGTTACTAGACTCGAAACCTCAGGACTTATCGATGCGGGATTCATCTCCTACCAGCAAGATAGCAAGAGGTAATTAATTGCGATGGCAATTATGCACAGTTCTAGGTGCATTACAGTTTGTGTTGTTTGCACTTCTTTCTGCACACCAAAAATGGGTAGAACTTTTGCATGTACCTAATACTTTGAGAAAAAAAAATCAATTTTTTAGTACTTCATCACTGATCGACGAAAAGAAGAGAGGAATCGAAAATGGACAAAGGAGAAGAGAAAAGAGGAAGGGAAAGGGGAAGAGGAAAAGTAGAGGAGAGAAGAAAAGAGAGGATAGGAGAAATAGTGAGAAGAAAGAAAAAGATTCGAGGAGAGTTGAGGATAATGGAGAAAAGAGGGGGAGAGGAGAAAAAACAGATGATACGAGAACAGAAGAGGATATTGGAGAGGAGAGGAGGAGACGAGAAGAGTGGATTGGAGGGTAGAGTAGGGAGAGAAAAAGAGAAGAACAAAGAGGAGAGGAGAAGAGTGCAGTGGAGTCTTAAATCGAAGTAAGGAGAAGAGATAATTGGAGTGGAGAAGAGTGGAATTTACACAAGAGGCGAGAAGAGGAGGGGAGGCGATATGAGATAGAAGCAAAGGAGAAGGAGGGGTTGAGAAGGATAGGAGAAGAACAGATGAGACTGGAGACGAGATTCAACACCGTCAATTTCACATTAGCTAATAATGGAAATCAAGCACACAAACTGTACTTTTGAATGGCAGAAAATGAATGATAAATGCATTCCGAAGATACATGTTCAACTTTCATGTACAAAATATGTTTTACACATATGCAACATGGAGCGACATAAAATAGAAAATACATATGCAACAAGCTAACTCTAAATTGTGTATGTATTCAATGCTTATTTAACACAAATATATAACATATATTATTTAAATACATTACATTACAGAAAACAAGTAGAATGCGAGCGAAGCGAGTAAGAAAAATTTTTGCAATTGAAAACAATATTGATTTAAGAGGGCGCAAATAATTTCACTGGACACCATGGCATCTCTCTTTTACAACTTTTTTTTTTCAATCATACGGCGCCCATGGTTGACTCCCGCCGCCCCTAGCTACAGCTCTGAACTTCACAAAAATGAGAAAAGCAGATAATGTGAGAGAAGCAAGCAAGAAAACTTTACAAAATGTATTTTTATTTGTATCAAATTTGTAATCGAAGGGGGTAATTGCTCCTCTGTGCCCCCTGCAGATGCCCTAGGCTGTCAATGTTTGCCCCCCCCCCCTATTTGCCCCTAATAAGGTGCAAATATTATCACGGGTTGCCAAGGCATTCTCTCTTTCACAACTTTTTTTCATTTAGATCATTGGTGCCCATGGCAGACTCCCGCCGCCCCTAGCTACAGCTCTAAACTTGACGAAAACGAGAAAAGCAGATAATGCGAGCGAAGCAAGCAAGAAAATTTTACAAAATTTCTATTTGCATAAAATTTGAAATCGAAGGGGTAATTGCTCCTCTGTGCCCCCTCCCCTGAAGGTGCCCTTGGCCATCAATGTTTGCCTCCCCTTGCTACCCCTCCGTGGTTGCGTCCCTGTATAATACAGACATATTTAAGCAATATATGTTTACTTTAAATGCTTTAGGCTCACAGCCATTGTTAGTCAACCTTATTCTGCACAGTTTGTCTGCTCGGTTAAACTTGTATTAATGCGAATACCATGCCCCTCCTCCATCCAAACTGATTCTAAGGGCATAAGAGGTGGGTGGTGTTTCATTTCAACCCTATCCTCGCGATCACCCACAGGTAGGTACAAAAACTACATAATCAAAACTAAAAATTAATAACAAGTCAATCAAACAATACGATCCCCCCATTTTTGTGTGAAGATATATAGAATTGGTATAAAATTTTGTCCCCCCCCCCCAAATTTCCATGACGCAGGCACGTCATGAAACCCCCCTTTGGGCACCCCTGCAAACAATGCACAACAACATAACAATCATTATTTTTATAAAACCCACAAACACAAAAAGCACGTTGCTGCCCCGTAAAGAGCTCCATGGCAACTAAATATTAACAATGTTGCCAAGCGTTTGTGATCTATCTCATTTCTCTGTAATGTGCAAATTGCCCCAGAGGGTGGATTCAAAATCAAAAATATTTCTGAGACACCCTTTATAAAGATTAACATTTCTGATAACAGAAAGAAGTGAATATTAGTTGTAACTATGTCTCTTCTTCATTTACAATCCTTGGACTCTTGTTGTTATATATCAGTGAGTTATACTTAAAAGTAATAAGAACTTTTTTTTAACCAAGGATGAAAATTTTTTTAATGTTAATTGTAAGATGAAGGTGGATGCATGGAAATGTTTGGAAAGATCTTAATCACTGAATTACATATTTTACAGAAGAGTGGATTCCAGTGTCACCAAAGCAGGAACAAAAGCCAAAAGCCGAGGTAGTTGTGCAGCAGCAGCAGCAGCATCATCATCAGCAACAGCAGCAACAACAACAACACCAGCAACAACAACAACAACAACAACAACAACAGCAGTCAGTACAGCCAGAACAAGCGCCACCCCCAGAACCACAAGTGTTTCCTATTATACCAAATGCTGAGGTAATTAATCATAGAATACCATAAAGTTAATTTAGTTGAGGTATTCTTAAAATGAGAGATTGTAATAGTAAATGTCCATGTATTTGATACAAGGTAAGAATGCCATAAAGGCAACCAAGAAAGTTCTGTTTTCACCCAGCGACTTCAAATGCCAATAAGTGACGTGAAATGCATCTGAAAGGTCAAACAGTCCCTATCAGCATAAATGACTTGCTTCCAATGTCCTGGAAGACTATGGATCCCATTGGTAGAACTCTGCAGAATGGGAACTGAACAAATCATAAGTGTGTAGGTTTGAGTGGAACAGGTGGTAGTTGGATGGGACAATCTGTGGAGAATAAGACAGATTTCATCAGCATTTCTCAACCAGCCTCTGGTGGAGTGTTAGCACAGCATGCTACAATGCCAGCAGTCCTAGGTTTGGGTGTTCTTTGTCAGTGTCCCTTCATCAATTTCATCATATAATCACATATCCTCATCATCGCGATTAGCTAAAAGTGGCAGAAAAGTGATGATCAAAGTCAACCAAGGCAGACAATGGTGTCTCGTGTAATCTTAGCCACGTGGAGCCTCACATTTTCTGCTAAGTAGAGGACACCTTTGCAATTCACAAGTGCTGGTGCCATGTTTTTTAAGTTTTTTTTGTAGGGATGGGACAGATTCATCTGTACTCTATCGGTTTATCAGTAAAATTATCGATAATTTAACCAATCTGATATATCCATAAATATCTTATATTTAGTGTAATATTCTGCCATTTTGTTACAATTTTTATGGATATAAAAATACAATCTCCATGTCCTACTTTGTTTAAAAAACTAATCTCTAAATTTACAGCTTTTGCATTAAATTCAACTGCAAACCCATATTTATTCAAGAAGTGAATGAACCATTCAGGTTCAAGGACCAGTTGGAATTTTATATCTGATCGGTAGAATATCTGTTACTGGTATCAGTAAATTTTATACTGGTACGTTATCAGTGTTGGCCAGAATTTCATAGCTGTCTATCCCTAGTTTTTTTGTGAACATGCTCCAGCTGCTGAGAGTACACAATTCCATTGATTGTCTGGCCAGGTGGCAGCAGTTTGTGAATTAGTCCACAAAACAGAGTGTAACCTTCTTTTGATGCAATGGTGGTTTTGGTTATTTTGGGATGGGCTCATGTGATGCTAACCCTACATGGTTAGCCACTTGTCACTGCATTTCAGCACTGTTCAGAAATGTATCCTTCTCCATATGTGACAGCAAGTAAATGCAAGCATCTGCTCGTGTTGCCTTCCGAGCAGCAGTCGTGTCATGCGGAACCCATCGACCCACCTGTACAGTTTTCCAATCTGATTGAATTATTGTTGTTTGAAGTCTACTTCGTGCACAAATAGGCTAATTGGGACTGGACCTACAGTTTAAAGAGGGATGATGTCGAATGGTTTCTACACTGGCATGGAATTTTTCTCCCAAGTTGTCACATGTTCGACCATTGTTCACCTCAATAGCTGCCTGCAGAGCGTCATTGTCTACGGCTGTCTGTATTCCAGCATGTAGTGCATCTTTGAAGGATTCATCAACGTCCTTGAATCTTTTAAAGTCACCGTTGTACTGTCCACTCATTCACCACATCACTTCTGAATGCCTGGCCTGGCTGATTCATTTTTTTTAAAGTTTAAAGTCTTGTGCCATACAGGCTGTTTGTACTACCTTTGTATCGCCTGTTCTCAGCGAATACACCAACCATAACTTGCTGGTTGAACATGTGTACACCCACCAAGTATCGTCTTATCTGTCGAACCTTGGAACTCACAGAGTCAGGAGCTCGTGATGTTCGACATCGTGAGAAACTAACATAACTTTTTTGGTTACCTTTATAATTATAAATCTACTGTAATTTATTTTTACAATACCTACTTGCAGAAAACTCTCCTAGTGATGAAATGAAACTTTAAGGAACCATCATAATGACAAATGGAACAATTACTGACATTAATAGTATTTGTGGTAAGGTGCAGTTAGCCTTGACATTACTTGACTCGACACTGGGAATTCGTTACGTTACAATGTGCTTGCCTTGGACTTGGGTTCACTGGAAACTGTTCTTTCACGTATGGGATATGTGAATAGATGTGTTCATCATTTTACTATGGTATTTCCAGATGTAGATATTTGCCATTCTCATGGCATGAAAGTGAAGTTGTTCTCATAGCCTTGTTTTTGTATGTTTTTGTATTGTATTTGATCTTGAATAAATTAGTTTCTTCATTCATTTCCAATACGATGTTTTTTTCTTGTTGAGCTTCATACAATTTCTTCATGTACCTGTAGTTGAGTATTGCTTCCTATTTCCCATTGGCTTGTGCAGCTTTTGTTGATCTCTTATGGATCCTTTCGACTGGCCAATATAAGGAGCATTCACATTTTAAACTGGATATTTTTTAGAATAATGGTGTCTTTATAGGATTTTGAGTCTAAGAAATGCTTAAAATTGGGTCTTTTTTCTGGATTAAGCAAAGTAATTTTATGCATCTAAAACTAAGTCAATTCTTGTTGCTTCTCATTTCATGACTTTTTGTTTTGTTAACCTACTTTCATCTTATCTATTATTATAGTCATTCTGATTTCTTCTCTCTTCGTTTGCTACAAATTGCACATATTTAAATATTATAATTGTGCTCTTGTTGAGTGGTTGTTAGAATTGCATGTATCAATGCTTATCTTTCAGGATGATTGCTATGGATTTTTGTTTATTATTTTTGTTTCCTTACCCTCAAAGAGATAATGAATGCATCCTGGTTACTTGCTATTGTGTGATTCTTACTGTGACTTTTTAAAACTGCTTTCTAACTTGCTCCTATCTTAGTCAAATAATACTTATAATTTTTTTCATGATGTGTTACATACAGAACTGTATAGAAAGATGTTCAGTAGCTCTGATGGGATGGATATTTGGGAGGTTGTTTCTTATGATGATTCTCGTTCTTCTATCCCCTTCTGTAGAGAGCATCCAGATTCTGCTATACAAGCTCATCCACATTCACCTGGTATGTTGTATATGCAGTTTTTACTAGATTGTATGCTATTTTCTGGTTTGACATTTGATAGTGTGCTTCTAAGTGTCTTCTTAATGCTGAATTATGTCCTGAGTTGGAATATGGAATGAATCCTGCTTATCTTTTCCAATAACCCAGGGAGTATGGTATGCAGACTGTGCTTTTTGAATCAGTCTTTTTATTTGTCTGCTTGGCTGTGGATGGCTCTTAGTTATGGTTGATAGATACTTGTTAAGTTTCATTGTATGTATTTATGATGTGTTCCTTTTCTTATTGTTGTCAGATTTGAGCATATTCTTCTAGCCGTTGAGTTTAGGCAGTGGATTATGGTGTTCTTTGTACTCTTGGGGTGATTTATAGCATAGGTATTTCCCAGTGTGTGTTGGCTTTCAATTTACACCTGTTTATATTTGATTTCCAAATCTATCTACTAGGACATCAAGGAATGGCAGGCATTTGTTTTGTTCCATTTCCATAGTAAGTTTGGAAAATTCATAATTGATAGATGTATACTATTCAAATCTTGGAGGAAATCTGGTAGTGTGGGGCCTCCATGTGTCCATATGACAAAATCATCTACATACCTAACCAGTCTTAGGTTTCCTGGTGCTTTGAGTGAGGGCTGTCTGTCCAAAGTGTTCCATGTATATGTTGTTAACTATTGGTGAATCCATTGCAATACCATCTTGTTGTCAGTAGTAGCCAGTGTCTATTTGATACATAGGGACAGTAATAGGGATGGATGATATCAGAAATTTGATATCACAATATATCATCAAGAAAATATCGTCACGGGCAATACAATACGATATTTTTCCGTATCATGATATCGGTGATATATCATCTCCACGATACATATCACCAAAATATCATAACGATATATCGCTGACACAATATATATTGCTAAAATATCATGACTATATATCGTCTAGTTGATATCACCTTGTCGATATTTTTTTCAATATTGTGATATATCGTCAACACTAGACAGTAACACTCTGATGGCTTCTGCTGTAAGTGTTCTTTGGTTGTGTAGTGTATTATCTTTCTGAAGCACTGTTGGTGCTTCATCTGTGGGGACGTTTTCGAAGAGGCTTTCAACATGAAGGCTGACTAGTGTGTTGTTTTTATCTATAAGTGTTCAGAGTTTTTGATGTGTGTGTCACTGTTGCCTGAGAGAGGGTTGATTATTAGTAGTATGTGTTTGACAAGTGTGGGAGCCTAAGAGCTAACTATCAGACGAAGGGGTGTTTCTGGCTTCTGTAGTTTTTGTAATCCATAAGATGTGGTGGTTTAGTATAGTTCACTATTAGTCTTTCTTGTTGAGTATGTTATTTCTGAACTTATTGATGGTGTTGGCTACTTTTCTTTCAAAGCTGGGAGTGGGATGATTGTGTAGTAGTCTACATCAGTTATCTGTGTCTACAAGCATCATTAGTTTTTCATTATATGCAGCCATGTCCATTGTTACTGGTGCATTTTTCGTTTATCTGCTGGGAGAATCTTATAGACTGGTCCTTTCTCCAACTGTTTTGCTGAGGTTTGGTTTTGAGGATTTGGCTTTCTACAGAGCTGCACAAACTCTCCTTTGAGTTTAGGTATTGTCGATAAATCCTCACCTCTGGCAAAAATATTTTTTTCTCCTAAAGACTAGAGAAGAGGTCCTCACTCAAAATGTATTCTTAGAATAAGTATAGTTTAAAGCATTAGACAATGGATAATGGCCAATTAACATTGCTTGCTTATGTAGAATCATTCTCGCTAACATTCAGAGAATTATTAAAACTGTGGCATATTGCACTAAATTATAAGATATAGATATATTGAATTGTTACAATTATTGGTGATTTTACCAATAAACAGATTATGCCTCGAACAGCTGATACCTATAGAGTACCAATCTCTCCTACACTTAAACAACGTTATGTTATTTTTATTACCTTAATATTTATTCAGTAAGATATTCAGTTGAGCAGTAGTTGATCAAGATTTGACATCTGCCACTCTACACCATTCTCTATCTTCAGCACTTCTGCTGTTCTTGAGTGTTTCTGCAGTAACTGTGAATTCGACGAAGTACTGAAAAATAACGTTCAGCGCAACCACTATAGCCAGAATCGTCGAACCAACGCACATCCGCTATTCTTCAATATTTATTGTGCATAAATGCATTTCAACGATAATTTATGATTATCATCATCATTATCATTATTTGATCTATTTCTGTTTGTTTCAATTTCGTTAATTTAACTTTCCAAGTAATCTGTTTCTTTTACTTCTAAACGTGCGGTTAACTTCTCTCTTTATTCTTTTATAATTGCTTAAATTTGTATCATCAGAGTTATTTAACCACCTAAGTCTAGCCTGATTTCTTGTTTCTATTAGATTATGACATTTATTTCAAACCATGACTTACTTTTTCTTGGTTTATGGTATCCTGTACTTTCTTTAGCTGCTGATTCTATTGCATTACGTATGTACTCCCAATTCTTATTTTCGTCTGTTTCATTTGTAGTTTCATTATCATTCAAATCCTGCAAGATATCAAATCTATTTGACAGTTTAATTTGGTAATCCTTCGTAATTCTATAAACAGCAAATTTTCCTATATTAGATTTTAGAGCTTTTAGATTTTGTTGCTTATGAGTTACGATTTATCACTGAGAGTCTTTCTCTTAATTTAACAATTACTAAGTGATGGTCACCGGCACAGTCAGCACCTCTATGTGAACGAACGTCAATTATACTAGTATACCTTCTTTTGTCAATGAGAATATGATCTACCTGATTATGAGTTTTACCATCTGGAGAAGTCCAGGTATATTTATGGATGGATATCTTTATGTTTAAAAGTGGTACTTTTCACAATTCAATTCAATTCTTTGATTGATTGATTGACTTGCTTTATTTTACTTCGCTTTTTGTGCCACTTTTGGCTAATTTGGGAAGATGGGGATGAGTGATGATATGATGAAATTGATGAATGGACACTCACAAATATCCATGCTCAGGCCAGGATTCGAACGCGGGCCCTCTAGCATCATAGTGCGATGTGCTAACCACTCTGCCATATGGGGCGGCTCAATTCTTTGAGGTTGCAAAAGTAAATAATCTTATACCATTATCATTACTTAATTCATGAAGCTTTCTTTACCAATAGTAGGTTTAAATGCCCCTTCTTTGCCAATCTGTGCATTACAATCACCTAACAGAATTTTCATATACTGGGAAAATTTATCAAAGACCTGTTCTAATTCTACATAACAATCATCTTTAGTATTATCATCTTTATCTTCCATTGGTGCATGAATGTTTTTTAAGATAATTTTGCACCACCTACCTTGTAAAACTGCAAATGATATCCTATCATTAATAAATTCTACTTTTTTAATGGCCGAGATAATTCTATTATTAATGAGGAAGCCTGTTCCAAAATTATGATTTTCAGTACCACCATAGAAAAAGTATAATTTTTAGTTTTACAATTACCTTCTCCTGGGCAGATACTATATCTAATTTATACTTAACTATCTCATTAACTGTACACTGAAATGCCCCAGGCTGGTAAGTAAAGACAGAACATTCCAAGTGCCTAATTAAATATAACAGATTTTTTAAATAAAAATATCAGATTTATATAAAGGTGTAAATGAATTTAGAAAGGGGTGGCAACCTAAAGTAAACTTGATAAAAGATAAAAACGGCAATTTTTTTTGACTGATCCAAGCGATATTTTAAATAGATGGAAGAACTACTTGAATGACCTTGAAAATGTTCATGTAGGGGAGAAATCAGAACCTTTAGTTCGAGAACCTAACTTGACTGAAGTTAGAGATGCTATTAAAAGGCTAAAGAATAACAAAGCACCTGGCATTAATTTAATACCAGCTGAGTTAATTAAATATGGTGGGAATTCGTTAATATGTCAAATTCATAAATTAATTTGTTTAGTATGGAATAAAGAAGAAATCCCTCAACAGTCGAAAGAATCCATAATTGTTCCTGTGTTTAAATAAAGGTGGTAAAATGAACTGCAATAATTACCGTGGAATTTCTCTACTCTCCACAACATATAAAATATGACAGTATCTAACATTCTTTTAACAAGACTAACCCCATATGCTAATGAAATTATAGGTGATTATCAATGTAGATTTAAACGTAACAGATCAAATTTTTCACATCAGACAGGCACTTGAGAAAAATTGGGAATATTATAAAAATGCCCATCAGCTATTCATTTATTTTAAAAAAGCATATGATTCAGTCAAAGGAGAGAAATTATATAATATATTAGTAGAGTTTGAAATACAATACCTAAGAAGCTTGTTAATATGACAAAGGTATGCACCTGTGAAACAAAGTAAAATTCGTGTGGATATTAATATGTCTGACAAATTTACAATTCACGATGGGTTAAAACAAGGAGATGCATTATCTCCATTGCTCTTTAATTTTTCCTTAGAATACGGTTAGAAGGGTAAAAGAAACTAACGAAGGACTAAAATTAAATGGTATGACTCGGATGTTAGCATATGCAGATGATGTAGACTTACTGGGGATGATGTAAATACAATTAAGAATAATGCTAAAATACTTTTCAAAACAGCCAAAGAGATAGGTTTGGAAGTTAACAAAGAGAAAACTAAATATGCTTACAGACCGCAACTAAGTCTTAGGTAATAATCAAAATCTAATTATTGATAACTCGTTTGAACCAGTTTCCAAATTCAAGTACTTAGGAGTAATACTAACAAATGAAAATGATATTAAAGAGGAAATAAAGAGCAGGCTTAATTCAGGAAATGCATGTTACTTTTCTCTTCATAAACTTTTGTCGTCTCGTTTAATATCTAAGAAACTGAAAGTTAAAATATACAAAACTAATTTTGCCTGTAATATTATATGGACGCGAAACTTGGTCCCTTACATTGAAAGAGGAACATTTATTAAATTAAGAGTATTTGAAAATAAAATCCTTAGGAAAATGTTTGGGCCTAAAAGGGATGAGGAGACAGGTGAGTGGAGAAGATTAGATGATTTAGAAGTACATAATTTGTATTCATGTCCAGATATAATTAGAATGATTAAATCAAGAAGACTTAGGTGGGCAGCCCATGTGCCACTAATGGGAGAGGAAAGAAGAGTTTACAGGATTATTGTTGGGAAACCTGATGGTAAGAGCCCAGTAGGAAGACCAAGACAAAGATGGAGGGATAATGTTGAGATGGAAATCGGTAGGGATGGAAAAGAGTATATAGATCTTGCTCAGAATAGATACAGATAGAAGGCCTATGTTGCTGCAGCCATGAACCTTCGGGTTCAAGAAGGCTAGAGAGTTAGATCTATTTCTGAGAATGCATTTCAGTCTTCAAGTGCCTTTGCTATGCTCCCAAGTGTTTGTTGAAATACATCATAAACTATACTTTTTGTATAAAAATGTAAATAAGCGACCTCGTCAATTCTGTGGGCGTAAAGTGTCCATTTTTCCTTAAAATTGCTAATCTTGCACATTTGTATGGATTTAGGAGTCAAATGGCACGTTCCAGATTCCTTCCAATTTTTTTCAGCATACTGGATCACTGTGTATGGGTCTGGATTAAAATGACAAAAAAATCATTTTGCTTTAATTTTTACACCCTGTAAATTGGGCAGTGGTCTACCGCCAAAAATAACCTCTCGCTTATCTTCAAAACTTCTCGTGCTCAGGCCTTGGACAAAGGGAGTTTCCCCCCAGTATGAGGTCTGTGGATTCATTACCTTCGGGACAATCGAACCACAGTAATTTAGCCCCAATTTTTAAACATATCCATTTCATACAAATCCCACACATAACACAAATGAAATTCACTGGAATATCTCGCAGCAAAAAATAAACTTAAAGAAAGAAAAAAATATTACAATTTAAATATTTTTAGGCAGATTTAGATCCAAAGAAAGTATGAGACTGGAATGAGTACCCCAGATGCGTTCACTTTCCCGAAAATCTACGAAGCATGCCAAAGTCCCCGAGTGTTCCTTTCCCCGAAATGTCATGAAATGTTAGTGACATCTGATGCCGTCTGTTAGCAAGGCTGAGAGACGGCTCATGTGTTTTACAACAGCTCGACTACGTGCAAATAGTTGGAATAATACCGTAAAAAATAATTGACCACATAGCATAGTTAATAAGTTAGTATTTTTTTATTTTCAAAGGGAATAACTCGTTCCCTCATTCCATGGAATAACCGCCCATAGTTCTGATGGTCTCAAAACAGCAAGGTGAGAAATTCCATGAACATTCTGTCATTTAACACTAAGTATTACCTATGCAGCAAGAAGTCTTCTATTTTCCATCACTTCAACATGTTTGCACTTTCTTTTCAATGCCTATGTGAATACCATAGCAAATGAGTAGGAAACGCTCACCAGGTGCAGGAAAAATTCAATTTTTTACGACCGTGGGTCACATCTTGAGTCCTAGGAAAAAAGAGATGGTGGAACTGGAAGTGAGTGTTCGACCTGCAAAGTTGCCATGTCCAGAGCTGCACAACTCACCACCTGTACTTGTGCCCTTTTGATGGTTTGAGTTCAGGTATTATCAATGAATCCACACCTCTGACAAAAATAAAACATGGGAAAACTTGGTTCTGTTGCCAGCCTTGTAAAAAGATTGGGAGTGTTTGTAGGGCTGAACCGATACCGGTATCAATGCCAATACTGTTACCAGTTCTCACCGATACCAATGCTTGAAAATTGTAATGATTGAGAGTTATTGAAAATATTGATTAATGTTAGTGTGCAAGTAGTATTGCATTCTAATTAAAAGCATCAGTATATCAGTTTTGCTTCAATATATTCAAGAATTACAACAGAATATTAAAATACTTCTTATGTAATCATCAAATGCAGTTTTCTCACACAGTATTAGTGCAAAATAATTGGAAACTTCAAATTTCACATAATTTCCATAACAATTAACCTCTGTGAATGTGTCACAGCATTTTTGAGAACCCTGTGAAATTCCATAATGCCTGAGAACTATTGGCCAGGATCGACTCAACCCTAATGGTAGTGTGTGGTGACTGGGGGGGGGGGGTGAGAGAAGGGAGTGTCGGGAATGAGGATGAGGGATGGAGGCCTGACATTATTCAGGTGAGGGGATTGCTGATTGATATGTAGGCCCTCTCCCATCTTTCCCACTGTGTTGGTGGATATGGGTAAAGGGTGGATGATCAGTACTTGGAAACAGTGGTTCAAAAGGATATTGTGATTGTTAGTATGGATGGTAACAGTGAAGTCCATGTTTTGGGTGGAGGAGCTGTGGTTGTTGATGCTATGGTAGAGGGTTGTGGATGTTTCCCCCAGGACCAGATTGCAGGTCTGATATTTTTTCTTGACACAGCACAATGTTTCATTTCAAATTTTGAATGCTTACGTGTAAGCAAAAACAGTCCACGTATTTGGAACAAATAGTGAATTATTAACAGAAGCAAAACCAAGTTTATTGTTGCTTTTCAGAATTAAAGGGAATTTTACTTGCATGTTACAGCATTTGATAGGGTTGAACCATTTCAATACTTATGTTGTGTTTTGTTCATTAATAGGCTATTGCCTTACTTTAACCAAGCATTTTGTTCCTATTTTGGTGGCTGAAATGTTTTGAGTGGTCAAGTAATGATCTCATCACTGAAGGCTTCAGATTACAGCCCTTGCCTTTATATTTGTGTGTGTCAATTTGTCAAGTGTACTTTCATCAATTTCATTCCTGTCATCACAATTAGTCAAAGGTGGCAGAAGAGTGATGTAAAATTAAAAAGTTACACATTTTTCATATGGGATCGTTCCATAAGATTATAATTGAAGACATCAATTGATTCTTCTTTGGATCTCACAACCTTTCTAATTACTTTGTAACAATTCTTTATTTTGTTCACATTAATTTTACTTATTCCATTTATTTAAAAAGTAGGTCTGATATATTTTAGATCATCAACTAGCAAGTGGTGGTTGGTGCATTTTTTGTATTTTACTTTGCTTTCCTACCACTTTTGGCTATTTGCAAAGATGAGGAAGAATGATGATAAGATGAAGTTTATGAAAGAACAATCACAAACGCTCATGGACAGCACACAACACAAATCCTGCAGAGGATTATACTGGCTGTGTGTCCAAATGGCAGAGCTACATTAGTCTGCAAAATATGAGGGGTATATGCAAGAGAGGTTGCCGTATGGGAGTCTTTAGACAGGGTCACCCCTGCAAGTGGTGGCCATGATAGTCTAGTCAGTAGGGTGTCTGGCTGACATGTTAGTGACCAGATGATCTAAGGTTGGGAATTTTTTTTTATCATATTTCTACATAAATTACCTCTGGGATTCAACTAGCCTGTACAAAGAGTACCGGGCGGGGGGGGGGGGGGGGAGCTAATGCCAGCCAGAGAGTGATGCTCAACACATCACCCCCCAAAATTTGCTAAGAGTGTGAATCCAGGGAGCCCTAGCTGCATATCCCCTATATGTGCCTCCATAGAGTGAAGCATGAAGTCATTTTACTTTTTTTAAAAATCTTAGTATCAAGTTTCACAGTATTAATAAACGTATGTGTCTTTGAATTCGAATGGACAAATCCTTAACCTTTACTCGTATTGTTGATATATCGACCATCGAATATAAGGTGCTACTCGTATTTTGGTCAATATTTCGACCATGCAGCTGATTACAAAATTTCTGTTTTTTTATTCTCTTGATACTTTTCTGTTCCATCAGAAACACTTACAGTGGGTTAAACGAAGCTTTGGCACGTCATGTGGATGCACCCCCTCCCCCGAGTCCAAAGTTACGTATGTAAGTTGGCGCGAATTTTAAATTCGTACACTAATTTGACAAAAAAAATGTTATAACTGGTAGACTATTTGACCATTCTACTTCGGGTAACTTTTGTTTTGCAGCTAAAACATTAAGGCATGCAACCGTGCAGAAATCAAAATGCCAAACCCAATATGAGGGGTTGGGTGGGCCATGGCCCCCAACAATGAAAAAATCATAAAAATGGGGAGTTTGTCCCCTCTTCCCCTGCTATTTTGGGAAGGGGACGCAAACTTTAGCCTTATTTTCAAAGAATGATCCTTTCTCAACCGAATGAAAGTCAATTCATGTTCCTCGGTGCATTACATTAACGAATATGTGAAACAAACTCCCCATTTTTATTATTTTTTCATTGAAAGTTGGGGGCCGTGCCCCACCCAACCCCTCTTATTGGCTTTGTCGTTTTGATTTCTACATGGTTGCATGCCCTGATGTTTTAGCTGCAAAACAAAATTTACCCGAAGTATGGTCAAATACTCAGAGTTGTAACATTTTTTGTCAAATAAGTGTACGAATTTACAATTCGCACCAAATGGCCTCGGCGAAACCGAAAAAAATGTTATAACTCGTAAACTATTAGAGCAATCTACTTCGGGTTACTTTTGTTTTGCAGCTAGAACATCAGGGCATGCAACCGTGCAGATATCAAAAGCCAAAGCCAATAAAAGGGGTTGGGTGGGCCTTCAACTTTCAATGAAAAAATCATAAAAATGGGGAGTTTGCCCCCTCTTCCCCCACTATTTTGGGAAGGGGATGCATACTTTAGCCTTATTTCAAAGAATGATCCTTTCTCAATCGAATGAAAGTCCTTTCATGTTCCTGGGTGCATTACATTATTGAATATGTGAAACAAACTCCAAATTTTTATGATTTTTTTCATTGAAAGTTGGGGGCCACAGCCCCCCCAACCCCTCTTATTGGCTTTGTCGTTTTGATGTTTACAATTCGCACCAAATGGCCTCGGCGAAACCGAAAAAAATGTTATAACTCGTAAACTATTAGAGCAATCTACTTCGGGTTACTTTTGTTTTGCAGCTAGAACATCAGGGCATGCAACCGTGCAGATATCAAAAGCCAAAGCCAATAAAAGGGGTTGGGTGGGCCTTCAACTTTCAATGAAAAAATCATAAAAATGGGGAGTTTGCCCCCTCTTCCCCCACTATTTTGGGAAGGGGATGCATACTTTAGCCTTATTTCAAAGAATGATCCTTTCTCAATCGAATGAAAGTCCTTTCATGTTCCTGGGTGCATTACATTATTGAATATGTGAAACAAACTCCACATTTTTATGATTTTTTTCATTGAAAGTTGGGGGCCACAGCCCCCCCAACCCCTCTTATTGGCTTTGTCGTTTTGATGTTTACAATTCGCACCAAATGGCCTCGGCGAAACCGAAAAAAATGTTATAACTCGTAAACTATTAGAGCAATCTACTTCGGGTTACTTTTGTTTTGCAGCTAGAACATCAGGGCATGCAACCGTGCAGATATCAAAAGCCAAAGCCAATAAAAGGGGTTGGGTGGGCCTTCAACTTTCAATGAAAAAATCATAAAAATGGGGAGTTTGCCCCCTCTTCCCCCACTATTTTGGGAAGGGGATGCATACTTTAGCCTTATTTCAAAGAATGATCCTTTCTCAACCGAATGAAAGTCCTTTCATGTTCCTGGGTGCATTACATTATTGAATATGTGAAACAAACTCCACATTTTTATGATTTTTTCATTGAAAGTTGGGGGCCACAGCCCCCCCAACCCCTCTTATTGGCTTTGTCGTTTTGATGTTTTAGCTGCAAAACAAAAGTTACCCAAAGTAGATTGGTCAAGTAGTCTGAGAGTTATAACATTTTTTGTCAATTAAGTGTACAAATTTAAAATTCGCACCAAAGGCCTCGACGAAACCAGGGTTACTTCCTGACGACCGCCTTGGCAGAGTAAAGGTTAAACTCTGTTTTAAGATCTGTACTATGTTGTCGCCCAAAATATGTAAATTGTAAATTTTGTCGAGAGCACAGAAACAATCCTCTGGGACTGGACAAACGTGAAGTGGGAAAAATAAACAAAACTTCAGAACACTGCATGTCAGGAGTGGGTAGCACAGCGTACTACGATACCAGAGGTTCCAGATTCGAATCCCAGCCTGGGCATGGGTGTTCTTTGTGACAGGTCCTTCAATTTCATCATATCATCACTGATTAGCGATTAGCCAAAAGTGGCAGAAATGTGAAGTAAAATAAACCAAATCAATCAATCGACTACATGTCAGGACAATTATTTGTTTCTTGATAATGCAGTTTTCGGTCCCTGATTCCATTTCTAAACTTTGAAAATAAATTGTTATGAACACAAACATAAACTAAATTAAATTTTGTGTTGCAACTATCCTTCAATGGTGGATGAATGCATAATTAAATACAGTACTAATATATTAGTATTATTTCAACTGCTACTAATGATGACTTGGGGAAAATGTTAAGACAATAACGTCATAATAAAGGCATTCATTTTGAACAACTTACTCTAGAGGTCTCATTAAACATAAAGCAAACTGTTTATGTGGAATTATTTTTTTTAAATTCAATGTTGACTTGAGTTCTGAACTTGTGAAAACAGCTCATCAATTCCTTCTTGTGCAACAGTTTAATATGTGAGTATCAAAATGAGAAACCTTCCATTACATCCATATCATTTACTCCTTTGAACTCAGTAATAACACTGGTATATATTGTCAGTTTCACAGTAGTTTGTAATGTTCGTGATTGTAACTCCTGTGCCACTCTTTACAGGGTTGGACAGTTGAGGCATGTGCCACACTTTATCTGAATAGGAGTGTACCTCCAAAATTTGAAAGTGCAAAAATGTACATATTTCATGAAGAATTTTACGTTTGGAAAATATCCATGTTAAAATGTAACTATTGTATTGTTTTTGGGGTGGAGCTTGGGTATAGAACCACCCCTGATAGGGTATGGAAATTTTCTTTCATTGCCACAAATGCTTTGGTCTATTGAGTATTAATCTGCACCCTGACTGGCCAACATTATAGACAACCGTTTAGTGATGTAATCGACCTTTCAGCCAATCCCTTGTTTACATGCTGAACAGGCATGTATCTAAAAATATGTTTCGGGGGGGGTGTAAGAACCATGTGTCTCAGGAATAATAATAATAATAATAATAATAATAATAATGATAGTTTAAATTGAAATAATTATATTAAATCAAATTAATACTAATAACAATACATAAATTAAAATTATATTATTATCACATGATTAGGTAAAAAGACTGTACTATAAGAATAGAGATATAACAGCGCATATTCATTATGTAGCTTACCTGTAGTTAAGATTGGAATAACTTACATAAAAACAAGTGCTCTGGCAATGAAATTAATGTCAAATACATGAATAATTGAATATTTATCGAATAACAAAAATGATGTTCCATGTAGTTGGACAAAAGTAAGTTTCTGATTAAAATTTTATGCATATTATTTTGAGTAGTAGTGTACATAAATCTTCTTTGTAATGTTATTCAAAACCGTATGATCCCAATATAATCCTTGCCTTCTAAAAAGTTCAGAGGAAATTAATAACCATCGATTATGCAACAAATGCTAATATTTTCATTACTTAATTTTAGTACTTGGTAGTACCGGATCCCTACCCCCCCCCCCCCCCTAAATACGTCCTTCCTGTCCTTCAAAGCTGTATGATCCCAATATAATCCTTGTCTTCCAGTAAGTTCAGAGGAAATTATACAACAAATGCTAAACGAGTATATTTTCATTATTTAATTTTCGTACTTAATAAGTCTATCTGGTGGAGTCCAGACCCCCTAAATCCATCCTTCATGTCCTTCAAAGTCGTATGATCCCAATATAATCCTTGTCTTACAATAAGTTCAGAGGAATATATATATATCAATGGCTAAACGAATAAATTTTTCATCATTTAATTTTTGTACTTGATAAATCTTTCAGGGGGGGTCCGGACCCACCCCTTCCTAAATATGTCCTTGATGCTAAACTAATCTAAGTGAAATTTAGTCTTAAAAGATGCAAAGCCTCAAAAGCAGATGGTATGATGACTAGAGCTTGAAGTTTTCTAGTATTCAAGGAGCAAATTTTATTAAATAAGTAAATTGCTATGTATGATGGTCACAAGAGTAACGTGGACATGCAAATGTAACAATCTGTTATGACATTTAATATGCAAATATGACTTGTGTATCATATTTATTGTAACTTACTCTAAATGCCTTCTACATTTGTATTAAATAATTATTTAGACTAGTTATACGTATATCACCACTGGAATGAGTTAAAAAATGTATTATGTGTACATCAAAATTGGTAAATCCTATCCAAATCCTATTGAATTTATACGTGCATGTATAAATGCCCTTAGGCAAGTTTTTCACAGTATAGCTTTAATTTTTGTCGAGGAAGAAGATATCTGTGTGAAAAATAAAACAATTCTCTCATTCCATTTACTTTGTTAGTGTGCTTTCAAGAACAATCTGACAGACGGAAGATTATTGTAAGATATCTTGAATTTCATTAGGTAAATTTGAGTTTGACAATTAACAATTTTTCGTAGATTAGTATGTCCGTATCATCTGTGACTTCTGTAGATGTATTTGGAGTCTGATTACATGAAATAGTAAATGGAAACTCAGCACCTTAAATATTTTAATTAGCTTATATATACCATTTAATTGAATTAGAATTTTTGGATTTGTTGGAATCACATAGACCCTTTATATTGTTAACATATTTGTATCCTTGAATTTTTGGAAAGTTCACCTTGAACACTGGGAATTATACTTGAATTTTATCATGGTCCTAGAGTAGCCACCCTGTCGGTAGGATGTGAGATTCCTTTTGACAGCAATGCGGACCCAACACCACCACCATGATATGCTGCAAATAAGTGTCCCACAATACTTGGGAAAGTTCTCCCATTTCTCTTCAAATGCAGTCCATAGCTCCAGGAGAGTGGTTGATGGATGCTGGCATGAGAGAACATGACTCCCTACAGGATCCTAAACATGCTTGATTGGATTTAACTCCAGGAAGCATGCAGGAGAGTTCATGCATGTGTGGCCGCGGTGGCTCAGTCGGTAACGCGTCTGACTACCATGCTCAAGGTCCCGGGTTCGATCCCCGGCCGGTTCAAATCCGGGAACTTTTCTAACGGTGAAAGCGGCCCCGGCGCCCACCCAGCGTCGAATAACATGGGTACCTGGGGGAAACCCTGGGGGGTAAAGGCGGTTAGGGGCGTGATGCTGATCACATCACCCCCACTCACGACCGGATCAAGAAAGTGTGGGGCGTTACCCCCACACCCCCTATACGCCTTCATGGCGTGGTGCTATGCACAGGGGAACACTTTACCTTTTTTTTTTTTTTTTTTTTTTTTTTTTAATACTTTTACCTTCTGGAAAATTATCAATTAGCTGCACCCTACGAGGCCAAGCATTGCCATTTGTGTGGAGGAAATCTGGGTCCACAGCACCTTAACACCTGAATATAATGTGTCAAAATCTCATCTCTGTATCTAATGGAAGTTAAGTCTTGTCAGTCGTCACGAATAATTTTGCAGAGGAGTGTTTTCCAGGTTACCATTATGCCTCCTCAACCATTTTACCACTTCCTCCATACCTTCACAAATGTTTGAGTGCTAAACGCTTGTTCCTGTACCAATGTGAATCCATCAGGAATCACTGTGGAAACTGAATCGCGGCTCATCCATGAACAGAATATTGGTCCACTGTTGGTCCACATACTGATGGCACCACTCCAGACAGCTTCTCGTGCAAGTGGGACATACTACAGGTCTCCTAGCATGCATGCCTCTTTGCCAGAGTCGCTGATATACTGTCATGCTGGATACAATGTTCCTTTAGATGCTGCAAGGTCCAAAGTCAACTGCTGCTGCTGTCCTATTGCTTTGCTCAAAGGATTAAATACCAGTCCTTTCCATGAGATGTCACTTTAGATCATCCTTTTCCAATTCTTTGGGATATATTTTTGATATATATATATATGGATAAAAGCAAGGAGGGCCGCCAAAAGAGACGGAACCATCTCTTTCTTTCTATGCTGAAGATGCTACAATATAGTTCGCAAAGATTCGAATTTTTTTCCAGTGTGTTAACATGAAGTTAATGATTGAAAAATATATTTTCTCCTCCTAGTTGGCATGTTAATTTTGTGTAATAAGCAAATGTTTTCCCTCCGTGCAGAGTTTGGACATTGGTGCCATCGTGTCTCAACGCTTGACAGCCATGAGGAAACTGCAGGAAAACCCAAATGACTTAGAGGCCATTAATAAGATGTACCAGGCTCAGAAGGATGTAAGTTTATTTAACTTTGTAAGTAGCTGTTGTTTCTGTGTTCCAAGAACTGTGTATAAAAGCTGTTTTCTATTGCTTCACAATACCCCCCCCCCTCCCCCCCATAGCGTAGTGGTAATGCTGTTGCCTTGTAATCAAGGGATCCAAGATTTGGTCTCTGAAGAAGGGCCATGGTGGTTCAGATCCTGTTTGAAAACTGTAGGTCCAGTTTGGATTAGCCTATATGCATAAAGTGGACTGTAACCCAGTGAATGCACATAGTAGTCTGGATCCCACTTTAAACTATATGTCTTGTCCCGATTAGCCTATCTGTGCATAAAGTTGACTCAAAACTTTACTTCTTATAAACTAGCTCACATGTGCTATTCTCTTACAGATGCAAGCATGGGCTGCTTCTAAACAACAGCCAGGATTGTTTACAGGTAGTACAGGAGCCAAAGTGCTCTCACAGGCCGAGCTGGCTGCAGGATTTCAAGCATGGGCTAAGAGGGTATGTGAAAAAAATTAAAACCTGAGACTAATACTCTAATGTATATTACGCATTTTTACTATGAGACGTAATTATCAGATAGAAAAGAGATTTGCAATAACATTGTTTCTGTTTTATGAAATATATGAACTCTAATGATGAAAGAAACTTCCCTCTTTTTCTCATATTTGATTTCATTTGTACTTTTTTTTTAACTGTTATTTGGAATTACAGGTTCCACTTCTCTTAAAATAAATCCTTTTCTTTTGCATAAGCTGAATCTGCAGAAAAGCCACAAAATATCTGTTATTTATTTTGTCTCGTGTGTTTTTCTTATTTCTATCTCAGTTGATAAATATTTATCCCTTGTATATCTTTACTTTCCTCAAGTTTTATTATTATTTATTATTTGAGCTGCACTGCTTCACAAAGATTAGGGGCAAAATTTGGTTTCAAACACATACCTAATGTGATAGTAAGGTTAGTCACAGCTTGCAGTCTGAAATGCAGAAATAATATGTACAGTGTGGCAGATCAAATTCTAGCTGTGATTCGAGGGTGTAAGGTAACTTTGCAGAAACGAAGAGATTTCCGATAAAGATAAAAAGTATACTTCTCATAAATATCTATCTCCCAATCATTAAATTTTGTATAACAACATTCAAAACATCATTCAATTACACTGTTTCACCCATAAATCTCATTGTTGAATTGTCTGAAGATTTTGTGGTTTCCTCGAATGCTGTTGATGAGGATAGCAATATCCATAATCCATCTACTCTTTTTACATCAAACCGGATCTCTTTTATTACATATCATATTTTCCATTGCCTATTTACAATCACTTTTTCATTTTATGGGTAATTAATATTTTATTTACACTGTTTATGAATTGAATTTATAAAATTTGATGTTTATAAAACTGAGATTTTTAATTAATTGTAATGATAATTTCAGAAATGACTGAAATTTGAAACAAATTTCTACTGCTTTTATTGCATTGTTACTGCAAATCTCTTGTTAAAATATTCATAGTTTTCTTGCTATAATTTTTCTAAAAAAAAAAATATTTTAAATTTGTGAGATTCATTATATTAAAGATTTTTTTTTCCAAATATTAAGGTCATAATAATATTAATTAATGAATTAAAAATAGCAGTTGAAGAAAAGTTTGTTATTTAACTTTAGTAACTAGAAGTGTTTTGAATATTTATCTGCAACAAATTTTCAGGTGTGATTATTGTAAGGGAAGCTCTGTGTTCTTCCCAGTATTACATGCTAGCAGGTACAGACCATTTCATGTAAATGAGGTGGAATCTGTATCTGTGCAAGGGAATAATTGATCCTGATTTATATCTGGAAAGCAGAATTGTTATCAGGATTTATATTTCCACACTACTTGACATGAAAGGCACACAAAACATTTTTTTGGTAGGTTTTTCCAAAATTGAATTTATAGAATTGGGATTGATAGTTTTGATATGTTAGGATTAAAGTGGACGAGATGGAAGGTTTTTTTTTTTTTTTAAATATTTATGAAGGACATGAACAAATAAGTGAAAATTTATTCGCTAGGATTTTATTTGGAGATCACTGTTGAGGGCTCAACCACATTACAGCCAATCACTAGAGGCACATACTTTTGGTAAATAAAAAAAACAAAATTTCAGTACAAAAACAGTCAATTTCGGGTTCAAAAGCGGTAAATAAAATAAAATTTCGCTGTTTTAGCTGTATATAAAATTACATTTTGGTTTTAAAAATGTGAATATAACCCAAAATTTAATTTAAAAACTGCACTTACCATACAAAATAGACATATCCCTTCTAATAGCACATTTATGTCGTTACCAGAATATTAAGTTTATTCCTGTGTAAAGGGGTCTATTTTTGCTTCTCAAATATTTACAGCAGAATTGATCAATTTTCAGTGAATTGCATAACTCACAGGATAATTCTGACTTCAGAAAGTGTCGTGTCTGTAAATAAGCTCTAAATTTTGTGTTTAAGAGTCTATTCGCATTTTGCAGTTCATTTCTCATTATTTCGAAAATGCACCTCTCACCTTTCAGAAACGTGAAAAATGAACATTATATTACTATGTGTTATTTCACATTTCCTGTTTTCGTCAAAAACTAAATATGCATACCTCTACCAATCAGTGTACTACCCATGTAAGGGCATGTGTATATTGGTAGTGTAAACTTGAAAACATTCTGGTTAACTGGAACGAACCTGTGCTAGAAGAATCACTTTGAAAATAAATTACTTGCATTATATTGTGTAGAGCTGAGTTGGTACCACCATCGCTGCTGATACTATTACCAATTTCCACCGATCCTGTTACTTGAAACTTGAAACAATTCAAAGTAGTTCAGAATGTTTATAAATTTCTACATACAAATCTATACCATAGCAATCTACCAGAGTCTTGCTTTATTACATTATGTGGTGGTTCGCTACCTGCGACCAGTGGCTGAGGTTCACCTCAGAAAAGAGCTACGTAAGGAGCTCCTACTGCTAAAGGATCAATCTCTTCATACAGTGTGTTCCAAAAATAACGACAAATGTATATGTTGCATAATTTCCAGGCTACTTGTATGCCATGAAAGTATCATACAGCATTTTTATGGACTCGCAAGAGACTTCAACACTGGTAAAGTATCAGCCAGTATTGTTGATTACATTGCAACCAATACTTTCCGATCAGCCCTAATTTTTGTGATTTACACAGTGGTTATGTGAACTTTTAAGAACAATTTCATATCAGTTCGTCCCACTTAATACATTACAGTAGTATTGAATTACTACTTTATTTGGTCAGGAACAATGTGGCATTTAATAATTTGACATAGAACCATTGTTATTAAAAGAGATCCACACAAACAAGTAATCAAGTTAATTAACCCAAACAGTTTTGAGTGATCTTCCACCCCATTGCTGACATGTCCATGGTTACCATATTGTTAATGAAAAACAGGACATCTTATTTTTGAAAATTTCAGCAAAAAATTCAATGGTTTAACATGTATATTACATGTTGTAATATACATGTTGTTTGTTCACAGTATAATCTGATTTTTTAATAAAACTTCTCACAAAACTATCTTAAAGCATGATTTAAGATGGTGCCCAACCTTTATTTTTTTTAGGCCAGTCAGATTTAACAAAATATTTAAAAAACGACCGTAGTTAAGTTCATCTGAAAATTTACATTTTTGTTTAGCATTTCTATATTCTAATGTAAACGTAAAAGCACAACAAAGTACAGATGAGTTTTGAGTCTAATATGACACGGCATACAAGATGGTGTCTGATGTCGAGCTATCGATCTCTATCGACTGCCTTTCAGTATTGGTTTTAGCGATGATCATATTTGCACTTGACATGTAATGAGCATTTTGAGGCTTCGTGTGCTTATTTTTAAGTTTTCATTTCTTTTTGTTAATGATTTGTGTAGAAAATATGGCCATTTTTGCTTGAAAAGAAAATTCACCCAGATGCTCTTTTTTATTTTCTCAAAAGAGGATATGTCAGGGACAAAAGAATACATATGGTGACCCTGGATATGTCAACATCCAAGTTTGTGTCCTTCATAAAATGACGAGGGGTGGGGGGATGCAGGATCAGATTTGTGAAATGAGGATGTAGAGTGCCTTTCATGTGAAGTTAAAGACCTGAGAATTTGTTGCAGGCTCTTCACCCAGCACTAGCGATATACCCACAGAGGATTACAGGTGGAAGACTTTCGTCTCTTGACTTGACTTGCTCTGCTCTTTCGCAAGTCCTATAAAATTTATTGGGAGCCAATGGCCAGGAAGGGTAAGTACCACGATTATTCTCTCCACAGCAGCAACATGAAGATCAACAGCCATAGGATCCTACCTCCAATTCTTATATCTGTCAATGTACATTTAGTGTGTATTTTAGAATATCTGTTTATCAGATGGAGGTTCTGAAATTTATTACATTGATATCTTTGTACTTTTATACATATGTGCCAATTAATATATTAAACATTATAAAGGTTTTAACTTTGCAGCTTTTCACACATTAGTTTTGTGTTTAGAAGTGTTGATATTGTAGATTGTTGAATTACATTTGTGTGTGTTGTTAACAAATGTATCGTAATGAACATTTTTATTAATTAGCAATAATTTTGCTTGCTAAATAATGCCATATTTACTGAGAATTAGTACATATACATGGGCAATTTCTTAATTTTAAATACTATGCAAAAAAATTTAAGTCATAGTGATAAAGTAAGTGGAAGTGAATTTTAATGCTAATGTGTATGGAACTTTCAATATTATTATTGATTGAAACAAAAGGCAGTTCTTATGAAAAGTAAATTCATAGTAACCCCAGTGGAAATTTAATATGCTTGACTTGACATAACTTCACTATAGATTGAAGAATTTTAGTTGTTAATTTTTTTATGACTCAGTAGTAATGTGTTTAAAAATGTTTTTTTTAATTATTAATTTTAGTTTTTTTCACAAATAGTAATATTTAAAATGTAGATACCGTAATTAAACATCTGTGTTGTACATTTTCTGATATTAAAGTTACATGTAAAGTTTATACCATAAAATATGAACTGTTTCAATAGTTTTAAAACTTCTTTTTAATATATAGGTCTTTACAATGCCAGATTTTAATTGTCAGTACTTGTTGGTGCTTGAATTTCTTAATGGAAGTATAGGATACCATTTACATTTTTCCTTTCACAGCTTCTTTGTTATATATCTCCAGGCTTCCATTGATTTTGTTTTAGCATGTTAAACATACGTAAATGAAGTTTGCATCTTGGATAAATGTGTATAACTAGGACATATTTGCATTGGAAACATCCACAAGTAATTAGAATTATCAGTCTTAAGCCAACCTGATGCTAGTTATCATTTTTGCTATATTTTCCCACTCATCCCCCAAACCCAACTGCTTGTACCAAAAAAAGCTAAGCTGAAAGTCACATGTCACACCTTTACACATCATGGAATGTTGATGTTTTGTTTGTGCCTGCACTTTGAGGCTAAAATCATATTTTTTTTGTAATTTCATTCATATTTATGTAAGTGAACATAATTTTGCTGCAGATTGTTTCTTACATCCAAAGTAATAATTTTGAGGTGTGTGCGTGCTTATAATTAAGGTCTACATAAGCATAGAATATAAACCATAGAAAATTACACATGGTGTTCTCGTAATCTCTCCAACATTACTGTTGTAATAATGTTAATAGCTATAGAAATAGTTGTGGTAAGTAGAAAAACAAAATTGCAGTACAAAACTAAACTGAATTTCTCACAATTTTGTTTTTATGTAAGTATCATTTTGAACTTATCATAGTGAAATTTGATGTGAAACCTAACTCGTAACAGACATATTCATATGCTTTCTATTGGTTTCATTTTGCTGCAGAAGCAATGTTCTCACTTTGAAATCTTGGAAAACCAGGAAAAGTTAGTATAATCAACCTATAAGTGAACTAGTCAGGGAATTTTGAAAACATATTGAAAAACCTGGTTCAATTTTCTACATGTGAGGAGTTGAGAATGAATATAAATTCCACCTTTTCTTGAACCAACTTCTTGATCAGAAATATTATGTATAAAGTGTGGTTATAACAGTTGGGCTGAAAAGTTCGTAGGCTAACATAGTAAAAAATATTTTTTTGACAAAATTCGATTTTATTATTCAATATAGTTGCCTTCGAGGGCGATACAATGATTATAGAGGTCATACAATTTTTCGATGCCATTTTTATAGTACGATTTCTCTTTAGCCTCAAAATAGGCCTCAGTTTCGGCGATTACCTCTTCATCAGTGCTAAATTTCTTTCCAGCAAGCATTTTTTTGATGTCTGCAAACAGGAAAAAGTCACTGGGGACCAGATCTGGAGAATATGGTGGATGGGGAAGCAATTTTATTACGGTTGAATATTGCTAAACATTGCTCCGAATCATCAAAACGTTGTTGCTTTTGATTGATTGTGAGCATGTGCGGCACCCATTTTGCACACAGCTTTCGCATGTTCAAATATTCATGCACAATATGTCCAACACGTTCCTTTGATATTTTTAAAGTCTCAGCTATCTCGATCAACTTCACTTTACGATCATTTAAAATTATTTTGTGGACTTTTTTGATGTTTTCGTCGGTAACAGCCTCTTTGGGGCGTCCACTGCGTGCGTCTTCGATGCTCATTTCGCCTCGTTTAAATTTAGCAAACCACTTCTCAATGGTTGATTTTCCTGGTGCAGAGTCCGAATAATGTTTATCAAGCCAAGCCTTGGCTTCAACAGTATTTTTTTTTTTGCCAAAAAGCAATGCTTTATTAACGCACGAAATTCTTTTTTATCCATTTTTTCACAATAACAAAAGCTGCTTCACTCATAATGCTATATCTCACGAACTAATTATCCGGCAGCTGTGAAATTTATACACGTATCTTTTAAAGGTTAGTACTAAGTAAAAATCACATGGATTTAATTCTAGTAACGCCATCTATGAGTCAGCCTACGAACTTTTCAGCCCAACTGTTAGTTTATTTTTGTTCATTTCTTTTGAACAGTGTTGATTAAAATTGATCCTCTTAAATAGCAAGTACAGTTTAACACTAGAGACCTGGTAATTAACATGTTAAAGCACTACAGAATGAAAATTAATTTTAAAATTACATTGAAATGTCTGGGATTTTGTTGTTGCCAAAATGAGTGGGAATCATCAGAAATAATCAATTTTCCACTTCTATAAAATTCTAAGGATAATCTACACTCAGGAAAGTATTGTTGGCTTGTAAACTTGTTTAACAGTTTATTTACATTTTGCAAGCTTATTTTGTGACAAAATGTGGCAGGAAAAGACACTCCATGCATTTGGAAATTACATAAAATGAACATTACAAGTATGTAATTTCACATTTCATGTTTGTTTCTTAAGAAAAAAAAATAGGCATGTCCCTTCTAATAGCAGTCACAAGCATTATTCCTACACAGTACTGATTAAAATACATTGTTCCCATACAGTACTTATGTAAATAGCAAATATGTAGTATTGATTATTAGGTAGGATGACACCAATATGTAAGTCTGGTTGACAAGGGAAAATAATAATGCTTACTGTCAATTCATGGATGGTAAATTGTTTTTAAAACTCTTGCATATTATAGAATTGTGTTTGAAAATTTATTTGTATTCCAAGATTATTTTATTCTGCTTATCGATTTGTGTAACAATAGTGAACGAGTAGTGTGCACTATTTTTAGCATCATTAGTGATGTAACAGTTAGTGAAGTTTTACTTGTTAACTTTTGATATACTTCCACAGGATCAGCTGAAGGATGCCACTCCAGTGAATGGAGGGATGGGGATGTACCTTCTCCAGAAGATGGGATGGAAACCAGGAGAGGGTCTGGGCAAAAATAAGAAGGGCACCTTGGAACCTCTTCAACTGGATATTAAAATGGATAAGAAAGGTTCTTTGCCTATTTTCATTAATACTATCAGGATACATAGGATAATTTAGAATCAGAAAGTGTCGCATCAGTAAATAAACTCTAAATTTCGTGTTTTAGAGTTTATTTCGCATTTTGCAGTTCATTTTGTATCATTTAGTGAAAAAAAAAACATGGTAGGAAAATTCACCTCACCCCTTTCAAAAACATGAAAAATGAACATTATATCCTGTTATTTCACATTTCATTTTTCCGTCAAGAACAAAATATGCATGACTTTAGGTATTGGTATCATGTGGTATCAGGTATTTATTCACTGGTACTTTCAGCTGATACTTTTTCAGAGTGTTGGGGATATTGCTGGGTCTGCAAAAACTGCATGACACACTCAACTGTAATTATCCTGAAAAAAAAAAAATGTGATTAATTAATTCTTTGAATGTTTAAAAGCAAAACTCTTGAAAATTGATGCATATGATTACGATGGACACGTACTTGCACATTAATTTTGATCAATATTTTGAATGACTTTATAATCTTAGATTTTGAAGCATCAGTCGGTATTGGTGAGACTTGATAGGATTGTCATTGGTGCAAAGTGGTATCAGCTCAGGCTTTTCTTCTTCTTCTATTATTATTATTATTATTATTATTGTAGTAGTTAGGTTCGAATCCGGCTCTGGTCGGAATTTATTCGGCCTACATACAGGGCTGGTGGCAACCCACCATTGTGAGGAAATTGGGAAGCTCCGAATGAGTGATCGGTAACCCGGTTTAGAAGACCTACAATCGCTGGGGGTTTGTCGGGCTGACCACCCGTCACCCCAATACTGGTCTAAGACCTCCACGCTATAACAGGTGACGCAGGAACAGTGTGGGAGGGAGACCAGCAGTCGGTAGGTAAGCCAAGGCTCTCAAGGGCTGTCATGCTGCAGGTTATAGTATACTAAAATATATGGTATTTACCAATACTTATAATCAATATGGTACACATTTGATATAAAATTGCAAATCCTTCTTGAAGACAAGAAATTGTTCATTAACCTATTTATTTAATACCTGAAACCAGGGCACATATATCCATGCAAAGAAAAACAAAATGGTAGAATTTTGCACTAAATAACAGGCTATTTAATTGGTAAGTTTATCCATAATTTTACCAATAAACCGGTACACCTATATGCCTATTTCAACCAATACTGATATACTGTGCGTTCATTTCGATCTTCAGCCGAGAGATCGGGAGAAGCGTGGTGGGCGGCGCTGACGGAGATGCCGACATTTCCGGCCTGTAATGCCCGCTTATTTTTATGGACATATGCAGACTTTTATATAAATATTGCAAAACGAGCACTATCCTGTGTTATAAGAGTACGGTTTTAATTTTAGTAACTTAGTGGCTGTATGTGCTGATGATTTTGACATGCCCATCTCCTGTGAAACACGGCGTAGAGGTTTGTTTGGAGAACGTTCTAACGCTGCAACAATTTCTTCGAGTTTTGCTTCTGTTAGAATCCGTTGTTTTTGCTTAGGTGTTTTAAAATTTAACGATCCAGTTTCTCATAATTTAAGGACAAGATGTCTAACCGTATCTCTACGTGGAGGTGAAACGCCTGGGAATTTCTGTACAAATTGCCTACACACGTCTCGACACAAGTCTGTTTTCACGTAAGTGTCATACATAAGAATTGTGTGTTCTAACGTAAACCTTGCGGCTGGCATTCCAATCGTCTCACTGACACGTCACACATACACACTGCAATAACACAAACAAGTAACGGCAAGTAACCAACAATATCACTCTTGCGCACAGTACGAAATTAACACGCTCTTGGTTTACATCTGCTCGTCACTCACTATATTCACAGCTCTGTCTTCATCTAGTCGCCAAGGAACAAAAAACTCTAGCTCGGAGATTTCAGATTGAAAGGAAGCTCACGAAAACCATTGACTTTTAACGGTTTCGTCTGCAGCGTAATCTTGATACAGTGTTGCACATACAAAACCACCAGACGATCCCCATCGACACAAAACTCTTTCAAGGATATAAACTTAAGCAGGACGTTACTGGTCAAAACTATGATTAAAATGTTTTATTATCTGTGGCTGTTAACATCGTTTCTAAAGCGTATTTATTTGTGTATATAAGAGCAGAACTTGGATGAATTACAGAATAACTTTTGCGTGTTATAACACAGGTTAGTGCTCGTTTCTTGCAATATTTATATAAATGTCTGCATATGTCCATAAAAATAAGCGGACATTACAGGCCGCAAATGTCGGCATCTCCGTCAGCACCGCCCGCCACACTTCTCCCGATCTCTCGGCTGAAGATCGAAATGAACGCACGGTACTATTCCATCCCTAAAATACAATATTTGTATATTCTTCATAATGAATGCAAATGTGCAGGTTTGTATGAAAGAGATGTGTATGTGCTTCCCATACAATCCAGGGATATGGGAAGTGTAATCACAATGAAATAAAAATGATCATTCCCAACCACTTGACACAATGTAGTTATTTTTTACAATATCAGCCCAGAAAACATAAAATGCATTACCAGCTAATAAAGGGTGATCCATAAAGAATGCCGGATTTGAAGTTGCTATAAATGAAATTTATTTTTGAAAAAAGAGCACAAAACACATACCATTCTCTTCAGGAGATATTAAGGTTTAAACATGAAAAACAATATTTGGCATATGACCCCCCTACCAGCCCTACATGCAATCACTCGGTCCATAAAATTCACCATGACCCGATCACACATTTCCCCATCAAGTGTGTTGAGGACACATCAAATTTCTTGCTTAAGTTCCAACAAATTTCGGGGTTTGTTCTGGTAAACTTGTGACTTGGTGTACCCCCACAAGAAAAAGTCACATGGCGTCAAGTCACAAGATCGAGGTGGGAAGGTTTGGCCTCGTCGCAACGAGATTATTCTGTCCGGGAACTTCTCAAGCAGCAGATTGATTGTTTCTTCTGAACTGTGACAAGTTGCACCGTCTTGTTGGAACCATACATTTCCGATGTTCGTTTGATCCAAACGAGGCCAAAGAAAATCAGTTAGCATTGCACGGTAATGAATTCCATTTACTGTCAGAGCATTTTCTTCTTTGTCTTCAGAAAAGTAAGGACCGACCAAACCCCCACTCCAAATCCCACACGAAACTGTAACTCTCTGAGGATGCATTTCCTTTTCCTGAATCACTCTTGTGCTCTCAGATCCCCATATTTGGCAATTCTGCTTGTTTACGAACCCGTTTAAATAAAAATGAGCCTCATCGCTGAAAATGCACTTTGCGAAACGCTCGTTCTCTCGTTCCCTTTCAAGGATCCAGTCAACAAATTGCCGTCGTTTTCCATGATCCGCTGGTTTCAGTTCCTGCGTTAACTGCACTTTGTATGCATACAAGTGCAGATATTTCGTCAAGATTCTTTGCATTGTTGTTGGTGCCATATGCAGTTCTTGAGCATGACAGCGATACGATTTTGCAGGACTCGCAGCAACAGAATCACGCACAACAGCAATGTTTGCTTCACTCCGACGACTTCGAGGGCTTTTGATGTCTTATGTTGATCCAGTTTCTTAAAATTTCTTGATCAACCTACGAACATTTGATTCATTTGGTCCATGAAGATGACCAAGTATCATATGGAATTTCCGAACAGTCACCACGAAACTTCCACCATTCTTGTAGTGTGTTTTGACAATCAAAACTCGCTGTTCCTTACTGTACTTTCCATGGCATTAACAACACACACAAACAGTACAACAACTGAAATGCTTCTCAACACACAACCTCAATGATAACTGATAACAACAATCACACAAACAATGCTGCCAACCAAACAAAAAAAATATGGCGTCCTTTTCAAATCCCTGGACTAAGGATAAAATCTACATTAGGAATAAGGATATTAAATTAGGCACCTGGAATGTTCTGAGCCTTTACCGGCCTGGGGCATTTGAGTGTACAGTTAATGAGATAGTTAAGTATAAATTACATGTAGTAGCTGTCCAGGAAGTTAGGTGGCCAGGAGAAGGGAATTGTAAAACTAAAAATTATACTTTTTTCTATGGTTTTACTGAAAATCATAATTTTGGAACAGGCTTTTTCATAAATAATAGAATTATCTCGGATCTTAAAACAGTAGAATTTATTAATGATAGGAAATCATATGCAGTTTTACAGGGTAGGTGGTGTAAAATTATTTTAATAAACATACATGCGCCAACGGAAGATAAAGATGATAATACTAAAGATGATTTTTATACAGAGTTAGAACAGTTATTTGATAAATTTTCTCAGTATGATATGAAGATTCTGTTAGGTGACTGTAATGCACAGATTGGTAAAGAAGAGACATTTAAACCCACGATTGGTAAAGAAAGTGTTCATGAATTAACTAATGATAATGGTATAACATTGATTACTTTTGCAACCTCAAAGAATTTAATTGTGAAAAGTACCACTTTTAAACATAAAGATATCCATAAATATACCTGGTCTTCTCCAGATGGTAAAACTCATAATCAGATAGATCATATTCTCATTGATAAGAGAAGGCATACTAGTATAATTGATGTTCGTACACATAGAGGTGCTGACTGTGCCAGTGACCATTATTTAGTATTTGCTAAATTAAGAGAAAGACTCTCAGTGTTAAATCATAAGCAACAAAATCTAAAAGTTATAAAATTTGATACAGGAAAGTTAACTGATGAAAGAATTAAGAAAGATTACCAAATTAAACTGTCAAATAGATTTGTTGTTTTGCAGGATTTAAATGATGATGAAAATATAAATGAAACAGATGTAAATAAGAATTGGGAGCACATACGTAATGCAATAGAATCAGCAGCTAAAGAAAGTATAGGATACCATAAACCGAGAAAAATGAAGCCATGGTTTGATAATGAATGTCATAATGTAATAGAAATAAGAAATCAGGCTAGACTTACGTGGTTAAATATCTCTGATGATACAAATCTAAACAATTATAATAGAATAAAGCGAGAAGTTAACCGCACGTTTAGAAGTAAAAAAAGAGATTACTTGAAAAGCAAAATTAACGAAATTGAAACAAACAGCAAAAATAAAAATATCAGAGATTTATATAAAGGTGTAAATGAGTTTAGAAAGGGGTGGCAACCTAAAGTAAACTTGATAAAAGATAAAGACGGTGATTTTCTAGCTGACCCAAGCGATATTCTAAATAGATGGAAGAACTACTTTAATGACCTTTTAAATGTCCATGTAGGAGATAAATCAGAAGTAAATGAAGTCCACACAGCTGAACCTTTAGTTCCAGAACCTAACTTGACTGAAGTTAAAGATGCTATTAAAAGGCTAAAGAATAACAAAGCACCTGGCATTGATTTAATACCAGCTGAGTTAATTAAATATGGTGGAAATTTGTTAATATGTCAAATTCATAAATTAATTTGTTTAATATGGAATAAACAAGAAATCCCTCAACAGTGGAAAGAATCCATAATTGTTCCTGTGTTTAAAAAAGGTGATAAAATGAACTGCAATAATTACCGTGGAATTTCTCTACTCTCAACAACATATAAAATATTATCTAACATTCTTTTAACAAGACTAACTAACCCCATATGCTAATGAAATTATAGATGATTTCAATGTGGATTTAAACGTAACAGATCAACTACAGATCAAATTTTTCACATCAGACAGACACTTGAAAAAAGTGGGAATATAATCAAAATGTCCATCAGCTATTCATTGATTTCAAAAAAGCATATGATTCGGTCAAAAGAGATAAATTATATAATATATTAGTAGAGTTTGGAATACCTAAGAAGCTTGTTAGTATGATAAAAATATGCACCAGTGAAACAGAAAATAAAATTCGTGTGGGTATTAATATGTCTGACAAATTTACAATTCATGATGGGTTAAAACAAGGAGATGCATTATCTCCATTGCTCTTTAATTTTGCCTTAGAATATGCTGTTAGGAAGGTAAAAGAAACTAAAGAAGAATTAAAATTAAATGGTGTGACTCAGTTGTTAGCATATGCAGATGATGTAGACTTACTGGGGGATGATGTGAATACAATTAAGAATAATGCTAAAATATTTTTAAAAACTGCTAAAGAGAGAGGTTTGGAAGTTAACAAAGAGAAAACTAAATATATGCTTACAGGCCGAAACCAAGTGTTAGGTAATAATCAAAATCTAATTATTGATAACATCTCGTTGGAACCAGTTTCCAAATTCAAATACTTAGGAATAATATTAACAAATGCAAATTATATTAAAGAGGAAATAAAAAGTAGGCTTAATTCAGGAAATGCATGTTACTTCTCTCTTCATAAACTTTTGTCTTCTCGTTTAATATCTAAGAAACTAAAAGTTAAAATATACAAAACAGTAATTTTGCCTGTAGTATTATATGGATGTGAAACTTGGTCCCTTACATTGAAAGAGGAACATAAATTGAGAGTATTTGAAAATAAAATCCTTAGGAAAATCTTTGGACCTAAAAGGGACGAGGAGACAGGTGAGTGGAGAAGGTTACATAATTTAGAACTACATAATTTGTATTCATGTCCAGATAATATTAGAATGATTAAATCAAGAAGACTTAGGTGGGCAGGCCATGTGGCACGAATGGGAGAGGAAAGAGGAGTTTACAGGATTCTTGTTGGGAAACCTGATGGTAAGAGACCTGTAGGAAGACCAAGACGAAGATGGAGGGACAACGTTGAGATGGACCTAAAGGAAATCAGTAGGGATGGAAAAGATTATATTGAACTTACTCAATATAGGGACAGATGGAAGGCCTGTGTTGCTGCAGCCATGAACCTTCGGGTTTAAGAAGGCTAGGGAGTTAGTTAGTTAGTTAGTCCTTTTCAAATCCGGCGTTCTTTATGGATGACCCTTTATTACTTAATGAAAGAAAACTTCTTTACAACACATAGTTCATTTGCTATTTGCTCTTCCTGATTGGATAGTGGTAACGCTGTTGCCTTGTAATTAAGAAGTCCATATAGAGGCACATTCTACAGTTCTTTGGATCCCACTTGATTTAAGTCGACTTTAAGCTCAAATAGGCTGATCGGAACTAAAAATTAATAAAACATTGACATGTTAATACAAGCAAGTAAAATCAGGTATAGGTGAAGGTAAAAAGAAGGTCAAGTTCCCTGTGCATGTAGCACCCTGCCACATGTCTTGTACACATTTAGGGAATGTGGGTGTAGGGCCTCACACATTCTCGATCTCGGCCATTTTGGAGGTGATGTGATCAGCACCATGGTCCAGCTGCCTTTACCCCCAAGGGTTGCCTCCATTTACCTATTGATTTGAGGCTGGGTTAGCCCCAGAACCACTTTATGCAGGGAAAGGGTTGGAAAAATTCCAACCTTAGAATCAAACCTAGGACTCCCACATGGCAGTCATACACACTACCGACTAGGCCCCCGTGGCTAGTAAAATCAGTGTTTATTAAAATCATATGTATATAAATATTGAAGAAAAATGTGTTAATTTTCATATTATTTCTTTCAGGATTGGTTTCTCAAGAAGAGTTGGTTTTTAAGCACCCACAAGTTATACCCCAACAGCCATGCCACAAAGACTTAACAGGTAATGCAATATTCTAATATAATTATCATAATTATATAAGATTGTAAGGATATTTAATTTTTCATTGTCATTTTACAGTGTTAACAACAATAGAAAAATGAGCAGATGACAAACAGAATGAATTAAGAATAATGATTGAAATGTGTAAATTAGTTTTGTATTATTTTTGTTAAAGGATTAACTTTACAGTTATTTTAACCTTTCCAGTCCTGAACATTTACATTTAACTAGCATTTGCAATTGAACTTTCTGAAGTTAGTAGCATCTTTGCAGTAATAAATAATTCATTGTTTTCAGGCAAACACCCAGTGTCTGCTCTAGTGGAGCTGTGTACAAAGAAGAAATGGGGTCCACCATTCTTTGACTTGATATATGAAGATGGTCCGGATCATGAGAAGAACTTTCTGTTTAAGGTAAGAAGGAGCTTTTGAAGTGAATTTTGATACTTAGCATTTTTTAAATTGTTTTCATGAATTTTAGGGAAGCTAAAAATCTCACTTTGTTTATGTTGTTATATGTTGGTGATTAGATGAGAGAATGGATATGCTGCTTCCACTCACATGCTAAAGTTATTATTAATATACTAGGGCTCCTGTGTAGATAAATTGTTATCACTCTTGGCTTTAGCGTGAGCAGTCCCAGGTTCGATTCCCAGTGGGAGCCCCCAAAATTTCATTTTATTCTTGTTTCATGTCTGAGAAACCCAGTTTTTGGCTCTCTGATGGTTTCTTCTTGAATGACTGTATTGCACATTTCCACATACGGTGGAATTCAGCTGTCTGTCTTACCTGTAAGACAGCCTGATACAATTCTGGATATACCTCGACACTCATCTCTTCATAAAAGTAATAACAAAATTACAGAATGTTTCACTAATTCACGAGTTATTTACAGAAATATAGAATTGGTAAAATTATCCATAATTTAACTGATATGCATATGTTGGCTGATATTAATAGAGTACCAAGTATTCAGGCCCATTTATTGTAAATTTGAAAGTTCAGTCATTACAATTTTTTTATTATTATTATTTGTTCTACTATGACTTTAACTAAGTGAATATCATGCAAAGATGCAATATGACTTTACTCTTACATGATGTATTATTTAATTTTTTTCTCTTGTGTTTCAGGTCATTGTGAACGGAACGGAATACAAACCAGCTCTTCCTAGTCCAAGTAAGAAGCATGCAAAAGCAAAAGCAGCAATTATGTGCTTGCAAGCTTTAGGATTGATGCCAAAAAACATGTAAGGTATGTATATACAATATTCGATAGGGATGTAAGGATATGAAATTTTTGCAGTTGTTGATATTAGTTTGTGCTAATGTATAGCGTTTACAAAAATAAGTAGGAAGTTGTTCAAGAAATGAACATATGTTCAATTTTCTTATGAATAAAATTGTCTCAACGTACGTGCATGTGTGCAGTTTCTCACTGCTGTGAATATATATAAGCACCAGCTCTGTTTCTGAAAAGCAGGAGCTCACTGTGTGAGCAGATCCACACAGTGAGCACCTGCTTGTGAGTACATTTTGTATTTATTTGTATTTTCTTGTGCAAGCCATAGGCTGTACACACTACACTACATATTGACTTACATTGGTATAATTACAATAAGTACCTCTTTTGACGTTTATAAGGTGCACATACACACACATATTGCACATACGGTTTCCACAGTACACATATTTTAAGCCGGATCACATCACTTTGTGCAAGTTTCTTCATTCTTATCGCTTTCTGTTCTCTTTTGCTTGCCGTTCCCTCACTTCCTACAAATATCTCCCCACTCGTTGCACTGTTTCACTTTTAATTCCTCTTTTCTCTTCCACCATTATATTTCCCTCCCTGCTATGTTTTAACCCACTTGCCTCGTAAATGACGTGTATAAGGGCAGGTTTAAAACAGATGCTCATCACTCTCCCTCCCCGCACAGGGAGCAGATAGTTTACCTGGCTTCATTCTTCATTTTTACTTGTTTCCAGCCCCTCAGTCTTAACCTCCCCTTTCTTTTGTGCTTACCAAATTTTTGTATCTTGCTTTCCTCCATTCCCTTGACTTCTGTTGATTCCTTAGTGAAGTCTTCGTCTGACAGTCGGCTAGTATTTCTTGTCTGTCTATGTCCAGCAGCCTCTCTCCGATTTGATTTTCAACTGATATATCTAACCTTCCTCTGGTTTCCCACACCCACCCTATCCCAATAAAAATATTCACGTGAAATGCAGTACGTGATCCAAAAAGTTGAGAAATTTGTGGGTGCTCAGTATTATTAAAGAACACCATGATTGAATGCCACAGAATGAATCTGTGGGGCAAGGCCGTGCATAATGGAAGAGAAGGGGAGAAAGTGACTTGATGAAGCAAAGCTGCAGCAAACGGCTGGTAGCTGCATTTACTTACCCTCTCATGAGTTCATTGGTCGAGCCCTATCAAGATCTTGATGGTCCCAACATAACAGAATGTTATAAAATTTTTCTCAGTTTCGCATTTTCCAACATTTTAAGTTTTTTTTAGCTTATTCCCCTGAAAAATGTAAAATCGAGGTTCCACTGTACTTGCTTTCTTTCTCTCACTCCAGGGATTTGTGGGACTGAGTGTAGTTGTTACCTAGCTCATATACCAGATTTTTTTTAAAAGATGCTGTTTTGGTGCGAAAATAGGTGCTGGCTCATGTGGCCTAGAGCATTAAGTGGTCAACTTTGATAAATGCAGGAAAGCAACTTTATAGAAGTGATCTGTTTCTTTTACAAATGTCCCTAAATGTATTAACATTTTTGTCGTTTCAGGTTGACCACGTAACATGTATTAATAAGAGCATTGGAAATCTATTCAATGGTTGATACTTTCAGAGTAGATTTCATACAACTTGAAAGAATTGTCAGAAGTAAATGTGTACTTGTGTGTGTGTGTGAGAGTGTGTCAAAATTATCAGTGTAATTATCCATTGTCATGTGTTTTCAAGTGAAGTTCACTTACATTGTATTAATGAGTATTAATTGATGTTTATAAATAACTTTCACTAAATATCTAAAGAGTGTAATCAGAATGTAGAATAGAAGATGTTTTGTCCACTTTCTTGTGCACATATATTAATTTGTATAGTGTTCTTTATAAATAAACAAATGAGAAATTATGCATTGTTTTGTTTAAAAATTGAATAGGTGACACCCAAATATTCACATTTATTTCATTTATTATTCATTGTTTAATTTGTGTGTTTAATATGCACAATATATTTGTGTTGTATGAATTTCTATTTTGTTATGTTCGTAAAACGTGATGTATAATTTTATTATGATCACATTATTGATAATGTAAAATTATGATGTATAAACTTTTATATATATTTTTTGACCATAGAAACGATAAGAGAAACAAAAGAAAGTACATCAATAAGAGAAAAATATATTGAAATTTTATATAGTGACATCAGAGTTTTCTTGAATTTAGCAAACTAAAGAAGATTTGGATAAAGGGAAATATTAGGATGTTTCGTTGAAGTTTAAGGAAAAGGCTTGCTTCAAATAGCAAATTATAACTGATTTTATTGACAAACCTGAGAGTTTCTAATCATTAGCCAATACGACTTTGAACCAATACTCTTAACAGATTCCCATCGTTATTGATACTTGAAGAGTTTTACAGTTCAGATTATTTTTAATTTCAGTATAAAAGTTTCACATGGTATAATAATTATTTAATCACAGAATCTAATTTTTCCCACAATGATGTTGCAAAATTTAAGAAAGTAATGCATTTTGCATAATTTCTAGCATATTTAGACACAGCAAGAATGTTGTGTGGCAATTTTATAGACTTTCTATTATCAGTATGTGTATGTATCTGTGTGTGTGTGTTTGTGTGAAGGAGGAAACTTGTGAACTGTCGGTACAGGACAGATTGTCATTGACGTAACCCACAAAAACGTGTTCGGTTGTTTTCTCCTCGCTTTGGCTCGACACATGAGCGGAACAACCTGAATGCCTCACCGAGAATTAAAACTAGTCATCGGCGTTTGTCTCAAACCACTTACCCATGGATGCAGCATAACCCTGCAAGAAATATTCATAGGACATCCCCAATGTCCATATGATATCCATGTATATCATAAACATCTGTTGTACGTCCATGCGCTCTCCATTGTAACCACTAGTTCATAATACGAGGGTCACTATTTATATTTTGAGCCTAACAATGAAAAAACAGGAATTTGGCATTGAAAACTGCTTTATTGTTTTTCAAAGTATTCTCCTTTATGGTCAATACACTTTTGCATTCGTTCGAACCATTTGTCAAAGCAGTTTTTCCAATCTTCTTGAGACACCTCCATAATATGGTTTTTGAACGCATCAACGGCGTCTTCCGCCAATGAAAATCATTGTCCATGCAATTTATTCTTGACATTCGGGAAGTCATTGGGTGCCAAATCAGGACTGTACGGCAGATGACCCATCAATTCGATTTTTTGACAGTTCATAAAGTCGGTTGTTAGATGAGATGTGTGACAGCTGGCATTGTCTTGATGAAGAATGATCCGACGGCGTTTGTTTGTTTTCCGTATTTGACCGAAGACCTCTGGCAAACAAATTGTTGTGTACCATTCAGAGTTGACCATTCTACGTTCCTCTAAGGGCACAGTTGCCACATGACCAGTTTTCCCAAAAAAACAGTCCACCATTTGTTTCGATGTGCTTCGAGCACCAACAACTTTTGTTGGATTGGGTTCATCTTGAAACACCCATACAGTCGACTGCTATTTACGTTCCGGCTCATATGCATCTATCCATGATTCGTCACCTGTTACAATCTTATATACGTCTTTTGAAGCACCACAATTGTATTTATTGAGCATTTGTTTGCACCAATTGACGCGAGCGTCTTTTTGAGTTTTTGTCAAATTGTGTGGGATCCAACGAGAACATACCTTTCTCACAGCTAAATGATCATGTAATATTTTATATATGCTGGTGGAACTAATGCCTATGGTTGCCTCAATCTTACAGTATGTCACATGACGATCTTGCAGTATTAGGTTTTGCACAGCATCAATGTTTTCTTGAACAACAACTGATTTTGGACGACCTTCGCGAATCTCGTCGGTGAGCGAATGGCGGCCACGATTAAATTTGTTATACCAGCGTTTCACAGTGGCAAAGGATGGGGCTTCATCGCCAAATGTGGAAGTAAGTTGATCGATGCACTCTTGTCTTGATAATCCACGTCGAAAATCGTAAAAAATCATCGCACGAAAATGTTCACAAGTTAATTCCATTTTATTGTTGTCGCGCAATCTCCAAGGCAACATAAACAACACAAATGAAGCTATTGACAAAACATTTGAAGTACGTTATGGTCAATAATGCCAGACGATTCCGTGCAAACGTCAAATCGCGCCTAACTTCAATCAGTGTTGCCAAGGCTCAAAATATAAATAGTGGCCCTCGTAGATTTCGTGCTTTAGACTAATTGTGATGATTTGAATGGATGTGTTGGGGTTCAAATTTTCTAAAATATATACGAAATAGTAGTAACATGACAAATGAGCTTTCTTTGTACAATGATTATTACCTTACGCCATGAATTTAGTTTCATTAAAAGTAAATTCAGTTCTTCACAATTTAGTTTCTTATGTTACAAAGTCTTCTGTGATGCTTCATTATTTTCGTGATTTCTACAGAGTTCAAAGTTTCTATCTGTATTTGGCATTGAAAATTGTAGCCATGCCTACCTTGCATGAGTACAGCCACCTACACTGAGTTGCGAATGGCTGCTAGACTAGTTTTGATGACTAGACCAGGTTCTAATTTAAGGTAATCTGTGATTTTCGCAAGGAAGACTCTTTGACTGTAGTTTCCGAGTGTAGGTTGTTTTTGTTCGCTGCTCAATGAAAGAAAAAGTAGCAGAGATGAGGAATTGATCCATAGCAACGAGATTCGTATATGATAGATGAGATTAGCTGATAATGAAAATCCTTATTATTATCAGTGTATTAAATGTTTGACATACAGGGGATGGACAAAAATATGGAAACACCTGCAGAAATGCACATTACCTTTATTAATATCTAGTAGGACCACCTTTGGCACGCAGAACGGCCTGCAGTCGACGTGGAATGGACAAATACAGGTCGCATATGGTTGTCAAAAGGAATGTTGTACCATTCTTCCTCCAAAGCAGCTGCAAGTTGTTGTAGAGATGATGGTGGTGGGTAGCAGGCTCGCACCTTGGTCTCCAAAACCGACCACAGGGGCTCAATAATATTGAGGTCTGGCGATTGTGGAGGCCATGGTAGATGTGACACTTCATCTTCATGCTCATCAAACCAGTTCTGGAAGATGTGAGCTGTATGAACAGGGGCTCTGTCATCTTGAAACACGGCATCACCATCTGGGAACGAAATTTGCACCATGGGATGCAGCTGGTCACTCAAAATGGTTACGTAGTCCCTGGAAGTGACATGTCCATGCAGGGTGATGATGGGTCCGGCAGAATACCAGGAGCTGCCCAAATCATCTCTGAACCATTGCCATGCTTCACTCTCGGTAACAGACAGTCTGTATCGTACGCTTGTGCTGGCATTCTCCACACACACACTCGGCCAGCAGTTGGAAACAATGTAAAGGATGACTCATCCGACCAGACTACAGTTTTCCACTGATCCATTGTCCAGTTTTTATGGGTGTTGCACCACTGTCTCCGTCGAGCAGCATAGTCAACAGTCACGAGTAGTTTGGGAATTGCAGATCTGCCATGAATACCCTGCTTGTGGAGTTCTCTTCTGACTGTTTTGACACTAACAGGGTTTGTAAGCACTGTATTCAGCTCAGCAGTGACTTTTGGAGCCGTTGTGATCTTTTGCTTGGTCACAATCCTACCCAATGTGCATCTGTCTCTGTCACACACTTCCGTCCAATCTGGTGCTTCGCTGATGCGGTTTTTCCGGAAGTCTCGTAGGCAGTCATGATCTTCGAGACTGTGCCTCTTGATGCCTCTTGATACACCAAACATTTCCACTACTTTCGTCACGGAAGCTCCCACCATACGCGCACCCACAATTTGCCCTCTTTGAAACTCTTGTCAGCTCAGACATGATTCACGATAACCTGCACGTACCGGTCGCTGAACTGTAACTGACTCATCTGTCAGGTTGGCCAGGGTTTATACCTCGCAGGAAATGCCAGTGACCACAGCGCCACCCACCATTCAGACGCAAATCGTGTTTGAAATTGCTGCCTGTTTTATACCATGTTTTTCCATATTTTTGTCCATCCCCTGTACGTAGTTGAATAAAATATTTTTTTATTAACAAATCCTGCGAATCTCACATATGAACATACATACTTGAATTCATTAGAACACTTGTTGAGTACACTTTGATTGATTGATTGATTTGTTGTTTTAAGTCTACTATGCACAGTAAGGCTAATCAGGACTGGACCTACAGTTTAAAGTGGGATCCGAACCACTTGTGCCTCCACCGAGTATCGAACCCGAGACCCCTTGATTACAAGGCGGCGACGCAACCACGGTGTCAAGGAATTGTGTGGAATGTGCAGCATGGCCATTTCCTGGAAACACTAAGGTCCTGTTCAGTCCAGGTTGGTACATAGCAGAAGCGCTTTACATTAGTTTCTAGCATGAGGGTAGTGCAATGGAGGGGTGAGATGGGGGCAGAGAGCAACAATGTCACATCTCTCAGATTTTCTCTCCGGCGGCCCTCTTATGTGCTTGCTGAGCTAAAGCTCTGAATTCTCTGTAGTCTGCTGGACAGTAGAGGTCTCAACACAGGGTGCGATGTTGCAACCACTTGCAATGAATTTTCCGTTCTGTGGATTTTAACAGATTGACGTTCCGAGGGTGAAAAACACGCTCTGAAATCTATCGGCTTGTGTTTTTTTTATTGTGGTGTTCTTCTGTTTTTTCTTGATTTATTTGGGATGCATTGTTTTTTCTATTTCGTTAATTATTATTTATTGTTGTGTTAGAGTGCCAAAGGCATGAAGTGAGCAAGGAGAACAATGGCATGTTTTTCTCCAGAATGCTACAAGAACAAGCATAAAAAAGGCAAATGCTATTCCTCGGCAGAACAGTGTTGTGAACAAGGAGAACAATGGCATGTTTTTCTCCAGAATGCTACAAGAACAAGCATGAAAAAGGCAAATGCTTTTCCTCGGCCGAACAGTGTTGTGAACAAGGAGAACAATGGCATGTTTTTCTCCAGAATGCTACAAGAACAAGCATGAAAAAGGCAAATGCTTTTCCTCGGCCGAACAGTGTTGTGAACAAGGAGAACAATGGCATGTTTTTCTCCAGAATGCTACAAGAACAAGCATGAAAAAGGCAAATGCTTTTCCTCGGCCGAACAGTGTTGTGAACAAGGAGAACAATGGCATGTTTTTCTCCAGAATGCTACAAGAACATGCATAAAAAAAGGCAAATGCTTTTCCTCAGCCAAACAGTGTTGTGAACAAGGAGAACAATGGCATGTTTTTCTCCAGAATGTTACAAGAACAAGCATAAAAAAGGCAAATGCTTTTCCTCGGCCGAACAGTGTTGTGAACAAGGAGAACAATGGCATGTTTTTCTCCAGAATGCTACAAGAACATGCATAAAAAAAGGCAAATGCTTTTCCTCAGCCAAACAGTGTTGTGAACAAGGAGAACAATGGCATGTTTTTCTCCAGAATGTTACAAGAACAAGCATAAAAAAGGCAAATGCTTTTCCTCGGCCGAACAGTGTTGTGAACAAGGAGAACAATGGCATGTTATTCTCCAGAATGCTACAAGAACAAGCATGAAAAAGGCAAATGCTTTTCCTCGGCCGAACAGTGTTGTGAACAAGGAGAACAATGGCCTGTTTTCTCCAGAATGCTACAAGAACAAGCATAAAAAAAGGCAAATGCTTTTCCTCGGCCGAACAGTGTTGTGAACAAGGAGAACAATGGCATGTTTTTCTCCAGAATGTTACAAGAACAAGCATAAAAAAGGCAAATGCTTTTCCTCGGCCGAACAGTGTTGTGAACAAGGAGAACAATGGCATGTTTTTCTCCAGAATGCTACAAGAACAAGCATGAAAAAGGCAAATGCTTTTCCTCGGCCGAACAGTGTTGTGAACAAGGAGAACAATGGCATGTTTTTAGAATTAGAATTAGAATTAGAATTTCTTTATTCATGGGCGAAGTTCAGCCTGTGGCTGCTCTACCACTTAACCCGCAAAATCTACTACAATAAAACAGACAAAATACAATTACTACTATAACATATGAATTCCATTACATTTTCACTTCTAAATATTTCAGTAATTAACACACTAAAAAGATACAAAACAAAAAAAAAATCTCATTCACACACATCAAAATGTTCATCTTGGGTTAGAATCTGCTCATTTTTTGTTTTGATTTCAACGTAAGCATGCTGAATCTAGAATCTAGAATCTCCAGAATGCTACAAGAACAAGCTTAAAAAAAGGCAAATGCTTTTCCTCGGCCGAACAGTGTTGTGAACAAGGAGAACAATGGCATGTTTTTCTCCAGAATGCTACAAGAACAAGCATAAAAAAGGCAAATGCTTTTCCTCGGCCGAACAGTGTTGTGAACAAGGAGAACAATGGCATGTTTTTCTCCAGAATGCTACAAGAACGAGCATAAAAAAGGCAAATGCTTTTCCTCGGCCGAACAGTGTTGTGAACAAGGAGAACAATGGCATGTTTTTCTCCAGAATGCTACAAGAACAAGCATAAAAAAGGCAAATGCTTTTCCTCGGCCGAACAGTGTTGTGAACAAGGAGAACAATGGCATGTTTTTCTCCAGAATGCTACAAGAACAAGCATAAAAAAGGCAAATGCTTTTCCTCGGCCGAACAGTGTTGTGAACAAGGAGAACAATGGCATGTTTTTCTCCAGAATGCTACAAGAACAAGCATAAAAAAGGCAAATGCTTTTCCTCGGCCGAACAGTGTTGTGAACAAGGAGAACAATGGCATGTTTTTCTCCAGAATGCTACAAGAACAAGCATAAAAAAGGCAAATGCTTTTCCTCGGCCGAACAGTGTTGTGAACAAGGAGAACAATGGCATGTTTTTCTCCAGAATGCTACAAGAACAAGCATGAAAAAGGCAAATGCTTTTCCTCGGCCGAACAGTGTTGTGAACAAGGAGAACAATGGCATGTTTTTAGAATTAGAATTAGAATTAGAATTTCTTTATTCATGGGCGAAGTTCAGCCTGTGGCTGCTCTACCACTTAACCCGCAAAATCTACTACAATAAAACAGACAAAATACAATTACTACTATAACATATGAATTCCATTACATTTTCACTTCTAAATATTTCAGTAATTAACACACTAAAAAGATACAAAAGAAAAAAAAAAATCTCATTCACACACATCAAAATGTTCATCTTGGGTTAGAATCTGCTCATTTTTTGTTTTGATTTCAACGTAAGCATGCTGAATCTAGAATCTAGAATCTCCAGAATGCTACAAGAACAAGCTTAAAAAAAGGCAAATGCTTTTCCTCGGCCGAACAGTGTTGTGAACAAGGAGAACAATGGCATGTTTTTCTCCAGAATGCTACAAGAACAAGCATAAAAAAGGCAAATGCTTTTCCTCGGCCGAACAGTGTTGTGAACAAGGAGAACAATGGCATGTTTTTCTCCAGAATGCTACAAGAACAAGCATAAAAAAGGCAAATGCTTTTCCTCGGCCGAACAGTGTTGTGAACAAGGAGAACAATGGCATGTTTTTCTCCAGAATGCTACAAGAACGAGCATAAAAAAGGCAAATGCTTTTCCTCGGCCGAACAGTGTTGTGAACAAGGAGAACAAAGAACAATGGCATGTTTTTCTCCAGAATGTTACAAGAACAAGCATAAAAAAGGCAAATGCTTTTCCTCAGCCGAACAGTGTTGTGAACAAGGAGAACAATGGCATGTTTTTCTCCAGAATGCTACAAGAACGAGCATAAAAAAGGCAAATGCTTTTCCTCGGCCGAACAGTGTTGTGAACAAGGAGAACAAAGAACAATGGCCTGTTTTCTCCAGAATGTTACAAGAACAAGCATAAAAAAAGGCAAATGCTTTTCCTCGGCCGAACAGTGTTGTGAACAAGGAGAACAATGGCATGTTTTTCTCCAGAATGTTACAAGAACAAGCATAAAAAAGGCAAATGCTTTTCCTCGGCCGAACAGTGTTGTGAACAAGGAGAACAATGGCATGTTTTTCTCCAGAATGCTACAAGAACAAGCATGAAAAAGGCAAATGCTTTTCCTCGGCCGAACAGTGTTGTGAACAAGGAGAACAATGGCATGTTTTTAGAATTAGAATTAGAATTAGAATTTCTTTATTCATGGGCGAAGTTCAGCCTGTGGCTGCTCTACCACTTAACCCGCAAAATCTACTACAATAAAACAGACAAAATACAATTACTACTATAACATATGAATTCCATTACATTTTCACTTCTAAATATTTCAGTAATTAACACACTAAAAAGATACAAAACAAAAAAAAAATCTCATTCACACACATCAAAATGTTCATCTTGGGTTAGAATCTGCTCATTTTTTGTTTTGATTTCAACGTAAGCATGCTGAATCTAGAATCTAGAATCTCCAGAATGCTACAAGAACAAGCTTAAAAAAAGGCAAATGCTTTTCCTCGGCCGAACAGTGTTGTGAACAAGGAGAACAATGGCATGTTTTTCTCCAGAATGCTACAAGAACAAGCATAAAAAAGGCAAATGCTTTTCCTCGGCCGAACAGTGTTGTGAACAAGGAGAACAATGGCATGTTTTTCTCCAGAATGCTACAAGAACGAGCATAAAAAAGGCAAATGCTTTTCCTCGGCCGAACATTGTTGTGAACAAGGAGAACAATGGCATGTTTTTCTCCAGAATGCTACAAGAACGAGCATAAAAAAGGCAAATGCTTTTCCTCGGCCGAACAGTGTTGTGAACAAGGAGAACAATGGCATGTTTTTCTCCAGAATGCTACAAGAACAAGCATAAAAAAGGCAAATGCTTTTCCTCGGCCGAACAGTGTTGTGAACAAGGAGAACAATGGCATGTTTTTCTCCAGAATGCTACAAGAACAAGCATAAAAAAGGCAAATGCTTTTCCTCGGCCGAACAGTGTTGTGAACAAGGAGAACAATGGCATGTTTTTAGAATTAGAATTAGAATTAGAATTTCTTTATTCATGGGCGAAGTTCAGCCTGTGGCTGCTCTACCACTTAACCCGCAAAATCTACTACAATAAAACAGACAAAATACAATTACTACTATAACATATGAATTCCATTACATTTTCACTTCTAAATATTTCAGTAATTAACACACTAAAAAGATACAAAACAAAAAAAAAATCTCATTCACACACATCAAAATGTTCATCTTGGGTTAGAATCTGCTCATTTTTTGTTTTGATTTCAACGTAAGCATGCTGAATCTAGAATCTAGAATCTCCAGAATGCTACAAGAACAAGCTTAAAAAAAGGCAAATGCTTTTCCTCGGCCGAACAGTGTTGTGAACAAGGAGAACAATGGCATGTTTTTCTCCAGAATGCTACAAGAACAAGCATAAAAAAGGCAAATGCTTTTCCTCGGCCGAACAGTGTTGTGAACAAGGAGAACAATGGCATGTTTTTCTCCAGAATGCTACAAGAACGAGCATAAAAAAGGCAAATGCTTTTCCTCGGCCGAACAGTGTTGTGAACAAGGAGAACAAAGAACAGTGGCATGTTTTTCTCCAGAATGTTACAAGAACAAGCATAAAAAAGGCAAATGCTTTTCCTCAGCCGAACAGTGTTGTGAACAAGGAGAACAATGGCATGTTTTTCTCCAGAATATTACAAGAACAAGCATGAAAAAGTCAAATGCTTTTCCTCGGCCGAACATTGTTGTGAACAAGGAGAACAATGGCATGTTTTTCTCCAGAATGTTACAAGAACGAGCATAAAAAAGGCAAATGCTTTTCCTCGGCCGAACATTGTTGTGAACAAGGAGAACAATGGCATGTTTTTCTCCAGAATGCTACAAGAACGAGCATAAAAAAGGCAAATGCTTTTCCTCGGCCGAACAGTGTTGTGAACAAGGAGAACAAAGAACAATGGCATGTTTTTCTCCAGAATGTTACAAGAACAAGCATAAAAAAGGCAAATGCTTTTCCTCAGCCGAACAGTGTTGTGAACAAGGAGAACAATGGCATGTTATTCTCCAGAATGCTACAAGAACAAGCGTGAAAAAGGCAAATGCTTTTCCTCGGCCGAACAGTGTTGTGAACAAGGAGAACAATGGCCTGTTTTCTCCAGAATGCTACAAGAACAAGCATAAAAAAAGGCAAATGCTTTTCCTCGGCCGAACAGTGTTGTGAACAAGGCGAACAATGGCATGTTTTTCTCCAGAATGTTACAAGAACAAGCATAAAAAAGGCAAATGCTTTTCCTCGGCCGAACAGTGTTGTGAACAAGGAGAACAATGGCATGTTTTTCTCCAGAATGCTACAAGAACAAGCATGAAAAAGGCAAATGCTTTTCCTCGGCCGAACAGTGTTGTGAACAAGGAGAACAATGGCATGTTTTTAGAATTAGAATTAGAATTAGAATTTCTTTATTCATGGGCGAAGTTCAGCCTGTGGCTGCTCTACCACTTAACCCGCAAAATCTACTACAATAAAACAGACATAATACAATTACTACTATAACATATGAATTCCATTACATTTTCACTTCTAAATATTTCAGTAATTAACACACTAAAAAGATACAAAACAAAAAAAAAAATCTCATTCACACACATCAAAATGTTCATCTTGGGTTAGAATCTGCTCATTTTTTGTTTTGATTTCAACGTAAGCATGCTGAATCTAGAATCTAGAATCTCCAGAATGCTACAAGAACGAGCATAAAAAAGGCAAATGCTTTTCCTCGGCCGAACAGTGTTGTGAACAAGGAGAACAATGGCATGTTTTTCTCCAGAATGCTACAAGAACAAGCATAAAAAAGGCAAATGCTTTTCCTCGGCCGAACAGTGTTGTGAACAAGGAGAACAATTGCATGTTTCTCTCCAGAATGCTACAAGAACAAGCATAAAAAGGCAAATGCTTTTCCTCGGCCGAACAGTGTTGTGAACAAGGAGAACAATGGCATGTTATTCTCCAGAATGCTACAAGAACGAGCATAAAAAAGGCAAATGCTTTTCCTCGGCCGAACAGTGTTGTGAACAAGGAGAACAATGGCATGTTTTTCTCCAGAATGCTACAAGAACAAGCATAAAAAAGGCAAATGCTTTTCCTCGGCCGAACAGTGTTGTGAACAAGGAGAACAATGGCATGTTTTTCTCCAGAATGCTACAAGAACAAGCATAAAAAGGCAAATGCTTTTCCTCGGCCGAACAGTGTTGTGAACAAGGAGAACAATGGCATGTTTTTCTCCAGAATGCTACAAGAACGAGCATAAAAAAGGCAAATGCTTTTCCTCGGCCGAACAGTGTTGTGAACAAGGAGAACAAAGAACAATGGCATGTTTTTCTCCAGAATGTTACAAGAACAAGCATAAAAAAGGCAAATGCTTTTCCTCAGCCGAACAGTGTTGTGAACAAGGAGAACAATGGCATGTTATTCTCCAGAATGCTACAAGAACAAGCATGAAAAAGGCAAATGCTTTTCCTCGGCCGAACAGTGTTGTGAACAAGGAGAACAATGGCCTGTTTTCTCCAGAATGCTACAAGAACAAGCATAAAAAAAGGCAAATGCTTTTCCTCGGCCGAACAGTGTTGTGAACAAGGAGAACAATGGCATGTTTTTCTCCAGAATGTTACAAGAACAAGCATAAAAAAGGCAAATGCTTTTCCTCGGCCGAACAGTGTTGTGAACAAGGAGAACAATGGCATGTTTTTCTCCAGAATGCTACAAGAACAAGCATGAAAAAGGCAAATGCTTTTCCTCGGCCGAACAGTGTTGTGAACAAGGAGAACAATGGCATGTTTTTAGAATTAGAATTAGAATTAGAATTTCTTTATTCATGGGCGAAGTTCAGCCTGTGGCTGCTCTACCACTTAACCCGCAAAATCTACTACAATAAAACAGACAAAATACAATTACTACTATAACATATGAATTCCATTACATTTTCACTTCTAAATATTTCAGTAATTAACACACTAAAAAGATACAAAACAAAAAAAAAAATCTCATTCACACACATCAAAATGTTCATCTTGGGTTAGAATCTGCTCATTTTTTGTTTTGATTTCAACGTAAGCATGCTGAATCTAGAATCTAGAATCTCCAGAATGCTACAAGAACGAGCATAAAAAAGGCAAATGCTTTTCCTCGGCCGAACAGTGTTGTGAACAAGGAGAACAATGGCATGTTTTTCTCCAGAATGCTACAAGAACAAGCATAAAAAAGGCAAATGCTTTTCCTCGGCCGAACAGTGTTGTGAACAAGGAGAACAATGGCATGTTTTTCTCCAGAATGCTACAAGAACAAGCATAAAAAGGCAAATGCTTTTCCTCGGCCGAACAGTGTTGTGAACAAGGAGAACAATGGCATGTTATTCTCCAGAATGTTACAAGAACAAGCATAAAAAAGGCAAATGCTTTTCCTCGGCCGAACAGTGTTGTGAACAAGGAGAACAATGGCATGTTTTTCTCCAGAATGCTACAAGAACAAGCATGAAAAAGGCAAATGCTTTTCCTCAGCCAAACAGTGTTGTGAACAAGGAGAACAATGGCATGTTTTTCTCCAGCATGTTACAAGAACAAGCATAAAAAAGGCAAATTCTTTTCCTCGGCGGAACAGTGTTGTGAAGAAGGAGAACAATGGCATGTTATTCTCCAGAATGCTACAAGAACAAGCATGAAGAAGGCAAATGCTTTTCCTCGGCCGAACATTGTTGTGAACAAGGAGAACAATGGCATGTTTTTCTCCAGAATGCTACAAGAACAAGCATAAAAAAGGCAAATGCTTTTCCTCTGCCGAACAGTGTTGAATGTGTGTGCCTATTTCCGGGCGAATAAATTATTGGCAACATTGACACAATGAAGACTGCCACTCGAATGACATCTGAAGCAACGAGCTATGTTAGAGGTCGACTATTATTAAAATTAAGAAAGACTTTAATGAAAACAAAGAGGGAAACTTTCTACACCAAGTAAGAAAAAGAATGATATGGGGAAAATGTCGTACCGACTTTGGGAAAACTTAATAAAATCATCAAAGACGAACATGATTTTCCTAAAATGTCACTCTCAACTTTACGGTGTAAACGTAACAACATATGAATATGTTCTTACGTTTTAAAAATAACTTCAAAGGTTCCTGTACAAATTTTTAAAATATGTAAAATTTTAATTGCTACTTTTCATTAATTAGATTAAGGACCCGCGCGAAAAAAAAAACATTTGTTCCGTTTTCTCGATTTAATTGAACAAGTTTGTTTAAATTTCACTTTATTCTCAGATAAGCTAATCGAGACTAGACTATAAAATGGGATCCGAACCATTGTTCACATGACTCCACGGGGAATCAAACACTCTACTCGATTACAACATCGTTAATAACTACCTTTTTTCTTTTAATTTTGTACCTAGTTTTCTTCAAATATCAGCCGTGATCCGAATATGCCCTGAATCTTTGGTTACCTCACATTAAGCAATGTTCTTTTTTTCATTTTAAATACCATTGCTAATATGTAACATTTAAATAATCTATGAAATTGTGCATTTACCAAAAGCATATATAGAATCTTCGAATACTACTAGGAATTGAAACTAAACAAAAAGTGTGAAGCTGTAAGCTATGCGGCGGGTTTTGTCAGTAACCGACTGCTTTGTTTGTTTCAATTGTCATTTTCCGACCCAAAGCTGGATACGGGTCTGGTTCCAATGCCCATTCATGTTTGTTTCAATTGACAAGAAATGATTGCTACCTCTGCATTTCAGTCCATTTAATGCGTGAAATGAGACGATTTACATTTGAAATCCTAAAAAATACGACTAATTATTGCATGTGATTTTGCGTACACCTTGCATCCCTTCACCACTGAAAAATATTATATATATATATATATATATATATATATATATATATATATATATATCTTGGCGTCGGCTGGAGCCATCGCGAGAACAAAATGCGTAGCGAAAGCGTAAGCGCTTGCTGTTTTTCATTTGTTACACTTTAAATGTGGTAACATCTTCGTGCCAAGAAGGAGGTAGGAGTTATTTCCGGTATGTACCGAACTGCCATGAACAAGTCTGTAGCTCCCTTGACAAGGCTTCGGTCAGCTCTAGGGATGGGATATTACCATCTGGAAAATGTCAAACTGACCTCCTGCTCTCCCAGGGAGCACATATCGCACATAGTGTTGACAGTTCATTGTTTGAATAGGGGAACCTGTCCTAAAATGACATACTCACATAAAATGACATACCTTGAGTTTCTCGTTACTGCTGCAAGGGGCAGTACTTTTTAGTCTCTGATTGTGTACTGTAGTAGACGACAAAGAACCTGTGTGAGTGGCGGTGCCATTGTGTAAAGGATTTCAGAACAGGAGTGTAATCCTTAAATATGGAGTTTTAAAAGTTTGAGGTGATCATTGTTTGATGCCAGATTTCTACAATTACAATAAGTGGGCCAACAGTTCTATAAATAAGGTAAGGAATTAGTTATATTGTGCATATTATAAACCCATTGTAAAATCTTGCAAGTATTTATAAACACGAGCATTTACACACCTGTTTGAGGTTATGACAGAGGGTAAAATGACATACTCTTAACTAGGATAAAATGACATAGTATGTCATTTTACCAGAGTAAATATTTTTGTGGACCTACACATTTAATAGGAATTCTATTATTGCCAAGGTGTAAAATATGTAAGTGTTGAAAGTTGTTCAATGTGTAAATAATACCAGTAATGGCTACAGTTAATTAAATAAATCACTATTGCAACTGAATTATTGTAGACATTATGGAAAGTAGACTGAAAATGTTTTCTTTTATTATTATTTTAGGCTACATAAATAATGGTTGGAGAGTACGTAAGAAAAACTGACAGACAGTCATGGCATAAGGACACTGCAACGTGTTATAAATGCAATAAACAATGGAGAAATGGGTTGGCAATGTGCATCCAAGACATTCTGCGTTCCCCAGGCTACACTGCGGATGAGAGTGCAGGGGAAAAACAAGCAGGTGGTTGGAGTTGATAAAGGATTGGGTCGTTCCAAACAACTTTCCTGCCGGTGGGAAGGTGGGACCCAGCCAGGAATTGATACACCTGAAACTGCGGCCGAATCATCATCATTTCCAGCTTTGACTTCTGTAACCGAAATTGCACAATCTTTTCCTCCGCCATCTGCAATGCCATCACCTTGTGGTACCACATCTGTAACTGCAACTTCATTACCCTCATTGCTCAGACCAATCGACATATCACCACTACCCTCCACATCCCAGGCCAGGTCCTCCAGAAAAAGGAAGCATGAGGAACCACAAGTCTTAACAGGTAGCCCTTGCCGAAGTGAAGACAAAAGTTGCAGAGAAGAAACTATTAGAATCAAGAAGGGCAGCTCGACAAGCCAAGATTCAATGTGGGCGCACAATGAGTGTGCTGGTGTACCAAAGACATCAACGACATTTACTTGCGATTTATGCAAGTAAAAAGTTTCAGTTACGTGCTATATGAATGGGTATGTAAGATTCAATTACGTGTTATAAATGGGTATGTCATTTTATCTAAGTACCTCAGGTAAAATGACACACTGTTGCATTTTTCAAAAAACCTTTGTAAAGAGCATATAACATAACATATATTATTTTAACTTGTACCATATAAAAGATAATGCTTTGAGTTCTTAATATGTAAAAAATAAACAAAGAGTTGCAATTAATACACTTGCTACAGCATTTTTTCCTTACCGTATGTCATTTTAGGACAGGTTCCCCTACCTAAATAAATATTTCTTAAATGCATTACAGATTTGTAAATTCAATCCCTTAGTCAATAAAATTTACATTTTGTTGCATTTTCCTTTCGATTCTTTCATGTGACAAATGTACGATAAAAGTAAGGGAAGAAATTGAAAGATACATGTTTAACTCCTTGTAGTGAATTCTGTTGCTATGTTTAGCAACACTATTTTTCTGTAACTTGGGCGATATGGATGATTTTGGAGTGGTAGAGAATAGAACAGTCAAATGCCTCAGTATAGCATCTCAGTTCGTGTATTGTCATTCTGCTTAGTGTAATAATGTCTGAAACTTTATTGCAAAACTGGCTGAAGAAGGTAGAGAAAATGAAACCAGACAGAAAGAAACCGAAAGTGGTGAGTAGAAAAGCAGTGACACTATATGTATGTATAATTTCTTCCAACGGATATTTCAACGAAGGTTCATGGCTGCAGCAACACAGGCCTTCCATCTGTCCCTATCCTGCGCATGATCTATATACTCTTTTCCATCCCTACCAATTTCCTTTAGGTCCATCTCAACGTTATCCCTCTATCTTCATCTTGGCCTTCCTACAGGTCTCTTACCATCAGGTTTTCCAACAAGAATTCTGTAAACTCCTCTTTACTCTCCTATTTGTGACACATGGCCTGCCCACCTAAGTCTTCTTGATTTAATTATTCTAATAATATCTGGACATGAATACAAATTATGTAGTTCTAAATTATGTAACCTTCTCCACTCACCTGTCTCCTCATCCCTTTTAGGTCCAAAGATTTTCCTAAGGATCTTCTTTTCAAATACTCTCAATTTATGTTCCTCTTTCAATGTAAGGGATGAAGTTTCACACCCATATAATACTACAGGCAAAATTACTGTTTTGTATATTTTAACTTTTAGTTTCTTAGATATTAAAGGAGAAGACAAAAGTTTATGAAGAGAAAAGTAACATGCATTTCCTGAATTAAGTCTGCTTTTTATTTCCTCTTTAATATAATTTTTATTTGTTAGTATTACTCCTAAGTACTTGAATTTGGAAACTAGTTTGATAACAGATTTTACACCTAAGTAAAATTTTCGGCAAAAGGGGAATTCCCGTTTTCCGAATCCCCTTTCGCCGAATATTTTTAATGAAGGATTTTTTTCTCCACAGGAAAATTTCAGGTCCTTTATAAGTTCTAAACGTGGCGGCAAACTTGTGATATAGGAAGGATTCGTGTATCGCATTTGTAAACGAGTGAAGGGCAGATCTTATTGGAAGTGTAGGCAGGCCTGTAGCTAGAATTGATCTCCAGGGGGAGCTCACGGGTTATCAGGGGGCTTTGTAAACCAAGTCCAGTTTTCAAAAGTTTAACAGTATTAAATCAAGGTAAATTGGGGGGGGGGGCATTATGTTGTTATAAAACATAGGCCGCGGTGGCTCAGTCGGTAACGCGTCTGACTACCATGCTCAAGGTCCCGGGTTCGATCCCCGGCCGGTTCAAATCCGGGAACTTTTCTAACGGTGAAAGCGGCTCCGGCGCCCACCCAGCGTCGAATAACATGGGTACCTGGGGGAAACCCTGGGGGGTAAAGGCGGTTAGGGGCGTGATGCTGATCACATCACCCCCACTCACGACCGGATCAAGAAAGTGTGGGGCGTTACCCCCACACCCCCTATACGCCTTCATGGCGTGGTGCTATGCACAGGGGAACACTTTACCTTTTTACCTTTATAATGCAAATACTAGTTTTTTCTATATCTTCTAAAACATCTATTGAAGTGTTAAGTGACTGCTACTGACACCATCCCTTAATACACACTCTATACTATTTTTGATGATACAGGTATTTATATCATACAAGTAGAAATGTATAATATTCGCTTCAATCATAGTGCCTACCGTGCCCCGGCCAAAGCAATAAAACTCCTCTTCGTTCCCAAAACTATGGATCTGTTGACATTTGACGCAGCTGTGGATGATGACTTTAAAGTCCCAGATATTTGTCAAACGAGAGGCTACAACAGGGACAGGGAAGTTACAGATTAAGCTCCCCTATGAAAGTACTTTCTAAAGTCTACACAATTTTGTAAATACTTGCCGGTACTTAGATTTCGACTCACAAACAAGATGAACAAATCTAATAGCTGCTGTTTATGTTCTGTGAATATATCCCTCGCGAACTTGTGAACAAAATAATATCTGCTGTCTACGTTTTCACTCTTCACCTCAAAGAAATTAGAATACAAAATAGTTTTACCTAATGTCATGGGGGCTGGCGGCTCAGCCCCCCCTGGCCCCTGCCTGGCTAAGGGCCTGAGTATAGGAGTGGTTGTAAGGCAGTGGCGTAGTCCAGTTTTCTGTGCCCCCCTGCAAAGTAAAATGTTGGGAGGCACGTATATACCATTCATTATGCCAGTGGGGGACGGACGGACGTACAATAGTTACCTAATCGCTCACATTCGCCTTCTAGTAACAAGAGTGAGTAATATATTCAAGAAAGATTAGTATTTCAGTTTTGGGGGTTGAACTAGACCTCTAAACTGTACGTGTTAACCCAGCATCGCGAGGTTGATTCGAAGGATTAAAGTCTCGAAAAGATAATAGAGCGGTGATGGGACTCTATTAACTGAATATGTGTCATTCAATGAAAGGCCGATCGACTGACAATAAGATTGCTGCCACACTGACACGGCGTTTAATATTAATGTTAGTGGACCTCAGTATTATTAATCATAATTTTAAAGGTAAATTTCATAACTAGGTATTTCCACTTCGACCACTTTAGATCACAAACTGTTACAAACAGTATTTGTTTTTTTTTGTTTCTTTTTTGTGATTGTGTATGATTTTGTATGCTTGGGTTTCTTCCATGGTTCTGTGTAGTTTAAAAGAGCCAATAAGGTTTGAACTTTCAGCCCTCCCCCATGCGACGAGGGAGGAAGTATAAATATGGCCTCTGACAGAGGACAGGGAGAGTGTTTAGGGACTGGATAGCAGAAGGAAGAGCGATTTTCGGGCTCCAGTGGCCTCCTTGAGAAAAAGCATCCCGAGGCAGTTCTGCCGATGCTCAGCTTCCACTTGGCAGTTCTGCCGTGGGGCTCACGTTAGAGGAATGTAAATAATGTAAATTAGAGAATTATTGGAAGAACCCGGGCCTTGTTTTGTTGAATTGTAAATACATGTATAAAGCCCATCTCTGCGAGTTTTCAGCAATCACCCTGCATAATTCAGTAAGTTCTTGCCTGTGATTGATTCTTTGGTTCCGAGCGCTCTGGTGAGGAACGGGATGGGAACCCAGTACTAACGAGCCTATTTAGTTGTTTATTTGGGGTTTTCCTGCCAGAAGCGGCCCGGTAAGGGTGGAGTGTTGCGGAACAAAACACACTGGAAAGGAAGAACTGGTTCGACAGAATTGTCCGTAAAATTTCAATATGGAAGGAAAATGAACTTCACAAAATCCCAAAAAATTATGGTGGCATTTAACGCCGTATACTCTGCGAAGCAGAAGAGACTATACTGTACGGATAATTGCCCCTTGGGCCTCACCTTCTACTGATTTTTTGGGGCCCCTTTAAAGTGAGGCATAAAAGGTGTGGACATATGAGAAATTTATGTTATTATTTGAATATGAATAGGCTTGGGGCTCCATTAAAAATATTTGGTTGGAACTTACATTTTAAATATCACACCTAAAAATAATACTAGTGCTAGAACTTCATGAATTGCCAAGTTGTGTAGCTAACATTAACGCATCGGCTAGTTGAACAACTGAATCTTTGTACTGGAATCATAACTATAGACAATTGACATCATATAGATTTACGACAAAAACGGTGTAGCTATAAAGATACGAGATTAAATGTTTTCCTATCAATAGCCATTTGCAAGCAAGTAAGTTACTTCTGCATTTCAGAGGACACCCATATGACAAGTTGCTCGGGCCACAGCACGCTCCTGCATATTGTCGCATATTATTTTCAGTGATACGTGGAGCCATTTCAATAATGAGGAGGAAAGAACAACGAATTATGCGGGGGGATGGCATTCAGGGATGAACAGGAGGCTACAGAGACACCATCCGAACGTTTACGAATTTACCACTCTTTTGAAAGAGCTGCAAACCGAGAATAAACGGTTAATTACCATGTTGGAAGCTGGTAACGAACCGGATCGACGAAGGTTATTTTTTTAACTTCAGTTCCTGAAATTTCCCGGCAGAGGGAAAATTCCCTCGCCACAGAATATTCGGCGAAAGAGGATTCGGCAAAACGGGAATTTGTGAACAACTAGTATGACAAAAGTAATTGTAATTCCAGAAAGTATATGTCTACGTTCTTGTAACAATAATTTCTTGCTGGTGAGATCCTATATCCCGACAAATGTCAATTCTGTAACATACTGAGCCATTGATTGCTGGCACTATTGCTGTCATTCTAGTGGAAAATGGATCGTTCCTGTTTGCACTGCAAGTTGAGTTTTACACAGTAATTAATTACATTTTGCTGCCTCTTGCACTAGGGATATCCAAAGGATTCGTCCCGATGGTGGCGCAAACGACGCATTTTTTTCCAGTGGTGCCACAAACGAGGCACAATTCTCCTCAAAATAGTGATGCAGCTCAAAAAACGTAGCTGTTAACCAGAATATATTCATATATATCAGTTAGTATTCTGGATATTAGAATTATTTAGATACTAATGAAATAAATTACGCCGGTATCTATAATCAACGATCAATTTTTTTAATAATATAGATTACGTATTTCCATGTACACAATAGACGTTGTCTTTATGAACCTCCTACAAAAGTAAGCGTTATTGTCGAATTCTTTTTGACGCTGTTGCCACATTCAAAATTTACTTCAAAATGCTGAGAAGAAATGTAGCTGTAGCGAAATTTTCGCTACAACTACAGGAATTTTGTAGCTTCGCTACTGCTACAATTCTCAAAATGTAGCGCCTCTACAGCTACAGATTTTGTAGCTAGCTACAGTAGCGCAGTACTTCCGACCACCCACTCGAGGTTTATGGACAGTTTGTAGTTTGTAGTCCAAGTTGAACCGTAACCACATTTGTTCCATAACCTCAAGAAATTTAGCTTGCACAGAGTTTCGGCTCGCTGTAGTGCTACGCTTGGTAGCCATATTGTAACTTTTACTTTGTACGTACAGGCGAGTTTATTGAATAGACTATCTAAAACACAGTGTTACTTGGACATTTTATTGATTATTCTGTATTTAGTAAAATTTGTAAAGAAAGAAATCACATGCCACATTTTCAATTTAAATAGTAAACAGATGGAAAACATTATGCTATTTTGGCCCGTCTGCCTTCTGACACAGGGCGCTGCAGTTGACGTTCGAATAGAGATCAGGCGGGAAAAGTGGCAACCCCGGTACTAGGGCTTTCAATTCGGACGACACAGGAAAGAGATTGCAGATTCGGTCACGGCATGTGAAAGAACTACGGTAGTCCTCAAACTTCAGGTTCAGCACGTCGATATGTTAACGTCCAACATCGCATTGCACGTCTACTTCCGGGAAAGACTTTCACCTATAGATAATTTCGCAGTTGAAATTGTATTCTATGGGGCAGCAGCTACCGATTCGGACACCAATCTTGCCCCCCCCCCCAGTTTATCTTAAGTTGGCGAGTCTGGCCACAGCTAATAGAATTGATGGGTAGTCGTTCTTGCTGGAGTACGGTACCTGAAATTACCGATATTGTAATGGAACAACATCCATGTAGACCAGTCCTAGCACCATGTGATTTATTGGCATTCCCAACTCTCAACCACCACCTGAAATGAAGTCTGAAACGTTACCGCTTCCAAGACTATAATGTGACCGCAAGTAAAAGAACCTACGCATAACCGTATGCCTTGCGCATAGTACTCGCGCAGGGCGAGGCAGAGTGGAACCTGGCTCCCCCGTGGTCCGAGCTGAACCTTAGGAGGGGAAGATGCGCAAAGGCTTCTGGCAGAAGTTTCTTTTGTTTGTGGTCACTCTATGGAAAGGAATATTGCAAAACTGTCTGTTCACACACACACACACACACGTGAATGACAAATTGACCAGATAAATCGAAACTTTTTGTCTTGATTGTTATTATCCATCAATCGTAACCTGTCTTGAGAATATCTTACGTTCAATTATGAAGAAAAGTAATTCAGAATCAGCTTAGACGAGTTTAATTAGATTGTATTGTTTGCACGTTATTGGTGACGCACTAAATTATGTTTACGTGTGCATAGCATAACTAATTGTGATTCGCTGTCATGATGTCTACTTCAGAGAATGAGTGGTCAACAATGTAATCCTTCACGTTTGCTATTGACGAGACAACCTGACAGATACTATAAGGAAAGTGTTCATGTAATGGATCTGCCGGATTGTTTTCTTCTGCAGCGTCCTGTCACTTTTTGTGTTGTTGACGAGAACTTAATCACTGTGTTTATGCGACATTAACTTCAGCCATTTGAAAAGAATGGCCATCAAAATAAGTGAAGCAGCCTTAATTGAGTACTCCAACAAAGTTTGAAGTTTTCTTCCCATCTTTCTGGAAGTGTGTTAAACGTATTGAATGTGTACTAAAGTAAGTTTTAAGACTACTTCGTACATCTTCTTCTTATATATATACATATATATTTCATATATATAAAAATGAATGTATGTGTGTGTCTGGGTGTGTATATTTGTTTGTTCCGTCATAACTCTCGAACGCCTGGAGCAATTTCAACCAAACGTGGTACACATATCACTTGCAATCTGGAAATAATATTTTGGGGTAAGACACCCCTGGCACCCCTAAGGGTGGGGTCAGAGGGCTGCACAACGGCCAGAATCGCTTACTAGGCCCGCCTGGTTGGTCGGGCGGGCGAGTAAAACTATATACCTGGGTTTTGACCCGTCAAGCATCGAAAGTCCACGGGTAACTGGAAGGCCTTGCAAAACGAAGCTCGCTTATCTTCAGCGAACGCTGATTCCGGTTTTGCACCGTCTCCAGATACATGAGTCACGCAGTCACCGTTGCCAACTTTTAGATTCTAAACTGTTCTAGGAGCACTTAAAATGTTCATCACTTTTATCAATTTGAAATTGCAGACATTTATTCCTTGCTAGAAAACATTTGTATCGCTCACACCCAGTGGCGGCGATTGGGTTCCAAAACTAGAGGGCCAAAGTGCAAATGTACGGGGGGGGGCAAGGATAATTAATTTCCCTTGGTACATGAGGTTAGCGTGGTGCAAAAGTAGCAAAAAGTGGGGAGGGGGGCAACTGCACTCTCTCGGCCCCGCCCCTAATTGCTGCCACTGCTGACACCTGTACAGGAGGACGAACCAAGTTTCGCAAAAAGTGCCATCGTAAATACTTTGGAACTTTGTGTGACTGGTGGTTGTTCTACATTATACTTTTTTGGGGGTGCTCCCCTATGGCGCAGTGGTAGTGTCGTCGCCTTGTAATCAAAGGGTACCAGGTTCGATACCCGGTGGAAGCACATGATGGTTCAGATCCCACTTTAAACTATAGGTCCAGTCCCGATTAGCCTTATTGTGCATAAATTGACCAAATAAATGAATCAATCAAACAGATTTTCTCTCTGGTGTAATTTTGCCAATTCAATATCCGAATTAGTTGCTCAAGATCCCCCCCCTGAACACTAAGGCACGATGGTCCATAAAATGGAACATGAAATCAGAATTTGCATTATAAAAGGTTTTTGAATATTGTCATCTCTTTCAACAAATCGTCGTTCGCTAGTGTTGTTGCTAGTTATCTTGTTCTCAGACCGCATTGATAGTAATACGATACAAAATATAATTGTTAGCTTGTATTTTCACACGGGTGCAAATAACAGGCAATGCTATTTACACATTTCAACAAACAAACAACGTAAAAATGAAACCGACAGAAGATTTACGATTTCAAGACCAGAAAGGTGACATAAAATGAACAAGACACACAAACCTATTTCAAGACCATCGAAACAAATTTAGAAAATATGTGGTAGTTGGTTTGACATAATAATGACACTAATTTGAGAAGTTACAAAATCTTAGGTGCAGTTGCTTAGCAACATATCGCGAGGTCCTGGGCGAGATTTGAATGCAAGGCCCCATCGTTCTTTAAGTTTGAAATATCAATGTAAATCGATACACAGTCATCAAGGAAACGTCAGCAAATTATCATATTTATATAATAGCCTACAATAATAATTAATTTCTGACGAAAATTATATTTGATAGTACGCGACAGAGAAATTTACACTTGGCAGAGCTACAGTAACACGCTGCTGGAATTTTCATTAACCAAAGTAGTAGTAATAGTACGTTTTTTAAGATGTTCTTGAGGCAGTAAGATAACTGAAATATCCTTAAGTGTGCTAAACTTTTTTTAAAAAAAATCAGAAATACAAAGTAAGAATCTTGAAATATAACCTATATATTATTTAATGAGTCGTTCTTTGTTTCCTCATTTCGAAGTTTGTAGGATGTAAATGTCACAAACCATGGCTTAAGTAGAAAATATGGAAGGACGCACATAAAATGTCAGTGCTTGATAGAGCGGGGGGAAGGGAGTGCGCTAAATCACAATCCTGTCTAGGGGCCCAATGTATCTACCTACAAGCTCTTCTACACAATCGGTGTCAACATCAGCAAATCTTAAAACGATAGTCATTTGCACAATAAATGTGAAATGTTTGGTGTAATCAACTGATACAGCTAATTTGACCTTTTTTTTAAATTAGCAATTTTGACTTTTTTTAATTAGCAATTTTGACTTTGTTGCACATAAATTGTACCAGTTAACTTTGAATTTTAGGACTTAGATGATAATAATAACTGTGAATCTCATTTTGTTGTTACGTCTTAATGTTCTTGTAATATTAAATATTTGACGCAGTGGCGTAATAAAATCGTAAAGTACGCGTCCGCAAGAAATAAACTTGGGTCCCTCAAGTACAGTCAGCTTCTTCCAGGAAATTTACGTAATTACTTAGAATGGCTGGTTGTGGCTGCACTTACATTAATAACTATACAAATCGATGCTCTAACTCTGAATTTTCACATATTACAACATATCTTTCTTTGACATTTATGTATTCAAAAGAAGAAAATACAAATACTTACTTATCCCTTCCCCCAAACAGAAGGCGGTACAGGATACAGAGAACACTGGAAGTTAGTGTAGAGCTATCAAGGAGAAGAAACTTTCCTAAAGCACTTGATTTCAGATTTAAGCACATTCCTGAAACATAGAACTTGATCAGGAAATTCGGAAGGTAAATCATCTTCGTGCCCGTTACAGAGGGCAATAGCTGCATCTGAAGTTGTAGGAACGAAGGAAGAACTGCTAATATTATCCATACACTTCTTCAGTTTAAAACACCAGAAGCATTTAAATGCCCCATACTTTGCTCCGTGGCAGTTTGAGGTGCTTTACCATTAACATATTAAAATCGGGTAGGCTATGCAAGGTCACGACACAGAAGAAAAATGGATAAAATTGTCCAAGCAATTTTTGCGTTGATGTTTCACATGAGAAATTAGAATTATTTTGACTTTTTCGGGGCCCCTTAGGCTTAGAGCTCCCGCCCGCCTCTGATCTTTCTCACTTCCATTTATTACGTTTTTCGTATCAACCTCATAGGACGCGAGGCCCAGGGTGGTCGCCCACTTCGCTCACCCCTTGCTACGCCAATGATTCTACAACCTCAAGGCACCTGCGCCTAGCAGAAATTCAAATATTTCCATGCGTAGTGAAATATAATGGCCGTTGGCAACACTGACAGTAGTGCTCGCCGTCTACCTGCAAGAACTACATCGAGTCTCACGGGTCTTCTTAAGACCCGGGTAATAGAAAAACCTGGCAGGCATCGAAGCCTGTGCAACACTGTGACGTGAAGCTCGCTTGCGCGATGTCGAACACCTGGGCTTGATGTGCGTGTTGCATATTATTGTAGGCGCGCCTCCTCGCAGACGGGTTTTCTCCGGGTCTTGTGCAGGCCTCTGGGTGGGGTGGGAAGGGGTGACATGTAAACATAATTGAGAACCACCGATATTAAATTCCGCACAAACAGACATCCGTGACTCTATGCAATCCGCACAACCATAGTGTTTCTCGGGTTGTCTAACATTCAGGCTGTTTTGCGAATGGAATCCATAGTTTTCGTGACACTCCCAATGCGGTTCTACTCCAAGTTCATCACCTATCGGCATGGGGGGTGAGAGGGGGTGAAAAATAAAATGACCTAGATTAGTCTCGAATCCATAATTTTCTGAGTCGCTAAGCTATGTCATATGTCATGGCAACTATTTTTTTTCCCTCGTGAACAGGGGACAATACGAAAAATCTAAGATATACGTTTGAAAGTGTATGGAATGTACTTTCGAAAGAAGCCACCAGATGGTGTATATGAAAAACGGTGGTGTAGTAAGCACGCACCCAAGTTCAGTCGGTGAGTGACAGCGTTCGAAAATGGAGGTCATGAAGCAGGAGCAACGTTCGTACGTTAAAATAGCAGTTCTCTGCGGCAGAAATGCACGGGAATGTCGTACGGAGCTACGAGAAGCTCTGGGGGGTGCATGCCATGCCCTATCGAACAGTGGCGAGGTGGGTGGAGGACTTCAAACAGGGCAGAGTGTCAACTGCCGTTCTGCCTCATAATAAAACACTGTTGTCCAATATCCTGTGTTCTGCCTCTTCCCTACGACAGTCTCCTCCATCCAGACTTCATCTGGTGGCTTCATTCGAAGGTACATTCCATACACTTTCAAACGTACATCTTAGATTTTTCGTGTTGTCCCCTGTTTGCGAGTGTAACGTGGTTGTTGCGTACGTAAGAAAAGATAGCGTAAGTTATTTAAGGAAACGTGCAAAAGGTCCGGGATCAATTATCGTACGTTCGTAGAAACGAATAACAACAAACCAGTTACGAAAGTCACAAAAGTGTTGAGGTTAATGGCCAGCGTTTATCGCTACCGCCTCAGTCTCTATTGAGAACCAATGAATAAAAGGGGGGTGGGGTGCACGTGTTTAAATATATGAGACCCTCCCAAAACGCTAAGCAAAACAAAGTATATAATAAATATATATAGTCACAGAATATCGTGGAAAATTTCACACTATGTCGACCTTTCAATACATATATATATATATGCGTATATTCATGTACGGGTGTGTACACGGAACGTCACAAAAAGATATAAGTGTACCACTCTGATCAATCAATTCATCTTTTCATTTAACACTAGTAATCTCTCGTTCTTTATTAACAAGCAAGGTTCCAAAAACAAAAAAAAAAGGAAAAAGAGAGAGAGTAAAGTTCATTTGTGACCTTAAGTCAGAATTTATTGCGTTAATCTCGCAACGAAGAATGATTAACGTCCCAATAAGGAAACATGTACATCAAAGCAATTATTAACGAGAAACCCGTCTTTTAAATCGCACAAGATTATTTCCAAAAATAGGTTCAACAATTATTTCTCCCTCCCGTTTACTCCATAGTTTCTTACATTAGGTCGTTACAATTACGACAACGAACAAGAATATATTCAACCAAACCATAGAATCATGTAATATCAAATATCTTTAACAAGTTAATTTTCTTAACAACAACTCGCAATAAAAAAGGTTCTTATTCCTTCTTGTAACAATTTGTCCCCTTATTTTACTTTGATGCTCTCTTCTTATTTTATACTATTATTTTCGTGTCAGACAAACGTTATCTCTCATTGTATTCTGTCATCCCTTTAGACGCAATAACAAATTACCCTAACGTACGCCTTGCTCAATTTCATTAAGAAAATTAGAAATTCTCCTTTACTTTTTGTATGCGAAAAATAGTGGCGACGACGCACCTGTCCGAACAATTACATGATTAATTCCATTTGCATAGTTCCAACAACCCGACACTTATATCTTCTTACTCCCAATTATTTGAATTTGAGATTCAAAGTATTTCAACCCGACGCACTTCACTATCTTTGATATGGCGCAAAAGGAAGGATTTGACACAGTACATACCTCAATACTCCACTCAAAACCATTCCATCTGGTCAATCGAACTCTGCAACTGAAGAGTCTAATAGGATTTGGCTTCTTTCTCATACGGTCGTCTTTTCCCTCACATTGGTATTACGAAACTCAACTTTCCTCACAATCAGGTTCCTATGAAGACGTTCCATAGAAGTAGTGGTAACGTGTGTCCTGTATAATACGACAAACAGTCTGTGCACACGTCTAACTGGACTCGGAACACGCGTATTTGATTCCTCACAAGAAATGTAATCTTTCCACTACTTAACTTCAAGATCCGAAGTTTGCGAGTACAATCCACTTTCGGGTAATTATACGAAGTACGGAGATATAGTCTAAAACGAGCAGGTGCAATTAGGATCCAAAAAAAATGCAAGTCTCGTCCAGCGAGACACCGTTCCACGCTAATCGCACGTCATCCTCCTTCTTTTTCTCGCTCGTTTCCCTGCGAGGACTTGGCTGTTACGTGGTAGTCGGTCGGATCGGAACAGATTCAGCTTACACGTTCGTGAATGCAGCTCAGGGCAAAGATAGGTGGAGACACCTAGCGGCGACTGGCATAACCAACAAAGCAAGCATGACGCAAGGCGTACTACGAAGGAGGAAATGTGAGGGCTTTCCTACGCGAAATATGACGTAATACTTCTTTAGTATAAATCGCGCAGGAAAAACGTCACAAACTCCCCCGGCTAACAAATATAAAAGAACAAATATATATAATAAGCACAACCATAATTATTTGGCAAGAAAGGCACATGAACCAACAAGACACAAATATACCATTTCGAGAGCACCTAATATCTATATAAAGAAATTCCCCCTAATCAAAGAAGAAATACCCAAATGTATGTGTTGTAAAGAACCATAAAGACACATAATAAATAGAGAACACACATACCATGTGAGAATATATGCAAACAAGTACCTAAAAATATATATAAAGATAAATATCCCACACAAATGGATTAGATTAAGACTAGATTGACGAATGACATAAATATGCACAATGTTGGTAACCAATTTAGACACAATAGATAATAAGATGAATAAATAGTCCAAAAAATGATTGCGAAAAAGGTAAGCATGAAAAGTCGATTGCAATCGTAATAATGAAATGACCATACTGGATGAAAGTTAACATTACAAATAAGAATATTCTTTACCTGATATCTGAGTATATGTGCCATTTAAAAGGGCATTACATCAAATTAAACATGCAGGTTTCACAATACACTCAATACAAAGATACCCGTTAAACAACACCTGTAAGTAGAAAACGAAGGTCCAAATAAACACTATAATGTGGAGAATTTCTCAAAAAAAGAGAAGACGTTTTACAATCAAACCAGTACTCCTAGAGAGTAATATGGTAGTTGTGTTTCCATTTGAATGCGTCAAATGATGATTCCAAGATGGCACACTCGATATTTATGTTTCCTCAATAAAGATGAAAAATAAACAGAAAAAAGGCGAATTAGAAGAGAATAATGGAAGAGAAGAAAAAAAAGGATAGGAAAGAGGAGAGGAAACATAAACAGAGGGGAATACAATGAGAGATAGGAGCACCAATTACAATTTGTGATTAAAACAGTCATCCTACAAATATACCAAAAAGTACCTTAAGTAATATGCAATAAGAATTATTTACCAATGAAATCATGATTTGAGATCTGACAAGAAACATTAATCAAAAAAAGGCAAAATATTACCATAAGCTAATTTACAACATAACAAAAAATTAACATAGAAATCATGTATATACCAAAATGGCATAAAATATATATATCTTCAATGTAGTGAAGATTCTAAGTCAAATACCCAAGCAAAATACAAAATCCAAAGTTGAGGTATTCCATGCATTTCTTAGATGCGAGGAACTGGGTCATGAGAAGAGTAACGAGTGGTATCTTGTAAATTCAATAACACGAATTCCAAGAGGCTAGATTCAGACCAGTCCACGGGTAATACGTGATAAACATCATAAATGTCATTCAAGTAAGTGGAAAGCATTTCCCCAGTTCGCTGAGGACGAAGGAGGTATTTATCTAGCAACGTTTGCATTTTGGGATAAGGGACGAAGCGATACCACATAATGCGTCTAAACGTTGGCCATGGGAATTTCTCAGTAAGAGAATCAAACCAAGTTTCCCGGAGGGGTCCCCGTGTGGATGCAAATGCCATCAGTAATAAGGATTCTAAATCTATAAGGTTTAGTTTAAAAATTTTGTGGAGATTTAACAAAAAATGAAACAACTGGTCGGGGTCCGAACCATCCGTCGGTGGTAATACCTGTAAAAGCTCTACAGCTGTCGTACCGACCCAATCCCATGCAAATGGCCTTGGGGAGGAAGCGACATTATATTTATCACTTGGATAGGATATCCAAAAGGTCCACAAGGGAAGAGCCCGAACAAAAGAAAAGCCAATAGTATCCAAGTGACAAGACAATTGCAAAAGTGCAACATCAAAATATCCAGTGAGATAAGTAGAAACAGTAAACCCAAAAAATTCCTATGTGGCAACGCTTTCTCAAAAAATGTACACGGAAGGAACGCAAAAAAAAAGAGGGGGGGGGGTAAAAATTAGCAAAGCAAAAAAAAATTGTTATGCAAGGAAAACAGGTATGAACCAGAGTTATCGTAGCACCAATACTACCAAAAATAGTAATATCCGGAAGGGAAAAATTTTTTTGCAATATTTCGACCGTGTAAGTTATATAAAAAAAATAACCTGCTCTGATACCAGGAACTTTGTAACGTGGTTGTTGCGTACGTAAGAAAAGATAGCGTAAGTTATTTAAGGAAACGTGCAAAAGGTCCGGGATCAATTATCGTACGTTCGTAGAAACGAATAACAACAAACCAGTTACGAAAGTCACAAAAGTGTTGAGGTTAATGGCCAGCGTTTATCGCTACCGCCTCAGTCTCTATTGAGAACCAATGAATAAAAGGGGGGTGGGGTGCACGTGTTTAAATATATGAGACCCTCCCAAAACGCTAAGCAAAACAAAGTATATAATAAATATATATAGTCACAGAATATCGTGGAAAATTTCACACTATGTCGACCTTTCAATACATATATATATATATGCGTATATTCATGTACGGGTGTGTACACGGAACGTCACAAAAAGATATAAGTGTACCACTCTGATCAATCAATTCATCTTTTCATTTAACACTAGTAATCTCTCGTTCTTTATTAACAAGCAAGGTTCCAAAAACAAAAAAAAAAAGGAAAAAGAGAGAGAGTAAAGTTCATTTGTGACCTTAAGTCAGAATTTATTGCGTTAATCTCGCAACGAAGAATGATTAACGTCCCAATAAGAAAACATGTACATCAAGCAATTATTAACGAGAAACCCGTCTTTTAAATCGCACAAGATTATTTCCAAAAATAGGTTCAACAATTATTTCTCCCTCCCGTTTACTCCATAGTTTCTTACATTAGGTCGTTACAATTACGACAACGAACAAGAATATATTCAACCAAACCATAGAATCATGTAATATCAAATATCTTTAACAAGTTAATTTTCTCAACAACAACTCGCAATAAAAAAGGTTCTTATTCCTTCTTGTAACAATTTGTCCCCTTATTTTACTTTGATGCTCTCTTCTTACTTTATACTATTATTTTCGTGTCAGACAAACGTTATCTCTCATTGTATTCTGTCATCCCTTTAGACGCAATAACAAATTACCCTAACGTACGCCTTGCTCAATTTCATTAAGAAAATTAGAAATTCTCCTTTACTTTTTGTATGCGAAAAATAGTGGCGACGACGCACCTGTCCGAACAATTACATGATTAATTCCATTTGCATAGTTCCAACAACCCGACACTTATATCTTCTTACTCCCAATTATTTGAATTTGAGATTCAAAGTATTTCAACCCGACGCACTTCACTATCTTTGATATGGCGCAAAAGGAAGGATTTGACACAGTACATACCTCAATACTCCACTCAAAACCATTCCATCTGGTCAATCGAACTCTGCAACTGAAGAATCTAATAGGATTTGGCTTCTTTCTCATACGGTCGTCTTTTCCCTCACATTGGTATTACGAAACTCAACTTTCCTCACAATCAGGTTCCTATGAAGACGTTCCATAGAAGTAGTGGTAACGTGTGTCCTGTATAATACGACAAACAGTCTGTGCACACGTCAAACTGGACTCGGAACACGCGTATTTGATTCCTCACAAGAAATGTAATCTTTCCACTACTTAACTTCAAGATCCGAAGTTTGCGAGTACAATCCACTTTCGGGTAATTATACGAAGTACGGAGATATAGTCTAAAACGAGCAGGTGCAATTAGGATCCAAAAAAAAATGCAAGTCTCGTCCAGCGAGACACCGTTCCACGCTAATCGCACGTCATCCTCCTTCTTTTTCTCGCTCGTTTCCCTGCGAGGACTTGGCTGTTACGTGGTAGTCGGTCGGATCGGAACAGATTCAGCTTACACGTTCGTGAATGCAGCTCAGGGCAAAGATAGGTGGAGACACCTAGCGGCGACTGGCAGAACCAACAAAGCAAGCATGACGCAAGGCGTACTACGAAGGAGGAAATGTGAGGGCTTTCCTACGCGAAATATGACGTAATACTTCTTTAGTATAAATCGCGCAGGAAAAACGTCAAAAAAATAGTTGCCATGACTTTTGACTTAACCCTCGTATAATCAGGGGCTCCGTGTTCGAATCCTGGCCTTGGCATTGCCGTTTCTTGTGAGTAGCACTTTATCAATTTCATAATATCATCACTCATCCTCATCTTCGCGGTTAACACATACTTTTAAATTCACTTCTATTTTTTAAAATATATTTCGAGTTTGCTTACGGACATTTCCATTACCTTTTTTTAATAACGAGTACAGTATGTGTTTTTTAATGTTAATGTGTTTTCTATATCATGTGTGTCATTAAATCAAAATAATAAACATACTATTATAAATTTTTGCACCGTTCCTAACCGAATTTTAAAACCTGCAATGGTATGGTAGAGTCGGTCATACATTAGAAATGTATCTAATTATTTTCAGCTTTAATTCTTGCAGTCACTCGTCGTTTTTTCATCTTTAATGGCTAGGAGCACCTTTGAATAAAATCAACTTTCAGTGGACACATCACCATAACTTTCAGATATGTCTGCTTCATGCTGTTATAACTTCATTTTTGATTTGCTTAACTTTGTGTTTGCATCCAACTGCAGAGTGAATATAACTACTGCACTTTCTACTTCACTTAACGATATGCTAAAGACAGTGGCGGCGATTGGGTTCCAAAACCGGGGGTGCAAGGTGCCAAAACGGGCGGGGGGGGGGGGCAAATACAGTATATCTTCCTTTGTATATAAGATTTACCATAGTGCGGGGACAAAGTGGCGAAAAGGGGGCAGTTGCCCCCTCGCCCCCACTGGATAAAGATAATGCTTATTTCCTATTACGCTTCTTGTACTGATATGCTTCCTATACTTCCTTCACCTCTTTTCCTCAGTAACTCATTTATTCTCACTGGACTATATTTTCCTTATTAGCAGAGAAAACAGCACTCAAACTTGAATTCTAATTTCGTGTCATACTTGCTGTTGCTGCACAACCAATTTCAACAGCTCTGTCTTGTAATCGGTCACCCTCCCGTATTAATCCATCTTGTAAGTTCTTAACAGAGTGGATTTTTTGTTTAAATATATTTTTTATTTTCAAAAAACGCTTAAAATTGCTTAGCACGTTTGATGAACAGTAGATATTCAGTAATTACATGTATGGTTTAGAATTACAGTGAAAAAGTTTTCCATTTATATACTTAATAAAATTTATTATTATTTTAATTTCAGTTGCAAGAAATATGGATACAACCACAAAACAGTATTTAGCTCTCATCAACATAGTGTTGTTAGCAGCTGTTGTTGAAGGGAAATTTACAACTGTTACCCACATGGAAGCATCAGCCAACAGCTTGGTTGAATGTGTATCTAATATTTTGGATAACCATTTCAACTCCACACAAACTCTTCTAGTCCTCGAAGGAGAAGGGACAGACAATGTTGCTGCCGAAATATGTAAACGCCACACAAGACCAGTGATCAGACTGCAATTGGAGAGTGTGGAAATGGTAGGAGAATTGTTGTCTTCCGATCGATTCCATGGACTCTCTGGTGTTGATTGCTTATTCCTCATGAAAGAGATCGATGATACCCAGTTGTTAATGGGAAACCGTAGTAGTTTCGAAGAATTTGAATCTCACGTTAAGTTCTTGATAGTATCTACAAATGGACACCGCGTACAAGACTCTTTGCAATCTCTTTTCAATGAATTGTGGGAATATGAAGTTGTCAACGTAATTGTTGTTTCACACGATGTGAATGGGAAAGGGATCTTTACGGTGTACACATATGCTCCCTATTCACAGACACACTGCAGTTCGGTTGGGAAAGAAGTTGTACTGGATATCTGGGAAGGAGACCATTTTGCTTCAGGGGCGGACCTCTATCCCAATAAGTTGAAGAACCTGCATGGATGTCCCCTGTCCTTCAGGGTACGATTTGATGAGTCGTGGTTTACCCGCGTGAGGAAAACGAATGGGAAACTAATGCTCAGTGGCGAATATGGAACGATTTTAAGAGCTTGGTCAGAAGAAATGAACTTCACTTTGTACACAAACGGGAAGCCAGTTTCTAGTGCATTCAATGAAAGTGATAATCTGCATGAAAATCCAATTCAGGAATTACTTGATTTGTATGTCGGAAAATACGTTGTTTACTGTGTGATATCTATTTATAACCCACAATTGTTACAGAATTTCGACTTTGTACTCACTAGGCGTTTCGTGAGAACAGCATGGATTGTGCCTTTGTCCAGTGTATATCCTTTCTGGATGAACATAATTCTTCCGTTTAAAATTTTCTCCTGGATTCTAACGGGAGCTACTTACATTCTGATCATCTGTTTCACGAGAATTTCCAAGCACCTGCAGGATAGAGATATGTACCTCTACCGCTACCCATTTCTCTACAATCTTTCTGTTCTGTTGGGAATCTCGGTGCAAACATATCCACCTTCTTCCCTTACAAGAATAGTCATGTTTATCTGGGTGTTTGCGTCACTGATATTGAGCACAAGCTACCAGGCAACTCTATTTGGTTTCATCACAAAGCCTCACAGATATCCCCAAATAAACAGCATGAAGGATTTAGTAGAGTCAGAACTTCCATACGGAGGTCCACGTTTCTATCTTGCAATGTTTGAAGACGGAGAAGACCAAGTGTCTAGGAAGATTTTTGAAAATTGGGTCGCAGATGAAGATCCTTTCAAACGAGTGCAAAGACAGTGGAAGTTTGCCTTTCCGTATGATACTGACATTGCACTTTTAAAAGCATATCGTAACTTACTCTTGGATCAGTATGGAAAACCTTCGTTCCATATCACACGGGAGAAATTGAATTCATTACACTTAATGTTTTTGTTGCGTCCTCATTCTCCATTTACAGCCCCCTTTAACCAAATTATTGACCGTTGCTTTGAAGCAGGTTTACAAGGGAAATGGAAGGAAGTCGCTGAATTGAAGGTCATTATGAAGGCGAAGAAGAAATTCAGATTTGAATTTCATGAATCAAATGTTGTTATAAGTTTGGAACACCTGATGAGTGCCTTTGTATTACTAGGGATAGGGACTGTTCTAAGCATATTTGGTATGATAGTTGAAACAATTTCTAAGTTCTTAATGGGAAGGAAAGTACTCAGATTAGGACGTAAAAAGAAAACTTAACCGAAATTTAGAAGTTAGAGGATGTAACGTGAATAATGTAATTAAGAATTATTGCTTATTAGTTGTACGTATATGTAGATATTTATGAGAGGTTTGCCTTAGCTTGTGATTCCAATTGATGAAATGTCACATAAAGTGCAAAGATGTCTATAGGGTTAAGTACAAGTAAATATAAAAATATCGATTGTTATTGGTAATTTTTATTAGTGATACAAGTAATGCTTTGAAGTATACACAATGTTTACAATTAGGGTGCGAAATCCTGGGAGGACGGGGGGATTTCCCCCACCAACAATATTAGCCTCTAAAATCCCCCCACCAAAAATTTCCGGCGGGAGTTTTTGTTAAAACAACAAAAAGGTAACAAATTAGCAAATTAGTTCTGACTTCAAATGTACTTTACTAAGAATAATATAAATCGGACACAATGCAGTGTGGTTGTGAGTGTTGAATACTTTCTCCCTCCCTTTCCTCCTTCTCTCCATCAAAAGACCTTTAACGGATCTACACCAATAACAATATACGCACAATAAAAGTAAAACAAGAATGCAAGACAGAAATAACTATGATATCTAATTGATGTACTGTGTATTAATTTAAGGCAAAAACTAAAAGAAACTTATACATAATATAAATCATTAGTAGAGATTTGACACGTAGCACTCAAAGAAAGGCGATAAAAGAGAGAGAACGATAAAAGAGGGGAATATAGAGAGACAGAGAGGATAAAGACAGTGAGAGATCATAGATGATGAACAGGAGAAAAAGAGAAGTGGATATAGAGAGATAGAGAGGATAAAGACAGTGCGAGATCATAGATGATGAACAGGAGAAAGAGATGAAGGGAATGAGAAAGAGAGAGAGAGAGAGAGAGAGAGGGAGAAAGAGGACATAAGAAAGAGAGAACACACACACACACACACACACAGAGGAAGAGAGAGAGGGAGAAAAAGGACATAAGAAAGAGAGAACACACACACACACACACACACACAGAGAGAGAGAGAGAGAGAAAGAGAGAGAGAGAGAGATTTCCTGCTCAAGATGTTCCGTTATGTGCTATTTAAAAATCTATGACGTTGATGGGAGTGATGTGGGTTGGTGTATATAAAGTACCACATGTTCTGTACAGTTAGTACGTTCATCGTGAAGTAGCAGGAAAGAGAAGAGCAAGATGGAGAAAAGCGGTTCTGCCAAGTCAAGAAGAGTGCAAAGATCTGGTGGTGCCGAAGTATCTGTAGTGTCCAAATCTGCAACACCACGTTCGGGAGGAGTTACTGCAACGTCAGCTGTAGCACCTGCATCTCTACAGGGAGGAAATGTTTGGAATGCGAAAAGAAAACTTAATTTTCAAGGGAATAGTTATGTGCAGCAGCAGTTAAATATGCTAAAGCAGCTCTCTGGAACCAGCATGGAGGAAAATGGTGCCCAGTCCTCTTCCACATGGAAACCACGGAAGCAATACTTGTTGGAGGTATGTTACCCTTTGAGTAAAACTGCATTCAAGAGTGCAACTGTTGGATTTGATGTGGAGAACGATTTTTCTGTGTGTGTGCGTATTGCTCGCCACAACAGCCAAGGAATTGTGTTGTGTATGGAAGAATGGTGTACACTGATGGAGTTGGGGGGAAATATATCTAATTATTTATCTAGTGAAGAAGAGTTGGTTTTGTCGCCTGCGTTGCTAGGTGAAAAATACATGCTTTCTTTTGGCAAATTGTACAATAAGAAAGTTATTCAGTTTGTGGATATTTTTGATTCGGAAATACCAATGACAATGATGTTAACTACCTGGACAGAGCTTTTACGATTGTCTGATTGCATATCTAAGATAACTAAAATGTATTGTGAATATCAGACCCAAATACGTGAATATTACCAGTCTTATATTTCATTATGTGTTGGATCAATTAAGGATACTTGTTATGGTTGTACTAATAATTCAAATGATCATAATTGTCAGGATATTACCAATATAAAAGATCAAGTAGAGCGACATGAACTGCCGATATTTGATAATTGTGTTGAATTTTTAAGTGAAAGAGTGAAATGTGAGTTGGGACTATTTTTTCGTGATGTATGTGTGGAGGTTATTACTTCTAAACTGAGCAAGTGATGAGAACTTTTGGTAAAGTTCAAGTTGTAATGGTGTTGGGAGGTTATTTGTGACAACTTGTAACGGTGTTGGGAGCTTATTGACCTGAAAATTTTCTCTTCTTGGAAAGTTATTTGTGAGAGACAGTTATGTGGAAAGTTCCTAGTGTGTATATATATATATAAAAGATGTGAGATGTCCACTATATCACTATGGCAAGTCAGAACATACGCAACGCTTCAGCTCTGGCTGACACAGAAGATATCGAAAATATTATTTTCGAAAGTTGTGGATGCTTTTCTGGCTTCATTGACAAGTATTGTCTGTTAAAAAGACTACATACTTATGTACCTAAGTATGCTGTTATTTGTGATGGTTGTTTTACGAATGCACCAAATCAACTGGCTCACCAGTGCTTGAGTAAGCATTATTTGGAGTGTGATAGTGTTGAAAGTGCTGACAAATGCGAACGTTGTTTTACATGGAAGATTTCCAACCTAAAAACTTATCTTAGGGAGCCGGATAATTTTTTTTCACATTTTCTACCATTTTATGGATACTCACCCTGAGATTGAATACGATCTTGAAACAGAGTCGGACGCCTATTTGCTGCTTTGGACTCTAAGTGATGAGAGAGATTTAATGCAAAATTTAGTTCGGTGTATACATCAAAACGAGATACATCACGGGGACAATTTCTGCTGTGAGTAGTTGCATTAAAGAAAGAAAAAAAAAAAATGGCTTTTATAATTGATGTGCAAGGTTTTAGAAGTAAAGACAATAGTTTTCTAATTCGTGAAATTTGTGTTTGCTCAACAGATTTAACAATTGTATATCATGCTTTTGTTGATATTGGAAAGTTTGACTTAGATTACAAACAATGTAAGTGGTTAACATATAACCACCATGGTTTGTTATTTGCAGAACCGAAAGGTTATAATATCAAACATGTGAAGGTGTTTTTTAGTGAGCTAAAGAGGAAAAATACAATATTTTACTGTAAAGGGTTGGAAAAATCAAAGTTGATTCAAAATGTATTTAATATTGACAATATTGTCGATCTCGATACAAGGCGCTGTCCATCATTAAAAAATCTTGTTATGTATCAGGGTGGATGTTGTTGTTACCATACATCAAACGAACCATTTTCTCAATCAGGCTGTGCTTTTAGAAATGTTCAAAGACTTGTTACTTGGTTCAATATAAAATAACAAATCTCAGATATGTTGAGATTTTATGCAAATGAATTTTATGTATATATTAATGAATGCAAAATAAAGTTTAATTGTGAATTTTGTTGTTTCATTCCAAGAATATTTTAAAGTATAAAATAAAAAACAAATATGTGAAATATAATTTTTATTATTCTACTATATATATATATTTACAATTGTACATACAACACCAAAATAATATATACAAAAATGTAGACATTTTAACATAACAATATTTTCAGTTGATTTAAAACAATGTTGTCGTTGATTACAAAGTTTGTTTTACTGAACAAATTGACAAAATCCAATATTGTGTAATTATTGGTAGAGTAGTAAAGAAACATTATACAAAATACACCACAAAACACTGATTCTGAATGTTGAATCTGTTGATTGTTCCAAATCCAACGGTAAGTATTTCTGTTGAGAAAACGTTTTACATTTTCGGAGGGTGGTTCTCCAAAAGAGTCGAAATATATACCAATTCCATTTTTGTTAATGTACACAGCAACCCAATGACCATCAATATTTTCACTTGTGCTTGTATTAATAATTAAACCTGCTGGAAATTTTACTGATACCGGTAACTGGTTATCAGCATACACACCAACGAATTGAACAGCAGTTTTACAATCTTGAAGTATAATATAAATTATGTCGTCAGTCCACATATTTTTGCTCTTGCGGTTTTTCACTGGAACAAACTGTATGTATATCTGAATAAATATTATTCAAACTAGGCGTTGGTATATATGGTGAGATGACACCTAACTGGTAGCCTCTTAGTTCGTAGCAACGAATGTACTTGGCATACACTTTGCACTCTTTTGCTGCACAGCGAAATTCGACGAATCTATGCGATGGATGACAACAATTTTCAGCTGGAAATCCAAGCAGGCAAGCCTTCGGACAAAGCAAGTCTTCTAAATTGATGATGGTGCGATGTAGAAGGTCTCCCAGGAAGGCACAGCGCTCGATGCCATGAGCATACAACGCTGTAGCATGTTCTGTGTAGGATGTCAGTATGTTGGCTATTTGATTGTATTTTATATACCCATGATTCCATTCAAGACCATGTGAATTTTGAGATGCATAATTGTTTAACTGGGTAGAGGTCGATTCTAATTCACAGTACGGAAATGGTGGTAAAAATATCCAGGAGTCCGAACTAAAGTTATCAATATTGACAAGTGCAAGCTCCTTGACTATAATTTCACTTTGATTGCCCTGGAAGGCAGTGAAATGAATAACAAATCTCATCCTGGCAAACACTCACAAAGATACTAAAATCTATTTTGTAAAGTCGGGATATATATTTCTGTTTTTGTCCACCTGAAATAGCGAATCAAATTGTGCGTAAATAACACATGTGACAGATGACGTCAAAGAATTTGCAAATTGTATTTTGAGAGTAACAGGCGAATCACGTACCATGTCCCATGTATTGTCATTCAAAGAGTTTGTAGGCGAAAGAATAAACGCGAAGAGGGTATAGCCTAGAGGATAATCTTTTCTAGCAATACAATTTCCACTATTACAATAATACATTCCAGTTCCAGAAAACAATGTATAGTAGCTTTGAATGTAGTTATTTTTTGAAAAATTTGGTGTTAGAGGGGTGGAGGGATAAAATTTGGAGCCGACTTGTAGCTGTAGCCGGTTAATGTTGAAATGTTCAAAATGAAATGGATTCAAGTTGTTTTTTCCATTGTATGCAGCATTCGAAACAAAGCCAACAACAAGAGCTTTTGGAACATTACCCAAAAATAGATTATCTATGTTATAAGAAGTTATATTTTGAGGAATGGTGTGAGTAAGAGTTTCTACTCTTGTGATAGGTAATTTAGCTGTTTCACGCTCCATTCTAGTACTGAGTTGCATTCCAATATCGGGAGAAACAGTTATTCTCCGAACCCATAAAGTCACATCTTCTAAATGCACAAGATAAGACGAATTTTCAGCATTCATTAAACAAAAGGAATCTTTACTTCTATGAAGTTTCACGCGCATTCCCACTTTATTGGGCAAAACACGGTCCAGTCCTACAATATCTGCATGTATTCTTCCATACATGTCAAAAGTAGCACTGTTTTTAGCGAACTGGGCACGAGATGTATATCCGGTATTTCCATTTCCCAGAGTGTTAAACTGTCCAGGTGTATCTTTGAACCAGAGCGAAGATGTTAAATGTGTTTTTTTGGCGTCATCAGAGAAATTCAATAAAGTTTCAAAATATGCTCTGTAGGGGTATGAACCTGAAGACGATGTGATCAGTTTGTCATTAAGTGAAATATCAACTTGATTGAAAAGAGAATGCAAAAAATTATTGACAGGTGCAACATTGTCTGAATCGTCAAGATCCTCACCATCAGATTTTGTAATTTTACACTTTACGTAAAGATAAAGGTATCCAGGATGAATAAATTCACCAGTTTCACCTAGAATATGAAATTCTACAGGTCCCCCTGAAGTTAAAGTAGATATAGGTCGATACTCTACATTATCTGTATGCTCAATTATAGTTTGTGTCATAGGAACTGAAAACAAATCAAAATCGCTTGTGCAACATGGTTGACTGCAAGGATGAATGTTAGACATGGTCGCTCAATCAAATATGTCCTTTCTATGTCTACGACGTTTAGCCGAGTGTGACTGTAGCGAAGGAGGCCCTATTTTTATAGCTTTTCTTTTGACTGTTTTTTTTCTTTTTGTTTTTCCATTACCTGATAACAACTGGTTAATTTTTTGTTCTGCTTTGTCACGTAAATTTTCTTTGGCCTGTTTTATTCTTACACGAACTGATTCCTTGATAGGTTTATTTTCCAACATGTCACCAGCAACTTGCATTCCGGTACGCAATACCTGACGTCCCACAGTTTTAGCAACAGGTTTTAATATAGGTAGAGCATATCTAAAAAGACCGCGAAAAAATCCCCCAAGACCGTGACCCTGTTGGTACACAGGACCAGCAAAATAGGGTATTCCACGACCTGTTTGTCGATGTTTCATGACCGTTGAAAATGAAGTGTTATGTTCACTGTACCAGATTGAAATGATAAATTTCGACCTGCATGGTCCTTTAAAAGGATTTCTATTGTATTGAAACAAAATTTTGACAATGGTAAATAATGCATAGGATTGAAACAAACAGAGTATGTTCGACCATAGTTAACATTTTCTATGCTGGCTATACGCAATAATGGAACTTTACTGTCTCCAACCAGTTGATACTGTATAATATCGGTGTACACAAACACCTGCTGAGGATATCCAATATTCAAGTATGGACTCCGCGATCCATTGATGTATTTTGTGATGTTAGTGTACGGTTCATATCCCAACTGTAGACTCAAAACTGGTGAAAATTTAATTGATTCTACACGGAAATCGTAACTACAATGTATAGTGTTTGCTAATTTGCGATATGTGAATCGAAAAAGATCTGTTTTTTTATTGATTTGTTCCAGCACACTATCTACAGTGTGATAATACCCAGAAGGAATTTTGAATTTGTGGGCCTCATAGAGATTTTCTTCGAGACGCAAATTATACCAGATGATATTTTGATCTTCGGTAATATTATAACATGTATTGGGTATTTGAATTTCGGCTAATGCAATTTTCCAATCAGACTGTTTGAGACGAACTTCGCTTTCCACCATATTCACAAAATGTGATGTTGTGTTGTGAGGGAAATGTTTGTGCGAGCCATTCGAAGTAAGAGTAATGTAAAAATCATTTTCTGTGCCTTCACTGATCATTTTCCTGTTTGCTTGAAATGTAGCTTAATGTACGATGAACCGAACCGAAATGGTAGATTTTCCCATGTATGTCCCTTTAAGTCTATCTCGATTGTGTCAAAGTAGTGTTTTTCAACTTTGATATATCGTGGTATATCGAATGCAAAGTTCTTATTTCGACCATAGGTATAATGATTGATTCCGATTTTTCGTAATATATGACCATGCAGTTGAGGTTTCACAATGTCTACGCAAACATTAATCTCTTGGGGGAGAAAATAATTCAAATTACAAACATAAGGTGCTTCTTTGTAAAATAAGGGTTCGTGATTCACCGCAACTACCACAGGTTCTTCTGTTTTTGGTATATTTTGAGCATATCCGAAAATACACATTAAAGCAGGTGTTACACCTATCATGATTTGCTGAATGGACGTGTCAGTTTTAACAAATACACGGTTTATGTACTCGTCATAATGTATAAATTGTTTCATTTTTTCTGGAACACAATTCAGAATATGTTGAATAGATGCATAAAAACCAGCAGGAATTTCAACTCTTTCTTGAATAACTTCCGAGTTGTCTGCGCGCACCGCTTTGATAATAATCTGTTGAACTGTTGGCACATTATAAAAACTCCATGTACAACTACATTCGGCAAGACCGACCACCCATTTAGAATCAGTGAGATCAATAGGGTGAGCTAATTTTGTTGTATAACAGGTCGAGGTGTTATTTTGGAAAATATCGGAGCTTGCATTAGACGGGAGCGAGAGATAAAATTCATTCACACGCTCCATCACAAAGCTAATGAACTATAAACACAATGTGTCACTCTTTTTAACCCAAGAATTGAAGATATTTGAGTAACCGAACCATTTTACATAGAGCCAATTACCTTTTCTACGTAAAATTTTCTCGATTCTATGGACAGTATTTTTATTTACGTTAATTTTCTGTAACTCTTGTTCGTAAAAAATACCTTTCACCATTTCACCGTTCCAATCTTTAATGTGATATGTTACCGGATTTGATTTTATGCATTTGTCTACAATAAAAATTTCCCGAGACCATTTTGCTAAATAACCTTTCTCAAATTTCATTTTTGTTTTTGATATTCGCACATAATCGCCCGGCTTAAATTTGCAACTTTTTCGAAAGTTTTTCTTTGATCCGTATAATGTATACCATACTTGATTCATATTTTCATCGCTAACTTGTGCTGGTGCAACTTTGATAGTTGAATGTTTAGAATTATTATAACTTTGAACTAAATCTTGCAAAATATGAATATATTTGTAACTATGATTTGCTGTAAAATACTTATAAATTTTTTCTTTTATTGTACGAATAAACCGTTCGCATATCGCAGCTTTCATTTCCGAATAAACACTGTAGTGATTTACATTGTAATTTTTAAATATAGTTTTAACATGTTTATTGTAAAACTCTTTGCCGAAATCTGTCTGACAATTTAACGGAACATTTTTGTACATGTGCAAAGCTTTCTCCACTGCTTTTGCTATAACGGGACCAGTTTTGTTCTTTACCGGAATGCAAAATGCTAGTCTGGAAAATATGTCTATAGCACACAAAATATATCTATAACCACGATTGAATTTTGCAACATTCTGCATGTCGGCTAAATCCATTTGCACAGTTTCGAAAGGACCACTAGCATAATATTGTTTTCTGGGAAACTTTTATATGCAGGAGCATGCAAGGTATAAGCATCTTGAGATTGTAACCAATGTTTTATTTTAGCTTTGGAAATTTTTTCTTTGGTTGCTTTATACAATTTAGACGCATTTGATAATGAAGCTGGATTTGTATACACATAATAGAGTTGATGTAATTTCATGTTTACTACTAATATTTATATTCTTTCCACTTTTCAAAAAAAGATAATGGTGACAAAGCTTCCCTTCTTTTTGGTGATAGTTTCGATAGTGCTGCAGGTCCAAGAAACTGGTGTGGAATGTTCATTGAACGAAGGATTCTGACAAACTGATCAAGTCCAACAGGATTTTGACTTTTTCTTCGTTGCCTAACCACATCATTCACTAAATCTACAATATTGGAATTGGGATATATTTTACCGTACATAGTTACGGTGCCCGTTGTATCCCAAGATATATTGTGTGAACTTAAAACTTTTTTTAGCAATAGCTCTGTATTTTTTCGAAGCATTATTGGAACTGTTTCAATAATTTCAGAAATTGGTAATGTACCGGGATTGCTTTTTATAGGTTGGTATTCCTTTGTTTCAACCGCTTCGTGTTCAACAATAGGTATTTCTAAAGGTTTTTGTGCATGAGGTACAGATTTTAAATATTTGTCCAGTGCTTGTTGGTACAATTTCCATTTTTCATGAATATTTATATCGCTTCTAGATAATACATGGTGCATTTCAGAATCGAGAAGTGATTGAAAATTTTGTACTGATTGGACAGAAGCTTGAACTTGACCGACTACATCTTCTGGTACAAGTATAAGTTTCCTTAATTGCGAACTCATGATCCACCACCACCACCGGCGACGGCACTTGCAATAGCGCTAATAATAGGTCCAAGCAAGAAAGGTAAGAAACCAGCACCTTTACGCAGCAATAGATTACGTTTCTTTTTCAGAGACACACGTTTTTGGGCTAAAGCACGCAAGATGTTTTTATGTCTTCGCAATCTATGTTTCTGACGATCCGATAATTTAACATTTCCTTTTATAGTGTTGTTAGCAACTTGAGAGATAGTACGTATGACATCTCCAGATGCCTGTTGTAGCATAACTTTACGTTTTTTGGGCTTACATTTACAAAGTGCGCGAAGCACATGGAAGTGATGTTTCAACTTCTGCATTTTTACTAGAACTGAATATTAAAGGCTTTGAACATGTCTTTTTGTTGAGCATATACATGCATAGTTTCTCCAGGGAAAATATTTTTGCGTATTCGCAAGGCATCAGGGGTAGATTGCGTCATATCGAATAGTAAATATGTGTGAGGATCACGCGTAGCATCTTCAAATGCTTGAACCACAGATTTGCTAAGATGTGGCATAATCTGACGGGCAAGATATTGAATTTGTAATTTATCCCTAGGATTTTTGAAGCAAATAACATAATGTGCATTTAGACTAATATCTCTTGCTCGCTTACTTTTTGGGAACAAATTTTGCAAAATAAAAATAACAGTTAAACTTTTATGATGAGCGTATTTTGTGAAGAGATTAGCCACATCATCGTTCGTTTCACCCATGAGGTCGTCAAGAATAATTAGACTATTGTTTTGAATTTCAAAGCTATCCATATTGGGAATTCCTGGATGGAACCGTATATTTTGACTGTTTGTTAATTTCGGAATCACAGCACCATAGCACCATATAATTTCGTTAAATTTTTGGGTGAACATTGAATTACAATTTGATAACAACTTATGTGTGAATTGTGTTTTTCCGGCCCTGGACGGACCACTGATAATAATGGTACACGGGTGATTGAACGGAAGCATTATTAACCACTGAGCAAATACAACAAAAATCATTGCCTTTTTATACAACTGACGACCAAAAATTGTTCATGCAAGCCAATCAAATACCTCTCTCTCTCTCTCTCTCTCTCTCTCTCTCTCTCTCTCTCTCTCTCTCTCTCTCTCTCTCTCTCTCTCTCTCTCTCTCTCTCTCTCTCTCTCTTGGGAAAAAAAGCAATAGTGCAGTGAAGGGTATAATCTAAGAGATTTCCAAAATTCTAATACACCCTGGAACATTCTTGGATACTATTTAATTCTCAACCTTGTGAAACGTTTGTTCAATGTACAATTCCAACCATCACCCACTTCTTTACTCTCTACCATTCTCAACATTTTTCCCCTACCATACTTAAAAAAACACCCACAAATTGTTCCAACGGTTTTTCTTATCAAAATATGAAATAGGTATATGAGGTGAAATTGAGATGTTCGTAGGCGAATGCTCCATCAAGTCTCGAACCAGGGACAATTTGACCTTTTCAAATTTGTCTTCGAGAGTCAGTTTACTGTTCAGTTATCTGCTCGACAAATGATTGGTGTTGGACTTAGACAAAAATGTTATATGTAAGTATCCTTTAATCACATCATCACTCATCGTCGCGTTTAGCCAAAAAATGACAGAAAAACATAACATAAAATAAAAAATCTTGGTGCACATCAAAATAAAAATAAGAAACATTTAAGGTTCGAATCGTAAATGTGCCATTTTCTTCAAATTTCTCTGTTTTACTAAATACAAGTATCTATTTCGTTCAAATAACTTCTCTATTATCTCCGTTTCTGCAGCTATAATATAAAATATATACCAATAGAACACAGTGGATGTTGTAAATTTCTTCTTCTTCAACTCCTACAAACAGAGAATAATAAATTCCTGTTTAACAATACAAAGTAATAATCACTAATCAAACTTCTAAACACTTGTGAACCGACACAAACACACGCGCGCGCGCGCGCGCGTTGCTTAAGCTGTTTATTGATTAATCACAGAATAATACAAACCTTACAGAGAATAGGTCAACACAGCAAATGAAAGAGTTGGTGTATTTTTAAAAAAGTTTATTTTTATATGTTATACAAATATAGAATATAACAGAATTATGTATATATACATATATATAAAAAATACTCTACCAAAGTTTGTACATCACATAGGCGTTACATTTTAGCCGACGCTGGAATTCTTCCATAAAGGTTCCCCAATTTGCTGTTGTCGGATTAAAAATAGAGACAAACATGCACAATGTGGTTGCGGAAAATTTTGTTCACCAATGACGTTGAAGTAGGCACTGTATCGACAATAGTATACAATTAGATGATTGTCACCAGCTGTCATATTTCCGAAAGAAGCTAAAAAAGACGCAAGCTGTATTTGTCGACTTGTATCTGTAAATTAATACCAGATAAAACTGCAGTAAGTTGTTACAATTTTTTACTGATTAATATTGCATTGTGTATTTGAGATAAAAAGTTTATTGTGAATTTGGTGTATTTTGTTAATTTTTTTATTAGACTAATCGTGGTGATGATGATGACAAAATTAAAAAATGTTTTGTTTTTTAGTTTATTTTATGTTCGGATAGATTAATCAGGACTGGGTCTACATTTTAAATTAAGATTCGAACTGGTGCTTGGTGTTTCTAGACCGATATTTTAATATTTTATTGAATATTTGGGTGAGATTAATATAGATGAATCACCAAATTATATACCACATGCATAAACAAAATAGTCAGAAAACCAAATTGCAGGAAATCAGAAACATGCTACTTCATATTTTTACAACACTCACAATTTCTGACATAATTGAGAAATCAAAACACACTACTTTTCTACTTCACAAACACTCGCCATTTCTGACATAATTTTCTCAACTCACACAAACGCAGGATTTTTGTCACTAAACCAGCTATTTGAGCATTGCGCATAAACCATGATTCAGTCCATCGGGTCAAAAAAGGGAGGCGATCCCTCTCTATAACATCTAGTTCATCATCCAGGGCTTTCCCCACTTTGTAAAAGTCTTGGATATTTTGTATACGATATCCCAAATTGGTAAAGCAGTAGTCGGAGAATACCATCTCTACAGCTATCTCTGATGCTGGACTAAGTGTTTTTAGAGTAAAAATTGACTCCAGGGGTTCAGTTTCAATAACCTGCGAGAAAATTTTTACATACATTTCTATAGGCAGATCCATTTTGTTCTCTATTATGACCGTTTCTGCAGCTAGAATATAAAGTATATCCCAATAGAACGCAGTGGATGTTGTAAATTTCTTCTTCTTCTTCTTCTTCAACTCCTACAAACATAGAATAATAAGTTCCTGTTTAACGATACAAAGTAACAATCACTAATCAAACTTCTAACACTTGTGGACACACAAATATAATGCGTGTGTGGCGATTTGGTTTCAATTTGCATGCAAATTGAAACCACAGCGCCACACACGCTTAAAAGACTCACGAAAATTTCCGCAGGGGGGCCCCTCTTCGAAATTTCCGTGAAGGTACATAAATGTACATTGTTGACACAATATAATATTCCAATGCACATAACTTTATGCCAAAAGACCACATTCCCAAATATCCTACCGCTTGGTGAAGTGGTTAGGACAGTGCCAAAGATCATTGGTTCGATTCCTGCTTTCTGCATTGGTGTTCTTTCATCAATTGTATCATATCATCATTTATCCTCACCGTCGCGGTTACCCAACGGTAGAAAAAGCGACATTAAATTACAAAAGTTATATTTTAAGAATTCTGGCGGCCAAAGTGGTTCCTTGTTCGAATCTCGACTTAGACAAAAATATTATATGTAAGTATCCCTTAATCACATCATCACTCACATTTTATGCACAGTAATGCTAATTGGGACTGGACCTACAATTTAAAATGGGATAAAAAGTTGAAACCACATCGCCACACACGCTTAGAAAAAGCTCACAAAAATTTCCTCAAAGGGGCGCCCTCTTCGAAGTTATCGTGAAGATACATACATTTACATGGTTGACACAATATTATATTCCGATGCACATAACCAAAAAAACATATTCCCAAATATCCTACCGTTTGGTGAATTGGTTAGCACAGCACCAGAGATCCTAGGTTCGATTCCTGTTGTTTTTTTTTTGTTTGTTTTTTTGCATTGGTGTTTTTTCTGTGTGTTCTTTCATCAATTGCATCATATCATCACTTATCCTCACCGTCGCGGTTATTCATCGGTAGAAAAAGTTACATTAAATTACAAAAGTTATATTTTAAGAATGCTGGCGCGCCAAAGGGGTCCCTTGTTCGAATCCCGAAATAGGCAAAGATGTTATTTGTAAGTATCCTTTCATCACATGATCACTCATCGTCGCGTTTAGCCAACAGTGGTAGAAAAAATAACATAAAATAAAAATAGAAAATCTTGGTGCACATCAAAATCAAAAGTCTTAGGTTCGAATCGTAAATGCGCCAGCACCATTTTCTTCAAATTTCTCTGTTTTTCTAAATACAAATATCTATCTCTTTCAAATAACACTAGCTTCTTGGGTAGTAAAAAAAAAAAAAAAAACTTTTTCAAATAACGCTAGCTTCTTGGGTAGTTAAGAAAATCCTCACTGTAATACAAACTGTTCTATTGTGAATGTAACTAACACATTTCATCTTCCACCGCCCCCTCAATAGTTAACTCCGAAGCAACATCACTCGTTTTCATAGTAGTGAAATAATTATATGCACTACACTGTAACTGAATCTATTAAAAATAAAAATAAAAATATTGTTCTTGTTTAAAAATTACTTACCGCTTCGTATTATCAAATACACTGCAAACAAAATAGAAAAGATGATCCGCGCAAATTGAAACCACAGCGCCACACACGCTTAGAAATACTCACGAAAATTTCCGCAGGGGGCGCCCTCTTCGAAATTTCCGTGAAGGTACATACATTTACATGGTTGACACAATATTATATTCCGATGCACATAACCTTATGCCAGAAGACAAGATTCCCAAATATCTTACCGTTTGGTGAAATGATTAGCACAGAGATCCTGGGTTCAATTCCCGGTTTTTGTATTGTTGTTCTTTCATCAATTGCATCAAATCATCACTTATCCTCACCGTCGCGGTTACCCAACGGTAGAAAGAAGCGACATTAGATTACAAAAGTTATTTTTTAGCAATGCTGGCGCGCCAAAGGGGTCCCTTGTTCGAACCCCAAATTAGGCAAAAATAATATTTGTAAATATCCCTTCATCACATCATCACTCATCGTCGCGTTTAGCCAAAAATGGCAGAAAACTAACATGAAATTAAAAAAGAAAAATCTTGGTACACACCAAAATAAAAAAAATCTTAGGTTCGAGTCGTAAATGTGCAATTCTCTTCAAATTTCTCTGTTTTGCTAATTACAAATATCTATCTCTTTCAAATAACGCTAGCTTCTTGGGTAGTAAAGAAAAAATCCTCACTGTAATACATACTGTTCTATTGCAAATGTAATTAACACATTTCATCTTCCACCGCCCCCCAATACGCTCAGTAGTAAACTCCGAAGCAACATCACTAGTTTTCATAGTAATAAAATAATTATATGCACTACGCTGTAACTGAAACTATTAAAAATAAAACAAAAAATATTGTTCTTGTTTAAAAATGACTTACCGCTTCGTATTATCAAATGCACTTCAAACAAAATAGAAAAAAGGATCCGCACAAGTAATCTGAAAATAAAAAAATAATATTAGTGTTTTCGGTACATTGTTCAATTAATCAAAACTTTAATAAATTTAAACAGATTATCGTATGCAACAAATTGTATTTGAAAATTATTTACATGCATTGTCAACATTCTTCCAGGCGGGGAAGTTAGCTACAAAGCATAGAATTCAAGATCGTTAAAAATGTCGGACCCCGTGGTCGAGTGGTTAGCACATCGCGCTCCGACGCTAGTTGTCCCGCTTGGGCATAAATGTTTGTGAGTGTCCATTCATCAATTTTTCATCCCATCATCACTCATCCCCATCATCGTAAATTAGCCAAAAAGCACAAAACACAAAATAAAATAAAGCAAATCAATCAACCAATGAAAATCAAAATCGTTAAAAATAGTTAGCGTGCTACAATGCCAAAAGAATCTAAGTTCAAATCCTATTTTATGTTTGACTCTTGATACTCGATGATACAGTGATAGTTGTGTTGTGTGTCTTGGCGTAGAAACATTGCACACACTATATACAATCTACATTTAATATATATATATATAGATCCAGTCACAATTATCCTATGCGAGCATAAAATAAACTTAATAAAACAGTTTTAATCTTGTCAACATTCAGCCTCATCGTCGCGATGTATTCAAGGAAATCTCTGTGTAGAAAAATATTGCATACTGACTCGCTTTTTCAACTTAGCAGTAATGAATGCATAGAAATAATATAAATATATTCATTGCAATGTTCACTGAATCATTAATTAAAATAAAATAGTGTTCTTTTAAAATTTACTTACCGATTTTTTATTTTCAAATATGCTTCACACAAAATAGAAGGGCGATTCTGCAGTGTTAATCTGAAAAGAAAAAAAATAATAATATTAGTGTTTTCGGTAAATTTTTCAATTCATCTTTGCTCTAAACTAAAATCACAACAGGCCTCCCCGATGGCGTAGTGGTAACGTCGTCGCTTTGTAATCAAGGGGTCCCGGGTTCGATACCTGGTGGAGGCACATGGCACAGTGGTTCGGATCCCACTTTAAACTGTAGGTCCAATCCCGATTAGCCTTCCTGTACATAAAGTGGACTTAAAACAACAAATCAATCAATCAATAAAATCACTACAAATTTTATTTTGAAAGACATTCAGATGTCTTGCTACCATTCTCCGAATCGTAGCGGTTGGTTAACATAATACAGTGCCAGAAAGTTCCAAGTTCGCATCTTTGTGGAGTTTCCCACTCGTGGACCCTCACTGCGACCGATGTCTTATATTAAAATATCGGTCTAGAAACAGCACTGGTTCGGATCTTAATTTAAAATATAGACACAGTCCTGATTAACCTATCCGAACATAAAATAAACTCGATAAGCCATTTTTTAAAATTGTCATAATCATCATCATCATCGCGATTAGTCTAATAAAAAGTTAACAAAATGCACAAAATTCGATTTAAACTTTTATCTCAAATACGCAATTCAATATTAATCAGTAAAAATTATAACAATTTACTGCAGTCTTACCTGTTATTAATTTAGAGATGCAAGTCGGCAAATACAGCTTGCGTCTTCTTGAGCTTCTTTCAGAAATGTGACAGATGGTGACAATCATCTAATTTTATACTGTTGTCGATACAGTGGCTACTTCAACGTCATCAGTGCACAAAATTTTCCGCAAACACATTGTCCATGTTTGTCCCCATTATTAATCAGACGACACCAAATTTGGGGAAGTCAATCTTCCGAAATAGTGCGTCTCCCGTTAACACTTCAGGATATTAACAGACAATCGCAATCAAAATAGAAAATACACTTCTTGTCGATGAACGGTCATAGATCCAAGAAAGTGTGTCATTACGCTATCTTTGAAACACCTTCCTGTTAGAAACCAGTTAATGTACTGGAGAAAGGGTGTCACAGTCCTATTCTAGCATTTTGAAAACAACATCGGGCATTTCCTTGTTTGGAAAAATTCAGGACACAACAACAGTTCCACGGGGGGATCAACTTTCTTGCTGATTCTTCCTATATTCTCAATAATCATCTTTGGTTTCGTTCTCGCCTTCAAACTGACCACAGGGCTCGACTCCCGAACAAAACATGTTTTGTGTGAGTATTCTTCCATTAATTACCATTTACTCAACTCTCCCTCTCTCTCATTTTCTCTTTCTTTCTCTCTCTCTCTCCCTCTTTCTTATTTCCTCTCTCTCTGTGTGTCGTGTGAATATTCTTCTATCAACTACCACTTATTCAACTCGCTCTCGCTCTCTCTCTCTCTCTCACACACACACACACACTCTCTCTCTCTCTCTCTCTCTCTCTCTCTCTCTCTCTCTCTCTCTCTCTCTCTCTCTCTCTCTCTCTTTCTCATTCCCTTCATCTCTTTCTCCTGTTCATCATCTATGATCTCGCACTGTCTTTATCCTCTCTATCTCTCTATATCCACTTCTCTTTTTCTCCTGTTCATCATATATGATCTCTCACTGTGTTTATCCTCTCTGTCTCTCTATATTCCCCTCTTTTATCGTTCTCTCTCTTTTATCGCCTTTCTTTGAGTGCTACGTGTCAAATGTCTACTATCATTTAAACCATTTCGAAATTTATTGACATCTTTAACCAGTTAGTGAAGGAATTAGTTTGCTACTTTATAAATAACTGATAAATATAAAAATAAATTACAATTCATTTATATATATTTAATAATGATAATAATAATACATTTTTAATTATGTAGTAATTTTTTCACATTTAATAACATTATTAATACGTATAACATAAAAATGTGTGTGCGTGTGTAGATTAAGGCGAAGGGGGACAATTAGAGACTCTCAGAGGTTTGTGGGAACACTGACCAAGGGAACGGATGAGGCGTGGCCCTGCGAGAGCAGGCCAAGTCCACAGCTGCCTCCCTCGTCCACTTAGCGCCCAATATAATTTATGACTGTTGATGGGAGCGATGGACACCCAAACAACTCCTCGGTCAACTTTCTTGCAACCTGAGAAGGAAGCTACCAGATGGGGCCAGAGAGAGAACTTGCCCTGAGATATGTGGAACAAGTTCATGAAATTTAAATTTTGAGTTTGTGCTGACATTTCTAGACTTTCGTTTTCGGTATCCAGAAAGTGCATAAATCATTTACGGAAGTCTGAAACTGACTTTGACAATACACGCCACGGTATTTTCAATTTTTTTTCTCTACAGTATCTTTCGACGCGTAAAATCATGCATCAGGGATACGATGAAGGAGAGCAGAGAAAGTGATCTCCGCATGTTTTTATTTTATAATAAGAGTTGATTGGTTTCATTTGGTGTTTTAAGTCCACTTTATGCGCAGTAAGGCTAATCGGGACTGGACCTACAGTTTAAAGTGGAATCCGAACCACTTGTGCCTCCACCGGGTATCGAACCCGGGACCCCTTGATTACAAGGCAATGACGCTACCACTGCGCCATGGGGGAGGCCCTTTTTATAATAAGACCTCGATCTTTTATTCTTTATGGTCAGGTAGGCAAATCGGGACTAGACCTACAGCTTGAAATAGGATCGAAACCACTGTGTCATGTGCCTCCAGCAGGAATCGAACCTGAAGCCAGGTCACTGGCACTGTCACGCTTAGCCAGTCGATTGTTCCTCAAGGACTCATCGGTTATGACGCACAAGCGGCTACAATCATTACTCCTTGAAAAGCATAATGTATGAAAAATACACGAAAAAATCTGACAAAATTTATCTATTTGTGGATCACTGTATGAATTTGTTTGAAATAGTTCCCTTGTACGAAGAAAAAGTAAACATAGTATTCGATGGAATTCTGATCATTTCCAAAGCATTTCCATGATGGAAAGCAAATTCGGCAAAATACAGAGCATTCCCTGACATTCGCTATGAGACTCGGCGGAAAGCGGCCCGGCATCGGCGCTTGTCTTTCCCGGTGAATGGGTCCGCGACAGTCGCTTATATTAAACCTCGTAAACAGGGTCAGTTATGAATAAAAGTGGAAAGAAAAATGGGGAAATAAAATATACAAAGACAATCCGCACACCATCCGTGAGTTAAAAGAGAGTATTGTACGAAACATCGGGAGAATGACAATAGACGAACTTGCACGTGTAAATGCCAATTTCCTTCGGAGATGCCAGGAATGTGTTGCAGCAGAGGGACATCATTTTCAACACCTTCTGTAGTCAAGGTTAGTACACAATATGAAAACTGTAATTTTAATAGCCGACTCTAGCGACTGTTGCTGACCCGTTCACTGGGAAAGACAAGCGCTCATGCCGGGCAGCTTTGCGCCGAGTCTCGTAGCGAATGTCAGGGAATGCTCTGTAGTAGTATGCTTGAAAGTAGGAAATGTAAAGTATATTTTTTTTTTTCGTTTTAAACATACTTTCAGTGTGAAATTCACATTCAGTAAAAGCAAAATAACATTCAATACACAAAAACCTGTCTATTTATCGTCCGAAATCACAGAGCATCCCAAAATTATCCGGACAATTTGTTCAGGGAGATTTAAAAAAGCCCTGTGAACAAAATAACACAGTTTTATTTCCCACCCAGCACTAATAAATCATCGTTCTTGAAGCAGAGATGTCCCATAGTTTAATATATATTGTGCGGAAACGAAAAATTGCAATGAGGAGAGGTACAAGTTACAGTAAAACAATAGTTAAACAATAGTAAACCAAATAAATATGGATATAATGTAAGTATGTACTGTATTTGTTCGGTTACATATACATTGAGACAAATCCATGAAGAATTACATAATTATTATAATAACTCCATGCCTCTCCTGCATTCTGCCCGTAATTTTCCAGGCTTGTTCAAGTATGTTACTGCATATTACAAGAAACTGTATAATATGTTTCCTGATTTTCTACCTGAAATCTATTCCCTGTTGTCTGCTTTGTTTTTCTACCGTCTCTACTTTTCAGAGCTTCCAGGGCCTTCTTGCCTGTCGCGAATCCCACCCTGCAAGCTTGTTTACTCTGGAGGACCCTTCAGAAATATTTTTCCTCTAAAACGAACATGTGTTTCTCGTTCGGCGACCAGTAGACAGACCTCTTCTCGCCCCTCCCCCTCTGCCCTCCATGACGAGCCTCGAGGGGTGAAGCGTGTGCCGGGGTAGCTGTAGCAGACAGGCAGAAATTTAACATTACTCATATGGGAGAATTACTTTACTGGTTCTCTTGGGAATATCAAACTTCCGATGGCGGAAAAAAAACATATAATGTGGTAGAGGATCCATTGAAAATTATATTTTCCTTAGGAAAAGACAAAACTCCCATTGGTTTAGCCGTAACTTGAATTTAAAGTTGCTCCTCCTTAAGGAATACATGGGATTCTTTAAATACTAATTCATCTTATTTTTCAAAGACCGTATAAGGCGTAATAATCAACTTAAGAAACCGCTTCCACTTGCCAAATGGGGAGAAATTCATACTCTTCATTTCTGGCGGAGATCTTTTTAGTAGCATTGCTCATTCCGACGATATTGGAATAAATGCATGCCTGGTGCGTTATTGTCCCTCTTCGCCTTAAGATCTTCCTTCCCGCTACCAGTCTTCAATGATTTCACACCCTGTTTACAATTGCAGTTGACTTAAACATACGTTGAAGACTTATTGTAACACGTAGAAAATTTGTTATTATTTTCTTCCAGTTCTGCGATTAGATGTTGACTATATAACTTTTTAGCTGAAAGTAACAATCTGGTAAAAATTTTCAGAAAAACATCAGTTACTACATTTCCTAGGAGCACTCAATCCTTTTTTTTAAAGACAACTATATGGAAGATGAAGAATGAAATGTATTCAGAGAAACGCCATACTGTTGTTCTTGATAAAAAGAAAGAAACAACACTTGTTGATAAAAATGTTCTTTACTAATTACAGTTAACTGCTATACCATCGTATCAAGAGTCGCAAATATTGCGTACAATACTTAATTTTTATCGATTGATTCTCTAAATGGCCATTTCGTGTCAACCCATTCTTCGTGTTGTTTCATTTGACATTGATTTTTGAGTGTGCAAAACAGAAGCTCTTAATCGAGAAGAGATTTTTAAGAGATGTAGAGACATTATTCGCGATTTTAAACATTTTAATGGAATTTTTCCAATTATACAACTATAACACTTTCTTGGTAAGAGAAAAAATAGACTAGCACTCATATTTTAAATGTATAAGGTAATGCATATAATGGAGACATATAGTCAGTCAGTTCAATGACCAGTACTTTCTTAAAACTGTTGGGTATGACCACGAGAAGCGAAATATGACATTAAAAAAAAATGGCAAGTGTAACATATGGTACCTGAACCTAATATGGCCTATTTGCTGTTTTCAAGTAGTTACATGGTTAATTCAACAGATCGCGACCTTAAAGTTAAAATGTTCTATTTGCCAAGCCGTAATATTCTCAGAAGAGCTACTTAAAGATTTGACTATGTGCACGGGGAAAACTAATTATTCCAACAAGTCGTGCCTCTGGCATTTCTATAGTGATCCCTCCCTCTCTAATATATACAAAAAAATTAATGATATTAATGATAATGTTCAGGCATTGCAACGACAAATTTGCAGTTAGAACCTTTTTACTCCAAAAGTAACGTTTCAGATGAGAGTATAAAAGTTATCCCTTAAATATTCAAACTTTTTGCAAAAAAAGAAAGGTGAGAAATTAGTTATTCTATATTCTGCGTGAACAATGTACATGTTAAAGTAAATAAGATGTTAAAGGTGCTCCAGAGTACAAAATAATACAAATTGTTTCATCCAATATTATAAACCAATTACGTAAGAGTGTGAAGATTCGATTTTGAATTAATAGAAAGTATTGACATTCGAGTCAGTCGAAAAAAGTAACCATGTTGTAAATAGGGTTGCAGTATATAACCCCAGTGAAAACATAAAACGTTCATTTTAACATAACATGCTACTGCATATCCTTCTGATAAGAAAATGAAGTATTTGTACTCATTGAGAGTAGATATCGCTTATTGACAACAAGACTGTAAACAAATGGAAAAAATGTATCTTATATGTTTCTCTTAGCAAAGTAACGTTGGTCTACAGCCGGCATCCACTTCATCATATATGTGAGATCTTACACTTTTTCTTTACTTAATTGCTCCCTCTCTGCGTTGGAGGTTCCAATAGATGGATACATAGGAAATGAACGCTGTGCCAGTTGGGCATCAACACAAAGACCGGAAACAAAGCAGATAGATATTTTTTTACCCCAACTTAATACCTCATTTGCAGATAGTACTTTTTTACCCCGTTGATTTCTTTAATATTACTTTATTTTAATACTTTTTTATAAATAATAATAAATAATTACTTTAATATTTGTAAAAGATCACACTGAAAACCTATCAGTATAAGAATTTTACTTGGAATTATAATTCAATTTCTTGTGTTGAATTTTAAGAATTGTAGATCCACAGTTCATTTAGCAGATAATAATATTTTAGTTGTTAGTAACACCGATTGTTCATGAGCCGTCTGCAGTGCTGGGGTTGCAAATTATAAACAAAGCAAGGCGAGAATACCGTGTTCGACTCGGTGTCTCTAATTGTTCAGTGTTTTCCTTTTAGTGAAGTGGTGAAAGTGTCCGATGGTAATAATAATAATAATAATAAAATCGCCTTTATTGGAGCGGGCGTGTTTCGGCCTCTAGGGCCGTTCTTTCAACAGACCCTTGTCTGGGAGATTAATACAATGGAATGAATAAAGAGTATACATTGAGAAAAAAATAAAAATAAAACATGAAAAGGATTACATATCAATACAAATAAGAACAATTAAATATATAGGTATATACGCGTAGATAATGAAAAAGAAAAACAGATTTACCTATAAATTGTTGAACATAGGTATCTAATGTTTGTTGCTTTTGTTTTAGTACATATATCAATACATATATATTCAGTAATCTGGAACAATGAAAAATATAATAATAATAATGAAGTGAAATAAAATAATGAAATTATAAGATTTATATGCAAGCAGTTGCCAAATGTTTCAGTGCGTATTTTTATGAATGAAAAGTTGCTCGTGATTAAGTATTTCGCTGCCTTGCCAGTAGATACTGTTTGAGAATCTTTTTAAATAGCTTATGGATGTTGATGGATGTTAGGGAGGTTGGGAGGAAATTCCATTCTTTTGTGGCAGTTACGGTAAATGATTTTCCGTAGGTGGTCGTATTATACAGGGTGATTCTAAAGGTATAGTACAAACGAAAACCACAGATACCTCCCATGAAATAGAGACGAAAGTTCCCCTTCCACTTTGCCGAGAGATGCCTCCGTGAGGAGCTAGACAACGCCGAAAACGTGTGAAAATGAACTTCACACCTCTGTACAGCCAGTACCAGTGAAGATAGAAAGGCGGAACAAACGAAGTCAAAAGGAACACCAAAGTCGCCCATCCGAAAAACACTAGGCGGCAGCTGCGCAACGCATGCGCATGGGGTTCCACAAAGGAAATAGTGTCCCGCAAGACAAGTGAAGGGAAAGGGTAGCGATCGATAACGGTAGGGACAAAAGAAGCATTGATAATTGATAATATAGCATTGATCGTACCTCTACCTCACACATATCCTTCTTAAATGCACTTATTTCTACCTTTACAAATTCCTTCATGGATATTCCTAGCTGTTTCTTACATTTTCATTCTGTTTTGTGAGATTTTCCAAATATTTTATTCAGGAAGTTTCGTCAGTTTCCAGTTCTCTACAGCCTGTCTATTCTGTTGGTCGTGTCAGTACATTCTCTTCCATCTACTTCTGTTATGAGACTGTGAATGGTTCTCTGGGTTGTTGGGTCTCTGGTAGTAAATACAGGATATCAAGGAATTTTATTTGGCTTCATCCCCTCCGACCTATCCTCTTATTAACACTTGGGAGGATCTAGTGGAGTCAGGTATGAAATTCGTAGGTTTGAAATTTTATCGTGACATGTTCGAAGATGAGAAAGATCTTGTTTCCAGGAAATTATATGACAAGTGGGTGGTAAACGAGTATCCTTTTGAAAAACGTTTGGAGAGAAAGGACTTTGCTTTCCCTGACGACATCCTCCTGGCAGAGACAAAGGTTTATCAAAATTTGTTGTTAGATCCATATCGGAAATCCTTATTCCACGTCACACGATCAAAATTGAGAACATTACATTCACAATTTGTTTTGCAACGTGGTTCTCCATTTTCCTTGCTATTCGGCCAAATCATTGACCGTTGCTTGGAAGGAGGTTTTCAGGGCAAATGGAAGTGAGACATATACTGGATAATGCTTAACGATGAGGGAAGACAATTGAGATTTCAAACCTCTGGTACGACGGTTGTTATTGGCTTTGACAAGTTGTTGGGAGCATTTCTCATACTTGGCCTAGGATTGATAATAGCACGGCATAGTGTACGTAACAGCGAAATTTGTTTTTCGTTCGATATTGAAACTCTTCAATTAATTTCACTCAAGTGCCATTACCTTTCTATCAGTATCCACTCGAGGTGTATGGTAGTTAAGGTGGCCACAAATGGCATTTCCTTGTCACCGCCCATCCTAAATTACGTACTACACTCCAAATATTTTATTGACAGTTTGTAGTCCAAGTTGAACCATAACCACATTTGTTCCATAACCTCAAGAAATTTAGCTTGCACAGAGTTTCGGCTCTCTGTAGTTCTACGCTCGGTAACCATATTGCAACTTTTACTTTGTACGTACAGGCAAGTTTATTTAATAGACTATCTAAAACACAGTGTTGCTTGGACATTTTATTGATTATTCTGTATTTAGTAAAATTTGTAAAGGAAGAAATCACATGCCACATGTTCATTTTAAATAGTAAACAGGTGGAAAAGATTATGCTGTTTAGGTCCGTCTGCCTTCTGCCACAGGGCGCTGCAGTTGACGTTCGAATAGACACCTGGCGGGAAAAGTGGCAACCCCGGTACTAGGGCTTTCAATTCGGACGACACAGGAAAGCGATTGCAGATTCGGACACAGCATGTGAAAGAACTACGGTAGTCCTCCAACTTCAGGTTCAGCACGTCGATATGTTAATGTTCAACATCGCATTGCACGTCTACTTCCTGGAAAGACTTCCACCTATAGATAATTTCGCAGTTGAAATTGTACTGTATGGGGCAGCAGCTACCGATTCGGACACCAATCTTGCCCCCCCCCCCCCCCAAGTTATCTAAAGTTGGCGCGTCTGGCCACAGCTAATAGAATTGATGGGTAGTCGTTCAACAACATCCATGTAGACCAGTCCTAGCACCATGTGATTTATTGGCATTCCCAACTCTCAACCATCACCTGAAATGAAGTCTGAAACGTTACCGCTTCCAAGACTACAGTGGGACCGCAAGTAAAAGAACCTGCGCAGAACCGTATGCCTTGCGCATCGTACTCGCGCATGTAGGGGAGAGGCAGAATGGAACCTGGCTTCCCCGTGGTCCGAACTGAACCTTAGGAGGGGAAGATGCGTAAAGGCTTCTGCCAGAAGTTTCTTTTGTTTGTGGTCACTCTATGGAAGGGAATATTGCAAAACTGTCTGTTCACACACACACACACACACACGTGAATGACAAATTGACGAGATAAATCGAAACTTTTTGTCTTGATTGTTATTATCCATCATTCATAACCTGTCTTGACAATATCTTACGTTCAATTATGAAGAAAAGTAATTCAGAATCAGCTTAGACGAGTTTAATTAGATTGTATTGTTTGCACGTTATTGGTGACGCACTAAATTATGTTTACGTGTGCATAGCATAACTAATTGCGATTCTCTGTCATGATGTCTACTTCAGAGAATGAGTGGTCAACAATGTAATCCTTCACGTTTGCTATTGACGAGACAACCGGACAGATACTATAAGGAAAGTGTTATAACTGATGATGTTGGGTCAAATGATGAAAATAATCTTGTAATGGATCTGCCGGATTGTTTTCTTCTGCAGCGTCCTGTCACTTTTTGTGTTGTTGACGAGAACGTAATAACTGTGTTTACGCGACATTAACTTCAGCCATTTGAAAAGAATGGCCATCAAAATAAGTGGAGCAGCCTTAATTGTGTACTCCAACAAAGTTTGAAGTTTTCTTCCCATCTTTCTGGAAGTATGTTAAACGTATTGAATGTGTTCCAAAGTAAGTTTTAAGACTACTTCGTACATCTTCTTCTTATATATACATATATATTTCATATATATAAAAATGGATGTATGTGTGTGTTAGAATTCATTATTTTCCTGTCTAATACAAGATTGGGATAAATAAATACCAGGGCAAAGCCGGGTAATCAGGTAGTATACATATAATAAGGGGCTCCGTGTTCGAATCCTGGATTTGGCATTGCCGTTCTTTGTGAGTAGCCCTTTATCAATTTCATTATATCATCACTCATCCTCATCTTCGCGATTAACACATACTTTTAAATTTACTTCTATTTTTTAAAACTTATTTCGAGTTTGCTTACGGACATTTCCATTACCTTTTTTTAGTAACGAGTACTGTATATGTTTTTTAATGTTTGTGTGTTTTCTATATCATGTGTGTCATTAAATCAAAATAATAAACATACTATTATAAATTTTTGCACCGTTCCTAACCGAATTTTAAAACCTGCAATGGTATGGTAGAGTCGGTCATACATTAGAAATGTATCTAATTATTTTCAGCTTTAATTCTTGCAGTCACTCGTCGTTTTTTCATCTTTAATGGCTAGGAGCACCTTTGAATAAAATCAACTTTCAGTGGACACATCATCATAACTTTCAGATATGTCTGCTTCATGCTGTTATAACTTCATTTTTGATTTGCTTAACTTTGTGTTTGCATCCAACTGCAGAGTGAATATAACTACTGCACTTTCTACGTCACTTAACGATATGCTAAAGACAGTGGCGGCGATTGGGTTCCAAAACCGGGGGTGCAAGGTGCCAAAACGGGGGGGGGGGGGTCAAATACAGTATATCTTCCTTTTGTATATAAGGTTTACCATAGTGCGGGGACAAAGTGGCGAAAAGGGGCGCCAGTTGCCCCCTCGCCCCCACTGGATAAAGATAATGCTTATTTCCTATTACGCTTCTTGTACTGATATGCTTCCTATACTTCCTTCACCTCTTTTCATCAGTAACTCATTTAATCTCACTGGACTATATTTTCCTTATTAGCAGAGGAAACAGCACTCAAACTTGAATTCTAATTTCGTGTCATACTTGCTGTTGCTGCACAACCAATTTCAACAGCTCTGTCTTGTAATCGGTCACCCTCCCGTATTAATCCATATTGTAAGTTCTTAACAGAGTGGATAAAAAGCATGATTTTTTATTATTAAAAATCAGTTTTTTTATTTTTTTATTGAAATTGGATTTTTTGTTTCTATGGATTTTTTATTTTTTTAAAAAAAAGCTTAAAATTGCTTAGCACGTTTGATGAACAGTAGATATTCAGTAATTACATGTATGGTTTAGAATTATATACTGAATAAAATTTATTATTATTTTAATTTCAGTTGCTAGAAATATGGATAGAGCCACAAAACAATATTTAGCTCTCATCAACATAGTGTTAGTAGCAGCTGTTGTTGAAGGGAAATTTACAACTATTACCCACATGGAAGCATCACCCAACAGCCTGGTTGAATGTGTATCTAATATTTTGGATAACCATTTCAACTCCACACAAACTCTTCTAGTCTTCGAAGGAGAAGGGACAGACAATGTTGCTGCCGAAATATGTAAACGCCACACATGACCAGTGATCAGACTGCAATTGGAGAGTGTGGAAATGGTAGGAGAATTGTTGTATTCGGATCGATTCCATGGACTCTCTGGGGTTGATTGCCTATTCCTCGTGAAAGAGATCGATGATATCCAGTTGTTAATGGGAAACAGTAGTAGTTTCGAAGAATTTGAATCTCACGTTAAGTTCTTGATAGTATCTACAAGTGGACACCGCGTACAAGACTCTTTGCAATCTCTTTTCAATGAATTGTGGGAATATGAAGTTGTCAACGTAATTGTTGTTTCACACGATGTGAATGGGAAAGGGATCTTTACGGTGTACACATATTCTCCCTATTCACAGACACACTGCAGTTCGGTTGGGAAAGAAGTTGTACTGGATATCTGGGAAGGAGACCATTTTGCTTCAGGGGCGGACCTCTATCCCAATAAGTTGAAGAACCTGCATGGATGTCCCCTGTCCTTCAGGGTACGATTTGATGAGTCGTGGTTTACCCGCGTGAGGAAAACCAATGGGAAACTAATGTTCAGTGGCGAATATGGAACGATTTTAAGAGCTTGGTCAGAAGAAATGAACTTCACTTTGTACACAAACGGGAAGCCAGTTTCTAGTGCATTCAATGAAAGTGATAATCTGCATGAAAATCCAATTCAGGAATTACTTGATTTGTATGTCGGAAAATACGTTGTTTACTGTGTGGTATCTATTTGTAACCCACAATTGTTACAGAATTTCGACTTTGTACTCACTAGGCGTTTCGTGAGAACAGCATGGATTGTGCCTTTGTCCAGTGTATATCCTTTCTGGATGAACATAATTCTCCCGTTTAAAATTCTCTCCTGGATTCTTACGGCAGCTACTTACATTCTGATCATCTGTTTCACGAGAATTTCCAAGCACCTGCAGGATAGAGATATGTACCTCTACCGCTACCCATTTCTCTACAATCTTTCTGTTCTGTTGGGAATCTCGGTGCAAACATATCCACCTTCTTCCCTTACAAGAATAGTCATGTTTATCTGGGTGTTTGCGTCACTGATATTGAGCACAAGCTACCAGGCAACTCTATTTGGTTTCATCACAAAGCCTCACAGATATCCCCAAATAAACAGCATGAAAGATTTAGTAGAGTCAGAACTTCCATACGGAGGTCCACGTTTCTATCTTGCAATGTTTGAAGACGGAGAAGACCAAGTGTCTAGGAAGATTTATGAAAATTGGGTCGCAGATGAAGATCCTTTCAAACGAGTGCAAAGACAGTGGAAGTTTGCCTTTCCGTATGATACTGACATTGCACTTTTAAAAGCATATCGTAACTTACTCTTGGATCAGTATGGAAAACCTTCGTTCCATATCACACGGGAGAAATTGAATTCATTACACTTAATGTTTTTGTTGCGTCCTCATTCTCCATTTACAGCCCCCTTTAACCAAATTATTGACCGTTGCTTTGAAGCAGGTTTACAAGGGAAATGGAAGGAAGTCGCTGAATTGAAGGTCATTATGAAGGCGAAGAAGAAATTCAGATTTGAATTTCATGAATCAAATGTTGTTATAAGTTTGGAACACCTGATGAGTGCCTTTGTATTACTAGGGATAGGGACGGTTCTAAGCATATTAGGTCTGATAGTTGAAACAATTTCTAAGTTCTTAATGGGAAGGAAAGTACTCAGATTAGGATGCAAAAAGAAAACTTAACCTAAATTTAGAAGTTAGAGGATGTAACGTGAATAATGTAATTAAGAATTATTGCTTATTAGTTGTACGTATATGTATATATTTATGAGAGGTTTGCCTTAGCTTGTGATTCCAATTGATGAAATGTCACATAAAGTGCAAAGAGGTCTATAGGGTTAAGTACATATAAATATAAAAATATCAATTGTTGTTGGTAATTTTTATTAGTGATACAAGTAATGCTTTGAAGTATACACAATGTTTACAATCAGGGTGCGAAATCCTGGGGGGACGGGGGGATTTCCCCCACCAACAATACTGGCCTCTAAAATCCCCCCACCAAAAATTTCCGGGGGGAGTTTTTGTTAAAACAACAAAAGACTAACAAATTAGCAAATTAGGTTTGACTTCAAGTGTACTTTACCAAGAATAATATCTAAATCAACCACAATGCAGTGTGGTTGTGAGTGTTGAATACTTTCTCCCTCCCTCTTCCCCACTATCTTTCAAGAGACCATTAGCAGATCTACACCAATAACAATATACGCAAAATAAAAGTAAAACAAGAAGGCAAGACAGAAATAGCTATGATATCTAATTGATATACTGTGTATTAATTTGAATCAAAAACTGAAGGAAACTTATGCATAATATAAATCGTTTAAACCATTTCGTAATTTATTGACATTTTTAACCAGTTAGTAAAGGAATTAGTTTGCTACTTTATAAATATCTGATCAATACAAAAGTATGAAATTACAATTCATTTATATGTATTTAATAATAATAATAATAATAATAATAATAATAATAATAATAATAATAATACATTTTTAATTATGTAGTAATTTATTTTTACATGTAATAACATTATATCAGAAAAATGTGTGTGCGTGTGTAGATTAAGATCTTCCTCCCCGCTACCAGCCTTCAATGATTTTATACCCTGTTTACAATTGCAGTTGACTTAAACATACGTTGAAGGCTTATTGTACCACGTAGAAAATTTGTTATGATTTTCTTCCAGTTCTGCAATTAGATGTTGATTATATAACGTTTTAGCTGAATGTAACAATCTATTACCAATTTTCAGAAAAAAACATCAGTTACTACATTTCCTAGGAGCAATCAATCCTTTTTTAAAGGCAACTATATGGAAGATGAAGAATGAAATGTATTCAGAGAAACTCCATACTGTTGTTCTTGATAAAAACAAGAAACAACACTTGTTGATAAAAATGTTGTTTACTAATTACAGTTAACTGCTATACCATCGTATCAAGAGTCGCAAATATTGCGTACAATACTTAATTTTTATCGATTGATTCTCTAAATGGCCATTTCGTATCAACCCATTGCTTCGTGTTGTTCCCCAAAACGATATGCCTGTACGCCACTGAGCAATTCAGCAAAATGCGCAGTTACCTTGAAATGACTGTATGTCCGAAGATAATTGCCCTAGACAGACGAATCAAGTACCGTTATACGCGGAATAAACTATAGAATCAGACTATATAAAATTTATGCACATAGAGTGTATATATGGATGCAGGGGGAGGGGAGGAACCGGAAAATTCTAAAATTTCTGAACAAAAATGCCCCTTCCCCCTCCGCCCCTGGACTACAAAGTACAGGACATTGTCAGAATACACATGGAAATGATCGCTGGCATATTTGGAACAAGAAAATAATTGCATTATTATCATACGAGTAATAGAACACAACTTGTAACCCAAAAGACATGTCTATGCGCCACTGACTCAGTTTCAAAGGAAGCCGCCATTTTCCCGCCATTCCTCCCCATTTTTATGGGGGAAAGAGTCTTCACGGTGCAGTATATGTGTTAACAATAATATAAAAGAAGAAAATCGCAATTCCAGCGAAAAATAGTGATATTATGACGTAAAAACTACGACCTTGTCGAGGTATCTATATATAGATAGCTGGTAAACAAGGGGTATACATAGAGGTATCTATTTATAGATAGCTGGTAAACAAAAGGTACATACACCGTTTTCCAAGATACCATACGGTAGTGAGGGGGACATTTCAACAGAAAACCAAATCAGAGACAGACAAGAAATATCAGCAGACAGCCAAACGAAGTCCTCAATCAAGGAACAGTTAAGAGTAAGGGAATGGGGGAAAGCGAAATATATGTTAATGTTGTAGGAAAAAAGGAAAGAGGCGCGCTGGCAAGTTTCAGACTAGGGGGATGGAAACAATTATGGAAGAGAAACGAAGAAGGGGAAACGATATGTTCTATGTGCGATGGAGAGGAGACGGACGAGCATATCCTCCTGAACTGCCCTTCTAAACGTGACCTAAGGGATAAGTTTCTTGAAAACTTAACAGCGAGGGATGTGATAGAAGTGGTACACGATAGAATGAAGACAAAAGAAGCGGATCAACAAGTGGGGAAATACCAGGGAGGTGCAGTCTGGCGTTCGGAAAAGTTCGGAACCATTCGTAAACCTCCACGGATGACGTCAGACACAGGACATGTCAAAGACGAGCACAAGCAACGGCATAGGAATTCATATATACTTCTTCCGTGTTTTTGGAAATAAATTTGTCTTAAAAATCGATTGAATGTTCTAGCGTGCGTGTGTAAGTAAATGTATATGTATAGAGCAGACTATATCTAGTAAACTGTGTCGCCGAAGGTTAACTATCAATATAATTAACATGTAATGAAAAGCGGGAAAGCCGGCTCGGAGGTGGAGCAGAGGTCTATTCAGAATTTTCTCTTTTAGGGGTGTAAGTTCGTGTTTATGGGGGTGAAAAGGTATACTTAGAGCCAAAATAACCACAAAGTTGTCCTTTTTTAAAAACTGTGTGGAGCGTTAGGGCGAAGTTAGTGAATAAATCACTGGGGCCGAGACATTACAATATCAAAATACCAAAATGTAAATACAAATGAAAGAAAATATACTACCACGCACAAGTTAAAATTAATTGATAAATGTGACTTACCATGTCCAGGAAAGAAGCATTAACAAAACGCCAGGAAATACACAAAAAGCACACACACTGCACTGCGCACATGTAGCAAACATAAATAATCCAAACACTATTGTTATTTCACTTCACACACTGTTCACGCTTCATTTCAGAGTCTGGATAGATGGCTTTTCAAATATCCCGTGAAGCGTCAACCCACACAAAATATTGAGTACTTGTTTCTCATTTGTTCTCAAAGTCAAATATACATTAATGTAAATTAGATCACAAGTTCCCGCTCCAAAGTTAGTCATGCCTGACTACAGGTTGGCATTAATTAGATAACAACCATTTTTTTACCTTTCTTGAGTAGACTTCGATTGTGTTTAATTTTCGAATTTAAATGCCTGATACGAATGTATGTCCGAGTTTTGACAAATAAATCTATAATTTCCTTCTTTATCATAGCAAACCTGAAAAGTAATAATTTCCTCATTGCTTTCATTACTCCACATTCCCTGCTTAAATCACCAGGAGGATTGTATAAACAAAATGCATTTTCCATTTCTTCAATGATTTGGAAAAATTCTTCAGTAGGTTTATACAGTCCACCACGCGACACTATGTCAACCCATTTTTTCTCTTTTTGACGAACGGGAGGAAGACTGTCCGTACGACAACCCAAATCTTTATCTAAATGTCGACACTTTTGCGCAATGAAACCTGCGATATAATATAAACCTTCCTTGGAACAGTCGTGGGCTTCGTTGTCACTGCACTCTGTTGGAAACTGGAGTTCGCTGCCATCGGTGTTATCCTTCGTCTTTGATTCGCCTTCCTCTTTGTCAAGTAAAAGGTCAGACACCATCGTACAGTCATGTTCAAAAAATCTGTCGCATGGAATTTTTCTAAGTCCAACGTCTTACGAAATTATGTTGGTAGCTCTGAAACAAGGAAGTGTTGTGAAATATACGATCCTCCAATCAGAGTGAAGTTTGATTCGTAGGAGCAGGAGGCGTGCTCACGGTCTTGTCCACAGGAAGTTCAACCAATGCAGCATTTTCAAATATGAGATAACGTCCCCATTGGTTAAATATTGTTTCAATAATGCGAATCGGCAGAAAGATTGCGCAAAAGTTTACTTTGTCGCTTTAATTGACTTTAATCGTTTCAAATTAGTATTAAATTGTCCCAATTATAGTTCACGAACTTAATATATGTATTCATGTATGTGTTTGACAATCATATATATCACTCCTTAGAACAATTTTCACATTGTTTTCACTACGTGAGATGCCATTTCATTTACATTTACGATAAAATAGTGGTTTGGGTGTAATGACAGATTTCATTAATTAATTTAGAGATGTATTTTTATTTATTGAGTTAATGATTAGGTTAATTCGTTATTTTTCGCGAAAAGAGGGATCCACAGCTGAAAGAAAATACACAAATTGCATGATTGAGGTCAAGAGTTCGTTTTAACATCGCTTTTTGCACACATAGGCTAATCACGACTCGGGATACATTTAAATTGGAATGTGAAACATTATGCGACCTGCCTGGAACTCGGAAGAGGACACACTGATTACAAGACGTCGATACATTACCACTATGGTCTGGCGAACGCCAATAATAATGAGGGGGTTGTGGGAGTGAGAGAGGGATGACAGAGAGTAGAAAATAAATAGTATTTTTGGGGGTATTTAGTGTTTATTTATACACATACAAACCTAAGAAAATATTTATTTTGATACATGTGTGTGGGAGGGGGGGGGGCGAAGGTAGAAAAGAGAGGAACAGAAAGATATTGGGAGAGATGGGACGAAGAGGTGATTATAGAAAATCTTTTATTTGACGTTCAGTAATAAAAACAATCAAATCAATAATGATTATCTTATAAATACCATATTTATTGTAAATTTGTTTTAGAAATGGGGGCGGGGAGCTGTTTGTTTAAGTACAGTGCAGGATAACAAGTGGAGACACATAGTGGTTCGTATCTCACTTTAAACTGTAGGTCCAGGCCCGATTAGCCTATCTGTGCATAAAGTGGACTTCAGTAGGAAAATAACTTCGATCTAGTATTTTTGATTTTAGATGCGTTGAGACCACTAAAATTACCAATTCTTATAATAAGAAACCTGTCCTCATCTTACCATTTTGAAAGAGAGAGAGTTAATTGTATAATCTTTCGTTGTTAATTTCAAAGAAGACTAATTCAAATAGTAACAATGGGGACGAATAAAGCTTACGAAAAGTTTTTGCCACCGTGGGGATTTGAACCTACGACCAATAGAGTGACAACCCATTGCGATAACCACTACCCCACGAGTTCGTTCCTTCATACGGCATGATTATAAGTTAAGACCAATTTGTTCAATGTGCATTAGAAATATAATCCCCACCCGCCTCTTTATAAACAACACACCAAAACGCTCCTTTGTAGCAAATGAAATAAAGGTGGTATGAATGTCACAAAACATTTAAGCAAAATCCACTATATTTACGACGCAATCGTTTTACATGGAGAGGCTACAGCTTCGAAAATTGAGGTTGTGGTTTGATTCTAGTTGTAGGATACCCTATAGGTATTGATAAGCCAAGGCTCTAGTGGGCACTAGATTGGTTCATTTGTAGCGACGTGCTCAGGAATTTGTAAAGAGGTATGTGAATATAAAAATGTGTTAATGCTTAGTTTTTAAACAGTGAACTCATATTTTAATATCTCTCTGTCAATCTCACTATCTGACTTAGGAACTTATTAGTATTGCAGGAGTCATACTGAAAAGAAATTTCACGTGACAATAACGAGAAATTAGATTTACGGAAGGAATAGATTTCTTATTTTAAAACCTCGAAGGGCCTTGGGCTATCTCCTGACTGTCAATCTCCCTTCCACAATCCTACCTATAGTTGTGGAGATCTTCAACTGGCAACGAGGTGACGTTGGTCAGCACGTCGAACCCTCAGCCGTTATAGAAGATATATGAAACCGGGTTACACCAGTCAATCGTAGCTCCCCAATTTCCTCACGATGGTGGGTTGCCGCCGGTCCTATACACATAGCAGGCCGAGAACACAGGACAACTCGAATCCATGCCGTCCCGCTGCAGTTGGAGTCCAAAACACAGTGTTAGACCGCACTGCTACGGAGGAGGAGAGTTTTCATATTTTATTTCTTATAAATGTCGACAATACATTAAATCTATTACGCACCAAAAATTAGTGGAAAAAATAGCCGGTTCTATAAGAGATTCGAACCTTCGATCTTTACTCAACTAGGCCGCTATTTTTAACAATTTCCCATTTTCTCACTCAATAACCTTCGTCGAACGTTAACGTTTATCTTAAGAGTCGTTAGCAATCTTGTAAACCTTATTAACCTATCTGCTGTCTATCACAAATTTATTTTACAACCTGGAGTAGATTTTGATGTCTGCAATTTAGAACTTGACTTTCGTGGTAAGTAATTCTCTACCGTCTACTATAATAAATCAATCAAAGTCTACATATCTCATATTTTGTAAATGCGAAATGTCATTGTTAAATGTTACAAACGATTTCTCATTCGACCGTTAGTTCCAGATATAGCCACAGCATTCTGGAAACCAGCGTGAAACGTGTTTCCCACACTTTCAAGGTTAGGTGAACCCTTATAAGTTGTATTGGATGTCTGTGAGCATGTTACTTCATACGTCATGGTCCTGTGGTGGATTTCTTCCCCTTCCCCTTTTACCTTGAACGGTAGTAATCCCCGACTGGGCACGACGAATCAATCACAGAAAAGCAGACTGTCTAGTAAATCTCATGGCATGTATTATTTCAAGCTCCTAGGTTTTGGAAAGTGAAATAAAAAAGTATGTAACATAAATTCATAATGGTTGACTTCTTTGGGTATTATTTCATGTCTCTTTTCTACTTACTCCTCTGAAACTTTTTGTCTACTGTTTTCAGTAGATCAAAAGGTGTTTTGAAACATCTACTGTGTTCATATTTTCAAAAAGATATAAATGCAAGAAATAATAAGGGGGAATGAAATTCATATTTACAGCCAAAATATTAAGCTTAACATATTATACGCTATACTGAATAAATTAATTTCACTTGCAGTTTCTCTACTGTACTGGTTTCAGTAGATCAGTAGGTGTTTTGAAACATCTACGTTAAGATTTTTTAAATTTGAATTACAATTTGTGTGCATCAAAACTTCGGGTTTTGATGCACGGGGCTGGACCCCGTCACCCTATACGGGGCCCAGCCCCTTATCATGACAAAAATAAAAGCGTGTCTGAAAACGAAAATATCCTTACCTGGGTTAAAAGCTGAGACTGTAAAGGGACAGTCAGCACAAACAAGGACAAAACACAGGACAACACGCACACAGTCCTACGAAGATTATACTAACAGTAGGTCCAGTCACCAGAGCCTCGTTAGTCTGCAAAATGCAGTTCAGGGTGTACTACATGGAAGTGAGGTTGGTTTAGATTTTAAATAGATATAAAAACAAATTGTTAGTGAGGAGGAATAAAAAGCTATATTTACAGCTGACATGCTGAGCTAAACACACTACAAGGGTGTAAGGGATGACCTTCCACGAAGTATGTACACCCAATTGTTGCTTCCACGTAGTACACCCAGGACTTCTGTTTTGCAGACGAACGAGGCTCTGGCGACTGGCCCCATGGCCAGTATAATTTTCTGTGTTGTCCTGTGTTTGGTCCTTGTGGGTGCTGAGCGCCTCTTTACAGCCTCAGCTTTTAACCGAATTCAGAATATTTTAATATTTTAATTACAACAGGACGTTACTTATGTTATTTTTGTTCTGCTAAGGAGCTGGACCCTGTATAAAGTGACAGGTGCAAAATAGCCTAAGTGCTGATACACCCATAAATTCAATTCAAATTCAAACACTACATGCAATATTACATGTAGTACTGAAGAGAATGCTGTGGCTATATCTGGAACTAATCTACTATATCTACTATATTTACGACGCAATCGTTTTACATGGAGAGGTTACAGCTTCGAAAATTGAGGTTGTGACGTGGCTGCTTTTACTGGTAGATAATGGTATGGCAAGGTTCCTGCGTGCATTAGCCAGTAATTTCCGAGAAAGAAACTTCAATTTTTTTTAAGATGGTAAAGTGGATCGGTGATAGGCTATCAGTATCACACGCCGAAGATTATAGGTTTGACTTCTGTTCGATTACCCCTATTATTATTATATAGAGCAACTAAGTATTGTATTTAATTAATAATTTAAAGAAATAAAAATGTTATATATATTTTAAAAAAATAACACTCCTTTCTAATGATGTTTCAATGTTATTTTTGAAAATAATTTCTCAGAATATGTTTTTGAATTTCTCATCATTTTACAAATATTTGCATAAAATTTATCCATGTGTTATATTCGACGAAATGTCATGTTCAGCGAGAGTTATACATTTTTATTTTAGGGAAAATTATCAAGAAACAAAAAAAATAAATACTATTGACATTTTGTGAATAGTATTTATTTTACATTATTTTTTGTTCACCATGCATAGTTGTATTCTTGTAAAAAGCATGAAAAACAATATATTTCTCTACATTTCGCAAAGCAAATAATATACGAATTTTCGTAATAAGTGAAATTCAATAAATAATTTTTAGATTTAATAAAGAATAAAAATCGCAGGGTTAACCGAACGTTGAATCGAACACGGAATTTTACACCCCATAAAATGCCTTGTAGCTTTTGCAATGAAGTGATGTAGATTCAAGTAATAAAATTTCATGCAAAATCGCACGTTATAAGATTGTTCAAATATATTAACTCAAATCAATGTGTCCATAATTTGTTATACTGTCAGCCATTCGGCACATCTCGTTACAAAATTTCAGCATATCACCATTCACTAACTAATCGAATTGAATATTGATCCACTTCACAGTTCAATGTGCAACAATAGTTTCGACTCATATCACGTGAGACGTAAACTCAATTCAATTCTCTCATTGTATGTAACTTGTATGTTGAGCTCATGTAGAAATATCAATTACGAGCTCTAAGCTAAATTTGACGCTACAATCGCTTGATCAACTCTTGCGTCTCCCTGCCAGACATTCTACGTTCCTGTTTGCTCCAGGCCGCTTCTTCATTTCATTATCATTATTTTTACCTCTGTTTCATTCTCATCGTCTTTATAAACGTACGTAATTTCTACTGTTTACAATAGACAGAATCTACTGTTATCAATTGTAGTACTCTACTGTGTCTCTCGGAAATCTACTCAAAATCAATAATTTCCTACTGAACACTTTCAGTAGGCCTAATGTGTAATTACAGTTGAGGAACTACAAGTGAAATATTCTCTTCAGTACTACATGTAATATTGCATGTAGTGTTTGAATTTGAATTGAATTTATGGGTGTATCAGCACTTAGGCTATTTTGCACCTGTCACTTTATACAGGGTCCAGCTCCTTAGCAGAACAAAAATAACATAAGTAACGTCCTGTTGTAATTAAAATATTAAAATATTCTGAATTCGGTTAAAAGCTGAGGCTGTAAAGAGGCGCTCAGCACCCACAAGGACCAAACACAGGACAACACAGAAAATTATACTGGCCATGGGGCCAGTCGCCAGAGCCTCGTTCGTCTGCAAAACAGAAGTCCTGGGTGTACTACGTGGAAGCAACAATTGGGTGTACATACTTCGTGGAAGGTCATCCCTTACACCCTTGTAGTGTGTTTAGCTCAGCATGTCAGCTGTAAATATAGCTTTTTATTCCTCCTCACTAACAATTTGTTTTTATATCTATTTAAAATCTAAACCAACCTCACTTCCATGTAGTACACCCTGAACTGCATTTTGCAGACTAACGAGGCTCTGGTGACTGGACCTACTGTTAGTATAATCTTCGTAGGACTGTGTGCGTGTTGTCCTGTGTTTTGTCCTTGTTTGTGCTGACTGTCCCTTTACAGTCTCAGCTTTTAACCCAGGTAAGGATATTTTCGTTTTCAGACACGCTTTTATTTTTGTCATGATAAGGGGCTGGGCCCCGTATAGGGTGACGGGGTCCAGCCCCGTGCATCAAAACCCGAAGTTTTGATGCACACAAATTGTAATTCAAATTTAAAAAATCTTAACGTAGATGTTTCAAAACACCTACTGATCTACTGAAACCAGTACAGTAGAGAAACTGCAAGTGAAATTAATTTATTCAGTATAGCGTATAATATGTTAAGCTTAATATTTTGGCTGTAAATATGAATTTCATTCCCCCTTATTATTTCTTGCATTTATATCTTTTTGAAAATATGAACACAGTAGATGTTTCAAAACACCTTTTGATCTACTGAAAACAGTAGACAAAAAGTTTCAGAGGAGTAAGTAGAAAAGAGACATGAAATAATACCCAAAGAAGTCAACCATTATGAATTTATGTTACATACTTTTTTATTTCACTTTCCAAAACCTAGGAGCTTGAAATAATACATGCCATGAGATTTACTAGACAGTCTGCTTTTCTGTGATTGATTCGTCGTGCCCAGTCGGGGATTACTACCGTTCAAGGTAAAAGGGGAAGGGGAAGAAATCCACCACAGGACCATGACGTATGAAGTAACATGCTCACAGACATCCAATACAACTTATAAGGGTTCACCTAACCTTGAAAGTGTGGGAAACACGTTTCACGCTGGTTTCCAGAATGCTGTGGCTATATCTGGAACTAACGGTCGAATGAGAAATCGTTTGTAACATTTAACAATGACATTTCGCATTTACAAAATATGAGATATGTAGACTTTGATTGATTTATTATAGTAGACGGTAGAGAATTACTTACCACGAAAGTCAAGTTCTAAATTGCAGACATCAAAATCTACTCCAGGTTGTAAAATAAATTTGTGATAGACAGCAGATAGGTTAATAAGGTTTACAAGATTGCTAACGACTCTTAAGATAAACGTTAACGTTCGACGAAGGTTATTGAGTGAGAAAATGGGAAATTGTTAAAAATAGCGGCCTAGTTGAGTAAAGATCGAAGGTTCGAATCTCTTATAGAACCGGCTATTTTTTCCACTAATTTTTGGTGCGTAATAGATTTAATGTATTGTCGACATTTATAAGAAATAAAATATGAAAACTCTCCTCCTCCGTAGCAGTGCGGTCTAACACTGTGTTTTGGACTCCAACTGCAGCGGGACGGCATGGATTCGAGTTGTCCTGTGTTCTCGGCCTGCTATGTGTATAGGACCGGCGGCAACCCACCATCGTGAGGAAATTGGGGAGCTACGATTGACTGGTGTAACCCGGTTTCATATATCTTCTATAACGGCTGAGGGTTCGACGTGCTGACCAACGTCACCTCGTTGCCAGTTGAAGATCTCCACAACTATAGGTAGGATTGTGGAAGGGAGATTGACAGTCAGGAGATAGCCCAAGGCCCTTCGAGGTTTTAAAATATGAAATCTATTCCTTCCGTAAATCTAATTTCTCGTTATTGTCACGTGAAATTTCTTTTCAGTATGACTCCTGCAATACTAATAAGTTCCTAAGTCAGATAGTGAGATTGACAGAGAGATATTAAAATATGAGTTCACTGTTTAAAAACTAAGCATTAACACATTTTTATATTCACATACCTCTTTACAAATTCCTGAGCACGTCGCTACAAATGAACCAATCTAGTGCACACTAGAGCCTTGGCTTATCAATACCTATAGGGTATCCTACAACTAGAATCAAACCACAACCTCAATTTTCGAAGCTGTAGCCTCTCCATGTAAAACGATTGCGTCGTAAATATAGTGGATTTTGCTTAAATGTTTTGTGACATTCATACCACCTTTATTTCATTTGCTACAAAGGAGCGTTTTGGTGTGTTGTTTATAAAGAGGCGGGTGGGGATTATATTTCTAATGCACATTGAACAAATTGGTCTTAACTTATAATCATGCCGTATGAAGGAACGAACTCGTGGGGTAGTGGTTATCGCAATGGGTTGTCACTCTAATGGTCGTAGGTTCAAATCCCCACGGTGGCAAAAACTTTTCGTAAGCTTTATCCGTCCCCATTGTTACTATTTGAATTAGTCTTCTTTGAAATTAACAACGAAAGATTATACAATTAACTCTCTCTGTTTCAAAATGGTAAGGTGAGGACAGGTTTCTTATTATAAGAATTGGTAATTTTAGTGGTCTCAACGCATCTAAAATCAAAAATACTAGATCGACGTTATTTTCCTACTGAATTCTAAGTCCACTTTATGCACAGATAGGCTAATCGGGCCTGGACCTACAGTTTAAAGTGAGATACGAACCACTATGTGTCTCCACTTGTTATCCTGCACTGTACTTAAACAAACAGCTCCCCGCCCCCATTTCTAAAACAAATTTACAATAAATATGGTATTTATAAGATAATCATTATTGATTTGATTGTTTTTATTACTGAACGTCAAATAAAAGATTTTCTATAATCACCTCTTCGTCCCATCTCTCCCAATATCTTTCTGTTCCTCTCTTTTCTACCTTCGCCCCCCCCCCCCTCCCACACACATGTATCAAAATAAATATTTTCTTAGGTTTGTATGTGTATAAATAAACACTAAATACCCCCAAAAATACTATTTATTTTCTACTCTCTGTCACCCCTCTCTCACTCCCACAACCCCCTCATTATTATTGGCGTTCGCCAGACCATAGTGGTAATGTATCGACGTCTTGTAATCAGTGTGTCCTCTTCCGAGTTCCAGGCAGGTCGCATAATGTTTCACATTCCAATTTAAATGTATCCCGAGTCGTGATTAGCCTATGTGTGCAAAAAGCGATGTTAAAACGAACTCTTGACCTCAATCATGCAATTTGTGTATTTTCTTTCAGCTGTGGATCCCTCTTTTCGCGAAAAATAACGAATTAACCTAATCATTAACTCAATAAATAAAAATACATCTCTAAATTAATTAATGAAAACTGTCATTACACCCAAACCACTATTTTATCGTAAATGTAAATGAAATGGCATCTCACGTAGTGAAAACAATGTGAAAATTGTTCTAAGGAGTGATATATATGATTGTCAAACACATACATGAATACATATATTAAGTTCGTGAACTATAATTGGGGCAATTTAATACTAATTTGAAACGATTAAAGTCAATTAAAGCGACAAAGTAAACTTTTGCGCAATCTTTCTGCCGATTCGCATTATTGAAACAATATTTAACCAATGGGGGTGTTATCTCATATTTGAAAATGCTGCATTGGTTGAATTTCCTGTGGACATGACCGTGAGTCACGCCTCCTGCTCCGCCGAATCGAACTTCACGCTGATTGGAAGATCGTATATTTCACAACACTTCCTTGTTTCAGAGCTACCAACATAATTTCGTAAGACGTTGGACTTAGAAAAATTCCATGCGACAGATTTTTTGAACATGACTGTACTAAAAACACTATTGTATGTCCTACTGTGTAATTCATCATTCTCGCACTGGTCCCTGGTTGGCATTTTTAGGGGAAGTTGTCCTATATTCACTCCTAACAACAGCAGCCTAAGTCGGTTTTTAAATTCTGTAGGGAGAGGGTGATCATAGAAACCTCCCATGCCACGAAGACGCGAGAAAAGATTTTCAATTACATCCTGATTCAACCTTGCAGTCAGTAAAAAATTCATATTGTATTTCTGTTTCATATCCTGATAGAGCCCAAATAATGCGTTGATAGATTGTATCATTCCTTGCTGAAAAGGCAACAATTTTCCATGTCCTTTCACGCGAACACTTTCGATGACCTGCTTCATTTCATTTAACACCTTGGTTTGATGTTCAAGATGCACTCCAAAAGCACTTTTTAATTTAACATCAAAATTCTCTTTAACATATGAATTCATTATGTCAAACCAGTTGTTAATTAATGCGAAAAATTCTGCACTTTCAACTTCATTTGGGAATAAATAACATATAGCACTGTTTGTCCTTCTAGAAAATAACTGAGCGGCATAGAATACTCTTTGTCTCTCGCGACCTGATACGCAAATGTGTGCATCCGTTATCGATAAAGGCAAATGAAGTTCACTTTCATTTTTATCTAACACTGACTGTATGATTTTTTTTGTTACGACATTCTGCGATGGCAAGACTAAACCTTTATCAATAAAATGGTTTCTTAGCAATTTAAGCATGTGTGGAGTATCTGCAAATACCCAAATGTTCCGTCCCTTATCATTCGGATTCACAAACGAAGGATGACTCGAAGCGACACCTAATTCTCGCCAAACCCTTATATTTCCACCTCCCAAGTCGGAAACACACGCAACAACTTCATAGCCCGCACTTTGCACTGCTGATATTACTAAATATAAGATCTCCTTAGTCATTTGTGTGTCGAAGTTGTAGTATACAGTTTGTTTCCATGGGGCGTACAACCCGCGAACCAGAATGACCTGTAAAAAAAAAAAAAACTTTCTAAAATCTTGTCATTAAAATGTTGAGTTTCGAGCAATAATTACGGTATTAATACTTGATAATAATCTCATTATGAACTACTAATAAATTTAGTACTTCATCCTGATAACACAGTCTATCGAGATGTGTCTTTCCAAATTTTAATATGTATTTTTCATTCTTAATTATGCTATGTAACACTTTTTTAAGAACTTTAAAGTAGTTTACTTCTATTAGAAAAACTTCAGTCAAAAAATTAACGCTGAGTTTTGGTGAACACACCCTAGCAATTTTATTCATATTTTACCTTATATCTTTTCACATTTCCAACACAGTAAGAATACACACGCGCGCACACGCTAACGCAAGATAGAAAAAGATGAAGGTTGCAGCGGAAAAACTCCGCAGTCAGTGATGAATGATTTGGATTGATTTGGTGTTTTAAGTCCACTTTATGCACAGTAAGGCTAATCGGGACTGGACCTACAGTTTAAAGTGGGATCCTAACCACTATGTGCCTCCACCGGGAATCAAACCAGGGACCACTTGATTGAAAGGTGACGACTCCAGAACTGCGCCATCGGAAAGGCTCTCAATGATGAATGAATGAAAATGATTACTTGCTCATTCGTTATGCTAGAATTTGACTTCTGTTACGTTCTAACATTATATAAATAACTTGTTAATTCTACTTGTAAGTAAAGTAATAAATTATTTACCTGTGCATTCTTGAACGGTCCCATGACAGTGTCACTCTCAGCATCGTACGCAACTTTGGAGTATATATTCATTTCGTCGAAGCATAATACGCAGCACTTTTGGTGTGGTTGAAGTGATTCTCCATAACTCTTCATAACATCAATAACACTTTTCAGAAGGCCTGGTCTACACTTGAAACTTTTTGTCCAGTGACGCAAAGTGGAAATGCTTGGAAGAGGGATTTTCATATTTTTCCTTATGTAGGTGTAAGCTTTTCTTGACACATGCCTAAGTGCTAATGCACTTACAATATCACTTCTCGACCACAGTTTCGGTCTGCTTTTGTGGCTAAGAAGACATTCGATTTGGTTGGAGGAAAACACTGGTCGAAGAATTTCCCTTACTTTCTTAGACACATTGAAAGCAGATTGCTTTGATTTGTGAAGTTTTACTAACTGTTGCCTCAAACTTTTATTGCTAATTTGTAAATTCTTCACTTTATGTAATAAACGATTGCATTGTTTCTTTACTTTGTTTACTTTCTTAGCACTTTCATCATGTAGTGTCTGCAGTTTCTTTATTTGTTCTTCAGCACATTTTAATTTCTTTGTCAGCGTTTCGAACTCACTATCTTGTTGCAGATTGGATATATTTCCAGTACTCAAAGTCTCTAAATTATGTGCCATGCAAATTCTTTTGCGAGGAGACAACTCTTCAAGTTTTTCCAATGCTCGCTTTCTAATCTGACGTTTATTGGCACGTCCACTTCGATCAATTATGTCATTTGGCTGTTGCACACTACTACAATTCACCACACAACCAGGCAAATTTAAACTTGGTACAGCGTTTTTATTAAGTTGCGGTCTACAGGCAATGCTCAGCAGTTCTGCTTTTAAGTTCCGTTCGTAATCAGCATCCAGAAAATGCGATGAGCACACTGTCGCTGTTTTGGCGTTAACAGGATCTAACCTCTTACACTTTGAAACCCATATCTTGCACGTAATCGGATCCTTTGGGAACGAAAAGTAGCTTACACCTACAGTATTTCTTGCGTTGTTCGGGCACAAAGCAACAGCACAATTGCACGGCATCTTCCTTAAATGTTATTGTTGTTGCAAAAAAAAATTCTCCACTATCACACAAGCTACAGAAAAAGGAAAAACAAGGCACTTTCACACTCTCTCGCACAAATGCAGATCCTATAACAAGCGGAAAGGTCAGTGACAGAGTCATCCCTGTCCTGTGAGTGACGTCAGGGTTGGGACCGCCCACGACCCTCTTTTTTCAGCTTCGGGAGGGAAGACTGCGCTACTTTCTCAACTATATATATACTTACTTTGGGAAATACCTATGAGAAGTAAGAGAACGGCGAGGGAAAGCTATTAGAGAAGACAGCGAAATTAGTGATCACGCTCAAACCGAGCCATCTTTATAGTTTAACGTAAAGTATAAACACTACTTATTATTAAGAAGATGGGTGAATGGGAGTGTGAAAGGCAGCCAGAGATATAGTGCAAGGGGGGAGTTTGTGTGAGAAGTGAAAGATTGGAATAGACGTATATAGAGATTGGACACCAAAGAAACCAGACACATAACTTTATTTAATTGCTAAACCATACTTATTATGTCTAATTTTGTTATTTTCTAATTTTCTTATATCTAATTTCCTTATTTTCTTATATCTGATCAACTACTAAGACTATCTGTATATTAACGTAAAGAGCTTACAATATTATTACATGACTGTAAGGGAGAGTTCACACAGAAGAAACACGCAACACGCGACACGCTACATGCAACATGCGACATGCAAAACGCGACACGAGTGAGTAGTATAAAATACAATAATACTGGGACGAGAAAGTATGAACCCCCCTCAGGCAGATTTGGCTACACTTAAAACTAGCTCAACATGCCCATATGAGCTTTTTGCTCAAGTGTGGTACTCTGTCTAATCCAAGATTTTTGTAAAAATGCCCTCGGGAATTTCCCGGGAAAGTATGACCCCCCTCAGATTGATTTGGCTACACTTACAAAAGCTGCATCTGTGAGATTGTTGTCCATAAGCTTGTTAAAAATAAGCCCCTCTTGATATTGTTTTTGGCTACACTTAAAACTAGAGCAAACGTATTAACACACCCACCCACACCCACCCACACACACACACACACACACACACACACACACACACACACACCCAAACACCCACACCCACCCACACACACACACACACACCCACACACACACCCACACAAGTAGTATAATTGATGATACTATTGGGACCACTTATAGGTGTAGAAAAGAAGAGGTCATTTGATTAAACAGCCCGATTTGCCCACACTTAAAATTATGCCAAGATCCTCTTATTCCCCATTTCTTCAAGTGTGATATGCTCTTAATCCCCAAGAATTTTGAATCCTAGTGTAGAAAAGAAGAGTTCATATGCCCCGATTTGCCCACACTTAAAATTATGTCAAGAGGGGGCATATAGCCCAATAGGCCATGTGTGTACATATTTAAATCTAAAGAATTTTGAATTCTAGTGTAGAAAAGAAGAACTCCCCTCAGACAGATTTGCCCAAGTGTATAAAAGCTACATCTCTCAGTTTGTTGTCCATAAACTTGTCAAAAATAAGCCCCTCTTGATATTTTTTTTGGCTACACTTAAAACTAAGGCAAAATGACACACACACACACACACACACACACACACACACACACACACACACACACACACACACACACACACACACACACACAAAGCACATTGTTGAACCCAACTGATATTTTTTATTAAGTATAGAGTTTTGATTTGAACCCCAAGAAATTTTGAACATGTTGAACATATGTTGAACATACGTTGAAACGTTTATATAGGAACAATGGTGGAAAATATCAGAAACAGATTATCTGGATTCTCTGAGTATATATATAAAATATATAAACAATCAGTATCTTGTCTACAGTATATATGAAACAAATGCAAGAGATTTTTCAGATAATTTTAATCACAGAACTGTTTGTTTTGAAGAGAACCCATATGTCCCCTCACAAATTATGCAAGTGAGCATCATAGATGCATTGAATACAAATCAACAACTTGTCAGCATCCTGGGGAATTATGTCACAGAGATAAGCCTTGTAGATTTCAAAATTGTTGTTAAAATTTCAAATAAAGGCACAAAATGTTATGTCAACAAGATTTTCAGACCTGAGCTAAGCACATCCCTGAGCAGTGATGGGATCCTCAGGTTCTGTGACAACATTGTGAGCCCCCCTGAAAATAAGATCAATCTGTTCAAGCTCAATACCCACAAATACAATCAGTTGCTCAGGTATGTATACTCTGAGGTTGGGTACTATGATGATTTTTATGTTATGACCCTTGTAGGAACAACAAAAATATATTTTGTAGAATTTCAGGACAAAGCACATGATAATATCATCACATATGAATACATAGAGAATATAGGATATGCATTCATCAAAAATTCCAAGACCTCAGCAGAAAAATCTAATTATATGAGCTCTATCAACTATGTTGATTGTTTCTCTACAAAAATTATATACAATTCAGAATCTGTAAATGCCATTGTTTCATGCTACCTCCTTTTCAGAACAGCAAAAAATAACACCGAGAGGGTTCTTGCAGTTGAGTGCTTCATGCAACTTGACAGATTGGAATATATTAAATTGAAAAAAATACCCCATCTCATATACAATATTGTTTTGGATGAAACAAGTGACACTGTAATTGTTCACTGTGTAATATCTTTGATGGACCTTGAATCACATAGAAACAGTTTCATCTCAAAATTTGCAACAATCATAAACAATGAGGCTGTATCGGAATGCATTGAGTAATGGGTTTTCATGATTCTGTTCCTTGCATATTCATGCCAGTGTGTAATTATTAAATATGCATAATTTTTTGACAGAAGAGCAATTTCAAAATACATCAAATCACAATCACTTATTGGGGATTTCAGGCTTAGGTTCTTGAATCTGTCCGAGCATGACCTGTTCTCTGTTGGGAATGAAACTGAAATGCAATAGGTGCTTTCAAGTGATTTTGCCTTTCACTACCTGTCCCTGAAATCCCTAATAAGATTTGAAATATCCATGTTCAATACATGCAAAAGAATTGTTGGATTTTTTGTGTATTATTCTGTAGAGTTTTATTATTGGCATTGTGGATTTGCAATGTATGATGATTACTGGTACAACAATTGCAATGAGAATTGTTTTGTGTACAGAATGGACATAATTATGCCACAGTCTAAACTGGATCCACTATAATATCACCAACAGAATTTCTGTACCTCTACCCCTGAATCATATTGAATATGTCACCACAGATGAGGGCAATTTGTATCGACTTGAAGATTTTAAGCCAGGCATGAGCAAATTTTCAAAATATACAAATTTCAGTGAGATTCTAATGTATATGTTTAGGCAAAAATTTAAAAATTGTGAGCATGAATACATATGCCTGTCACTTGAAGCACACAACATACAAAATACATGCCAATATGACAGGGAATTGTTCACATTGCCACTACGCTTGTCATAATGCAGAATTTTTTTGACAGAAGGGGAATTTCAAAATACATAAAATCCGAATCACTTGTTCAAGATTTTAGGCTTAGGTTCCTGAACCTGTCCGAGTATAATTTGTTTGCAGTTCAGAATGAGACTGAAATGCACTGGGTTCTTAACAGTGACAAGAATTTTCAATACTTGTCACTGAAGGATGTAAGCAAGTTTGAAAAATTTATGTACAACAAGTTTAAGAGAATTTGTGGATTGTTTGTGCATCACCACACTGGGAGCTATTATTATTTCTGCAGGTTGAAATTGTTTGATGAATGTTGGTACAGCAATTGTTGTGATGGGTATGAAGATTATGATTTAGAGCTCATGGCTGATCAGAGCTTAAATTGGGTGCATTTTAAATTTTTGAACAGAATAATTTCCAATCCCAATCTGTTTAATAGGAATATTGAAATTGTGACCACAGATGATGGGCACTTGTTCAGTGCAGATGATTTCCACCCGGATCTTGTTGGGTATATAAAGCACAAATGCCTGAATAAGCTTGTTCTGTATTTTCTGAGGCAAAAATTCAGAAATTGCATCAGTAAGTGCCTTGCACTGTGCCTAGACAAAACCTCTTGGAATGAAACATGCAGGTGTGGGGAACAATTATCTAAGCTCCCAATAATACATACATAGTTGCTACAGTTCCAATTTTGCAATATTGTTCAGCAAACATGTATCCCGGGCAGTGTGATTTGGAAATAAATCGGGATTATCAGCAACAAAGGAACAATATTATTAAGCATAGTGTTGGGCATGCTCTTAAAAAATTACAGCATTACATTTTTGAATGTGTCATTGTTTTAGATGGATAACACACAGCACTTGTTGCAATGTTTTTTGAGAGAAGGAATTTGTCACAATATATACAATCGGAATCACTGTTGGAAAGGTTCAAGCTTGCATTTTCCGATTTATGTGAATATGATGTGTTTGCAGTTAGAAATGAGACAGAATTTAGGTGGGTGCTTGACAGTGACCATGAATTTGGATGCATACATCTGGGATTGTTGGGCAAGAAGGAAAAATACATATATCTGTTGCACAGGAGAATTGTTGGGCTGTTTGTAGGTTTTTATGATTGTTACAGAAAAAATTATTGGTTCACAACAAAATATTTTGAATCAATATATTGTTTTCATATCCCATTTGACATATCTGAGAACTGGAAACATTTAAATTATGATACTTATTTGAAATCCTATGATGATTTTGAATTTGTAACCACAGATACAGGCTTGGTGTTTTCTGGTGCGGATTTTGTTAGAAGGGAAAAATATATCTCAGGGGTCATAAATGCAAATGAGATTATTCTGTATTTGCTGAGTTTGAAGATAAAATTTCATGATTTGAGATATTTTGAACCTTTAAACTGCAATTTTTTGCAATCTTCAAATCTCAACCTCAAATTCTGATCGGGAGGTACACAGAGCCATGTACAATTTCTGTTTATATCTACATGATTGCTCTCCACAATTGTGTAGGTGCACAATAGGATCAATGCTCATGTCATTTTTTGACAGAAGAGATGTTAAAATATATTAGATCTGAATCTCTTCTTCCTGATTTCAAAATTAGATTCTCAACACTCTCAGAGTATGATTTATTTTCAATCAATAATGAAACAGAGTTCCGCTGGGCCCTGAACAGCACACAAAAATTCAATTATCTAAACTTGAAATACATCACTGATTTTGAGTGCCACAAGTATAATTCTTGAAGGAGAATTGTGGGACAGTTTGTTGTTTTTTTTATTATTATATTGATTTTTCCTATTATGGAGGATGGTTTTCAAATCATGCAAGTGTGGGGAGATTCTATGATTTTGAGATTCTTCCCAATCAGAGCTCAAACTGGAAACATTTTAGATTTTTGATGATGCATCTGGATAGGTTCCAAAAGGCAGAATTTGTTACAACAGATAGTGGAATGTTGTATAGTGGTGCAGATTTTAATCATCACCTGCAATATTTTGATGCATACAATTCTCAGATGTTGAACATGACTGAGATAATCATGTATCTTCTTCAGCAAAAATTTAAAAATTGCAGCATTGGGTGCTTTAATAGGATAATAAAATCATGGAATGTATTTACAGAGTGTGAGTGCGGGAAACCACTAAGCTGCTTGCCTCTGCTGTTGAGATAGCCCAGCCTAACATGTAATATTGTTTGCAGGTTGATTCAAGATGCAAACATTTTTTGAAAGAAGGGATAATTCCAGATACATCAAATCCAAATCTCTTGTTCCTGAATTTAAATTGAGATTCTCAAAATTGTAAAGTGTATTGTGTGCTCCATGATGCTCACATAATTTGTGGAGAGGCATTTTATGGCCTGTTTCTGGTGCAGAGGGTCTAGCTCCTGGTCTAGAAAATTACAAAATATGGCCTTGCAATCTAAGTTATACAGGGCAATCACACAAATATTTCCATTCAATTTTGTTTGGAAATGTTGATGACTGTGCAGAACAAGCATAAGTGAAATATTTCATGTTATATTTTCTATAGCATTTTGGGCATGTTTTTGTGAGAATTCTGCTTTTGTCTGGATTACAATTCTTTTGGTGCTTAACCCAATTGGGGCTGGATATATTCTTATTGCATTGATTACAATATTTTTGATTAGGCATTTTTGTTGTTGGTTTATTATATAAAATTTCTTGGGGTTCAAATCAAAATTCTATGCTTAATAAAAAAATATCAGTTGGGTTCAGCAGTGTGTTTTGTATATTTAGTGTGTGTGTGTGTGTATGTGTGTTAATATTTTTTGGCTTTGGTATTTATATAAAATTTCTTGGGGTTCAAATCAAAACTCTATACTTAATAAAAAATATCAGTTGGGTTCAGCAGTGTGCTTTGTGTGTGTGTGTGTGTGTGTGAGTGTGTGTGTGTGTGTGTGTGTGTGTGTGTGTGTGTGTGTGTGTGTGGGTGTGTAGGTGTGTGGGTGTGTAGGTGTGTGTGTGTGCGGCATTTTTGTCTTAGTTTTTAAGTGTATCCAAAACAATATCAAGGGGGGGGCATATTTTTGACAAGTTTATGGACAACAAACTGAGAGATGTAGCTTTTATACACATGGGCAAATCTGTCTGAGGGGAGTTCTTCTTTTCTACACTAGAATTCAAGATTCTTGGGATTTTGACAGAATAACACACTATAAACAATAAAATCATATGGGTACTTGACATAATTTTAAGTGTGGGCAAATCGGGGCATATGAACTCTTCTTTTCTACACTAGGATTCAAAATTCTTGGGGATTAAGAGCATATCACACTTGAAGAAATGGGGAATAAGAGGATCTTGGCATAATTTTAAGTGTGGGCAAATCGGGCTGTTTAATCAAATGACCTCTTCTTTTCTACACCTATAAGTGGTCCCAATAGTATCATCAATTATACTACTTGTGTGGGTGTGTGTGTGTGTGTGTGTGTGTGTGTGTGTGTGTGTGTGTGTGTGTGTGTGGGTGGGTGTGGGTGGGTGTGTTAATACGTTTGCTCTAGTTTTAAGTGTAGCCAAAAACAATATCAAGAGGGGCTTATTTTTAACAAGCTTATGGACAACAATCTCACAGATGCAGCTTTTGTAAGTGTAGCCAAATCAATCTGAGGGGGGTCATACTTTCCCGAAAAATTCCCGAGGGCATTTTTACAAAAATCTTGGATTAGACAGAGTACCACACTTGAGCAAAAAGCTCATATGGGCATGTTGAGCTAGTTTTAAGTGTAGCCAAATCTGCCTGAGGGGGGTTCATACTTTCTCGTCCCAGTATTATTGTATTTTATACTATACTATTTTCACACCGAAGAGTCAAGATGCACGCGGCAAGCGGCACTGGTTTCTTTGCTCCGTTTGCATGATGGTACCGATATAATTGCATTAATCAGTTTATTAAACACCCGAAAATAACGTAACAAGAGACATTGTTACATGTAAACTGCGTTGTAAAATTTGTGCAAGTTATTGAAACTTGGGAGAGTCATGTTGTACACGAGAAAACTGAGAAATAATATGCACTGACCTCAAACTGTATACGCTAGACTTTTCAGCCTGAATAGAGCGAATACCTAAACACTAGGGAAATGGTTCTCAACCTTCTTGAAATCATGTCACGGTATTTTTTTTAAGTCAATGCCCTTAGCCGAAAAATTTTCCTCGTAAATCTTTACAGTATTGAAGATTTTATGCATGAATTAACATGTACCTATGAAATTAAATATTGATAAATAAATTCTAGCATAATCATAAGAGTAATAATAGTTTGATTACGTGTGTAGGATTGTTGACAAATATAAAAATATGGAAGACAAAGTGGTAACGTTGTCTCCTTGTAATTAAGTGATCCTGGGTTCGATAGCCGGGGAGGCACGTATTTCCTTTATTCAAATTCTCACTTCAGTTCTTCTGGAAAAGAGGTTGTGCTGGATATCTGGGATGGAAACCATTTTGTTTTGGAAGCAGATCTCTATCCGCAGAAGGTAAAGAACATGCATGGCTGCCCTCTGCCAGTTATAGTAGTGTATCGTGACCCGTGGGTCAGGAGATTTGAGACACCTGGTGGTAATGTCCAGCTTGGAGGCATTTACGATGGGATCATTGAAGCTTGTTCAAATGGACTGAATGCAACTCTATACTCAAATAGAATACCAATATCCAGTCCATTAGAGAAAAGTGATTTTCTTTCCACAAATACAAGTGCTTATTTTTCATCTGTCAAGAAAGGAGAATACGCTGCTTTCTGTAGATTTGTATTACTTGGACAAGATCTTCAGAAATTGTATGATCTCGTTCCAACTCGGTGTTTTTTTTTTAAATATAGCATTGATCGTACCTCTACCTCACACATATCCTTCTTAAATGCACTTATTTCTACCTTTACAAATTCCTTCATGGATATTCCTAGCTGTTCCTTACATTTTCATTCTGTTTTGTGAGATTTTCCAAATATTTTATTCAGGAAGTTTCATCAGTTTCCAATTCTCTACACCCTGTCTATTCTGTTGGTCGTGTCAGTACATTCTTTTCCATCTACTTCTGTTATGAGACTGTGAATAGTTCTCTGGTAGTAAACACAGGATAACAAGAAGTTTTATTCGGCTTCATCCCCTCCGACCTATCCTCTTATTAACACTTGGGAGGATCTAGTGGAGTCAGGTATGAAATTCGTAGGTTTGAAATTTTATCGTGACATGTTCGAAGATGAGAAAGATCTTGTTTCCAGGAAAATATATGACAAGTGTGTGGTAAACGAATATCCTTTTGAAAAACTTTTGGAGAGAAAGGGCTTTGCTTTCCCTGACGACATTCTCCTGGCAGAGACAAAGGCTTATTAAATTTTTTTCAGGACAAATGGAAGAAAGACATATACTGGATAATGCTTAACGATGCGGGGAGACAATTGAGATTTCAAACCTCTGGTACGACGGTTGTTATTGGCTTAGACAAGTTGTTGGGAGCATTTCTCAAACTTGCCCTAGGATTGATAATAGCTTTGGCATGTTTCATAATAGAAGTGATTGCAAATTCTCGAATTAAAGTCGATCTTCGTTGCGGAGTAGCTATCACAGTGCGCTATGACGCCAGGGGTCCCGGGTTTAAATCCCGGACTGGGCAATGATGTTCTTTGTGAGTGTCCCTTCATCAATTTCATATCATCACTCGTCCTCATCTTCGTGATTACCCAAAAGTGGCAAGAAGGCGAAGTAAAATGCACCAAATCAATCAATCAATGTAATTAAAGTGAAAGTACTGCAATACAAGTCTAAACTAAACAAGCAGAAACAATCATGTTAAGGGTAGACAACAAATAAGGATCTTGATCACTGTGTTACGTCACAGTACACTAATTAACTAGATAATAACATAAAACACCATTCTAGACTAATCATTATTATATTCCAATGTACCTCGGTGCATGAAAGACTTGCTAAATGTACCATTACAATTGGGTATGCAGTTTTCTTCTGAACTGATTGATTAATTGATTTGGTGTTTTAAGCCCACTTTATGTACAGTAAGACTGAACCTACAGTTTAAAGTGGGATCCGAACCACCGGGTATCGAACCCGGGACCTCTTGATTACAAGGCGACAACGATACCACTGCGCCATTTGAGAGGCCAGTTTCTTTCTGAAACTTCTGTTATTTTATCCGCTTTTATAACTATTTTGTTAATCGTGAGCACATAGATGGAGATGAAATGATGAGGGAAGACAATGATACACCCACTCGTTACCTGGCACCTCTGTCTTTGAAGCAGATTACGCTCACTATTCATTCAACGTGTCTAGGAACAATAATGGGAGCTATGGGTTGATCTCTAGCTCTCATCCAGTTTAGTTTCACTAAACAACTACATTTGGTTTAGAATATACTTAGAATGGGAAACAAATTTTCAAATATGTAGCTCAGCAGTTAACGTGGCAGCTTTCAAATTTAAACATCGCCGCTGGAACCCCGGAAGAGGCGCATTGCAGAGTTGTTTGAACTGTAGATTGTAGGTAAAGTCCTATCTCTGAATAAAATGAATATGAACACACTTTGGAAAATACCCCAAAACGATCTGAGAAACATTTATTACTAGACAAAGAGAGAATAGTTAGAAAACTACATGTAATAATTAAGCACGTTTCCAATCGTTGAAAAATCTATCTACTTCTTTTTATATTAGGTATATAAAAATGTATGTATGTATGTATGTTTGTTTCGGCATAACTCTCGAATGCCTGGAGCGATATCAACCAAACTTGGTACACATATCACTTGCAGTCTCGAAAGAAATACTGTGCGGGTAAGACACCCCGGCTCCCCTAGGAGTGGGGGGGGGGGTAGGAAGGGGACATAAAATAGCATTCTGTTGCGTGGAATTTTGGTGTCATATCCTGCAAGTTATGCTTTCTGCAACATAGCACGGCGAAGTTGGTTGCCTACAAAGAAGGTGCGATATTGCTATCCTCGAGCAATTTCAACCAGGGTTGTTAAACGTCCAGGAACACATAAATTCTAATGGGTTCTATTGGGTCCCGCTGCAGGACCGGAAACTTTTTTCTCGCACAATTTATATTCGGTCCATGTTGCGTATTGTTTCTTTGAAAGAAGGTTCCTGAACCGTATTTAAATTGATGCGGGAAAAAAGGTTCCTGGACCGAATTAAAATTCATCCGTAATAAAGATTCCTGGACCGTATCTAAATTGATCCGAAAAAAGTTTCCTGGACCCAATTGAAATGTTTTAAATATGAAAAAGGTTCTAGAACATGGGTTTCCAACTGGCGGTCCGTGATGCCTTTTTCTGCGGCCCGCAAAGCCAGATATTTTTATTAAAATACGTTCTATTTTTACTGAAGGAACGGAAGCTCTGTGAAGAAATACAATATCACAGGTAGAATTGATTTTGCAGTCAATAATCATCATCAGAAGAATCTAAAATAACGCAACTTTCTTTTCACACCATGCATTCCATCCCTTCGCTATGCGGAATGTACTCGCCCGCTTCACACCTTTTCGCTTAAACACAACTGGAACAGTTTCAGAGTATGGACTTGCTTAAGCAACTGGCGTTTCTAACAGATATCACAGGTCATCTGAATGAACTGAACTTGAAACTGCAGGGAAGAAACCAGCTGGTGTCAGATTTAATGGGAAATATAAATTGGTTTCGTAATAAACTGAAGATTTTCAACGTTACTTTGGAGGTAGCCTGGTCCATTTTCCAAGCTGTGGGCGGCTAGCAGAAGATGAAGGAACACTGGATGACTAGACTTTTCTGAATTCAGTGCAAATATTAAAGAAATAATGGATGAGTTTGACTCCAGATTTAATGATTTTGAAGAACTTAAAAGCAGCATCCATCTATTTAGCAAGCCTCTTGGCGTTAACATCGAACAACAAGAAGCTTCTCTCCAACTTTAATTGTGTGATTTGCAAGGCGATGTGTTCCTTCAGACTAGGCAAGAAAAGGGGCCAGAGTTTTTCACATACCTCTCAAAGGAATGCTTTCCAAACCTTCGTTTTGGGCAAAGAATGACATCGATGTTCGGCAGCACATACACGTGTGAAAGTGTTCTTTCTTCGAAGAGTTACTGTACATAACGCAATGGACTGTATTAGTGTGGCGTAAAATGGAGTTCAAACAAACCCGTGACATGTTGCTCCGGCATCCGCTCCAGGAACCGCAGCCAATAGGAGCCGTCGATGAGGTAACGTCAGGCTGCTGTGTTCCCAGCAGGTATCACAACAGGGACGGTACGTACCAAGTGAAGGAACACGCGCGAGAGAATGGTGCAACATGGAGAGGGGTAACTTGACTGCAGCGTTTGCGACCTTGTACCTTAGATTCTCGAGGAAGCCAACACTTGGATTAGTCTTTCATGCTCACAAGTGGATAATTGTTTATCGTCAGGTCCTTAATCGATCCAAGTTGCGTATTGTTTCATTTCAATACGGAACTTGGACCCTATTTAAACTGATTCGCATAAAAAAGATTCCTGGATCGTATTGATATTGAACCTGGAATAAAGGTTCCCGGACCAAATTTAAATTCGTTCGGAAAAAGGGTTCCCGGACCTATTTAAATTCATCCAGAAAAAGTGTTCCTGGACCGTATTTAAATTGATCGGGAAAAAATGTTCCTGGACTGAATTGAAATACTTTACAGATAAAAAGGTTCTTTATGGTCCAGAACCCATTTACACTTGCTGATTTTCTCTCCTGGACCGGAATTGAATTCATTTAAAATTCCTGGACCTTTAACAACCCTGATTTCAACACATCACTTACAACCTGGAAAGAAATACTGTGGGGGTAAGACACCCCTGGCACCCCTGGGGGAGGGAGTGGGAAGGGAGGTGACGTAAAAATAATCGAAAACGACCGATATTAGTGTGGCATCCATAGTTTTCGGGGTCACGACACTCCCAATGCCGTTCAACTCCAAGTTAATTTTACACTATAGTTACAATTCATTATTTTCCTGTCTAATGGAAGATTGGGATAAATAAATACCCGGGCAACGCCGGTCAATCAGCTAGTATTAATAGAAAACATTATATTTAATAAGGAAAACCAGGGCTATATTAGTCAACTTTTTACGAAAAAAAAAAATCTTTCGGAGCCTTTAACATTTTGTAATACATTTGTCTTGTTTTAAATATTTTATAAATTCACGAATACTTCATGACTAAGTATAATCTAAATAATATATTATTGATTGATTGAATTGTTGTTCAAATTTATGTATAGATATGCTAATCGGAACTGGCCCTACAGTTTAAAGTGGAATCCGAACTAGTGTGCAATGTGCCCCCACCGGGTATCAAAAGATAATATATTATGTATTCAATTATATGATAGAATTACTTCATAATAATCTTACATATATTTCTTATGTATTAAAAATTGCTCATAAAATAACCTTACGTATTTATAATCTAATAGGATATGATACACTCAGGTAGGTAATGTTTATTTGAATCATGTAATTGGCGATAACTACCTTACATCATAGTAAGAATTTATACTAACTAACGTAACTAGAATAATTCTGTCCGAATTGAATGTGATTAAAACTGCTGTAAATATTCGTCTAAATTTCTATACGTCGTCATTATTATTAGAGTGCTGTGAATTTGAAATAACACTAATTATTAATGGTTACAGATGTATGTTTAAATGTGTGTGTTTTGTATTATTGTAAATATGTCGATTGCAATGTGTATTATTGCAATTCAATTTGTCAATTTGGTAATTGCAAAGTGAATAATTTGTAATACAATGTGTTGTAATTATGAGTGAAACAATTCTGTCTGCTATATAGTCAGTTATAAATAAATCCATAGTTATATTTTCTAGTATTTTGGTAGATTTTTCATATATATTTAGGTCGGTCGGAAAAAAATGAGACAAACTGTGTGAATGGAACATGTTTTGCGTTAGTGGAAAAGTGACTGTGGTTCACATAACTAGTGACCTTGGACTGTTGGCAAGCGGAAGTACGGAGTTTTTCCCCGAGTTGGCACCACGGGGCACGCGGTATTTCCCACTAGTATTGGAGTAAACGTGGACAATTAAGGCGCTTTCCTGTTGTTGTGTTATCATGGATTGTGACTATCGCGGACAACCTGCTTTTTGTTGAAAGAGGGTGTAACAACATCAAAGACAGCGATTCGATTACGACGCCACTTTGTATTCTGGGATGCAGACGGCATCCTGCTGATGGAATGGCTCCCACATGCTGAAAAGATCAGCAGTGACAGGTACTATGACCAGTTCCAACACCTTCTTCGGAGAATTCAGCAAAGACGGCCAGGTAAATGGACCAAACTCGTCTTTATACACGAATACGCTAGGCTTCATACGTCAGCACAGACTAGGGCAAAACTCGGGTGCACCATACTCAAAAATCCTCCATACACGTCAGATCTTGCACGCACTGATTACGCCTTGTTTGAGAGCATGAAATAGCCAATACGCGGGCAGAAATCCATCGATGCCAAGTCCACCCCTGAAGTCATGCCTCCCCAAAAGACTGGTTCTGTCGGGCACTTAAGAATTATCCAGACAGGTAGCATCGATGTATTGAGCCAACGCCCAACACACCTAAAACACTCAAACTTCTGCTATGGGAACTTCATATCCAAATCAGGTGAGTCTTATTCTTTTCCGACCGACCCAAGCACACACACACACACATTCTATAGAATTTCCCTTTCATGATTATATAGGGCCATCATAGGTTGATGTCATGTATTATTAGCCAATTCCTTACATATTTTAAACAATGTATTACTATTAAAGTAAGTGAACGCAACGAAGGCTATGAAGGGTAAAAACAAACGGCATTAGTGAATGGTTCCAGAAATTCGTTGGAATCAATTTATTTTTTACCAATTACTCTCATAATCATGCATAACAGATTTAAAATGTATTTATTAAATAAAACCCTACGATCCTCTTCAGGAAAATTAACTGGCATCTAATTACCTGATCGTAATGTAAAATTTAATAATTGTTTGTGAATCTTGCTTCCACAAACTGATAACTTTGTTATTATAATAATGGAAGTAAACCCCACTAATGACCAGAGCAAGGAGAAAGATGGCATGTTCAAGTAGTGTAGAAAAACATCAATTCCTTATTATCCGTGCGAATTAGTCAGCATACCACGCTACGAAGCCCGAGGTTCCTGTTTGCGTAAAGTTACCGTTGAAAATATTATTTCTGAACTAATCATATGCCTCTCAAAATTTAAATGTTACCTATCACCTCTTCAAGAAACTGAAATTTCTTTGGGGTGAAACATAACAAAACATTAAGCTGCTCCACAAGAAATGTTGGTTTTTGTTTCAACTTGAATAAACTTTGCACTTAAATAGACATGATCTCTAAAAATATATTATCTGCTTCTTCAATCTACTAGCTTGCAAGGGCATGACGTTTTGTATTCAAGGAATTTTAAGTTCTGCCCCCGGTGGAGGCATGTAGTATAGCACAGTGGTTCAGATCCCTTTTTAAAATGTGTGTCCATTTTAGATTAATCTTTCTGAGCGTAATATAGACTATAGTAGCTTGCAAAAAATAATATGCAAATAAAAAGTAATTTCCAAGTGTCCCAATTATATAAAATCATGCACACTTACTTAAAAGTTAAGATTTTATTCCGAAACTTCTCAGAAACGTAATTCACTAGAAATTATTATAGTCGAAGAGCTAAAACAAACATCAAGATACTGGAAATCATTGGTTTGTGCTTTGACATTGAGACGCACGCATGCCCTTTGGTGCGAAACCATAGATGCTAAACTTAATTTACTAGATTTCAACTTGACCGAATTGTTAACTTAATCATTAACCCAATAGTGTAAAGAAAAAACGCCGAACATCAAATCAATGAATTACATACGAGGGTGGTTTAATAAACATCTTTCAGCAAAAACATATCCTGTTGATGACGCAACGGATGTCATTTTAGTCTTTGCGCAAATGGGACTGCCGTTGTCAGATTGACTTAAGAGAAGAAAACAAGATGTCTGTGCAATATCGAATGGGTTGGATGGGCTGTAATTCATAGTAACACATGGTCGCTTGCCTTTTTAGACGTCAGACAAGTGAACTGGAGCATTGTTTTGAAACAGTTTCACACCGTCGTCGGACAGAATCCTACTTTGTCACACGTTCAGCTATGTAGCAGCAAAATTAAACAAAGAAAGGTCTGCAATTTTATAGTTTGAGTATAGGGAGGTGTCATTCATCACGTACACTATCATGGCTCTGCGATATGTGGAAACATCTTACGATGTTTGTTACAAATCAATGTAATAATAATGTGAAAATAATTGAAACCCCACGGTTCTAAATTGAAGAACATTTGAACCACCTTCGTACAAGCAGTTTCTTGTCAGACATTGCCATTCTCGAAATTTTCAATTTACTGTTTTCTTTTTTTGCATTTTTGAGATTAGATGGCAAGTAGAGAATAAATAATATCTAACACAAGTAAGAAACTTTCAAATTTGTGTCAGTATTGTCTCAAGATCTTTTTAAGCAATTGCATTTTGTTATTGCATTCGCCTTGACTTATGTGAAGTTTACTTAACTGCTACATGTCAAAGACAGGAAATGTATTCGTGATTGCTTTAAGCTTCAATCAGTGTAAAATAAGTTATTGATTGGTTTTGTTTCTCGCCTCGGCCAGGAAGTCATATTTGATTGTGTGATTTCCTCATTCATGACATTGTAATGATGTGGAATACTTTATAGATTTGTAAAAGCAATGCGAGACAACAAAGTTGATTATAAATAGATCATTAAAATACCTCAGAGACAGAGTACTTGGGGTGATTAAATCACGATCTCGTCAGCAAAGGTTCCGGGATCGACACCCGCCCTGGGCATTGGTGTTTGAGCGTTTCCCTTCATCCCATTTATCTAATCATCTTTCATCTTCATCGCCGCGATTATCCAAAAGTGATCGAAAAGCGACTTTTGCAATGATTCTGGAAATAGTTTTTTTTTTTCATGAACTATTAAAACAGCTCTTGAGGGTCAAGGGCCTACCTCACTGGGTGGCATGACACATCGAGTCTTATGTGACTTTGGTTGCTGGGTCGACACCAAAATTTTATGGTGCGCACAGGGAATCGAACTCAGGACGTTCGCAACAAAGGTGAGAGCGGCCACGATGGGGGTCAACTATTTTAAAGTAACCAAAACCAGATCCTTATAAATTTATTTTAAAGTAATAGACCTATCAAACAAGAAGTCGCTCAAGATGTCACGAACATATTCCAGAATTTTCTCCCCCCCCCCAAAGTAGAAATGGAGTGAATATTAAAGTCACGTGATCCTTGGACATAGTATGTATCCTGACTGACTAGAATTTTTACACAGATACATATATGTTTGCATTAATATTGTGCAATTTCTCGATTATTGAAACCATCGAAACAACGTTCGACTAATATTGGTCGTATTAGTTATCCGACTAGTATTCTTTAAAGTTGTCGTTCAATTAATATTAGTCGTACGCTGGTGATTGTCCTTACCATCAGGTAATTTGACAGGGCGCCAATATTTTCACAGAACGCCGACACTTTCATACCTGGATACATACCTTTTTGACATTAAACTATAGCTATTGATCCATGCATGAAAAGACTTATTGGAAATAGAAGAGCATTTGAGTAACCTTTGTATACACTTTTCTTGTCTCATTACCTTTCTTGGAATTTTATAGTAATGTCCATTTATGTTTCAGATACAAGCAAGAAAAATTTCAAATTTGTTGTCGGTGTCGTCGTAATGTTCTTTGATTAAATGCATTTTGTTGCTACACTAGCCTTCACACGTGTGTTGTGTTGTTTAGCTTTATTGATTCACGTCATGTTATAGTCGATTGTTTTACCTTCCCTTTGGATATCGTGTAAAATTAGTTATTGTTTGATCTTCCTTGTTTCATTAGCAATAAATCATCCTGTTGGATATCTATCTTGCATATCTTTTCAACAAATTGCAAATTTGGGTGGATACTGCCAGAGGTAACAGAACTACGTAGTTTTTGTGGCGGATTGTTTAAAGTAGTGTGTCGTACGTTTCCATTCTGTTAAAGTATGGAAGTTATATTGTGGTTATTTCTTTCGTCTGCTTAATCAATTCAGCATTCATCCTCATCGTCGCGATTACAATAGAGATGTAGAAAAGAGGAGCATAATAACTAAAATATACTACATAAGAAGTGTCAAATTATTTCAAGTCCATTTTATGCACAGACGGGATCGACTGTTTACAATGGGAACCGAAGCACTATATGCCTCCACCGGGTATCGAACCGGGGACCCCTTCATTATTACAAGGCGATGAAGGAGGGGCCCATGTATACGAAGTACAAGAGACAGTCACGAAGAGGAAAAGTCAAGAATAGTAGACCGGAAGTGGACTGTGATGTATGGAAACAAGAAGTAATGGAGTAAGTATGGTGGTGGCTACCGGTTGTTATTTGACAGCTGGTCTTCCATTCGATCTCAGAACAAACCGTGTATCCCTGAAACACATACGGACATTTAGTCAATATCGTGGAAGTCAATATTAAATAAGACATGGACGTTCACTTTAAATATACCCAACTTCCATTTAGCTCCCTTGAAAACATTCAACAGCTGAAGATTTAGAATTCGAGGAGGAAGAATCCATGTCCTTGAAGCTAGGACGAAGATGGAACATTTTTAATGTGAAGATAGGTACGAAAATATGTTGTCATTCATTGACAAAAACATATAATTTCTATTTACTGAACTGTAAAGTTAGAAACACACTTGGATAATTACCTCCTGAAGCCATCAACAATTTGTGTCAATTGTGAAAATGGAAGAAATTATTGTGTATTGAAGATTCATTTAAAAGCTGTCGAAGCAGGCAGGAAGTCAATATTAAATAAGTCATTGATTGTCGCGCAATTTTCTTACACGGCCAAAACAATACACAAGATGAATTATCTCTAGACATTTTGTGAAGTTCACAATTGTCGAAACACGTCAGTGATTGAGAATAAATTGACGAGTTCCTATTTACTCAATTACGCCCTGCCACGTAGTTTTCATCTCCAAATTTCGTATTTACCTGAGAGTAGAGTTGCTCAGCTGGTCTGGGATTGATTTAGGCAAGTCTTGATTAAATTAAGTTATTTCAAGTCTATTTCTATAAGATCTAGAGATGCATTATACTATACTTGAACTAGTTATAGTTTCGAATGAAGATGTACAGAGGTTGCGATTTCATCTCTTCACGAACCTTATTATCTTTATTAATATTTTGATACTATCACTATTGGTATCTTTTACAACAGGCAAATTCTTTTGTTTTTGTTTTCAGTTTTGTTTTCAAGTCCATTTTTCTGCAGAGGTAGGCTAATTTGGACTGGATCTACTACTAGTTTAAAGTTGGACCCGAACCACCATCTGCCTCCATCTTGTTTCGACCCGATGATCCTTTGATTACAAGGCGACAATGTTACCACTACGCCATCGGGAGACCAGTACAGATAAATTAGGTGTAAAATTGACAAATAGTGGAACATATTTGAAAAGACGTGGCACATTACATAGCTGTCTGGAAGACAGTCATTGTACTTAATACAAACCTCCTTGAGTCCAATTTGTGCTACACGCACCACATTCAAAGAAATTTTCGCCAGAATAGACAAATGAGACAAAGTATGGAAAAGAATCGAATGAAATGACATATTTTTGACAGGGTGCGATTTAAAGGGGAGGATGGGGGTTTCCTCCGTCTTGAACCATCCCACTCTGATTCTGAATGATACCTCCCAACCAGGAAAACAACTATTTTCCACCCACTACTATTATTTACTGTATGTAGTATATCATATTTATAGAGTTCCATTCCAGGTCAGTTTATTTTTGAGTCTCAAGAATATACACATATATACGTATATAAATACTCATTATAATGTAGAGAAGTTCTTTAGACAAGACGCTGCTGATTAAACGCTGACAACACTGGCACATTGCTATTAATTTCAATTTTGTCTTTGAGTTGCCAACTCCGATGCAGGAAAATATGCAACAAAATGATTCAAGTCTAAGAATTGCAGTTCCCTCGACAAGCCATCAAACTTGCAGTCTCTTTTAATCTATTCTATTCAACTGGTTTAATTAAGTCTGAAATCTTAATTTTTTTATAGTTTAACTTTAGATTTTAACTTTGAATAAAGTTAATTTGTGTTCCATTCGATATCAAAATTCGAGTTTAAGCAATTACCATTCAATTTTATTCGAGTTTTATTGTTATTGTCAAACATCTATAATATTATTAATATAGAAAACTAACTAAGTCCACGTCTCATGATAAAATCGCAAATCGCGCTCCGACTATTCGTATATTAGTACATTAATTACTTAACATATTAGCTTAATTGTAAATCCATCTCAAGTTGTGACCACATGAAAAGCATATCTAACATTATTAAATCAGTATCTTTCCTTGTTATCTTTGTGTTTCATTTGAGTAAATACATGTGTGTTTCAGTATGTGTTGATAGTATTATTCTTACAATATTTTGTGCTCACTTGTATTTGAATATTTTTATAATATATAATTCTTAGGTAGATACCGATAATGTAGCGATGTAAATTTAGAGTGTAGGTCACAAATGGCTGAGTGAAGTGTTTTAAGTCTATCATTGAAAGGAAATAGAAATATTATATTATATGCCTTCTTCTTTCTCCTATTGGCTAGCATTTTTCTTTTACATTCCTGTAAAATAGGATTATATTGTCGTATATAAAATAAAACAATTATTTCAATTTCAGAACGAAATCCAAAAAATGGTAACCAAACTGGTGATGACTTTAGTGAACATGACGCTACTAATGGTGACCACAGGAGGAAACATTATAGCTGACGTTAACATGGAATCATCACCCAGCAGTTTGGTTGGTTCTGTCTCAAGTATTCTGAACAAGCACTTCACTTCTACAAGAACGCTGCTCATCTTCGAAGGAAAAGGAACCGACGACTTTGCTGCCGAAATATGTAAACATCACACAATACCAATGATTAGAGTGGGATCTGAGAGTGTGAAAATAATGGAAAGACTATTGCCTCCGGATTGGATGTCCGAAAGATCTTGTGTAGATTACCTATTCGTTTCAAGAGACATACATGAGATGTTAAATTTGATGAACTTGGCAATTATTTTCCTAGTTAATAAGCCTCACGTGAAGTACCTCTTAGTTTTGACCAGTGGGCATCACGTGAGAGAATCCGATCAAGGTTTCTTTGATGCTGTGTGGAGATTTGGAGTTGCTAATATAATTATCGTGTCACATGGGAAAGAGGTGGGACACCATTTGCAAGAAAATGTCATAGCAGAAAGAATACCAGTTGTGGTATTCACGTATTTCCCTTATTCAAATTCTCATTGCAGTTTCTCTGGGAAAGAAGTTGTGCTGGATGTCTGGGAAAGAAATAATTTTGTTTCAGGAGCAGATCTCTATCCAGACAAGGTAAAGAACATGTATGGCTGTCCTCTGCCCGTGCTGGCCCACTATAGTGACCCTTGGGTTAGGCGCTTTAAGAAACGTAGTGGTAAAATTGAGCTTAGAGGCATTTACGGGGGAATCATTGCAGCCTGTTCAGATGGACTGAATGCAACTCTGTACCCAAATGGAAAACCCTCGTCTAGCCCATTAAATGCAAGTGATTTTGTTTATGGACACGCTAATGCAGATATTTCTAATGTGAAGGAAGGCAAATATGTAGCCGTGTGTAAATTTATATTGATTGGTCCGGGTATTGAAAAAGGCTTCGACCTCATTCTAACAAGGTGGTCTTTTGATATAGCATTGATAGTACCTCTGCCGCACGCATACCCTTCTTGGATGATCATATTTCTTCCATTTCAAGTCGTCTCGTGGATATTTCTATCAGCTTCTTACATTTTCATTGTCTGCTTCATAAGATTTTCCAAGCATGCTATTAGGCAAAGAGACTTGTCCATCCTTCGGTACCCTCTTCTCTATAATCTTGCAATTTTGTTGGGTAGCTCAGTACATTCCTTTCCATCCTCTTCATCTCTGAGATTGGGAATAATTTTCTGGATTATTGGATCTCTGATAATAAACACAGGGTATCAGGGAGCTCTTTTTGGATTCATAAAAAAACCTCCGACATACCCACTTGTAAACACTTGGAAGGATCTGGTGGAGTCGGGTATGAAATTCGGAGGTTTGAGGTTTTATCGCAATATGTTCAAAGATGAGGAAGATCCAGTCTCGAGGAAAATATACGACAATTGGGTTGAAGATGAATATCCATTTGGAAGGCTTTTAGATAAAATGGACTTCGCTTTTCCTGATGACATTCTTCTGGCAGAGACGAAGGCTTATCAAAATTTGTTGTTGGATCCGTACGGGAAACCTTTATTCCATGTCGCACGATCAAAATTGACCACATTGCTTTCACAGTTTGTTTTGCGGCGTGGTTCTCCCTTTTCCAACGCCTTTAGCAAAATTATTGACCGTTGTTTTCAAGCAGGATTTCAACTCAAATGGAAGAGGGACATGTATATGTTAATGCTTATGCAAGCAAGGAGGAAATTCGAATTTCATTCACATGGAACAAGAGTTGTTATTCCCTTAGAAAGGTTGATGGGAGCGATTCTTGTACTTGGCATAGGCTTGGTAATAGCTTTTGTATGTTTTGCAGTAGAAGCATTTGCAAAAGTTCCAGTGAAAGGTAAAATGTTTAAAAACAAATCAAAACTAAATGCGAAAGTGTGGAAAAAGTAGAATATTAATAGTAGAAAGACAACATTAAAGTATTTCAATACAAGCTAAGTAATGAGCACACATTGTAATTGCTAATTGCGGATAGGTGTTTTGTGCTAATGTAGCTATTCCATGGCTTTCAATTGGCTACAATAAAAGTTAACTTACCTTCTAAGCATACTAATACAGGTTTATACACTATTCAGATACATGTGGAGTAATCTGTTTATGGAATTTTAAATACACAAAATTGAAATAAGAATAAACATTCGCGTATATAAAGGCATTTATGATACTACTATTCACATTGTGTTTCATGGAAAAATAATTGTTTCTTGCTAGTGTAAATTTTTAATAAGTTTCAATATAAACGTTTTGGTATTCTCTGTAAACAGAGTTGGATAAGACATCTAAGCCTTTTACATATTATAAAATACTCACTACAAACTTAAGTGGCTAGGTAAGCCTATTAAACTATTGCTCATGTACAGACAACAGCGAAAGGAAATCACTCGAAGATTCACGCGAATGCTATGGAAAGAATTCTAAGAACATGGTTTTTCTTAGAATTTGGAATGCCATAGCGGTTTTCCGAAAGGAGTTGCCGAGCAATCTCGCAACCAGTGGTCGGGTCCCGGCCTAGGCATGAGTGTTCTTTGTGAGTGTCCCTTTATCTATTTCATCTTGTCATCACACATAGTCATAATTAGGGCTCGGAAGTTGAAGACCTATAAATTGCCAAAAAAAAAAAGACCTATAAAAAGACCTAAAATATATAAAAAAAGGACCTTAAAACGGAAAAAGGACGTATCAATGTGATCCAAATTAATTAATAATTTCAGTTTTAATTACATATTTAATTAATATGCGCGGCCCCTCCTTATCTGACTTGAGATCATTGCAGGCGCGTGCTGTCTGGTCGTATACACCGTGTTGAAAGCTTCAAAACAAGAGAAAGTTGTCACTTACAGCGCAACCTTCCGGACAAGTTACGGTTAAAGGACCTTGTACCGTACCTGCTTCAGTCGTCCAAAAATGTTTTTCTCTCGTTTCAGGGATGGTTCAAATATATATATTTATTTTTTTATTTCTTTACTACAGAAAGGATATTTAAGAGGTGATGAACTGATGATGATTCGAATTGAGAATGGGCAGTAAAAACGCAGTCGAAAAGAGGTGAAGTTGCAAAAAAAAGCCGTTAAGACCTTAAAAAAAGCCTAAAAAAGGGCCAATAAGCCAAAAAACGAAGAAAAAGGCAAAAAAGGACAAATAAAACTCACCTTTTTCTGGCCTACAATGACCCGAAATGAACATATATTATGTTGGGCTTCGTCTTCGGACACTACGAAGAAAAAGGATTTTTCCTCACCTTCCGAGCCCTAGTCATAATCATCTTCGCGGTTAGCCAAGAGTGGCAAAAATGAGATATATAAGAAAAAATGCACATGCGAATTGGAACAAGACTGATAAATATCCTGAAAAGGCATGCCCGTGGCGAAGTGGTTAGAACAACACGCTACGACGCCAAGAGTCCCGGGTTCGAATCTCCTGTTCTTTATGAGTGTCTTTTCATCAGTTCCATTATATTCATCCTTATCTTCGCGATTAGCGAAAAGAGACAGAAAAGTGAAGTAAAATAAACCAAGTCGATCAATTCTCCAGATGAAACGTAATAAAATTTATCATATTCTGATTTATAAGGAAAGCGTAATTAATGTAATTACGAAATTTGCAACACAATTAATGGAAATTCTTCAACATTGTTCTGACGCAATTGGTTTTATTTAACTTTATGTGTATTCCCCTGTATGTCTTTATCTTGTAACATTCATGATATTCTTATGTTATTTTTTTGCATGTAACGTATACGTATTTCAATTTGCCAGTAAATATTCTAAGGGGAAAAGTTTTCTCTTACTGATAGCCTAAAACATCCATACTCCGAAAAGTCTTCGCAGAATAGAGTGAGAGGTGTGGCATTTTTGCAGTGGCCAACATGGCGTTGAAATGGTTTTGCCTGCTGGCTATATTATTGTCAGCAGAGGCTCGATTTGGTGTTTTGTTAAAGTTAATCAGGACTGGACCTGCACTTTAAAGTGGGATCCGAACCACTATTTGCCTCCACCGGGTATCGAACCCGGGATCCCTTAATTAAAAGGTGACGACGCTACCACTGCGCCATAGGGGAGGCCAGCAGAAGCTCGAGTTAGCCCTCAAGGTGTTAAGATGTTTAATAAACTACAGCCCAAAAACATTTTTTGTCGAATTTTATGAACAGGTAGTGCTCAAAATATGTGTTTTCACTCCCCGATGAAAAATCAGTCCTTCAGACCTCACAATCCTCTGAAATTTTCAGGGGCAATCTGTTATGCAAACACGCACAGCAGAACGACTTGTGACGTTTTTCTGCTGTTGTAGCCATAGCCCGACGGTATGTGTGTGTGCAAACACTTGCTGGCTATAAATATACAGTACAGTGAGTTATCAGTTGCTTCATACACCACTTATAACTTTACTTCTCCAACGAAATTTGAGATTAACGAACGTCAACGTCACAAACCTATAAGATCGTTTTAAACTATGCACATGATTCCATTCCATTGGATTTGGCGGCCATTTTGATTTTCCAATATGGCGACGAAGTTTGAGTCCATCTTTGTGGGGCTATTAGCATGTTGTTTAGGACATCATTCCACACGTTTGCGCCCCTTTTTTCTCTCTTTATTATTTTCTCCATAATTTATTGCATCCCTCATAATTCATAAGTCGCGGTAGTACAGTCGTCAGGGTGTCTGACTACCATTCGAGAGCGCCAGGTTCGATCCCCGGCGGGGGGAGAACCAAGATTTTTCAACCTGTTCAAGCGGCTCCGGTGCCCACCCAGCGTCGTATAAAGTGGGTACCTGGAGGAAACTCTGGGGGGTAAAGGCGGCCAGGGGCCTGGTGCTAGTCACATCACCCCCACATTCGGCCGTGATCAAGAAAGTGTAGGGCCCTAACCCCACAATTCCTATACGCCTTCATGCTCATAATTCATGCCTGTCAAGTGTCTCTCTCTCTCTCTCTCTCTCTCTCTCTCTCTCTCTCTCTCTCTCTCTCTCTCTCTCTCTCTCTCTCTCTCTCAAGCAGAGTGGACAACTAAACATTTTGAATTAAAGAAAATGTAATGAAAAGGAGGACAGGAATATGTGTTCATTGAAAAGAGCGGTAAATCAAATTTATTCCTCCGTACGCTTGAATGCACAAATAGATGATTACATCCTGATGCCAACAGAAACAATTTGCATGTCAAGTGTGACAACAGAAGAAATTATTCGCTATTCATGATTAAGTTAAAACTTTTACGCACAGGCAGGAAATCAAAATTAAATAATTCATCAATTGTTGCTGCTGTTGGCTCACAATTCTCTTATTTTGTCCATGGTTAGAGAACCAGAGGATTTGCTTTCGAGGGAACGCAGACGTTTCTTGAAATTTGTAATTGAAGAATCACCTAAATCGGTAATTTTAATGCAACTGTTGTGAGGTGAGTTTTTATTCCCAGGATTATTCCCTGATTCACTCTTATAATTAAATTGTATTTCCAAATGGCATATTTTTGGTTTGGAGTTACTCATCCATCGATTGCAAAGGCCTCTGAGGCCAATGCCTTCGTGAAAAAAATGTCCACTTCCAAGCTGATTTATCTCTTAAGAGCCGCATAAATAGCATTTAAAATAAATTATAATAATAACGCGTGGCGCAACAGGCCTTGATAACCAAGGGTTATCCACCGACTGCCAGCCTCACTCCAACATGCTTCAGCAGAGGAAGAACGATCATCCAAACCAGTTACGGGTGACGTGTGGTCAGCACGACGAACCCCCAGTCACTGTTGTAGGTTTTCATGCCCGGGTGACGCTCCTCATTCGTAGCTCTCCAATTTCCCCACAATGGTGGGTGGCCACCGGTCCCATACACAGGCCGAAATCTCGGGAGAAAAGTTGTTACGCTTCTACCAAGAGACTTAAATCAGCGTGCGTCTCGTGGCCCGAGCTGAAAGTCTGACGCAGACTGCACGGGCACGGTGCGTGACGTAAAATAAATATTGCCCTATAATTCAGTTATGTCAAAGCCCATAATATAAACATGGGAAACGAATGTATGGATAAATCATGTGTGCGGAGCCTGGGGCATACAATATTCGCGGGCCTATATATATATATTTTTTTCAGAAGTTTGAAGAAACAAGATTATCGTTTCTTAGTCTGAAGTGTAGGCGTTCCATGTAATCATAATACAAAAATTATAACATTTCATTTATATATTTCGTTTTATTACTTACGAGCAATAAACAGAACACGTTGAATGTTAAAACCTAGAATTATGGGAGTCTAATTACAGTTTCTAAATTAGTGTTTCTTTTCATTTCCGATGTGGCACTGGGGCGATGTTCATCATATTTCATTCCAAAAATTGGTTTGTTCAATATCAAACTATTATTTTATTTAAAATAAACAATTAGACAATGAAAATTAGACAATTTTAAACCATATGCAATAACATATTTCTGTCTTGTTAACTTTTCAGTGAATTTTTACGCTGTAGTGAATTTATATTGTTTCATGTAAAATATTTTCACATCACGATTTAATTCTATAATTGAACAGTGCACATTCATTATTTTGGATTGAAATATTTGAACACAATTTTCTGAATGTAGAACATTTTTTAGGATGTCAAAACAACCCAAGTTAGAAAAAAATCGGATTAGTTGCTTAATTGGAGGCAACAGCGTCCTATAAACTCGTAACAAATGGTACACAATCAATACCCGGTGGAGGCACATAGTGGTGTGGATCCCACTTTAAACTGCAGGTCCCCAGTCCAATTAGTCTTTCGGTACATAAAATGGACTCAAAACAAACTCAAACAATAGTGTAACGATGTAAATTGAAATCTAGTCCATAATTTGATTGAAAGAAATGTTTGCTGCCTCAATTTCATCACGGAAAATAGGAAATGAATTTTTCTTCTATGCCTTCCTTTTCCTCTTATTAGGCTTGTTTTTGCCATGTAGATTTCTATAAAATAGTATTTTACTTGCAGACTAAGTCAAGAAATGGTAACGAAACATGTGATACCTTTGTTGAACGTTGCGATGATGTTGCTGACCGTTGAGGGAAGAATTTTAGATAATATTAGCGTGGAGTCCTCAATCAAGAGTCTAGTTGATTGTGTGTCGACTATTCTGGACAACTATTTCAAATCTACAAGGACGCTGCTCATCTTCGAGGGAGAAGGGACCAGCGAATTTGTTACCGGAATATCTAAAGGACACAGAAGTCTAATGATTAGAGTGGAATTTGAGAGTGTAAAAATGATGGAAAAACTATTGCCTCCGGATTGGATATATGAAAGATCTGGTGTTGATTACGTATTCATCTCAAGGGACATATTTGGTATTGTAAATTTAATGAATAGTAGAGCTAGTAACTTTGTAGTAAAGAAGCCTCACGTCAAGTACTTGATAGTATTAACCAGTGGATATCACTTACAAAAAATAGATGAAATTTTTTTTCTGTCCATGTGGAAAATTGCAGTTGTTAATATAATTATTGTTTCATTTGTAAATACTGTTCAAACTCTAGCACCAAAAAATGTTATTGGTATAACAAAAAGAATTGTGGTGTACACGTATTTCCCTTATTCAAATTCTCATTGCAGATCTTCTGGAAAAGAGGTTTTACTGGATATGTGGGATGGAAACAAATTTGTTTTGGAAGCAAATCTTTATCCGCAGAAGGTAAAGAACATGCATGGCTGTCCTCTGCCAGTTATAGTGATGTATCGTGACCCGTGGGTTAGGAGATTTGAGACATCTGGCGGTAAAGTCGAGCTTGGAGGTATTTATGGTGGGATCATTGAAGCTTGTTCAATTGGACTGAATGCAACCCTGTACCCAAATGGAAAACCTGTATCTAGTCCACTAAAGAGAAGTGATTTTATTAGTAAGAATTATACCGTTTACATTCCGTATGTGCAGAGAGGTTCATTCGTAGCTTATTGTCAGTTTGCATTGATTGGCAAGTATGTTCACATATTTCAAGACATTGTTCTAACACGGTGGTTTTTGGATGTAGTATTGATTGTACCTCTGCCGCACACATATCCTTCTTGGATGTACATAGTTCTTCCATTACAAATTCTCTCATGGATATTTCTAGCTGCTTCTCACATACTGGTTGTTTGTTTTGTTAGATTTTCCAAATATTTTATTCAGGAAGAGAGTGCGTCCATTCATCAGTTTCCTATTCTCTACACCCTGTCTATTCTGTTGGGCGTCTCGGTACATTCCCTTCCATCCAGCTCTGTTATGAGACTGGGAATAGTTCTCTGGGTTGTTGGGTCTCTGGTAGTAAACACAGGATATCAAGCAGTTCTATTCGGCTTCATCCAAAAGCCTCCGACCTATCCTCTTATAAACACATGGGAGGATCTAGTAGACTCTGGTATGAAATTCGGAGGTTTGGGGTTTTATCGTAAAATGTTCAAAGATGAGAAGGATTCAGTTTCAAGGAAAATTTACAAAAATTGGGTTGAAGACAATTATGCTTTTGGAAAGCTTTTGGAGCAAACAGATTTTGCTTTTCCAGACGACATTCTTCAGGCAGAGAGAAAGGCTTATCAGCATTTGTTGTTAGATCCATATGGGAAACCATTATTCCACGTCGCACGATCGAAATTGAGTACATTACTTTCACAATTTGTTTTACGACGTGGTTCTCCATTTTCAACACCATTCAGCCAAATAATTGACCGTTGTTTCGAAGGAGGTTTTCAGGATAAATGGAAAAAAGATATGTACTTGATAATGCTTAACAATGCAAGGAGACAATTGAGCTTCCGAACGCCTGATACGGCAGTTGTTATTGGCTTAGAAAAGTTGACCGGACCATTTCTTGTTCTTTGTGTGGGGTTGATAATAAGTTTAGCATGTTTTGTAATAGAAATAATTACGAACGTTTCAAAGAAAGTTAAATTATTTAGGTGCAAGTTCAAACTAAATACAAAATAAGCAGAAAATATAACATTAAAAGTAGAAAGTCTGTTTTGTTTTTGTTGTTATATGCCCGCTTTATGCACAGATACGCTAATCAGGACTGGACCTACAGTTTAAAATTGGATCCTGCCTGACCACTATGTGCCTACACCGGGTATCGAACCCGGGATCCTTTGATTACAAGACGACGACGTTACCACTACGCCATGGGGATAAACAGCCAATAAACACAAATTCTATTAATAATGGGAAATATGTTTTATTTTACCATATTCCAGGGCTTTGCTTTATGAAACTTGCCGCCTAATCATACTAATGATGATCCTATGCCTATCTCATCCCAAGACAAATGTTATACAGGGTGGCTCAATAAGTCACTTAACACCCTCAGTACAAGGCCACTGCGGCATGGAATTTGAAATTGGCGATGACCAATCGTTATCTGGCCAAGGGGGAACCACATTGACGCCACACACACGGTCGGCGGCCATCTTGATGTCCGCCATCTTGAATTCAACTTCAGAATTTTAAATGGGAAGGGGTTCGTGCGACATATAAAAATGGGCTAGAATTTCACGAGAAATGCAATGGTGAAGGTTTTTTCGACGTATCTTTAACCAGTAAAAAGTTATGACTGAATTCTTGTACCAATTTGCTCCTTTTCGAGATGTTAGAAAAATGCCTTAAAATTTGTTTAGCGCATCGGTAATGCATCGAGATCAAAGTGACGTCTATGGAGAGACGTTCGCATGCCATTGCACATTATTTTAATCGGATACATCCATGAAGAGCTGTGCATTATGAATGGTTGTCGCGAACAATTTACAGTGTGACGCTTCCATTGAATTAAAAGTCCTTCACAGTGACAAGGCTAATGTTTATGTTCATAAGGAAGTTCATAAACATAATATTCGATGATTTTTATCTGATAACCCATTTTCGACAGATCAAAGCTGAATGGTTAGTGCTGGTAAGTTAATGGTGTGGCGTGCTGTGTGGAACACGATTGGTTAGTCAATTTTCCATCAACGGAACCTTAAATGCTTAGGGCTATTTGGATTTGTTAAATAAACAGTTTTTTTCATCCTTGCTTATGGAAGAAGGTACTTTTTACAGAGTTTTTTTCAATAGCGAAGAACACCAGAACACTTATGGGAACGTTATGAACCAGTTTTTTTCCAAAGTTAGTTATCAGATGACAAGGGTCACATATTCTGTTTATGAACTTCCTTATGAACATAGACATTAGCCTTGTCACTGTGAAAGACTTTTAATTCAATGGAAGCGTCACACTGTAAATTGTTCGCGACAACCATTCATAATGCACAGCTCTTCGTGGATGTATCCGATTAAAATAATGTGCAATGGCATGCGAACGTCTCTCCATAGACGTCACTTTGATCTCGATGCATTACCGATGCGCTAAACAAATTTTAAGGCATTTTTCTAACATCTCGAAAAGGAGCAAATTGGTACAAGAATTCAGTCATAACGTTTTACTGGTTAAAGATACGTCGAAAAAACCTTCACCATTGCATTTCTCGTGAAATTCTAGTCCATTTTGATATGTCACACGACCACCTTCCCATTTAAAATTCTGAAGTTGAATTCAAGATGGCGGACATCAAGATGGCCGCCGACCGTGTGTGTGGCGTCAATGTGGTTCCCCCTTGGCCAGATAACGATTGGTCATCGCCAATTTCAAATTACATGCCGCAGTGGCCTTGTACTGAGGGTGTTAAGTGACTTATTGAGCCACCCTGTAGTATAAAGAAGCAAAGCTCCATAAAACATCTGATTCCTTTGATCAGATCATCTAATAGCCCATGTGAACTAAAGTTTGTAATGAGCATTTTCTAATTAATAATTGATTTAGATTCCTCCCAAATCGTGTTTTTGTAAAGAAAACTCCAAAATATACTTATTGAAACTTATTAAACTTTATAACAGTAACGAAAGATTACTATTTGTACACCACATAATGTAATTATTGGTATCGTATTAACCATTACTGATTACTACAAATGTGTTTGATGTCTGTAATTTGTTTACGTCGATTATAATCTTATTGTAATGCAATTTGTACAGATTGTCGTTATCAGACAAAGGTTTACAATTTCGCAGCTGTTCCGTAGAATTGTGCTATAATTATGACTACAGCAATATTATTATATATAATCACAGTTAAGAATAAGAATATCTTTCTAATTGTATATTTTACTGGATATGTTATTTTGTAAACATTCTGTGTATGTATGTGGAGTATATAATTTACTTTATATGGTAACTTTAGCGTAATTGGTGTATTAACCGGCTTCTTATTAAATCCGTGTTTTTCGTTGCAATGCATTCATGTATGTATTTTTTTACTTATTTTTGTTTCGCAGCCGAGCCGTGGGTCACATAATGAATTTTTATGGTCAGAAGCTCTACATTCAAATTTTCGTGGTTTTACTTTCTTTCTGGTGACCAGTAAGTGATGCTTATTGACTGTCGCTGCCACTTAACACTCCACTGTGTACATTAGTGTTTCGCATAACGCATTTCTGTTTTCTATAAATATATTATATAACTGCAATTATGAACAATTTGAAACTATTAACTGTATTTGATTTACATGCAGAGATGAAATACACCGTGTCCACAAATTTATAGGACGATATATTAATATATATTGTGTGAAGTTCCCGATGGCAGTGTTGATGCACCTTTGCAATTCTATTCTCACAGTGTTTGTGGAAGTTGAGGAACGTAAGCATTGTCTTTGATGAAATCCCATAGGAAGAAATCGCTCACTGTGTGGTTCGGTGACAGAGGAAACCGCCATCGGAGACGTCACGCACAACATGCTTGAGAAGGTTTGTTGAGAATGGAAGAACTGCCTGAACATCTGTCCTGGCACACACGTTGGGAGCACATTGAATGCATTTAAAATCTGTGTAAAACTTCTAATATTCCTCTTTCAAAAACTGCTAATATTTCTTTCTGTTCATTATTGGTGAAAATATATCCTTACAATAATTTGTGTGCACGGTCTACTTAATTATTACTAGGGAAAGGATTTTAAGGTTCAAAATTATGGTCGGGAAAGGGAAAAAACTGTTATGAAAATGTTTTCAAAAGGGTGCAAGAAAAGGTGCTGATAAAATGCCATTATTCAATGCTATTTTTTTTTCTACACCTTCTGTATATAATGCGCGCGGACCGCATAGAGAACTGTGTTTCTGCCGAATAGGTTTTGTTAAGTTTTTGTTTTCTCTCGCGGGTTTTGTTACGTTATCTTGGGAACTATTGGGGTTCCAATGATTATACTATATCATTTTATAGCTCTCGTTCTGCTCTACAAAATGACACTATAGGATTTTCTGTACCTGCTCAAGAAGAATAAAAATCATATATTTTTCTGTCCAATTTTTTAACAAAACATGAAAGAAAAGGAATGAAAAAGATCTTTATTATTAATAATGACACAATACAGCAATGAACATCTTGATAACTCCTTAACAAATTAAAATCCAAGGGTGCATGAAATATTATTTATTACTATTGCTCACGTAAATGTTCAAATTCAAGAGATAATATTTAATAAAACAGAACTTAAATGACATAAATTCTCTAATAATGATCAATTTTAAAACCTACGCATCGTGGCCACGTGCTTACGATTGCATTAGTTATTTTACAAAGCCCGTACGTCGTAATGTGATTCTCAATAATGTCACATGAAGTGAGACAAATGGGTTTACATCTTGTAAATATTCTCTTTTATATTAAGATTACATCAAACCTTGAATTGTCTCTCGATAAAATTTCACTTATAGCCTATCAATTAAAGCACCATCGATAAGTTAGTCTTTGCTAGGAAATATCAATCTTTACATACCTTTCCTATAAAGAACGTATATTAGTTCTTATTGTCTCTTATGAATCAAAGGCGTTTTAAATGTTATGAGAATTTATCAATGTCTTTCCTTGTTAGACGTTTCGATGACCACGATGCTGACTCTCGCTGAAGAATCTTCTAATCGAGCTCGGGAAATGTAATATAAGTGGTTTAGTTACATAGCCGGAAGACCAGCCCTATCCAATGACGTATTACCTTGTCACCTTGGATTGTGAATCCTTGAAGTAGCTACACTATATCGGATCAAATTCCCATCGGTCGTACCTCTGCTGACTCAGGTCCAACACTTTAACTTGAGATCACTAAGACAGTACTTCGCCGCGAACTTAACTTGACGATTTTCACTCTTATAGCACCAAAACTTAGGTGCAAACTGTTATTATTACTGAATGTAATACTTGTACAACGAGCACTCAATTGGAGCTTGCGTCTTCTCAAAACTTATATGCGAAACTGCCAAATACTAGGTTACGATACATTTGTGCCACGAGCACTATATCGGAGCTTGCGTCTTTCCAAATGCTCACGCAAAAACTGATTCTACTTCTTTCTATCACAAAATCTTAAGGTTGCAATGATCGAAAACAAGCGGAAAATGAAACATGATTGTTGCTCATTGTTTCTATCGTCAAACTTCCTTTTTCCTCCGCTCCGCTCTATTGTATGTAATAAATCCTATCATGTACGTACAAGAAATACTAGCAGACTGCCAGACGAAGACTTCACTAAGGAACGAACTGAAATCAAGGGAATGGGGCAAAGCAAGATACATAAATTTAGTAGGCAAAAAAGGGGGGAGGGTTAACATGGTTCAGACTGGGGGTTAGAAACAAGTAAAAGAGAAGAATGAAGCAGGGAAAACGATATTCTCTTTGTGCGGGAGGGAGAGACGGGCGAGCATCTGCTATCTGCCTGCCCATCTACGCGTGATTTGCGAGACAAGTGGGTCAAGAACGTAACAGGGAGAGAAATAATGGAAGTGGTAGAAGATAGAAGAGGAATCATAAGTGAGATAGTGCAACGAGTGAGGAGATATTTGTGGGAAATGAGAGAACGACGGAGAAAGGCGATAGCGGATACCGATAAGAGCGAAAAAACCGCACAAAGTGACCTTAGCTTATAATACGTGTATTGTGGAACCAGCATTGTGCAATATACAGGGTGGCTCAATAAGTCACTTAACACCCTCAGTACAAGGCCACTGCGGCATGGAATTTGAAATTGGCGATGACCAATCGTTATCTGGCCAAGGGGGAACCACATTGACGCCACACACACGGTCGGCGGCCATCTTGATGTCCGCCATCTTGAATTCAACTTCAGAATTTTAAATGGGAAGGGGTTCGTGCGACATATAAAAATGGGCTAGAATTTCACGAGAAATGCAATGGTGAAGGTTTTTTCGACGTATCTTTAACCAGTAAAAAGTTATGACTGAATTCTTGTACCAATTTGCTCCTTTTCGAGATGTTAGAAAAATGTCTTAAAATTTGTTTAGCGCTTCGGTAATGCATCGAGATCAAAGTGACGTCTATGGAGAGACGTTCGCATGCCATTGCACATTATTTTAATCGGATACATCCATGAAGAGCTGTGCATTATGAATGGTTGTCGCGAACAATTTACAGTGTGACGCTTCCATTGAATTAAATGTCCTTCACAGTGACAAGGCTAATGTTTATATTCATAAGGAAGTTCATAAACAGAATATTCGATGATTTTTATCTGATAACCCATTTTCGACAGATCAAAGCTGAATGGTTAGTGTTGGTAAGTTAATGGTGTGGTGTGCGGTGTGGAACACGATTGGTTAGTCAATTTTCCATCAACGGAACCTTAAATGCTTAGGGCTACTTGGATTTGTTAAATAAACAGTTTTTTTCATCCTTGCTTATGGAAGAAGGAACTTTTTACAGAGTTTTTTCAATAGGGAAGAACACCAGAACACTTATGGGAACGTTATGAACCAGTTTTTGTCCAAAGTTAGTTATCAGATGACAAGGGTCACATATTCTGTTTATAAACTTCCTTATGAACATAAACATTAGCCTTGTCACTGTGAAAGACTTTTAATTCAATGGAAGCGTCACACTGTAAATTGTTCGCGACAACCACTCATAATGTACAGCTCTTCATGGATGTATCCGATTAAAATAATGTGCAATGGCATGCGAACGTCTCTCCATAGACGTCACTTTGATCTCGATGCATTACCGAAGCGCTAAACAAATTTTAAGGCATTTTTCTAACACCTCGAAAAGGAGCAAATTGGTACAAGAATTCAGTCATAACTTTTTACTGGTTAAAGATACGTCAAAAAAACCTTCACCGTTGCATTTCTAGTGAAATTCTAGTCCATTTTGATATGTCGCACGAACCCCTTCCCATTTAAAATTCTGAAGTTGAATTCAAGATGGCGGACATCAAGATGGCCGCCGACCGTGTGTGTGGCGTCAATGTGGTTCCCCCTTGGCCAGATAACGATTGGTCATCGCCAATTTCAAATTCCATGCCGCAGTGGCCTTGTACTGAGGGTGTTAAGTGACTTATTGAGCCACCCTGTATATATGTTGGTTTTTGTTTCATATTTTCAAACATGTGCCAAAGAATAACCAATGTGAATCAACATGTAGTGCGTACAGCCAACGGCTCGCACAAATAAGTTCAAATATACTAGGTTATATTATAACAAATAAGTTCAAATATACTAGGTTATATTATAACAAATACAAAATACATTAACAATATAGAGGCATTAATTAAATTATTTAATTTATTAAATAATATTTAAATGTTAATAGTTTCGTTAGAACCATATAGAAATATGTTTGTATAATATGGGATCCTTTTTACTTGTGCTGTATATTCCAAAAAGTTCTTCCGTTAATTATACTGTATTATTAAACTTATAAAAAATCGTCATACAGATAGCCTACTAACTACTGTACATATAAAATTGCTAGAAAAAATTTAGTATAGTAATACATTCTACTAGAAGAGAAATTTGTACAAAATTAACAATGGATCAACGGAAAAGCAGGAAATTTTACATTTATTGAAATTCAATGTGAATAAAAATAGGTTACGCACTTACGCAAAAATAGGTTTGCTTTTGCACTTGCTTCACTTTTGCAGTAAATTGTACATTAGTCACGTCCATTGGTAAAGGTATTGTAATATATAAAGGACGGTATGAAACTGTGTAATCGATTTTCATTCTGTATAAGTACGTGGGAGGGCGCTGTTTTGCTTATCGTACCCTTTGTTCACGAATCCTGAACAATCCAGTGTATTTTACTTGATTTCATGTCCTAAAATACATATCTCAAACGACCTGTATGAAAACAGCTATATTTTTGGAATAATGCTGCACATACGCGTAGCTAAGGGGTGTGCCGGGTGTGCCTAGGCACACCCTAATGGGTTGTTCTATCAAAGATAATTAAATACAGATATTTCAATAAGAGAGAAAATAAGCGGCAGTTTGTAAAAAGTTGAAAATGTCATTACTTGGTACCAACGTGTGCTTTATCGCTGATGAAACGAGTGTCTGTAGTTTTTCGATTTTTTGATGTCATTGGAGAAAGAAGATATTTACTGCATTCTACTCTGTACTACAGCGCTTTTCTTCTATACCTGTCACAAGCTGCACGTGTGAGAGAGAGCTTTCTCCAAGCTTAAACAAGTTACAACTAAATTAAGAGCAACTCAGAAGCAGGATAGATTGGAAGCCCTGGTCTTGCTATTTGTGGAACAGGAAAAATCTTAGTCTATTGATGTAAATGAAGTTATTGATGAGTTTAAGAACATTGTACCTTTTGACAGACGTCTCTTGTTATAGATAACGTGTATTTTGATGTATTTGTTTGTAACATGTATGAACATTTTGTGTGTGTGTAATTTCTATGCAATTTGATATTTTTCTACTACATATATTCAGAAATTTTCAACACGGTCATTTAGTGAATTTATATTCCTTTACAAACATCAGTTCAGTTAAAGAGCCAAGTGATTGTGTTGCAAAATATGCTATTAAAAAGGTACAAGACATCATTTTTTTTTCTTTGTGCACACCCAAATATAAAGTTCTAGCTACGCCTATGGTGCTGCACCTTAAAATCCGTTCCATAATTATTACAGCATAATTTCGCAAAGCATAAATGTTTATTTCATTGATGTTATGGGCGAATGGCTGAGTAGGGGCATTTCTATGGGCGTGGTTACCTGTTTCACTTCCTCTTCGACACCTTAGCTGATAATTGTAATTTTTTTACCCTTTATTACAGCCAGGGTTGTGCTGGCGTAGACAGGGGCCTCTGGCTTCTCGATACAAGGTGCTCGCCACCAATTCAGTGTAAAGTCAATATAAATGTGTACAGATGCTCGTTTACTTAAGATACTAATTCCGACAGCTTTTCGACAAACGTGTAGAGTGCCCTATCATTGATGTTGCCACCAAAAATAAGAACAATAGCTGGACTGTTTGTTGCCCAGGACGAGAATAGAACCCCACTCTTCTCCTCGCCCCCTTTACTTTGGACAAATGAAATTAGTACTACCTTGTCGACCTTCCTTAGTAGGGGTAAAATACAGTTCTGCAACAGAAAGTGGCGCGTTTTTTGCAGCCTTAACGGAAAATATCGTAAGGCAAACGCGAAAGTGGCGCGCTCAAGGTTGCCAACCTACTGGGCTCTTGCCATAGCCTTTTACGATGGGGTTTCACCAACATCAAGAGTAGTTGTGTTCAGCCCGGTTCACCAACCTTAAGTGAGGTTCAGTGTTGCCAACCCACCCCAAGCAAATTTCACCATGTGATATTTCACGGGCGAAGCTAACCTACCAATAGGAGTTGGCAACACTGACTATCAGCGTCTTGGAAAACGTCTTAAGACAAATATCTTAATCTTTAAGAAAGTCAACTTCCGGTTTGTCAATTCCGGTCTGTCAAGAAAATTTTCTTGAGACAAATATCTTAAGACGTTTTCCTGTAGTGCTTTTTTTGGGGTATCTATTTGTGCAACACTCAGTACCTAATTGTGCAATACCCTCTACCTAATTGTACCGCACTTTATACCTAATTGTACATTTTGTGCCTATATTTTGTACCTAATTGTACAACAGTACGTGTGAATTCGACATCTAAAAAAAAAATCATACATCAGCATATCTACGTATATAAATAAACACCCCCCAAAAATATGCGTCCTACGAAGATTTGTATTACATGTAAGAAAAATATTTCCAGTGATCATTATGCACGACATAGTCGTTACTGTGTGCCTGGCAAGCATTTAACAGCAACCGAATTGTGTCCTAAGTGTAACAAGCACTTTACAATTGCACATGCCAAAAAGCATATGCCTAATTGCGAGGGTACTGGAGACCCTATGCTGCAACCATCGACCTCGGTCAAAAGGAAGGGTGAAGCAGATTTTTTAAACATATTACCATCTGCCAAACGTGTCAAGTCGGCAACAAAAGCAAGCCGGTTTGCTTTTGATCATATATTAGAGGATTTTGATTTTACCTCAGATAGCTTATGCGATGTACGTAGCTTCCTAGAGAGTGTGCGACCCAAGATAATTTCTATCTTAAGTGATGTACTGGCTTTAAACTCTACTAAATTTTATGCATCGCTGGGATGCCAATACAAAAAACCATCTGATGAGGAATACAGCTTTCACCATAATACCAAGGCAAAAATGTTGCACTTGGCAGATGTTGCCAACCTCTAGAGTATCTACGACAAATTCTTGGAGGAGCTGGTTGCCAAACAGGAAGAACATCAGGCTGAAGGCTCGGGTGGTTCGTTGTGTGGTACTCCGCATAAACTTAAATTGAGTCTTAACAAGTTTGTTCCACTGTCTGGGTCTAGTTATGTTCCACTGCCGGCAATAATTGCAGTCAAGAAGGCTGTTCTAAACATCCAGAATAGCGATTCAAAATGTTTTGTTTGGTCGGTGCTGGCAGCGCTGCATCGTATCCACCGGAAAGATCAACCGCATCGTGTTACCCACTACATGCCCTACGAATCAAAATTAGAAAATGCGAATGCTGGGATTACCTACCCAGTTCAGTTGTCGGACATAAACAAATTCGAGACCCGTGCACACAACTTACTATAAGAACACGAATATTGTATACCCTATTCGAGTGAGCAACATGGAAGGTGAAGCTGTATAAGAAATCAATTTGTTACTTATCAGGAACGAAACTTGCCATCATTACGCGCTTATTCGCTCTCTCTCCCGGTTAGTTTCAGGTCAAAAAAGCAAGCATAATGGTTGCATAGAAGTCTGTCGCAGGTGCTTGTCCACGTTCGATAATCAAAAACCACAAGATTACCAACACATTCAAGGTCCCGATATTGTTGCCCAGAAGGTTGCACACCGCATGCGCTATTGTAACGACAGCAGGCCTGAGGTTGCAGTCTTACCCGAGCCTGGTACTGTGGAGCAATTTCGGGCGCATAGTGCTATGGGAGAGCACCCTGCTATTATCATTGCAGATTTAGAGGCCTTTCTTGAACCGCTGTCCACCTGTAAACCCAACCCAGAAGTTTCTTCTACCACGCCTTGTCAAATTCACAAGATCTCCAGTTTTGTCTATGTTGTGGTGCGACGAAATCAAATAATTGCCCCTGAGCCATATGTATATCGCGGTCCCGATGCAGTCAAACATTTTCTGGAGAGGATGATTGTAGAAGTGAACGAGATACGAGAAGTATTGTTAGATCCTGTAGCTATGCGAGACTTAACTCCCGAAGAAAAGCGTAAACACGAAGAGGCTACACACTGTCCAGTTTGTAACGAAAAATTTATTGATAATAGGAAAAAAAAAAAAAAGAAAGTTCGACACCACGGGCACTTTACCGGAAACTATATTGATTCTTGGTGTAGCGGCTGCAACCTGAAGGCTAAGGACCCGCGCTTCGTCCCCGTATTCTTCCATAACGGCTCCGGGTACGATTTTCACCACCTTATCAGGCATCTCGGATACGACGACGCGCGCATTAATATTGTTGCACAAAATGAGGAGCTCTACATTGCCATCTCTAAATGGGTGCAAGGCATAGAACTTCGGTTTCTCGATTCCCTGAGGTTTCTCCAGGCAGGCCTCGATGCTCTTGCTGGGATGCTCAACAACAATCAACTAATTATTACCTCAGCCAATTTCCCGAACTTGGATGCTAGTCTCTTCAGGTGTAAGGGGGTCTACGAGTATGTCAGCGACCCTTCCAAGTTCGAGGAGGAGTCGTTGTCTCCCCAGGCTAAGTTTCACAGCCGGCTGCGAGGTTCGGGCATCAGCGATGAAGAATATCAGCATGCTCAGTCCATGTGGCTCAAGCTGGGTTGTCGAAATTTTGGAGAATACCACGATGCCTACTTAAAACTGGATGTAACACTCCTCGCAGACGTCTTTCAAGCGTTTCGCGCAAATGCAATGCGAATCTACAAGCTGGACCCTGCATACTTCTACGGTCTCCCCGGACTGGCATGGTCGGCCATGCTTCTTCTGACAAAAGTCAAGCTCGAGCTTATTTCCGATGTCGACATGATGCTTTTTGTGGAAAAGCTTGTTCGGGGTGGCATGGTCCAGGTGTCACAACGGTACGCTCGCGCCAACAACCAACACATGTCGACCGGGTACGACCCTTCTCAACCATCCAGCTACATCATGTACACGGATGCTAATAATCTTTACGGGCACTCCATGGTGCAAAAACTTCCATTTGGAGGATTTGAGTGGGCTGATCCTTCTAAATTCGACGTAGAAGGTTTCGACGACTCGGAACAAGGCTTCTTTGTCGAGGTGGACCTCGAGTTTTCCGAGAAGCTGCAGGATGTGTTCTGCGACCTCCCACCAGCATCGGAATTCAAGTGTCCACCTGCGTCGAAGCAGAAAAAACTTATTATGGATTTCGAACCCAAAAAGCGTTACGGGTTGCACTACCGAAATCTTCGGTGGTTGATGCAACGAGGGGTTACGATTACAGCAATTCACCGAGTTCTCACTTTCGACCATTCAAATTGGTTGAAGCCATACATCGACCTCAATACTAAACATCGTACTGCTGCTACCTCGGAACTTGATCGCAAATTTTTTAAGGACATGAATAATATAATATTTGGCAAAACAATGGAAAACACGCGAAATCGTGAAGACATAAGGTTGCTTACTAGCGTCGACCGTTGTCGCAAACTTGTTGCAAGCCCACTGTTTAAATCTCGAACAATCTACAACGAACAGCTTGCTTTGGTACACATGAATCGTGGTGAGGTAAAGCTCAACAAACCAGTCTATGTTGGTGCCACAGTGTTAGAGTTAAGCAAGCTGCAAATGTTCGAGATATATTATGATATACTACGCTTGCACTATGGTAACAACATCAACCTTCTCTACACAGATACGGACAGTCTGGTATATCACGCCCACACTGCTAACGCATATAAAGATATAGCCACGATTCCAGCTCTCGTTAACTTGTTCGACACGTCGAGCTATCCCCAACCAAATCGATATGGAATCCTGGCTCGAAACAAAAAAGTACCTGGCAAACTAAAGGATGAAAAAGATGGGGATATTATATTAGAGTTTGCTGATCTTCGTGCCAAAGAATATGCAATTCAAGCTGAGAGTTCTGTGACCAAAAAAGCTAAAGGCATAGGCAAGCAGGTGGTTCAGAGAAAACTCAAGTTTGAAGACTACGTCGTGTGCCTCGAAACCAAAAAGCCGATTCTGCGAAAAGAGTATCGCATCCAGAGTGTTAAACATATACTTACAACCAACACCGTCAGGAAAATTGCTCTGGATGCACAAGACGACAAGAGATGCGTTCTCGAATGTGGGATTCATAGCTTACCGTGGGGCCACTATCGCCTGAAAACAGGTAAAACTTGCTCTGTGTGCTCAAAATAAAAAAAATAAAAAATTGCCCTCGAATGCAAAAACGAGGGGGTGAGGATGGGATATTTTTTCAAAATATTAATTTCACAGTTTTTTTTTGTAATACATACTATATATTCAATCAACAGAATTTTTTGTTGACCTACACAAAAGAATACAAAAAAATTAACAATATTTGCAAATATATAGTATATATTTTTTTAAACGGAACTAATTCTCGTCGTGTCCTACGGGACGAAAATTTGGGGCATGTGCAGGGCCAAAGGGGAAGTTCCTTTGCGCGCTCAAGCATGGCTTTTTTTATTTCTTGTTATTTCCTATGCATATTTAAAACTGCTCTGTCACTCTTTCATTCTTGAAATCATACACAAAAGTTTTCTCTGCAATAAGGATGACGCTGCATAGAGTATCGGCAGGCAAGGCGTCGTGGAACTCACAGACAATCTTGATGTTGGTGCGATCGTTAACAACCACCTGCTTTCTCTTAGATGTGTTGATGACGAACATGGGTCTGCGAGCTATGAACTCATTGGGGTTGTAGTACACGTCCACGTTGCCGGAGGTCACCCTCTTGTAAGCTGTGTATGCCTCGTACAGTTTCAGGTAGTCGTCGTTTGCAATGTTCAGGTTGTAGTTCTCACGCGGGAATATCTCGTTCCTGCCATTTTTGAGGTAGATGTTCTTGATCTTGCAATTGTCGAACTGGCTTGAATCTTTTTCTTGGTTGTTGTCCTCCCCCGTCTGGAAGAGCACGACCACAAACTCTGGCATATCGTACCGGATGCTGTTAAACTGTATGGTCACGTCAAATTCAAAATGGTTGCCGGAAGCAGGTTTCTGCACACACTGGTAACCGTAAAATTGGATGGGTACTTGGGGATTCTTCAAAATGTCTGCTTTGTACTTGAGAGCGTAGTTAGTTTCGTATTCCACTACGGGCATGCGCAGCTCCATGGACTGGATGATGCACTTGGCAGGATCGGGTAGTGTGTTGGGAACTGCCGAACCGTCTGCACTCAAGGTGCTGTAACGCATCAGCGCATTGTTGTCGTTGGCGCTTCTGCGAAAAGTGACGCGCAAACCACCCTTTCACATAATCTCTGTGTAGTCGGAGAAGAAGCCAGGAAGCAGCCGCATGGGAAACAGTACTGTGTGACTTTGATTTTTAATTTTTGTACCTGCTTCGAATCCACCTGCCTGGTAGTATGCTGCATCGGTCTTGGAGAGTTTTAGTGTTCCCACAGCTGTAGAGGTAATCCCGGGGTAGTCAACCCTATCGATGACGGTACCATGCTTTCTAACTTCCACCTGCGAGAATAAGTACGGCACAAAATTATCTACAAGTCTTACATTTGCATTGGCAAGGAATGCTTCGCCGTTGTCTCTCTTTACAACATCAAACTTGATATACAAATCAGCTCTGTGAGGGTGAATGAATCCATCCCCGACGTCCACGTCGTATTCTATCTCTCGATTCGCTTCGTTAAGGTTGGCAAACGTGCGACGATTGGGAGGGAAGGACTGCAACTCGTAACTTTCAATTTGCTCCATGATGGTTATTTATTATACGTTAATCTCCACGACGGCAGTGGTCGTGGCTCCTGCAAAATCAACCACCTCTCCCTTCTCGTTGGTAATTGCCAATTCTATGTTGTCTATGCGATTACGAGATACGGGAAAGTATATCGGTGGGGAGGGTGTGTAGATAATTGGCTCCATGAACTCATAGTTTGGTTTGAACGTAGTGATAATACCTGTTTGCTTGTGACTCCCTGGGATGCCGTCCGAGGATTTAGTGATCATACCTTCTGCCACATTGCAATGTATATTCAGAGTCTCGATGGCTAGAAATTTAGGAATGTTAGCACCGATGTGCTTGATGCCAGGTTCGAGCTTTGTGTTGTTCTCGAATCCCAAAAGCTCTCCGATGGTACCCAGGTCTACGGTTTCCGTGGCAGACACCAGTTCCAACCTGTGAGTTACAGAATTTTGCGAGAGCAATACACTTCTTGCAAATTGAGCCTGCAAGGTAGACAGATTGTACTGGCCAGGGGTGATGCTGATTTTTTCGCTGCCAATTTTGACGGTATTGTTGTGTACCGTCACGTTAGGTATCAGGTACATGCTGTAGAATGCACGAAGAGCAATAGATTTAGGATAGATGATATCGTCATGCAATGTGAGTTTCAGAAGCGAATTCTCGCTTGTGAGATGGAATACCCCCATAGTGCTTTAGGTGTCACAATGCTTTCTGGAAATCCTCGATTGTTGGGTTATTTAATTGCGAGAGGAAGACAAGCATGGAAACGCAGAGATGGCCACAGTTCACATCGCTGAAACCCTGGATGCGTTCGTCATTGTAGTAGAGGTTGGCAACACTGAGATACTTCACCAACCCAGCGGGTGGCATGCCTCCGAATGAATCGAAAACAAATGCTTTGTTGTTGTTGGCTTTGAGGTAGCATATCCAATGTGTACCTGGATTTTCGTAACTGTCCAGGTTAACCACACCACACTCTTTTTTCTTCACAACAGAAGGTAGAGAAGCAGACATGAAAACGCCCCTGAAGTGCTTGATCCCCAACGGATCGATCAGAGATTCAATATCGAAGTTGGACAGGGGTTCTTCTTTTTTTAAACTTTTTCAAAGCTTCGAGGTTGTTTTTTCGCTTTTTGGTCACACCTTTCCCCTTCTTCTCCATAGCCAGGTTGTGGCGTTTCTGCTCTTCCAACTCGGCTTTGTTCTTTTTTGAATCGATGACGGTCTTGGCAATGGCGGCGCTGCCTCCTGCCAAGCTGCCAACAGCGCCCAATGCTGCCAAAATAGCCGGGATGCTGAATATGAAACCTCCAGTCTTCTGCTGCTGCTTTCGAGAACCTTGTAACCTCCTCAACTGAGGAATGCTATACAGCAATTTCATTCCATGACCTTTTGCCAGCAGGAATGTTTCTTCTCGCGCTGCTTTTTGGTGAGCAATCCATCAAGAGCTCCGAGAGACTTGATGTTTGCGTAGGGTATTTGGTAAACGACACTTTTGGGCTTCATGGTGATAGTATGTTATTTATATATATCGTGAAAAAGGTAAGGCTTTGCCTCTTAATAGGTTGGTTATACAAAGTTGTTTTTTTTCACAGGGTGTTATTTATTTACAGCCCCCACCCTAATTTTCGTTTTGTGTTCATAGCGATGGTCGTACCCAATGCAGCAACCCGTTCACCTAGCGAGGCATCTATGCTGACGAGTCTCACGAAAGCTGCATGCTCCAACTTTCTGTCGGCATCGTGACGTGCATCGAGATCTGTGTGAGTATTGTAGGCAATGTCGTGATCCTTGCATGCTGCGTCCAGTGGGTTCACACCCTTGTCTCCTTTCTCCAGTCGCTGTTCGAGTTTCGTACCCGGACCGCAGTACTGGTAACCCGGCAGGTGCATCTCGAAGGGTAGCTTGTTGATAATATCGTTCACCAAACCTCGACCCTCGGCTACATTCCAGAATTTGGGAGGCAGGGTGTTGATGATTTTGATGAGGTAACCTATGCCTTTGTTGTCGTTGACAATGAAGTTGCTAAGCTTGGTGCTAATCATGTCCACAATGCCCACCTTCTCGTTGTGGAAGTTGTGATTGCCTGCATTCTCTTCGCCTGCGATGACCAGCAATCGATCTACAAGCTTCCTTACGTCGTCTACCCAAACAAACTCTTTAGGTAGGGTATTGTAGAGTTTGACACAGCTGCCAGTCTAAAGCTGGGTCCATATTGGCTTGATGAGGTTCCTGTACTTTTCTCCACTGCTAGATTTCACGCGATTCTGTGTTGCATCGTTGTTTTGGTACAGGACGTCCGTCATGATCAAAATTTCTGTGTAACTTTGGTAATCCTCGTCTGTATAATCTTTAGGTTGCTTCTTGGTGATAAGTTCCCACAGTCCCACCGTGCCGGGATACCTAGTCCAGCTGTTCTTCTCGCCCAAATTGATTTTCACGTCGTCGCCCTCGAACGTGACTTTCGACTTTCCAATCTTCCAAATCACACCCTCGTTGGGTTCCATGGTCGGGTACAATCCGAATACCTCGTCTTTTTCGAATTTCCCGGTGCTTAGGTAATCCCTCGCCAACAGACCTAGCTCGACTAGCTTGTCCGAAGAGGTACTGCCTAGGGCCTGACGTCTCGGAGCCGGTGCAAGTTCGAACGGAGTAGTGTGAATGCTGGATATCGGTGTGGGTATGGTATAATTTTGAGCAGTAAGTGGCACAAGCTCGTTGATTAACTCTTTGTTTTGCTCGGTGACATCTTTGATTTCTTTACCAAGTCCACTGATAGCATCGATGATAGGTTGGTCCTGACGTTTTTCTCTTCGTAAATTCCGCGATTCTCGGATTTCCAACCCTTAAACCGTTTTGCTAGGTAGCTACGCAGCTTCAGGTTGTCGTCTGCAAGTTTTCGTTTCATTTTTTTGTATGTAGTTATTTATGACGTTTCCTGTAACGTTGCAACGTTAAGAAAATTATTAATTTTGTTTCTGTATTTTCCGTTATTGGGTTTCCTCGTCATGTCTATTGTGACAAATCATCTTGGTTCCAGCATGAAGAGCAAAATTTGGAAAACTGATTGTAGTTTATGTCCCCACCTACATAATCATCGTAAGCGTGTTTTAAATTGGTGTAGTCTTGACGAAACAAACAAATGAAATTAGCATTGTCTCGGAGTAGCTGCTTGGGGATTTTGGAAAAAGTCTGAGCAAGATAGAAGCAGTCCATGCCTCTGTGCCGACCCTGAGTAAAAAAATTGCGAATTTCGTTCTGGTTCTCCAGGATCACATCGTCAAAAACCACCACCGAATTTTAAAGACAGCAGTCTAGTGGTATCACTTCAGAAGCAAATATAGCTATGCCTAGTCCCTCGTACAGTTTCGACAGCTGGCGATACTGCGATTGCTCTAAACTTTTGGAGAAAACATACAGGTGCCTGTTCTTCCAGTTTAACCAGTTGGGTGCAAGAAGAAAATTATCAATAAGCAACGTTGTTTTTCCACATCCAGAAGGTCCAACAATAAGGCAGCGAATGTTGTCGGGTAGAAGCTCGCCATTTTTCCTATCCTGAATTTCCGATGGAAAATCTGGCAGTCGCCGTACCACGTCCCAATCACCCGTTACACAATCACCTCGTTTGCGTCTATCCAACTTTTTTCCTCGAGTCCCAGCCATTTCACCAACAGTTTGTCACCTTTTCTACGTAATACTTTTTCAATAAGATACGTGTCGGGGTATTTTGTTTTAGAAAGTTCCTCTTCGTAAAATCTTCCTTTCAGAATTTCGTCGCGATTATATTTTATTATATACGTGTGACGGTTTCCGGATAAGACTCGAACTACGGTGAAAAGTTCCGTACTCCAATTTTTTGTGAAGCCCTTTTCGAACGCGCGCTTAACTTTACTGATTCTCACCTGATCTCCAATTTTGTATTTCGGTTTCTTGCTTATAAATTTGTACTTTGGACAATAAACCGTAGAAATTATAAACGTCGCTCGTCAGATTTGTTGACGTCAGCCGGTTTCATGTTTATCGTGCGATGCAAACTGTGATTATAGCTGTTAACGAGTTCCGGAAGCATGTCGAGCCACTCGTAATTCCCCTGAAGCGTGAACTGTTTCCACATCCGTGTTCTGAGAGTTCGGTTGAAACGTTCCACTATGCTGGCTTTGATGTGACTAAAGGTAGACTAATGTTGAATATTTCGTTTTTGAATAAATTGCCGAAAGACAGAGTTGTAGAATTCTTTTCCGTTGTCCGTGTGAAGAAATCGAGGTCGCCTGCCACTTTCATCGAAAATAGTTTTGAATGCTTCCACCACGCAGGTTCCTGTTTTTGCCTTGAGGGGTAAAGCCTACGCAAATTTTGAAAATGTGTCTATAACGGTAAGAAGATACTTGTATCCCTTGTTGATTCTATGTAATTTTTTTAAATTGCCACTGCTCATTTCCACAAGGTCAGCTTCCCACAAGTCGTCTATGCCTTTGGTCACTACCGCCAGTCGTTTGTAGTTTCGCCGTGCAGCTTTGTGCAGCTCGTTCACGATAGCCTGCCTAGACATTGCGCGAAAATAAGAATATAGCTTGGATGTGATTTCTGGCTGCAGACAATGCCGGGTTTTCTATGTACAGTTTATCACCAATTTCTATGTCGATAATTTGAGTGGCATCTTCGGCATAGGCAGTCTCGCGAGTTTCGGGGTGGGTGAAATCGACCAACTCCACTCCTCTTATTTTAGGTTCGTCACTGATGTTCGTCACGGTCATGGTTGGGTAGTGGGTAGCGTGAGGCAAAGACCAGTATGAAACCTTGACGAACTGAAGTGTGCCAGCGATGAAAAACTGGTGATAGGCTTTGGCAGGGGTCAGCATGTAGAGTTTGGCACCCGGATGGAAGAGCGAGGAAAACTCCCTGTTTGGAATGCTGTACAGTTCGATGACAACAGTGGACTTGAGATTGTCGATGCTGGCGTTCAGGGTGTTTACATTGGTTCGAACCTCGCTCTCCACATCCTCCAATCTACCGTTCACCGATTCCAGGTTTTCTTCGATAGCACGGACAACAGTGTCGTAATCGGCTTGATCTTCACATCGACAATTAGCCTCTTGAATTTTTCGTTTAAGTCATGTAGTTGGGTACTGAAATTGGCTATGGCCGATTCCTGGCTCGCCTCGATGCTGCCAATTTGCTCTTTCACATTGGCGATAATCTGCTGTAGACTTTCCACGAGTGTCAACTTGGAGCTCTGGGTTGCGAGGTCGTGGACCTGGGTTCTAATTTCCGCAAACAAGCCATGTAGCTCGCTTATGTTCTGGTTGGTGGGTAAGGTTGCAACAGACTCCCGAAGCAATTCAATTTCGGTTTGGATGTTTTTGATGTCGTCGGATTTGAGTATTCGGTTGAGAGCCCTCTTCACGCTTTTCAGTTCCTGCGAGGTAGGCAAGGAGGCCACCGTGTTTTGGAGCGACTCCAAAGCTTTTTTCATCGCGTCCAACTCTGAGGCAGCAGCAGCAGCGCGTATGCCTTCTTGTAATTGTGTTATGTCGTCCTGGGTAGGGGTGGATTGTTGCAAAGTTTCCAGCTTAGCCTGTATGTCGTCGATCAAGTGATGAAAATGCGAAAACTCTGATTCGGTGTTTAGATTTTCCAGCTTGGTGATCTGCTGTTGGACGCTGGCCAGAGTATCCCTGATGCCAGACAGTTTGGATTCCAGTGCTTCGTGTACGTTTGCCAGATCATTTTTGATGACGGCGAGAGCATCCTCAATATGGGCTATGGTGCCTTGCAGCTTCCCGAAATCCTCGTAGGTCTCAAGTTGGAGTTTTATGTTGGCCACGCTACGGGCAATGGCATTCAGCTCGCTGGGAGAAGGTAGATTGTCGATAAAGTCCTGTAGCGTTTGGAGTTTAGTTTTGACTTCGTTGATGGCTGCATGCAAAGCGTCCGTTTGAAACTCAGCCTTGATGCTTTCCAACGTCGGAATTTCGAACGATTGAAACTGTTCCTGCAATTTGGCAATACTGGCATTCACGCGATCGTAGTCATCTTGAGTTTTTATACTCTGGATAATGTTTTGCAGTTCAGTCTGGATGGTGCTCGTTTGGTCCTGCAAGTGTCGCTTCAGCTGTTCCACGTCGGAGGTCTGCGCTTGCTGCAGTTTCACAAGTTCGTTCTGCAACTTGCCTACGCTCAGCGCCAAGTTGTCGAAGTTGTCTATTGACGCGAGGTCGGTGTACTTTTGCAGCAACGATTTGAGCTCGGCTTCAATTTTGAGTACGGGGTCCAGGCACTGAGATTGCAGGCTAGCTATCTCCGACTGGAGGCTGGAGTTGAGCGTGGACTGCAGGGCCTGCAGGTCGCTTCGCAGCTTCTTGACCCTGACGTCGAGCATGAGTAGCTCGTCGCCGTGGTCGTCGCCCTTGGTGTGACCGAAAATGTCGTTAGGCATTGTTGCCAGTGTGGTTATTTATTATAGGGTAGGTAATTTTCATTTCTACGAAAAGAGGGATGAGTTTGTCGTAGTCGTCCAAGAGCTCCACGTACAGACGATCGCCAGCAGACACGTCGTACGTTGTAGTCGCATCCATCCTATCGTGCTTGATGCGATAGATGTTCTTGCCTGAGGAAACCTTGGCCTCCCCTTCGTTCTCGGGATTCATGTCGAACTGCAGTTTGCCGGAGATGGGGAACCGGTAATAATTCAAATTGTTGTTGAATACATAGAAGGTTTTGCCCACATCCTCGTCATACTGGGTTAAAATACTATTCAAGTGTATAATTAACAGACCGTTAAGTTTAGATAGCATGGAAGGCAGGAGTTCGTTGAAGTTCGACGACGACGTGGGCTGTACGGGCACTTCCATAGCTTGCTTCCTGAAGCCAAACAGGCATGGTTATTTTATAGAAACATTTTTCAGCCGTAAGGTTAAAATTAGCCAGCGAGGAATTCAGCTGCTGAAAAGCTAGGAAGTATAACTTCCGTCGCCCTATTGTTGAATTTCTGTCATTCTGTCAACATTGATAGCACACGCAGAGAGAGGGAACGAAATTGTCGTTTTTCTAGATGTCCACAGGCAAAAGCGTAATTTTTCAAATACGATATGACAGTCGCTTTTCCATACCGAAAAACTAAATACAATAAGTATATATTTACAATATTAATATTTATTTAACAATATCTACCTATAAATTTGCCTCGAACGAAACCATGTTATAGAAAACATTTTTCCAGCCGTAAGTTCAAAATTTTAGCCCTTCTCCCCCCCCCCACACAAATCGCATTACATACATACATACATACATACATACATACATGTGGAAAAACAGAAGTATGCATGTTTTCGCCCCGTGGCATTACAAGAGCCCCTGTAAGTAAGACTAATCGGTGCTGGGCCTACAGTTTCAAGATCCACTTGTGCCTTCGCCGGGTATCGAACCCTACAAGCCTACCACTGCGCCATATGGGAGGCCCAGTAGGGGGGGGGTAGAGAGGAGGAAGCATTAACACCGCTATTGCCAGTTAGCGTCTTCTTCATCTTACTGCATACTTATCATTTTATAGAAGTGATATGGTTCGGGGTGAAGGACTTGGTAATGAGGATTAATAACCAGACGGTGAACAATTAATACATTTAATATACACTGGACGTTATGTCCGAAGCATTCAAATACATTGAACCATGATATAACAAACATTACACAGAATATATCTGCTTATGATTTTTCTTCTTCTTGCCGTGAAGACTAAGCCTTGTAGCCATACCTAGACCGTATCATCCCTCCAGGTGTCCCATAAAAAAACAGATATGCTGATGACCGTATCGATCTGGTGGGCGGCGAACCCTGGTAGACCTTCTCGGAGATGAGTGAGGTGTGCTAGGACCTGGTCCTGGGTATCCGGCTCTGCCTGGGATAGGTTCTGGTACTGTTCCACCGGGGTTTGTTGAATTTCTATTTGGTATTGTAACGTTGAAGTCGTCGTCATCTGCAGTGTCACGTGAAACACGTCTCTTCAACCACCTGGGATGTACCACTCGTTTGATTCCATCTTCCAACATTATCTCGTAGAGGATACTATCCCCAATTCGACGAATGACAACTCCTGGGATGTAATTTGGAGTACCATGCTTAGGTGATTGAACCCAAACTGCTGAGTTGATGGTGAAAGTACCATATCTCGATGAAGAATCGTTCTGAAATTTTGCTGACTTCCTCGGCTTGAACGGAGATTCACTCGACAGAGGCAGATTGTTTGGTTCCCACCAAAATCTTGGTCGGTATTTCAAGACCGAAAGTGCCGGCAGGCTTCCTTTTCCACCCAGTCGCGTGTTCCGAAGGATGAAAAGAAGGTTGGCGATCCCCATATCAAGTTCAAGCGTGCTGAGATTGGGTTTGTCAGTTATAAGCTTGACAAGAGCGGTTTTGACAGTACGAACGTATCGTTCGGCTAAGCCGTTGCTAGGACTGTGATAAGGTGGTGACGTAACATGTTTGATGCCATTCTTAAGGCAGAAGTTACGAAATTCGAGAGAAGTGAACGTTGGGCCGTTGTCGGATACGATAGTATTTGGTATCCCTAGCGTGGCGTAAGATTGCATAAGCCAGCGGATCGTTTCCTTTGTGTCCAATGTGTGTAGAGGCCATACTTCTGTCCACTTGCTGAAGGCGTCTACTATCAGTAGGAACTTACGCCCTGCAAAGAAAAAATGGTCTATATGCCATCTCTCGTTCACATACGAAGCGAGAGGCCATGAAGAATCGGGTCCGTTTCGGACCTTAGGAGCGTTTGCTCGGCATGTATTGCAGCTCGCTACAAAATCCGTAATCTCTGCTGACATGCCTGGCCACCAAAATCTGGAAAGACACAACTCTTTCATACGAGTTGAACCAATGTGTCCATCGTGTAAAGCTCTAAGAACTTCATTCCGTTTAACTGTGGGAATGATAAGTCTACCCGACCACATGAGCGTTCCCTGCTCGTACGTTAGGTGAGCTCTTCTTTCGAAGAAAGGTGCGAGCTTCTTCCGTTCGGTAGACGTGTCGTGTTGATCTGGCCAACCATTTACTACACAGGAGACAACTAATGAGAGCAGTGGGTCTTCTGAAGTGGCGTTCTGTATTGAGTCTCGAGAAAGAGGAGCTACAGCGTCTTCAATGGACCCGAAATATGCATGAAGTTCTTCTTCTCCAGCTGGTATTGTGTCACGTGTTTGCGTAGGCAACCTGCTTAGCATGTCAGCTACTTCTACCTTGCTGGAATGAATTATATTATATTGGTATGAAGATAAAAGTAGAGCCCATCTCATCAATCTATTGGATGAATGTTTTTAAATGGCTCGATCCGGAGAAAATATAAACTTTACAGCACGTGCGTCTGTAACAATCTCGAACTTGGATCCGAGTAAAAATTTGTGAAATCGCTTGATACCGTGAACTATGGCTAGAGCTTCTCTCTCTACCTGGGAGTATCTGCGCTCCGTCTCACTGAAGGTGGTAGAAGAGCAGGCGATGGTCTGTAGACCGCTATCAACTCGATGACACAATTGTGCGCCACAGCCGAAAGGAGAGCCATCAGTGATAAGTACAACTGGCTTTGTTGGGTCGAAAGGCACAATAGGATTTATCTGTCGAAGTTCCGCCATGATGCTGTCGAACTCGTGTTGACAGTTATCGTCCCATTTCCAAGAGACGTTTTTCTTGAGTAAAGAAAGTAAAAAGTGAAGTTTCGAAGCTAAGTTCGGTACAAACTTTCGATGAAAGTTGATCATCCCGATGAAGGAACGTAATTGTGATTTGTCTTGAGGTGGGGGAGAATTTAGGATGGCCTCCAAGTTCTTGTCTGACGGCCGTATACCAGCGACGTCAATCTTGTATCCTAGGTACTCGATAGATGAGGTTAGGAATTGGCTTTTGCTGGCGCTCGCTTTGACATTGTGTTTGGCCAGACGATTCAGGACATCACACGTGCGTGTGAAGCATTCTTGCAATGTTTCACCTCCGATGATGACGTCATCAAAGTAGAAAGAAACTCCGGGAATGTCATCTAGAATCTTCGCTAGGACCATTTGAAACAGATCTCCACTTATGTTTATGCCAAAAGGTAGTCTGTGAGGTTTATATAAGCCCCAAGGTGTGTTGACGACAGTGATGCGTTTGGCAGCTTCAGAAAGTTCCAATTGTCCGTAAGCCATTTGAAGGTCAATTACCGTAAAGTATTTACACCTGGCCAACTTAGAGAAAATATCCTCGACTCTAGCAATGGGAAACTTGACGTTTTCAGTCATTTTATTCACCGTTCCTGAGAAGTCAGTGCAGAGACGAAGTGAGCCATCTTTCTTGGTAACAACGACAAGTGGTGAGGCCCAATCAGAATATTCGACAGGTTCCCATAACCCTACTTTCACTAGATTTTGAATAGAATCCTGAACACGGTCTCGAATACCGTAAGGAACTTCGTAATGTCTACGAAATATTGGTGCAGAGTTGGATCTCAGTGGTATATCGACCAAATAAGGTGTAATTGGCTTGGACAAATCACCATCAAAGATTTTCTCGTATCTAGAAGAAATTTCTCGCCTTAGGTCGTCGGCACCAGCGTTAGTAATAGTACCTTGTACTGTGTTAGTTGAAAGAACACTGGCCGTAACTAATAATCGCCTCCAAGATGGTTGAATAATGTCCAACCATGTACGACCGATCAATGGATATAAAAGTTTCTCCTGACAGAGAAAGACAGGTAAAGTATAATCCCTATTGTCTAAGTATAGTTTGACGGATGTTTGTGCTGTAACACGAACATATCCTTCGTTTACACCTCGTAATCGTAGGCTAGAATTACATTTAACATAGTGTGGAAACAACTGATCAAAATACTTCTCGTTGAAAAGAGTAACAGCAGACCCAGTATCTACTTCACATTTAACAATACACTTATTGATTTGGAGATTTATTATGAAGCTATCCGAACTGATTTGGTGCTCCAAAATGTGTTGAGTAGAAGTAATCAGTGTGGAACGATGACTGAGCGCACAAGTGTTGAGATGGTTGAAGCTGAACGTAGACAACTCATCGGGTGTTGTGCTCCGTGAGGTTGAACTGGACGTTCTATTCACGGCTCTATCTTTTTGCTTCTTTCTGCATCGTATATTCCAATGGCCTTGTCGTTTGCAGTAGCTACAGATTGCGTTTCTTGCCGGACATAGACCTTGTGGGTGATTCTTTGTGCAGTTGCCGCACTGGGAGTGAGGATTTTGCTTGGTAGCAGTTGTGTTCTGAGGTTGATTGTAGCTCTTCTGCCTCGTTTCGCCCGAGCGTGAACTCTTTGAAGCGCCTGTGTGGCGATCTGGATTCATCCGCGTCAAATTTCTTGAGCTGGTGGCAAAAGTCACAGAATCTGCATTGTACTTATTCGAGAATAATTTAACTTCTCGTTCTAATAACTCACAATGCAAAGCAATTTCTTGACATTTAGCAAAGGAAAGATCACTTTCAGATAATAATCTTTTTCGAGTACTGTCAGATTGTACACCAACAAGAAATTGTTCAACAAGTGCCTCATCTAAATACTGCTCATACGCACATTTGGCTGCTTGTTGTTTGATTTTCACTACGAATTGAGTAACTGATTCTCCTTGAGATTGGATACAATTTCGAAACTTGAACCTCTCTGTAAACTTGTTGGTTTTGGGCCTGAAGTGCTGAACCATTTTGTCGTGAATGACAGCATATGTTAGATTACATGGCATTTCAGGAGCCGTAATATTGCGAAGTACTTGAAAAGCCTTAGGACCTATGACTGCTAAGAGAACTGCTGCTTTTCTTTCATTTGCCACATTCTGGGCGAGACAGAGTTGATCAAAACGCATGAAATAACTCTCGATATCTTCATTTTCTTCAGCAAATTCGCTGAATGTAATGTTGAGAGCCATGTTATCGAAACTTCAAATTACATTAACTGATAGAAATCACTGGCATGTATGAAAGTTACGATGTGTAACTGAAACTTGCATGTAGAAAATTAGCAAACTTAAACGTTACATGTAAGACCGTCTTGTTGATTTGCTACAGAAATCTTACTTGTTATAATCCCGTGCCGATAAAGTCATCCTGACGATACGATTAGAATCCTTCAAATTTTCTATTCACTGTCCACAGCGCCAAATTGATATGGTTCGGGGTGAAGGACTTGGTAATGAGGATTAATAACCAGACGGTGAACAATTAATACATTTAATATACACTGGACGTTATGTCCGAAGCATTCAAATACATTGAACCATGATATAACAAACATTACACAGAATATATCTGCTTATGATTTTTCTTCTTCTTGCCGTGAAGACTAAGCCTTGTAGCCATACCTAGACCGTATCAAGAAGGTTACACCGTCAACTTGTAACTTGTAGGTTAGCCTCGCCTGTGAAATATCAAAAAAAGCAAGAGGTTTGAGAAGCAACTAGTCAGTGTTGCCAACTCCTATTGGTAGGTTAGCTTCGCCTGTGAAATATCACATGGTGAAATTTTCTTGGGGTAGGTTGGCAACACTGAACCTCACTTAAGGTTGGTGAACCGGGCTGAACACAACTACTCTTGATGTTGGTGAAAACCCATCGTAAAAGGCTATGGCAAGAGCCCAGTAGGTTGGCAACCTTGAGCGCGCTACTTTCGCGTTGGCCTTACGATATTTTCCGTTAAGGCTGCAAAAAAAGCGCCACTTAGCGCCACTTTCTGTTGCAGAACTGTCTTTTTACCCCTACTTTCCTTTATAATATTTATTTCCATCTTGTATTTCACATACTACAAATAACAAATAATACAATTGTATTAACTATTTTGTGAGACTCATAAAAGTTTTTGTACTGGGAACAGAACAAGACGTGTTTGCTTATTTCTTGTTTTTATGTTACTCAGGAAAGTTTTTAAGAATAAGCAGTCTAACGTTTCTAGTCGCGTTGGGGCACAGGGGAAATTATCCCCTTTCCCAATATTCACTACATCTTTGATTACTGCTATAAACCTTGAAATACTATTCAGATATTATCACCAAATTGAATCAATCATTGTGTGATCAGAAACACAAAACTCATTTCTTTATTCACATAATATTGAAAAATCATGCACAAACCATAATCAAGTGTACACGTAAAGTGTAAAGGTCATTAAATTGACATATTGATTTAATAGTTACATAGTTGGAAGCGGCTCCGGCGCCCACCCAGCGTCGAATAACATGGCTACCTGGGGGAAACCCTGGGGGGGTAAAGGCGGTCAGGGGCGTGATGCTGATCACATCACCCCCGCTTACGACCGGATCAAGAAAGTGTGGGGCGTTACCCCCACACCCCCTATACGCCTTCATGGCGTGATGCTAAGCACAGGGGAGCACTGAACTAACTAATAGGGTAATTTTGGGTAATCCCGACATGCTAAGCATATAACAGCATCTGGGTCCTTATATGTCAAGCTATTGATATGAATGTAAGCAGTAGGAAACATTAGACATTCTTCTTCACGACGGTACACTTGACATGTCTCTATCTTTCTATCCGACACCCTCTGTATTTAGGAATTAAAAGCATATACATCGAATATAAGTATCACAAGTATTAATGACATTCACATACAATGTAATAAATTAAGGTTGGTAATGTGACAAAAACTAAGCATTGTAGGCTTGATGATTTATTAACGTACTATTTAAAAGAGTATATGCATTATGAAAGGTTACATGAACATCAACTAAAATTGTTGCTTTCCTCAACATTACTGCATGATTTTTCCATGTTGTGTATAGGTAAACAGTACAACAAAAAAATTATACTAATTTTAAACTGCCGTTTTGTTTAGACCTCTAGCTCTCGCAAACGACAACGCTTCAGCTTTCCTCACAGTCACAGATGGAGCCTCGTTAGGAAAGAGTACACCCAATCATACCTCACCATCTGAGATGTTTTATTGAAACGGTGCTGAAGCTTGTTTTTTCAGCGCAGGAAAAGGCTAGGCGTCGTAAATCCTTTATCGTGAGACCAAATCCAATAGCATCTAATCTTAAAATCCTTTTTCTCAAGTTGCTTTTCATCTTCATTGCAGAACGTACGAAAACCTCCGAAAATCGTCTCAATTGATTTCTGTGGTTGTGAAGTCCTCTCCCTTAAAGTGTTCCTGGGTACATCAAATGTTCGAGCTACAGTTCCAAGTGGCATTCCATTTTTCACAGCTTCAACAGCAAACTTCATAGTTTCTGGCAGCCAGCTGCAGTTTGTGCTTTTCCTTTTGTAATTTCTGACCATCTCCCTACAAAGCAATGTATAGACAGTTTTGACCTTATTGATAACAATATTACTCTTTGTTGTATCATTGTAGCATTGACAATGCAAAAAAGATAGAGGTGTCGAAATTGCCTCAAATTGCATGTCGGAAGTACCTCGAAACAACATAGGTGTATTTAGCAATTAAAACCTTTAGTTGGAAACACTGCAGGGAAAGTTTAATTTCAACATGTTGCACCCTGGTAAGGTACAAGGCAGAGGCACTGACTCATTTCCTCTATTTCGCTTCTTCTCCGAATATAAAGCTTAGCAATTACCTTCTTGATTTTACAACCTTGGTGACAATGAAGTTCGACCAGAAAGGAATACGTGATTAAATGCACAGAGGCATAGGCGGTGGAATGGGTGACCCGCAGAAGTGACGCATGTGTGTAAGAGGAGGCGTGTGAGCAGGCAAGAATCGTGATCCCAGCATGTTGCACCCACGGTCACGTAAAAACGAAAACGGGGAACTATACGCCTGACATTGAACTTCGACCAGGCACCAGACCCATACGGATATTCCAGATACTGGCGCATTCGACGGAAGCATGACGTCACGGACACGATAAGGGAGTCTGCCGTATATAAGCGCGTGCTGTGCACCGAGGAACCGCAGTGCATCATCACCATGGCCAGGGCAAACCTATTGACAACACCGTGAGGAGAAGAGTGGTGGAGTTGCAACGGGATGGACTTAGTGAACGGGAAATAAGGCGCCAACTGAACTTACCCAAGTCAACCGTCCACTGCATCATCAAACACCACCAAAATACGGGTACTACAGAGCCAGGTAAGGCCCCCGGTCGCAAACGCCTGCTGAGCGTGCGTGACCTACGGATATTTAGGCGCTATATCCAGACCAACAATCATGTTTCTGTGGCCGAATTACGACTGTGGACTAGAGAACGCTTTCACATTGAAGTGTCAACCAGAACCATTCGCCGTTACCTACAGCGATGCGGTTACCGAGTGTACAAGGCGAAACGTAAACCCTTCCTTTCCATGTTGAACAAAGGCAATCGACTACGGTGGGCACGAATGTACCGGGGATGGACATTTCGGCAGTGGAACAGGGTTTTGTGGACGGACGAATCCATTTTCAATGTTGTGTACGGGAAAATACGGAAAACAGTCATTTGTCGGAAGGAGGAACAGAATGAAGCAAAATGTTATGCACGTCGGGTACAGAAACCTGCGTCAGTGATGGTATGGGGATGCATGACGGCATCTGGGGTTGGCCCACTACACGTCCGTGAGGGCATTGTGAATGCACACGCCTATACACGCATACTGGAGCGGCATCTTCCCACGGTGCGAAGGCACCTGTTCCACAGGCGGCGTCTCATCTTTCAACACGACAATGCCAGGCCTCATACAGCGCGGCTGACAAGAGAATGGTTGACTCGCCATCACGTGCGAACTCTGCCATGGCCACCATCGAGTCCTGACCTCTCGCCCATTGAGAATGTGTGGCGTGTTCTTAAGCGACGTGTGCAACAGAGGGGACCCACGACAGTGGCTGCTCTTATCGCCTGCCTGCAGGAGAAATGGCACCGCCTCGATGTGGAATACCTTGAACGACTCGTCCGCAGCATGCCCCTACGCATTGCCACAGTTATTCGCCGACGGGGCGGCGTCACACCATGGTAAACAGGATCCCCTTTAACAGTGGTCGAACTTCAATGTCACGTGTAGATGGACGAAAATGTTTTATTTTGTGTGGACACCATACATTGCTGCGTTGCAGCGGAAATTTATGTTTTCCTTTGTTCCATGTAGCCTGCTGAATAAAATATGTTCAACATATGCATGTGTTCTCCTTCTTTCACAATGCACTCCTATATTTGTGACTGGTTGAACTTCATTGTCACTAAGGTTGTACATGAGACTATGTTTTAATGGTGTTCATAGGCAACTTACTTGGCTCTTACACGCCGATCTCCGCAAATATAAGCACCGTGTCAAAAATCTCCTGTGGGGACATTCCACAACTTCTATGTCTGAGCTCCAACTGACGTGCTGCTTTCTTCGCGTTCCTCACGTACAGTCTTGCAAGCTTACAAGTGTCGGAATTGCCCAAATATCGGGATTACCTCAAATTACCCTAATACGTATATCAGAATTCATAAATGTATAGTGGGATCCATGAGTATTACAGTGTAAATTGTCCATCACAATCTTCGTGCCCTTCATTTGACCCAATAAGAGCTTCAATCATTGAAACAAAACTCAAAACAAGCTGTTGACAACTTCTTCTCCAGCATACATAATAATCCATCGCTTAAAAACACATAGGATGTAAGAAAAAGATTAATGAAAATAGTAATGGACAATTTGCACGGTAATACTTATGGATACCACTTTACGCTGATTATTTGGCAAAAGTCATTTACGTATAGTGCTAGTTAGCTATAATTACTTAGCTCACTCTAATCTATAACCCGTTTTCTTCTTTGAACTTAAGATTTCTTTCTGTGTATTCATTGCACCACCTCTTCATTACTTTTTGACTTAAATCGAAATTCTCGTCTAATAAAAGATATATTCAACTTTATTAGAGTGCACACATACCTCATATACGAAAACAACAAGGCATGGCAGATATCCTATGCCGAGTAACACAAAAGCATCCGTAAGGTTTCCAAACCAATAACAACCTCTTTGTTAGGTATTTGGAACTTGAATTCTCTTCTTGCTGTGCTGAGAGCTCTCAACTGTGCGTCCCTCTTCCATTTGTCCTGGAAACCACCTTCGAAGCAGCGATCAGTGATTTGGCTGAAAGGATTGCTAAATGGAGAACCACGCCGCAACCAAAACACTGTGGGTAATGTGTTCATTTTGTCTTCAGTGATGTGAAACAAAGGTTTCCCATAAGAATCTAGTAGAAGAAGTTCGTATGCTATTGTTTCGGTCGTCAGAATATCACTAACAAAGCCAAAGTTTCCTATATCAAGCAGCCTTTGTAAAGGTTCCTCCTCATCCAGCCAATTCTCGTAAATCTTCCTTGAAACAGAGTCTTCCTCGTATTGAAACATTCCACGCAAGGCAGATACACCCCCATACTGCAATTCCGACTCAACCAAATCTTCCTTACTGTTGATGGGTGCATATCTGCGTGACTTTGTGACGAAACTAAAGAGAGCAGCTTGATAGCCTGTGCTCAGTATGAGAGATGCAACAACCCACAGAAAAATCACGAATTTCAGAACAGGTGAATGAGGAAAACCAGGAACAGAAATCCCCAACAAAATGGAGAGGCTGTAAAGGAATGGATACTGAAAGATAGACACATTTTCCCGTTGAAGAACACGATTGGAAAATCTCACAAGACAAGGAACAAGCATGTAGACAACAGCCAGCAATATCCATGGGAGAATTTCAAATGGGAATATTATGTTCAACCAAAATGGATATGTACCCGGCCGAGGTACAACCCAAGCATAATGCTGAAACCATCTTGATAAGACAAGGTCGTAATTGTTCAAATAATCTGTGCTTAGAACAGTAGGTATGCAGAAGGCGACATATTTACCATAATGCACATCTAGCAAAGAAGTGCCTTTGTCATAAAAGTCAGTCATGTTTAATGCTGTGGAAATTAGTTTTCCATTTGGCAATAGAGTGAAATTCATTCTTTCTGACCAAACCGTCAGAATACCTCCAACCATACCTGCAAGTTCCTTTTTGCCATTAGGCTTTTTCACACAACTAACAAATGGTTCATAATCCTGAACCTTCATGGACAAAGAGCAACGATGTAAATGTTTTACTTTATTCGGGAACAGTTCTGTCCCAGAAACAAAATTGTTTTCTTTCCAAATATTCAACACAGCTGCTTCCCCGAATTAGCTGCAGCTTGACTTCGTAAAGGGGGATTAAGTGTACACTCCATACTCTTCCACTTCTTTGTCTATGTCGCTTACTAATGAAACCACAATTATATTTACGACTCCCAGTCTCCACAAGTTACCAAACACGATTTGGGAAGTGTCTTTAGTGTAGCGTCCAGAAACAGACAGAAACAAATACTTAACGTGAGGTTTCCAAAACATAAAATTACTAATGGTAATCAGGTCTTCAAACATATTTTTCGTGTGTTTTGATATGAAAAGATAATCAACACCAGATCTTTCAAACAGCCAATTGGGTGCCAACAGATGCTCCATGATTCTGACATTCTGTATTTGCACTCTTATTATTGGCCCTGTGTGACTTGTGAGTATTTCCGTTGCAACTTTATTTGTCCCTTTTTCCTCGAATGCTACCAGTGTTCTCGTACTGCTGAAGTGGATCTCAAGAATAGTACTTATGCAACGAATCAAACTGTTCGCTGATGATTCAGATGTAATTTGAGCTACAAGATTTCCTTCTAAGCTGTGTACTAATAACGTTAAATTAATCCAAATGAACTGTAGATTCCTTGCCATCTCTGCACTAGCCCTGTAATTGAAATAATAAAAAAACTATACAAGGATCATTAAACTCGAATTTTTAAAACATTAATGTCATGAAACTGTGACACAATTTCAGAGACATTTATTAATGTGTTACATTTAACCTTTCTGAATGTTTCAAAGTTTGAATTGTTATATTAGAAATCAACTTTATACGCAAATTACTTTTAAAGACACTTTCGGACAACTTAAAATATACTTTGACAATTACGATCATTATTACAGATATTTTCGAAATTCAGAATAATATGTCCAATCCTCAGGAGCTTCATTAGTTTCATTTTTTTTCTAAATAAACCTAATGATAATTTTATTTTAATTGAATAAACTTGGTGGTTAGAAATTCATTAATTGTTCTTCTTTTATACACTGTTGGCATAAAAAGTATGTAATAAATAGGGGTGGATTTATATGCAATAAAAAAGACCAAAATATGCATGCAAATATGCTTTAAAAACAGGTAAAATACACACTTAAAATGTTCACTACAGTAATTTTGCCTGTAGTATTATATGGGTGTGAAACTTGGTCCCTTACATTGAAAGAGGAACATAAATTAAGAGTATTTGAAAATAGCAGAAGCGTGCGGTAAGGAAAGGCGGGGCAAGCGCCGCTTGCGTTGTTTTTTAAAACACTTTTGATATCTTAAGTTCGTGTTTTTCAATGCCTTTATATACCTTAAAATGGAATTTATTTACTATAAGATATTTACATTACAGAATTTTCATTTCCTCTATTTCCTGTTCTATTGGCTTGAAACATAAACCGGCTGCACCCTTGACGACGTTGGGCGATGCGGTACGACTGACCGCGTTAGAGGAAGAGGGCTGCTCGCCTTTCTCCCCGCTTTTCGAGTGACTTATGCAGTTCTTGCATGGTCACTGTCCATTCCCGTTCACGAAGAAAAAAGGCCGAGGGCAAGCAACACCAAGACCGCATCTGTCTTTGGCAAGGGTGTTGGAAAGAATTCGTCCACACTGGCCACAAGTGTTGCTAACTTCCAGAATTTTCTGTGCATCCGTAGCACCACCTAACGCGGTACGATTTTCATGTTTGAAACTCTATAGTAATTAACAAATTACATTATGAAGCTAGCCAGTGATCACCAGTCGTGTGCTATTTATAAGAAATAAAATCACAGCCGGTACTTGAACATATCCGTCATGTAGTCAGTTACTCGGAAATATGGAGGGTATGTAACACTGCAACTGCAGGTAGGGTGAAACGGAAGAAGATTGGGTGCTGGGATGCGTGTTGTTTTTTACTGTGATATTGTGCTGTGTTTTTCTGTTCTTCGTGTAGTGTTTTTGTACCTGATGTAAAAGTATGATTCTACATTGAAAATTTCCGCCATGGTTGACATACCAGACGAGCCATCGATTTGCAGTGTTGCAGGTAAGGACTTGATTATTAGGGGCCTTCTTTCAAAACCATTCACTTCGAGAACATAAGGTGAAAGGTTGGAGCTTGTGAACCATGAGCGACCGTGTCCTGAATTGTTCATAACCAAACCAGCAGAAAGATGGGAAAGTTTTCATTAGGCAGTTTAAAACATCGCAGTACAACAATATTATCTGGTTATGTGACAGCAATGATCTTAATAAATTATTTTGTTCGCCATGCGTTTTATTCAGTACAAATGTAGGACCATGGAACTCAGTGGCGTGCCCAAGTGGGGGGGGGGGGTTGATGTGGGTTTTCGCCAAGTATTCCTAAAAAAGAACGTCAAAAGTAGGAAAATATGACAAAATGAGGGCTGACTACCAAGAAAAAGTATACATAACCCCTCCCTTTCAAAAATCCTGAGCACGCCACTGATGGAACTGTACAGGCTACGGTGAGTGACTTGAGCAATTTTTATAATGCAGTGCAAAGACATGAACGTTCGCAGAATCACATCTGCGCTTGCATTCAGTAACTGAAGACAAGTCATGATTCATAATTCTAGCCAAGTAAGAAACCGAAACCCGTCCGTTTATTTAATATCAAAACTTTATGCTAATAGGATGTTTCTTATTTTCAGGGTTAAAGAAGAACGTCATTTAATTTATAGTTGCCCTCAAATGTCAGGTAAATCATAATTTTCTTCATGGTTGGAATTTAAAAGTTATATCGAAAGGCTGTTTTCCTTCTTTAAAAACCGTGCAGCGAAGATTTGATTTTACGGTATGTATGCACATCACACACTCAAGCCCGATACGTCACCATTAAGCACATTATTGTAAATGGGGATGTGTCTAGGCCTATATTATTTTTGAAATTGTTATAATTAACCGAAACGAAAAATTCACCCGTCGCTTGCCTATCACGAAAGGTCACGGCACGCCCCTGGAAAATAGGATCCTTAGGAAAATATTTGGACTTAAAAGGGATGAGGAGACAGGTGAGTGGAGAAGGTTACATAATTTAGAACTACATAATTTGTATTCATGTCCAGACATTATTAGAATAATTAAATCAAGAAGACTTAGGTGGGCAGGCCATGTGGCACGAATGGGAGAGGAAAGAGGAGTTTACAGGATTCTTGTTGGGAAACCTGATGGTAAGAGACCAGTAGGAAGGCCAAGACGAAGATGGAGTGACAACGTCGAGATGGACCTAAGGGAAATCGGTAGGGATGGAAAAGAGTATATAGATCTTGCTCAAGATAGGGACAGATGGAAGGCCTATGTTGCTGCAGCCATGAACCTTCGGGTTTAAGAAGGCTAGAGAGAGTTAACATTTTTAAAAAAGTGTTCTAAAAATTGTGTATTACAGTCTATATATGCTTTATGACTGCTCCAATACTCTCTCAATTTCTGGGGGCTTGTCACTGCTCACATAATTCAAAGATTTGAAGGCATTCCGCCTATAGCCATATTTACAGCGTAGTTAGCTGATATAATTGCTCAACATGGATAGTGGAAAATATTGCATTTCTGTCATTTGTATATTTACGGATAAAGACTGTTTACAAAGCTACTGGAGCTTTTTTTTAAGTATTGCTTCAAATAACAGGACCATCATGCACTAGATATTAACAGCTAAACAAGAGTGAAAATACCCTCCATTACATGCAAATTTTGTAAAAGAAATTAATAAAGTTGCAAAACAACTAGTTTTACGCAGTCAAAAAAATATTGAATACAGTGTAGCACAGGGTTTACAAAGCCATGAAATCTTCGTCTAAACTCCAAGGACCAATTTCCTACTGTAGTATTTGGGAATACATGGACAAAAAGTGGTAATAATTAAATAATTCAGACCAGAAAGACGCCTATTAATTCAACTAATTTTGAACACCATTGAGGATAAATGGTTGTATTCTGATTTCCAAAAAAATTGCCAGAAATTCGAAGAATGAACTAGCACCAGTAACTTTGAAAACTTTGTGCTTAGTCCTTACGGCATGTAACGCTGTTAACCTAACTAGGTAAGGAAATTGATAGTTCCTTTACCTGGCCAATCAAATTGATCATTTACCTACATTTATTTTTCTCTATCATGCTCAATGTATAAATTAATACTGTTGGCATCATGAGACAATTAGCATCTTGCTAAAGTTCAAGAACCTCAATCTATGACTATTCGTGAGATATATATGATGTACAGTGTCTCTCAAAAGTTTTAGGACAACGACATTTTAAACTAGGCAGCCCAATTTACACAAGGCGTTGGTGGGTTGCGTGTAGAGTTAGGCTCAATTTCAGGGTTGCCACATGCACAATAGATATTTGTGAAATACGCGAAAGAAATGAAAATAAGTATTATTGTATAAAATGATTAAAAATATCATTATTATATCGCAAATGACGAAATTCTTACTAAAAGAAAGAAACTAGGTCTTCTTGTTTCTCATCGCTGATGAGCCTAAGGAAAGGATAACAGGTTAGAGGAGACGAAAGGCGACAAAGGAGAGGAGAAAGAGAAAGTGAAAGGAGAAGAGGAAAAGTAGAGGAGAGAAAAAGAGAGGATAGACGAGGAGAGGAGAAGTAGTAAGAAGAAAGGAAAAAAATGGAGGAGAGATGAGGTAAATGGAGCAAAGAAGAGAGGAGAAAACCGAGAGGAGAGGAGAGGAGAGGAGGGGCGGAGAAGAGAGTAGAGTAAAAGGGAAGAACGAAAAGAAGAGGAGAAGAGTGAAGTGGAGTCGGAAATCTAAGATAGGAAAGGAGATAAGAGGAGTGGAGGAGAGTGGGATGAGACAAGACAAGATGCGAGAAAAATAGAGAAGGTGATATGAGATAAAAGCAGAGGAGAAGGAGGGGAGAAAATAATAAGAAGGATAAGAGAAAATAGAAGAGAATGGAAACGAAAGGAGAGAAGAGGTAGTTGGAGAAAATATCGTCTCGGCGTCAAGAACTGATGCATTGATCAAATTATCGATATGAAACACTCAATAACGTTTTGAAATATATTGGAGAATGTATTAGATCGGTGCCATATGCCTTTTGGCTGAGTTCAGAGCAAGATCAAATCTTTCACGTAAGATCATTGATTTTTCCTGCGATTATACCACTAAAAACATGAATGTAACTTTAATATTTATAAGAATTATCAAATTTTTCTCGATTTCTCGGTTCGTTGAAATGAAGATGTTGTAATTTAATATTTCCCCTCCCCTCATCGTTAATTCCAAACTGAATCATTCCGTTTCACACAGCGTGGACAATGAACACAATGAGATATGTCTAAAACTTACGAAAATGTTCTGCCAGCGGAGGGGTTTGAACCTACGACCTCCAGGTCAACAATCCTTAACGATAACCACTACCCCACAAGCTTTCGCTCCCGAAAACAGGTAGAAGGAGCTGACCAATGTGAAATGTAGATGCAACTCTTCTCCTCTATGTAATGTGCAAAGAATACTTGTTTGTAACAAAGAAAACTAAGGTAGAATGAATCGGCGAAAAAAATTAGCGGAGAATTGCACATGTTGAAAACTTTTCATTCGATATTTGTGGAGAGATCCTTGCATTGATCTCGAGTGGGAAAAGGGGTAAAATTAGTATATACTGAATTGCCCCAAATATAAAGAGTTATTTCATTAATATTTGTCAATGTCTTTAAAGCAGTACAGAATTATCGTTAGAGTATCATAGTTCAGGATCTTATACATGAAAATATCCCTTTGAACGTGTGTCAATTCATTTTTTATTTTCTTTATAAATTCCAGATTCAGAACAATGTAGTCACTATACACTGCTTTTACAAATAATGCCACCATGCTGTTGTTTAATAAAATAAGAATCGAAGAAAAGAGAACACCTCGTAAGGAGGATCGATCCTAGGACCACTAGCAGCCCAATCGAGAACACTAGCCACTACACCTCGCTTTTACCTTCCGTTAAAACATCAATTTTTAAATATTCTGCCCTTCCAATATTGTAGTTGTCGTTGGGTATACATGTAGTTAAACTTTTACTATAATTTTGAATTGCTTTCTTGTTGTATAGCAGTAGTGTTGCCCACGAGACGAGACTTTGGCCTGTCTCGTCTCGTGGAAATGCTGTCTCGTCTCGAAAATATTCGTTTGTCTTGGGACACATGATCAATCTCGTCTCGTCTCGAATTTTTAAAAGCCTGTCCCGTCTCGTCCCGTGGGCAACACTATATAGCAGCTATCAGCCTCCCCGATGGCGCAGTGGTAGCGTCGTTGGAGCGAATTTACAATACCGGACCCCTCCCCGATTTTTGTAATATTTCGCATGCTCACTAATTGAGGCCTTGTAATCACGGATTTGAAGTAAAAATTTGGGGGTCACGTGTAGAAATTGCAAAATATGCGAAATTGAGTGGTCCGCGATCGGCACGATTGCTTATTATTTACCGCAAAATTTTGTGTTTCCGATACTTAAAAAAAGAAATATAGCCTACATTCCTGATATTACTACGACCCCAAATTTTAAATATGCTTGCCTTGCCTACCCTAACCTAACCTTACCGAGAATGGTCAGTGGGGCTATCCGTGAATGGTTTTGCGCTAATTGTGAAAAAGAACCAATAAAAAAATCTTATTTTCGTAGCACTTTAACGGCAAACGTTCATCATCGAAGACACCATTTTCGTGTCCTGCAATTTTACGATCGATGCACTGTTGCCAAACTTACCTGCAATCAAATCAGTCCACATTCCACATGTTCTTCTACATCGTGATTGTCACTGTCACTGTCGTCTTCTTCGTCATCCTCGACGCATTTCCATGCTCTCCAAGTATGAAATCAACAGTGTGGCAACGCTGTAGACAGCGTAACTAATTGCGAACGTCAATTGTTCATATCAACAAATATGGCTACCATACTTGTATACGGAAAATCATTGCGAGAATTGAAAAGCTTATTTTACAACTACTACACGTTAATGAACAATTTCTTCACCTCACCCCAACATGTTGACCCGAGATAAATAATCGCGACTAATTATTTCGTGAGTATAAGCATAGGAATTACAGAAGAGTCCGGTATTGTAAATTCTTTCCGCGTTGCCTTGTAATCAAGGGGTCTCTGGTTCGATTCCCGGTGGAGTTACATAGTGGTTCGGATCCCACTTTAAACTGTAGGTTCAGTCACGATTAGCCTTACTGTGACGATGAAAAACGAGAATATTAGTAGTTGTGAAAATACGAGTTATTTCTTCTAACTTATTATTAGATATTATGAATGGGAATGGAAAATTAGAGGCTTGAACATTGCAGAACGATGCTCTCTTCCTGTGATACTGTAACAGACGAAATGCTTGTTTACTGACGCAAGTCTCGTGTCCAGAACAGTCTTATGAAATGTATTTGCTGTTGCGCAAGTTAACACAAAATAATTACACCGTTTGCAAATATGTTTGCGTACTGCCAAATGTGAGAAACATTATACGTAGACAGGCGAAAAATTTTATTCATGAAATCACATCACATTTGACAGTGTTTGTCAAGAGATAGTCGTGGGACACTGTGTTAAGGTGCTGGACTAAATGCTTCTTATTTTCTTCCTCGAACAACAACAATTTTTAAGGTAGAGCAACAGTAGTACTGCCCTTTCTAATTTCTTTAAAATTCTTACACATTCCTTTAATTGGGTTAAAAATAAATAAAAATATTGCTTGCATTTCTGTCATTGTCGTAGACCAGGCACGTATCCAGGATTTATTTGAGGAAGGGGCCAGACCCAAAATTATATATATATATATATATATATATATATATATATATATATATAGAGAGAGAGAGAGAGAGAGTGAGAGAGAGAGAGAGAGAGAGAGAGGGGGGGGGGAGATTACAAAACAGTTCAAATTGTGCGAGCGCCATTGAAAATTCATTATAATTCTATGTTTAGAAAACGACGGAAGAACATTGGTCGAATTTCCTTTCTTGCTCTTTTGAGAGAATACTGTATATACTTCTACAATAGCAATCGTGTTCGGAAAGGGTGAAAAAAATGACTTTGTTTTCAAAGGCAGACAAGCTTGGTAGCGTAGCTTGCTGGCGTTCAAAGTGACTCACGCTATATTAAAGGCCGCTTCTTATCGCAAAACACTGTGCGTCGATGCACAACGTCTGCACCCAGCAAGTTACAAGTGACCAGAGTCGAATTTTAAAGAGAATCTGAAGAATGATAGATTTCATCAGAGGCGACTAGGTTGGCACTAGCTTAACATGCAATAGTTTAAGTCATAATTCCTGACAAACAAAAAGCTTATTAAACATGTATTCGAATAGTAATACGTGCTTTATCCTGTAACATGTAAGATACTTATTGGGATTACAGCGTAGTAGTGGCAACAGATCCATGAAAAAATAAATAAAAGTGAATGGTTGCTTTATTATAGATAAATATTTTAAAAATATATTTTCTTCATTCCCTTTTATTTCTTATTTTAATAATAATAATAATAACAATAATAATAATAATAACCCATGGCTCCACAGTCCTGGAAGGGCCTTGACCTATCTCCCGACTGCCAGTCTCCCTCCAACAGTACTGCTTAGAGGTGTGGAGTTCTTCAACCGGTAAAGGGGTGACGTGGGATCAGCACGTCGCACCCCAGCCGTTATAGGAGATTTCCCTCACTCGTACCTCCCCAATTTCCTCACGATGGTGGGTTGCTACCGGTGCTATACCCAGGCCGAGAACTCAAAGACTGAACACAGGCGAACTCGAACCCATGACGTCCCGCAGTCGGAGTCCAAAGCACAGCGCCTTAGACCGCACAGTCAAGGAGGGGGACTTTTCTTATTTTACTTTTGGCTAATCGCGACGATGAGGATGAATAATGAATAGAGAAATAAATAAAGAAGTTCACGCACAAAGAAGAGGACGAATCTTCAAACCTCTTAGATTACGAGTTCAAGCCCTAAATATGAGGATTTTAACCTTAGACCTCAATTTCAAAATTATAAAAAAATGCCTATTTATACTAAACTTCTGATCGAGGACTAAACAGTTTGTAACTGTGAAACTACCCCTGAATGCAAATTCACATTTTTTTCATGTGAGTAAGAATTAAATGTGTGGCACACAGAGATACAGTTAATTCTGTCCTGTCCCAGCATATCTAGAGCAAAGCCACGCATAACAGAAGAGAAGGAGAGAGAGAAAAAGGGGGAAGGGGGATCGACTGGACATAGCGAAACAGTGCACGCTGCTGGGAAGGCTGGTAACTGCAGTGGCTTTCCCCCTCCACGCAATCCCGTTCCACTCACTTGTTCATCGCTGCTCAGATACTTGTTTTCGTTCACCTGCTCCAGAGATAAGTGGGACAGGGTGTAGTTCGCATATATGTAGCAAGTAAACAAACTTATCTCAGAATGAAAATTCCACCGAGTTTTAAAACTTTGCTTCAGCAATGAATGACTGGAAACGGATCACATATAATTCCCTTGCAAAAATCTAGTAGTCTAAAATTCATTTGAAGATTTGAAAGTATCTATTTACTAGATTCCAAGTTGTAAGGAACTATTTCGTAGATGTTCATGTAACCTTTATAAAATTACAAATAAATTATTCACAAACTTTGATTTACTAATACGCAGAAAGACATTCAGAGATAAATGCATCTGTATAAAGTAATTCTAGAAGTACAGAGCTATATCAGAGTATTGAACTTTTCTATTGCAGGATAACGTTTACAATATTGAGGCGAGAGAATGATTAAGAATTTTGCTCCAAGGGAAACGAAGGGCGTAGTGTATTGGTTAGAGTTCTTGAAAGCATTGATTGCGGTCCCAGGTTCGATCCTCCATATTAGAAAACATATTTCCCCTTCTATTCAACAAGAGCATGGTAACATTATTTGTAATAGTAGTGTAAAGTGGTTACATTGTTCTGCATCTGGAATTTATATATACAAAAATAGAAAATGAATTGACACACGTTCAAAGGGATATTTTCATGTATAAGATCCTGAACTATGATACTCTAACGATAATTCTGTACTGCTTTAAAGACATTGACAAATATTAATGAAATAACTCTTTATATTTGGGGCAATTCAGTATATACTAATTTTACCCCTTTTCCCACTCGAGATCAATGCAAGGATCTCTCCACAAATATCGAATGAAAAGTTTTCAACATGTGCAATTCTCCGCTAATTTTTTTCGCCGATTCATTCTACCTTAGTTTTCTTTGTTACAAACAAGTATTCTTTGCACATTACATAGAGGAGAAGAGTTGCATCTACATTTCACATTGGTCAGCTCCTTCTACCTGTTTTCGGGAGCGAAAGCTTGTGGGGTAGTGGTTATCGTTAAGGATTGTTGACCTGGGGGTCGTAGGTTCAAACCCCTCCGCTGGCAGAACATTTTCGTAAGTTTTAGACATATCTCATTGTGTTCATTGTCCACGCTGTGTGAAACGGAATGATTCAGTTTGGAATTAACGATGAGGGGAGGGGAAATATTAAATTACAACATCTTCATTTCAACGAACCGAGAAATCGAGAAAAATTTGATAATTCTTATAAATATTAAAGTTACATTCATGTTTTTAGTGGTATAATCGCAGGAAAAATCAATGATCTTACGTGAAAGATTTGATCTTGCTCTGAACTCAGCCAAAAGGCATATGGCACCGATCTAATACATTCTCCAATATATTTCAAAACGTTATTGAGTGTTTCATATCGATAATTTGATCAATGCATCAGTTCTTGACGCCGAGACGATATTTTCTCCAACTACCTCTTCTCTCCTTTCGTTTCCATTCTCTTCTATTTTCTCTTATCCTTCTTATTATTTTCTCCCCTCCTTCTCCTCTGCTTTTATCTCATATCACCTTCTCTATTTTTCTCGCATCTTGTCTTGTCTCATCCCACTCTCCTCCACTCCTCTTATCTCCTTTCCTATCTTAGATTTCCGACTCCACTTCACTCTTCTCCTCTTCTTTTCGTTCTTCCCTTTTACTCTACTCTCTTCTCCGCCCCTCCTCTCCTCTCCTCTCCTCTCGGTTTTCTCCTCTCTTCTTTGCTCCATTTACCTCATCTCTCCTCCATTTTTTTCCTTTCTTCTTACTACTTCTCCTCTCCTCGTCTATCCTCTCTTTTTCTCTCCTCTACTTTTCCTCTTCTCCTTTCACTTTCTCTTTCTCCTCTCCTTTGTCGCCTTTCGTCTCCTCTAACCTGTTATCCTTTCCTTAGGCTCATCAGCGATGAAAAACTAGAAGACCTAGTTTCTTTCTTTTAGTAAGAATTTCGTCATTTGCGATATAATAATGATATTTTTAATCATTTTATACAATAAAACTTATTTTCATTTCTTTCACGTATTTCACAAATATCTATTGTGCATGTGGCAACCCTGAAATTGAGCCTAACTCTACATGCAACCCACCAACGCCTTGTGTAAATTGGGTTGCCTAGTTTAAAATGTCGTTGTCCTAAAACTTTTGAGAGACACTGTACAGCAGGAGGATCTTATGGAGGTTATCGAGAGACAACTCTATCGCTCACCGAGAACTGAACTCTCGCAATTTCTTCAGATATGGTGACTTTGCCTGACGAGAAACTCAGTCCCTTGGTGATCAAACTCCACTTCTTCCAGAACTGAAACTCTACTTCCCCTGTGCTCTGCTATGTTTTGTCCTAACTGCGTCATCCACTTGTGATGGTGTCCACTCTGAATATAATGGAAATGTATTTTCACTGCGTTAAGAGTTTCTTTATTCTTTACACGATTTTCATTTGACAGCATGTTGAGATAACAGGTGCAATTAATGACTAATTAATTACACACAAATTGGAAGAGAATTATGCAACTGACTTTCTGTCTTTGTAACACTGCAACAGCTGTCACACAACAGACGTGTAAAATGTCAATGTTACGTGTACTAAAAATGATATAATTGAAAAATAGGACAAATGTGGACAATAGGCTTGATTTTTTAGTTCTGACGTGAAAAATCAATACCACTAAATTTGTAATCCACAAAATCTCTGGGGCATTAAAAATTTGAGATTGGAAGAGGAAAAACAGAGCCACGTATTTAATACCAGCACGCTACGACGCCAGGGGTCGCGGGTTCGAATCCCGGCCTGGGCATGGGTGTTCATTGTGAGTGTCTCTTTATACATTTCATCACTCATCCTCATCGTCGTGATTAGCGAAAATTGGCAGAAAAGCGACGCTAAATAACAATGGATTCACGATGGGTTCAAACAAGGAGATGTTTAACGCCTTTTTTTAAAATTTATCTTTAGAATGTGTGATTAAATTAGGAAGGGAGAAGAAACCACAGAAGGACTAAAATTTTTAACTCCAAATGTTTGCTTTAAGTCCACTTCTTGGAGAAAAAAAACTTAACTTGAGGAGATTACATAATACTGAACGGCAGATACAAGGAACAAGATTATGAAAAGGACGCGGTGGTGTATAGCCGGTGGGAAGTATATTTTTAACCTTACCTAAATGGTTGTGCCAGCTGGTTACATTATTAACAAGTCTCCAGTTCAACTTTATTTCTAACCTCCTTATAATCTCTCCCTGCCAAGTGTCCCCCCTCATCTCTCTCTCTCTCTCTCTCTCTCTCTCTCTGTGTGTATATATATATATATATATATATATATATATATATATATATATATATATATATATACAGGGTGTCATTTTAATGGCGCCCACGGACCACAGATTCGTATACAGGACATCGAAACAAACAACTTTTCTCAGTAACATTTTTCTTGTTGGTGCGTCGTTTCGGAGCTACAGTCGTTCAAAAAAGACCGTTTTGCCGCCTGGATGCTGGCAACCCAACACAACATTTGATCGTATCTGTGACGTCTTTTCCTGCGGCGAAACAGCGCACGGCAGGGTTGCAAGGAACACACAAATTTTGTGAAAATTTACAAACTACCAACCACATGATTAGGTGTAAAACGAAGCGAGAAACGCGTCCAGTAGACCGAACATCATAGCCTACCAGCCAGAAGATCAGCAGTCATCTCAGGGGAAGGGGGAAGTGAACCAACGATATGAGAAATGGTAAAAACGTATTCAAAATGTAGTGTCAATATCGGATTTTGTCTCAGCCTACATGTCAAATATCAACAACAATACATTTTATTGGGCTTACAGCTTAAATGTGGCTGTTTACGCCCAGCTACATGTCAAATATTTGTAAATCTCGTTGCAAGGTTGATATCTACAGGTTTGTATCCAGATGACTTGTGGTACTTTCGTGCTGATAACGGAAGTATCCGAGGTTCACGTTGTTAAATTACGGGTAAAACACGTACAGCCACAGTAACAATCTAATGATGAATCAGTAGGGAATATACTGCCCTATTCACAGTTGCTAAGTGTTTATCTATGCACCGGATACACATGTAATACAGTCGTCGGAGAGCTTGTATTACTACTACTTATATCCCTGTATTTTCAACCATTTTTGTCACTTGCCTCATAATGCCCTGAATATACAATAATATATTATGTGTTGTTTACCTTTGGAATTTTGAGTTTTCTCATTTCTATTTTGTCATCTGTTCAGTGTGTCACAGACAACTAGTATCAAAAGGACGAAATGGATAGACTTGACTTCCAAGACTTCCACTTGAATTCTATTGTCTTCCTATCATTTTTCATATAGTTTGTTTACTTACTGTTAGGTTAAAGAATGTGTTTTCTCGTTTTCTTTTACGGTACATAATGTGGCTGATTGTAGCTATGTCATTTTTCACAGAATATGAGTGCTCCTGGCAACCCTGGAACGCATCGCTTCACGACGGGATATGACGTCACGAATGCAATCAAATGTTGTGTGTGGTTGCCAGCATTCAGGCGGCAAAACGGGCTTTTTTGAACGACTGTAACGCCGAAATGATGCACCAACGAGAAAAATGTTTTTGAGAAATTTTGTTTGTTTTGATGTCCTCTGTACGTTTCCGTGGTCCGTGGGCGCCATTAAAATGACACCCTGTATATATATATATATATATATATATATATATATTATAAAGAAAGGGAGGAAAGGAGAGAGGGGGCATATATATATATATATATATATATATATATATATATATATATATATATATATACAGGGAGGTTATTTCAGTCGTTTACCGCCAGAGTGTCGGCCGTTCGGCGGACTCTTCACGCAACAGGTCCCGGCAAATTGCATTACAGGAAGTCCGTAACAGAAACCGCTTGTTTTGTAATGTTTCCACTTTTCACAATTACAGTTACAATTACAATTGAAATAAGCACGTAACTTGTCGCAAGGATGCTGGAAAAGGTGCCCTCCCAAATACAAATATTTCTGGCATCTTATTTCTGACATATAATCTTAGATTAGATTTGATTTTGATTTGATTTGATTTGATTTAGTTTATTTTACTTCGGTTTTTTGTGCCTCTTGGCTAATTTGCGAAGATGGGGATGAGTGATGAAATGATAAAATTGATGAATGGACATTCACAAACAACCAAGCCCGACCGGGATTCGAACCCGGGACCCTTCGCGTCGCAGCGCGATGTGCTAACCACTCGGCCAGAGGGTCGGGCCATCTTAGATTAGACATCTCTACTTTATCCTCAGTTGTCGCGACAGCGCCGGCAGCTTATCGGGGAGTTGTCAGCAGCGAGAGGGCGCTTCATACTGCACGTGTCGGCAGTGATGCCAACCTTAGGGACATGTCCCTAGGCATAGGGACTTTTCACTGTATTTCGCCCGCTTAGGGACGTAGGGACAGATTTTGCCAAATGAGGGAAAACGTAGGTACTTTTTTCAATCTTGGAAAATGACATTTTATGGATTAGTTTTTCTGGATACTTTAGCGAGGAGGAGAAAAAAGACCTAATTAACAATTCTCCATCAGAATTTTGGAATTTGTTATCGGTTGCCAAGAACTTTCAAGACAAGTTCTTTTTTGAAAACATTTCCACTCTCGTGAAAATAGTGCTAACATTGCTGCATTCTAACGGAAAGAATATTTTTATTGTTAAGTGATACAAAAACAAAAAAGGGAAATAAAATGGGACCAAAATTGTAAAAGACTGCAGGAAATACAGCATATATCACCAACCAACATCTATCTCTTCACAGCAGCAGCATGTATGACTTCAAATAACATAATCAACAGTAAACAACTCAACGTTATTCATTAGGGGTGTGCGGGATACCGAAAAGTCAGGACCGGGATCTGGAAAAAAAAAATTCCCGTCCCAATCCCGACTTCGGGAAATGACTTCCCGACTTTTCGGGATCCCGAGCAGTCGGGAAATACCGAATGGTCACTTTAAGGAGTCGTTAATTCTCGACGTTTTCTGCATTGTAAGTTTCTGGAACTTATCGGAAATTGTAAGTTTTTATTCTATAAATGCAAAAACAATCACTTAAAGTGAAAATGACATGTAGAATTCGAGATTTCCAGTGCTTCGGGAAATTTCGAACATTTCCCGTCCCGAAAATTTTCCGACTTGGTCGGGAAATTGCAAATTTTTCAGTCCCGAATGTCGGGATTTTAAAAAATTATCGTCCCGATCCCGTCCCGACCCAAAACATTCTGTCCCTCACACCACTATTATTCATTAAGGCAAGAATTTACAATACCGGACCCTTCTGTAATTTCTATGCTACGTCTTATACTCACGAAATAATTAGTCGTGATGATTTATCTCAAGTTAACATGTTGGGGTGAGGTGAAAAAATTGTTCATTAACGTGTAGTTCGCCGGCGATTGTCTCGCATGAATATCTTCAGCTCCGCATCGGACACCGTGTCTGCCAGAGCATTTAGTTTATCAAAATGTGGACTCCTTAGCAGATTGTAGACGTCCGTGTGGGGAAGTTCCCGCCTCGCTGCGATGATACTTTCGTCCGAAGCTTGGCAGAAAAATACCTTGTGCTCTGGGGTGTCGATTTCCGTCGTGCAGGACCTGCAAAAATCGTTGTCTCGTCTCTCCGTTTTTAAAAGATGGGTGCCGTATGGGCCGTGGCCAGTGAGAAAATGGATCAAGCCCTTTGAGAACCGCTTGTTTTTATGCACCAAAGGCTCGTTCGTGTTCGGCATGAACTGGTAGTGTCTCCTACCCTTCTCGGAAGAGCTCCATTCCCTCTGCCAATCCTCTCTCACTCTTTGCTTTATGTCGCGGAATGTTGGGTAGAAGTTTCCTAGCATCTCGGTTATCTTTCTTTCGTTACCCTTCCTGAAAAAGTAGGAAAGAGCCAGGAGCTTTATAATGTAATCTAACGGCAAGGTGACCGTTACTGTGAGCAAGGCTTCGGTAGATGTTGTTCTGAACGCCCCGGTTAGCCTGAGCCGAACCTTTCTCTGCGACGATCTGAGTCTATGCACGTATGTCGATTTCCCCAGGGATGTCGATGCCCACGCAGATGCACCATACGATACTACCGAGTCATAAATTGAGACCAAGTACGTTTTCCAGGTTGAGGGTGGCAGATGGAATTTGTTGGAGGCTATCGTGGCCACCTTGTTCATTATTAGTTCTGCTTTAGAGGTAATGGTTTCGAGGTGCCTCTTGAAAAGCAGCCCCTCGTAAAGAGTGACTCCGAGATATTTTACTTCCTTCACTCTTTTGATGGAATTATTATTTATTTTAATTGTAGGGTTTCTGTTAAAACTTAATTTTCCTTTTAATAGAACATAGTTGGTTTTATTCGCAGAAAGATCCAATTTGGCTTTGTTACACCATTGCGTTAATCTATTAAGAGCAGTAGAAGTGCGTGATTCAATCTCCCGTCTGGAATTTCCAGTTATCACCAGCAATAAGTCATCTGCATACGCAATACACTTGTGTACTACCTGTAGGCCCTTCATGAGTTGGAGGCATGGTTCGATGAAAAATGCAAACCCTCCCTAAAATGACCCCCAATTATTATTTTTGAGAGCGTAAAGTTCTAAATATAGGAAAAGTCTTATTGTGTATCTCGCCTCCTAGAACGCAGCTACTATCCCAGACCCTCCAGAAAAAAAATTGTGCGTGCGCCAGTGTATGTTTAGGAGGAAGGAGCAAGGGAACTGTTGCGATTTTCTCCTGTAATTCCAACTTCTATACATTCGACACGCAAAGTCACCCTACCCTCCCTCCTGAGATAAATTGATACTGCTCTCACTACATTATTTTTAATCCTTGTAATGTAGAGAACATAATCCAAGTTGATCGTTAAGGAGGCAGGGCAGGGGTATCCCCTCCTTTTTATTTCATAAATACCATTTTACTACATCTTGGAAAAAGGAAAATGACCCTGACCCCCTCTGGGAATAATTTATATTTCACTTTTATTCCTTACAATATATGGAACATTATCAAAACTGGAAAGTTGATCGCTGAATAGGCAAGGGTGGTGGAATCACATGCTATATTTTTCAGTAATAGCATTTCCTGCACCTTGCACCAAGCAGAATGCTCCTGGCCCCGCCAGAGATAAATTCTATGGTATTCGGGAAAATGCTCTTATGTCACAAACTGCGATCTTATGTTGCTTTCATTCACACACAATCAATGAAAGAAAATATTATAAGTATAATTTTATATTGGGTGTATATTTTATTGCATATTGTATTGTATATATTATATACTAGCTGATTACCCGACGTTGCCCGGGTGTTTATTTATTGAAATCTTGTATTAGACAAGAAAATAATGAATTGTAACTATAGTGTAAAATGTAACTAATTTTAAATGTGATCGTGGTTAGCTTAGCGACTCCGACAACTATGGATTCGACACTAATCTAGGTTATTTGTGGCATTTTATTTTTCACCCCCTCTCACCCCCCATGCCGATAGGTGATGAACTTGGACTTGAACCACGAAGTGTCACGAAAACTATGGATTCGATTCGCAACACAGCCTGAATGTTAGACAACCCGAGAAACACTATCGTTGTGCGGATTACATAGAGTCACGGATGTCTGTTTGTGCGGAATTTAATATCGGTGGATCTCGATTATTTTTACATGTCACCTCTTCCCATCCCACCCTCGGGTGTCAGAGGTGTCTTACCCCAAAATATTATTTCCAGATTGCAAGTGCTACGTGTACCAAGTTTGGTTGAAATTGCTCCAGGCGTTCGAGAGTTATGCCGGAACAAACAAATATACTATACCCCCCCCCCCACACACACACATACATACATTTTTATATATATAGAAGTTATTATTGTAGATCTGCATATTTACTATTCATAACTATTTACACCTAAAAATACACAAAAAATGTCGTTGTAGAAATTTTTTGAAACTGTCTTGTATAGCCCAACAATATGGTTTTGAATTTTTTAATTGCGCTCTTTGTTTATTTGTTATTGTTTTTTTCAATATAAAAAAACAGCACATTGTAAATTGTTAACAGGTGATACTTTATTTCAATAAATCATATCACATATAACTTAAAAATTGGTAGATGTGAGACAATGAAGACTTCACTTGGACAAACTTGAGACAAACACACATATCTTAGTAAAGTTGTAGAAAGTGAAATCATGTACAGGACATTTCAATAAGTTGTATAGATGAAGATTTAAGATGGATGGTATCCGGTGACTCCGTCAGGCAAAATCAAGACACTGACTATGACATCTTCAGTCAGTACATCATTCGATTACTCTGCAACGAGATAGAACAAAACCAATAATAGCTCAGGTCAGCTAACGACAGACCAGGTTTAATGTATATCAAAGAGCTTATACGCACTTTGATGTACATATGCCAGAAGCGTGCGGTAAGGAAAGGCGGGGCAAGTGCCGCTTGCGTTCTTTTTTAAAACACTTTTGATATTTAAAGTTCGTGTTTTTCAATGCCTCTATACACATTAGAATGGAATTTATTTACTATAAGATATTTACATTGCAGAATTTTCATTTCCTCTATTTTCTGTTCTTTTGGCTTGAAACATAAACCGGCTACAACCTTGACGACGTTGGGCGATGCGCCACGATTGACCGCGTTTAGAAGAAGAGGACTGCTCGCCTTTCTCCCCGCTTTTCGAGTGACTTATGCAGTTCTTGCATGGACACTGTCAATCCCCGTTTACGAAGAAAAAAGGCCGAGGGCAAGCAACATCAAGACCGCATCTGTCTTTGGCAAGGGTGTTGGAAAGAATTCGTCCACACGGCCACAAGTGTTGCTAACTTCCAGAATTTTCTGTGCATCCGTAGTACCACCTAACGTGGTACGATTTTCATGTTTGATACTCTATAGTAATCAACAAATTACATTATGAAGTTAGCCAGTGATCTCAAGTCGTATGCTATTTATAAGAAATGAAATCACAGCCGGTACTTGAACATATTCGTCATGTGGTCGGTTACTCGGAAATATGGAGGGTATGTAACACTGCAGGTTATGGTGAAAAGGAAGGTTAATTTAGAAGCGTGGGTGCTGCTGTTGCATTTGTTTTTTACTGTGATATTGTGATGTTTTTTTCTGTTCTTTGTGTCGTGTTTTTGTACCTGGTGTAAAATTACATTGAAACTTTCCGCCAGGGTTGACATACCAGAAGAGCCATCAATTTGCAGTGCTGCAGGTAAGGCCTTAATTAGGGACCTTCTTTCAAAACCATTCAGTTCGAGAACATATGGTGTAAAGTTGGAGCTTGTGATTGTGAGTCGAGCGACCGTGTCCTGAACTGTGCACAACCAAACCAACTAAGAAAGATGGGAAAGTTTTCATTAGGCAGTTTAAAACATCTCAGTACAACAATATTATGTGGTAGCAACGATCTTAATACATTATTTTGTTGGCCATGTGTTTAGGAACAAGCTACAGTGACTTGAGCAATTTTTATAATGCAGTGCAAAGACATGAACGTTCCCAGAATCACATCTGCGCTTGCATCCAACTGAAGACAAGTCATGATTCATAATTCTAGCCAAGTAAGAAACCGAAACCCGTCCGTTTATTTAAGATCGAAACTTTATGCTAATAGGATGTTTATTATTTTTAGGGTTAAAAAAGAACGTAATTTAATTTACAGTTGCCCTCAAATATCAAGTAAATCATTATTTTCTTCATGGTTGAAATTTACAAGTTTATATCGAGAGGCTTTTTTCTTCTTTATAAACCTGCAGCGAAGATTTGATTTTACGGTATGTATGCACTTCACACACTCAAGCCCGATACTTCACCATTATGCACATTATTGTAGATAGGGATGTGTGTAGGCTTATATTATATTTGAAATTGTTATAATTAACCAAAACGAAAAATTAACCCATCGCTTGCCTATCACGAAAGGTCACGGCACGTCCCTGACATATGCATATGAAGGCACGAGGCTAACAACAACTTGTGCATAGCTCCCGTCCCCTTTCACTGATTGCAGACCTTATATCATAAGTTTTACGTCAGATCATATTAATAATTCAAGTTTACTTTTAACAATACATATACGTAAGATGCAAGTTTTATGCTGTTATAACAATTTTAATTACGGCCAGGCACGTATCTAGAATTACATTTCTTTATTCTAATAATAATAATAATAATAATAATAATAATAATAATAATAATAAAGGTTATAATTAATGGGTTAGTGTTATTGATGACAATAATAATATTGATAAATATGTCTATTATTATTATCATTATTATTATTAGATGAATATGTAGAAAGACGATGTAAGAATAGATAAAGAGCTTGTATTCATTATCAAGCTGAGTCTAGTTAAGACTACTAAAATTTGTGTAAGTCTTACCAAAGAAATTCGTGTCAAAAAAATTTAAATGGATTATTTATTGAATCTCTTAAAAAGTTGTTAGGTTCATTTGATGAAAAGTAAAAGTCCCTGATCCTTGTTTTATGCATATTATTATTGGTAATAGTGCACTTTGAACGTACTTCCCTTCATGTAAGTTCTGCGGAAATAAATCAACATCATATTATACAACAATAAACAATTTGGTTAGTTAATTTTGGCCTTGGTAAGTCTTTGTCCTGGGGGTCCCCTCTAAATACGTTCTTGGTCACGGTTAGTTATTTGTAATATTATGATTACCTTCAATTATCTCATACTTCCGGTTAACTCGGACGAAGTCTCCCTCCAAATACAGGCCTGACGAACAATCAGAATAGTATATTTTTTTGTGTGTTTGCAAGATATGCTTGTAACTTCGGCGAGCAAATTGTCAAGTTATAACGCTACGCTCATCTTCAAGGAGTTAAGTGAAGATAGCTGAGTGAACGTTGCTATCATCTCATCTGACTCCTTGAAGACAAACGAAGTGATTGTCTGGAAATGGACTGACTGTTCTGTTCACTGCGGTTTAGAGCTTACAATCAATTCCAGAAATTAGCTTGGTCATAACCGGAGGATTTTTTGGGGGGGAGGGTAAAATTTTCTGGATCCCCATAAGTTGTGGAGATATTGATGATGGGTGCCGAAAGACTCGTGACTACAGAAAATTCAAATCATTTCTACATACCTGACATTCCTCGTAAATCGTGGAGGACCATAGCGAGTTGTTGGGACGGAGAGAACATTTACTTCAGGGCCAACCACCTCTGATGTATCTATACCGATGCCTTCATCGACGTTGACATGTCCAGGTTCCTCGAATGCAGCAGGGAATCCATACCTGGTTGGCGGCGGTGGTGGAGGTGCATGGTAGACTCGAACTGGTGCTGGTGGCGGTGCGTGGTACACTAGAACTGGTGGAGGTGGAGCGTGGTAGACTCGAACTGGTGCTGGTGCAGGAGGTGGTGGCGGTGGGGGTGGGGGTGGCGGTGGGGGTGGGGGTGGCGGTGGGGGTGGGGGTGCGTGGTAGACTAGAACTGGTGCTGGTGCAGGAGGTGGTGGCGGTGGGGGTGCGTGGTAGACTAGAACTGGTGCTGGTGCAGGAGGTGGTGGGGGCGGGGGTGGAGGTGGGGGTGGCGGTGCGTGGTAGACTGGAACTGGTGCTGGTGGTGGTACGTGAAGGACTGGTGGTGCTCCGTACACTGGAGCTGGTTTGAACACTACAGGAGGGGGAGGATATGAGTGTAAAAGAGCAGGGAAAGTTGAAGTTACTTCGGCATTCACCAATGCCGTACAAACGGCGAAGAAGAAAAGTACCTGGAAGTGAATAAGAAGAAATCACTCTCTCTTGTCACTTTCCTCAATACAATATAAACCATTTTTAACATAGATGCAGAAACTTACTTCGTTACTTATCGACCAAAACGACATGCAAAAAGATGAAGAAAGTTTAATGAAGAGTATTTCTCCTCACAGTCGAACGTACAAGGAAACAGCAACTTAAAATTACTAGTACCCTAGCAAATACCTTAGTAATATCTGGAAAAAATACAAGTACTCCATATCTGTATGACTACTTCAAGAAGCTTTCCTGGTTGAAAATTAAAAAGTTATTTAGAGCTTCTTTCTGTTCTTCTCATTCTTATCCATGCATATTTCTTTGAATGTTTGTAAAAATTGTTCTATTCTAGCACGTAATATTAAATTGTACATTCTGCACTGCGTAATGCATTTTTTCTTTATTTATGTTCAAGAGAGCACCCACCTCTTCTATCCTCAACAAATTTATATTTGGCGATGGTGAGGACCGAGCCTAGGACGAACATGTGAACGTACGTTAACTATTACACAGCACAACATGTTTATAATAAATCACAGGTTCTGGACTCGGGACCAAGGCGAAAAAGTACCATTGCGTTATCGGCTCAATTGATTTTAATCTGGAATGAATTAGCATATCTATTTTTGTAATTGTAAGTTGCTTTCTTGTACCCTTTGGCTAATCGTGGCGATAAATATAATAACAGATAGTATTTCAGTAAGAATATACTAGATATCCATTGAGCTTAATGAGGTGTTAAGAGTATTCTATAGGATGCGAAGTTTTAATTTTTCTCTCTAGAAATGTACAGTGGGATCCATGAGTATTACCGTGTAAATTGTCCACCACCGTGTTCGTGCACTTTATTTGTCCCAATAAGAGCTTCAAGAATTAAACGAAATCTCAAACAAGATGTTGACAACTTCTGCACCAACATACATAAAAATCCATCGCTTAAAAACATATAGGATGTAAGAGAAAAATTAATGAAAATAGCCATGGACAATTTGCACGGTAATTCTCATGGATCCCACTGTACAAGATAATAAAGTTTCTCGCATACATGATTAATGATGTTTGAAGTTTGTTTGGGTCTAGTTTATTCGCAAATAGGTTAATTTGGACTGGACCTACTGTTAAAAGTGGGATCCGAACTGTCATATTCCTCCACCAAGTATCGAGCCCAGGATCCATTTGATTACAGTGAGACGACGTTACTACTATACAACTGTTACTATACCCACTTTTACAATAAAAGAAGAAATATCCTCCTAAACGAAGAGATCAGTGATGTGCCGTAGACTATAAGTTTACCTCTACATGCGTTGTCTACATGTAATCTACGCGTAGATTACATTGGCTGTAGTTTACATACACTACGTTGAAAATATAAACTACACTAAAAAAAGTGGAATTTGCAATCATATCATATTTGTTCCCATTGAGCTGACAAGAATCTTATTTACAACAAAAATTATTTTCATTCTCTATCATCAACTGTAGCGGAAAGCTAAATTGTATTTAAACAACAGATGGCAGTCGTGAGGCAAACTTAAGGCTCCTTCATACATTGACGAAAACGCGCAGTGCAGACGTTCCGTTTTAAACAGATTTTTCAGTTACGAGAAAAGATAAGATCTCGGGGTTTGTTTTCTCTCCTTCAGAAAATATGGCTGCGTGATTCCTACAAAGCAGAAATTTTAAAAAAGACCCTGCTTAATAAGTAAATTGGGCATAAAAATGGGGAAAACCGTAATTTTCACATGCAATTATCTCGTTAACCACACAAGCTTATGGAAAACTGTTTTGTTGGGGACGTGCAATGTTCATTGTACTTGACATTAACATCATCACTGCAGAAGTCAGTTTTCCTATTTTGAGACTGTTTGAGGAAAACGAAACCCTTGCAATACGTAAAAGTGTCCCTGCACTGTGGCGACACCTCGTGCAGATAGTTAGAAGCGTTCTAAACCCCACCCACAGTAGAACGCGGAGGGATACAACAAAATAGCTCGTGAAGACAAAACACGATCGCAAGTGGCAGGGAAGTGTGCATACGTCAACTGGACGTGTTCAATTGCAAGATATGGGTGACGGCAGAAAGTGTGTTTGGCGTAAGATGTGGGCTCCGAGAAAATCGTCTGCTGCAGAAACAACAATGAAGTTTCAAGCGCTACAAAATCGCCGGCAAAATAACTACACAGACGTTCACGTATTGTGGAAGGGTTCAGAATGAATAATACCTATCCGTTTATTTATCGCTTTCCATTAGACGTTTACATTGTACGTACGTAAACCAGTAACGTTATTTTGAGTAATTCAATTAAATCTGTCTCCTTGGCAAATATTACGCTATAATACGTAGAACAAGTTTGCTGGGGGTCCGGACCCTCCCCGAAAGGACTATGCAGTACTAAAATTAAATAATGTAAATATACTCCTTTAGCAATTTTTTCATATTCGATGGATAATTTCCTCTGAACGCGTATTGGAATGGAAGGATTATAGCTATAAATATAATACGGCTTTGAAGTATAGCACCTGAAATACTTATCAAGTACTACTATTTTTACTCTGAATATATTGGAAGGCAATGATTAGGATTGACATCATACGGCTTTGAAAGACATAAAGTATTTATTTAGGGCAAACGAAAAGATTACCAAGTAATAAAATAATAACAATACTCGTTTAGCATTAGTGAATTTATTGGATGGCAAGGATTATATTGGGATCGTACGGCTTTGAATGATATTAGAAAGAAGGTTTATGCATACTACAACTAATAACAATATGTATACAATATTAAACAGAAACTTCACTGTATCTAACATTTATTTCGTTATGCAATAGTATTCAATTCTTCTTCTATTTTACATTAATTTAATTGCGAGGCACTTGTTCTTATGTAAATGTTTCTACTTTTAACTACAGGTAAACTACAGAATGAATATACACTGTTTGCCTCTTTACCTAGTCACGTAATAATAATTATTAATTTATATATTGAAATTAGTATTACTTTAATTCAATTAAAATATTATTATTATTATTATTATTTGTAGACATTTCGTTCATACCCCCCCCCGAAACATTTCTGGATATGCCACTGATTGTGCAGAATTTTCTTTGTTCCACTTCGAAACGGTTTATTACGAGGTGTAAGAGCTATCACGAACACAACACAGCGAGCGAAAATAAAACTACACAAACAAACGCACCCAGATGAAATATCACAGCATTCGATGACCAGATATTTGTTGACCAAAAAGAGTATAGTCTATAGGTTGAAGGTGTGCATGCACAAAACAAAAAGAAAACTAAAATAAGGGTGGCTATTTGTTATTGCTTCTATTATAGCCCCTATAAAATAGGCCTACACTCTACAGATTTAAATATTATGGGTCCAATGTAATTAGCTAATTTCAAATACTTTCTCACCAATGACACCATCGTTCATACTTCTGGGATGATTTTGCTTTCTTGAGTATGTTTAAGTCGTCCTTTATTGCCAGTCCAAACTCTTCACAGGTCATGTCCACATTGATTTCACTTCCATTACTTGTTCGAGTGTTGACACCAGGAGTGTACTTTTTTCCTCTCGCCAATAAGTTTTAATAACACTGAAGAGTCTTTCACAACCAACATCTGTACCAGGCAGAGTAAACAAGAATTTTATAAGAGGCACAATCACTTTTAAATTTGACCCAGCCTGTACTAAATCTTTGCACACTGACCTCCACCTCCACATCATTGATTCTTTTCTTTCCCCCCCAATCTTCAAGATGTTTTTCAACGGCTTTTGAAATTACACAGTAAGTTTCAAAAATATCATTATTAGGGCTGAGCCGATACCGATGTATCGGTATCGGAAAGTATCGGTTGGGATTCAGCTACCGATACCAGCCGATACTTTCCGGCATTTTGGTCTTTCACGGGGTCCGCAAAAATCCCGTGCGACTTCTTGACAGTCTTACTTATCCTGAAAATTATGCAAAATTAAAACTTCCTTTTTATTTTACACTATCGGTGGGAATTGATAAGAGAATCGGTTCAAAATGGTACCGGCTCAGCCCTAATCATTATCATTAAATTCCAATGAATTTGAAATATGTTTTGCTTGTTGATGGAATATGAAAATGACTCTTGAAATTGTTCATAGGAAAGTCTTGAGTTAAGGAGTAAATACTTCAGTTTGTTGACATCTTGACGTTTTCCGTTCTGTGGATTTTAAGGCATTTTTACGCGTAAAATAATGAATGAAATTAAATAGCAAGGAAAAGAGTATATTTGGGGATTTTTGCAAATTGAAAAGAGTATAGAGTATATGAACCTCTAAAAGAGTATAATACTCTTAAAAAGAGTATGTTTGGTCTGGTCTGGTCAATGAACCTGTTGTGATCACTGACTGGGCAAGCTGAAGAAATGTTTAATTCGTGCTCTGTTTTAAACTAATTAGTGTCACATCCAGCGAAAATATAAACAGTTCATATTACTAGATTACTATTGTTAATAAATGTTATAATAAAAATAATGTATTGCCGGTCCCCGTGGCGGAGTGGTTAGCACATCGCGCTACGACGCCAGGGTTCCCGGGTTGGAATCCTGGCCTGGGCATGGTTGTATGTGAGTGTTCATTCATCAATTTCATCATATCACCACTCATCACCATCTTCGCAAATTAGCCAAAAGTGGAACAAAAGGCGAAGCAAATCAATCAATCAATCAAAAAACAATGTATTGTTTTTATTACTATAAATACTAAAATCTAAACAAACTTGAAACACCTCGCGACAAAATTCTGCGTAAGCCAATTATAGTTACAAAAATTGTAATTTCTATTTAGGAACTGTAGGTACAAAATAGGAACAGTTTTCGGTTTTCCTTTCATTGCTCTTTATGGAAGATTAAAAAGAGAAAGAGAGAGAGAGAGAGAGAGAGAGAGAGAGAGAGAGAGAGAGAGAGAGAGAGAAAGTGCCTATTCCCCTTCCTGCCTCTCCCACATAATGATATAGCCAAGATTCAAGACATGAAAGCGCGGCTGTGATTACTATCTTCCATTTCATAAATGTTTTAAGAATCTTTTGTCATCAAATTACGGTTTTACTATCCATGAAAAATTGGTTACGTGTTAAAAGAACGATAATTCATGTGCTTTCTTCGCTCGCCTGCCCGCCAGATTGTCAACTGCTTCACAACAAACAAATTCTCCTCCTTCCACCCTTGCAAGCGATTGTGTAAGTTTACCCTCAGGTACCCCACCCCACCCCAACTGCTCTCCCGTCAGCCGCGAACAGTAAACAACGAATGACTACCTTCAACGATCTCATATGAAGATCTGTTTCCATGTGTAGGTAATCTTTTATACTTTTTTAAAATCATTTCGCTGTTTCTTTAACATAACTTGTGTAGGTTCGTTAGGGACTATTTACTGCGTCGGAGCTCTACGAGGCAGTAGAAGCTGAGACCCAAGAGAACTGTGAAGACTGCCAATCTCGTGACGTACTCCGTTACGTCAGAGATACGTACAGAGTAAGCCACGCAAAAACCAACCCATATGACCCTCCTTTTTTCTTCTTCTTCCTCAGATTCGACTTTCGTCAAATGTATGAAGGAGCCTTAAGGTGTTCACCATAAAACACTATAATATTTTCCATGTTGTGTTTTTTCCTCATTCATAAATTGTTCGTAATTGTAACGAAGAGTACACAAGTTACTTTTCACACTTCAACAATTGATACGTTGTATAATTGTTATACTGCTATAGCACCCTTGGTTAAGCTAGCGCCTTCTGCCGTATTGTTTACATAGATTACGTTATAAAAATAGTCTGCACGTAAGACTATCGTTGTTTACACATCACTGGATGCATTTTAACATTTTGCTATGTGGTAATCAAATATGAGAAAGGACCCCTTGCGAGGGAAGATATAAATTTTAAAAATTAGTTTCAAATGTAATATATGAATTTTGTATAAGTGTCTTAATAATTCATATGAAATGTTCAGTTATGGTTAATTATCATTAGGTGCGAACAATTCCCCTACCTTCCCCTAAATCAAACCTTATGTAGATTTGAGCGCGACAAATACTTACAGATCTCATGGTGAGTGTTGTATCCAATGCAACACGTTTGGAGAACTGTGACAAATCTCTGGAAAGTAAGGATTTTTATACTCAAGAATATCGCCTACCCCGTCTCTTTTGTTTTCAACAACAGTATTTTCACTTTCGTTCGATCCCAAAGCTCGTAGCTTCCATAACGGGTAGCCAAAACGGGTTCTCCCAGAAGTGGAAGCGACAACAGTTTTCGGCAAGCTCTGCTGTTGTTCTCCGAAACATGATGTTTGATATTTTCGGTCTCTGCTAGCTTTCAGAACGTTCGACTACACCGAAACAGGAACATCGTCTTCGGCAGATGTGGAAGTTGAAATGTACTGATAAACAACGCTGGGCCTTTCCATTTCAGAAAACTCGATCGCTTGGGTCTTAGTACAGGCGTTACGGAGAGCAGGACCGGTGGAGGGACAACTCGGGCACTAACCCGAGGGGTTGTGTACGGTTTATTTCGAGTTTAAGGGCCCTGGTGCTTCCAATTAAACAACTAATCTGAGTTTTCCTTACCTTCATGAATTTCTTTGACCAGTGTTGATTATTGGTTGGTTGATTTGCTTTTTTTTACTTCGCTTTTTGTGCCACTTTTGGCTAATTTGCGAAGATGGGGATGAGTGATGATATGATGAAATTGATGAATGGGCAATCACAAACATCCATGCCCAGGCCAGGATTCGAACCCGGCCCCTGGCATCGTAGCGCTAATCACACCGCCACGGGGGGCGGTGACCAGTGTTGAATCCACCTACTTCCTCCGGGAGGATATCAACCTTCACAAGAGGGATTATCATAGGCATCAAAGTATAATGCTAATAAAATAATACTCATATTTTTACAATGTCCCTTACCTCTGATCAGGGGCGCCGACTTGTCAAAATTATTGGGGGGGCTCTGATCACTGAAATAAATGAATGAATGACTCACTCACTCCCTTTTTTTAAAAATAAAAATTACGTCCTCGTATAGCAGTTTTTAAACAGCTATTATATTCCTCATGCAAATGAAATGTAACAGGAAAAACATTTAGAAAATGTTTCAAAGTCTCTTTATGTCTTTTGTGTCTGCTCATTTGTTTTTTAGATAAAAATTAACATTTTTATTGAAAAGTATGTATTTACATTAAGAGACCAACCTAACAGTTTTATGCTGGCCTCGGTAGCCGAGCATGTTGGATGGTCGACTCAACTTGCTTTGATCCAGAGGTCTCGGGTTCGAGTCCCGGCGAGGACATGGGTGTGTTTTAATGTCCGCAACAGACATGTGATGGGTTGAAAATAATGAATATTTAACAGTTTTATTTAATTATTTACATAAATGCTAACACAAATCGCAGGAAAATAGTTTTACTTGTTTGTTCTTGCTACAATATATTACTTTTTAAATTTAATTTTGCAATAATAAAAAAAATAGCATGTACACTAAGATGTAAAGTGACATAAACAACAAAAACATATGAACATGATTTAAAAATAAAGCAAAAGTTGCTCTACGCAGTGGGTTATTTTTTATGAACTCATCAACGAGCGGTCTCAGGTCCAAATTATCAAGCACAGTTTGATGTATGTGGAGTACTCGTACCGCCAAGCTGCTTAGTCTCATTGTAGATCTCAAATATGTCTTTAGTCGGCTAATAGCACTGAATGACCTTTCGGCTGTGGCTGTCGTCACTGGCACAGTGCGGAGGACCATCATGAATTTGGCTCCTGGAGGGTGGTATCTTGCAAAAGAAACTTCCTTATGTCACGCATTGTAGTTAGAACCACTTTCTTCTGTTTGGCGATATCACCAAGCATGGACGGACATGTGTAAGGAGAGCCTATCGGCATCCAAATCTTGCCGAAAGAATTCTCGCGTTTGCTGAAAGTTTGTTGTGCAACTGTTCACAGATGAGATGCATTCTTTCTCTACGGCTGTTACTTTTTGTAGTCCTGTACATTCATGTCCTTGTTTAACACATGATTTTGCTGTGTCACACACGTCAGTGTATATTGATTTATAATGCTATTTTGGAGTGTAGAACTTGTGATGTTTGGCAGCATCAGGATTTTCAAGTCTCTTAGGGACGTGACGTTGCCGGGGCAATTCTGGCTCATCAACGAGGCTTGATTTGCCCTCTGTGCATTTCAGCCAGAACTGCTCAAAACCCATTCGCTTTTCTTGAAAGATGTCAGTCAAGTATTTTAGTTTTGATTCCACTTCTGTAGCACCAATGCGTGGAAACTGAATCTTACAGTTTACCTCTTCTATTGGACCCATCACATGGCAGTAGAGGGAGAGAAAGAAAAATGTCTTGAAGTGAAGCATTGTCTCCAGGTATCCAGCACATTTTGATGCTGCGTCAGTAGAATCTTCTTCAGAAAATTTCTCAAGAAATTTGAGAAGGTTTTCATAGTTCCTTAAGATCTGTTGCATACTGGAGGCTCTCAATGTCCACCGACGAGGGCAAAGTGGACGCAGTCCAGTATGGCCAGCCTTGTCATTCACATCAATAATATTCGTAAATATTTGCATTCTTTTAGGGGATTCCCAAACAGTCTTTAACAAGTCGTTGGCTAAATTCATTATGTCTCTGATTAATATATGTAAAATAGTAAATAATAATTATATACTTAGTATATAGTAATTAAGTCATGTGTTTTGCTGTCTCCGGTCATAGCCCCCCCAAAGTTGATGGTTTAGCGGTCTCAGCCCCCAAAGTTGATGGTCTAGAACATTTCAAATATGTATTTAAAGTTAAGTTCATGTGGCACAATTCAGAATAAACTTTACAAGAGAAGAAAAATAATACATTAGATCCTCTTATCAAAATTATTTGGGGGCTCTGCCTTCACATCATTAACATTGGGGGCCTCTGCCCCCACATAATTAACATTGGGGGGGCTCGAGCCCCCCTAAGCCCCATGGAGTCGGCGCCTATGCCTCTGATAGGCAATTAAATTAAGTGTAATTAGGTATAATTAACTACGAAAAAGTACGTTCTACATTAAATTAAAGTGAATAGAAGAAATCGAAAGTCAACCTGGTTGCCACTTAGCTACTGTCTGAATGCTCTGCCAGGCTATTGATAATTTCGGGGGAGGGGACTTTTTCATTTCCGGAGGGTATGTCCCCCCACTCCAGGGCCATCCATTGAATTCATCACTGATTTTGACATACTTAAAAATATTCAAGATTACTGAAATTACGAGTAGCTATATTGTAAACAAAGTACTGCATAAAAATCGTGTTCAAAAATAATAATTCACTATTCGTTTAATCATGGAGTGAAATCACGAAGCGAGAATGTTTGTTTTGTTTTAAACAATGTAGATTCAACAGCGTCAAAATTAAATGAAAATTAAACAAAACAAAATTGTGATAGAGAATGTTATGAGATATGATTAAAAATTGCCACTGTGATACGTACACAATAATAGTTTAATATTGGGTACATACAGTACTGTAAATAAATACAATGAACGTAGCACCCAGGCCCGGATTTCCCAATAGGCCTCATAGGCCCGGGCCTAGAGCGGCACTTTTGTAGGGGCGGCACGATTGTTTGTTTTAAATTGATATGGAATGTCTACTTCTTGGATTGCCTCTCTTGTTCTCCGGACGCACGAAAGGAATGACTTAATGTAATTGTATTATAAATATAAGTTAACGAAGAATATTTCTTAAGAGAGAAAGGCTAGCAGGGCTCGGAAACTAATTTGCTGTTGTAATTACCGACGTTGTTGTTTCGAATGTACAGTATTGTTCTGAGCCGGGTCGGCGATTGTGGTAAGAACGTGGAGCCTACCGCTTGCTTTTGAAAGACAACACCGGCTTGGCTGCGTTCCAGGAACGCCGTTCCTTGTTACTGCCGGCATTGGCCGCATATCAAAAGCATGTGATTCGCGTTGAATTGTTGAGAATTAAACTGTCGGCGCAAGCATTATTAAAGGGGTTTCGCATTGTACTATTCTATTGTTAGTTGCTCGAGGATATTATTCAAGAAGTAGGTGGTGTGTCGCGTCTCGCGTGTGTCAGTGTCCGACGTGTGTTTGTTGGGGTAAGTTTAAAACGTCATTACGTTCATTATGAGTGATCAAAGAGTAAGACTCAGTGGGTCACAATACAAAAAGAGAAAAGCGGAGAAAGATGAAAAGCAGGAAGCATTTCTGAAGAAGGTTCCGAAAATCAGTTACTTTTTAATACAGAAATGTAATCATGAAAAATGTGAGGAACGTGCCGTTGATGAGCCCAGTGTCACTGTGTGTTCTGTAAATTCTACAGATGTTCCTCATGCATCCAATGAATCTCGGGCATCGGCATCAGTCATCAGTGGCAGATCACCTAATGAGTAATGATTCTTCAGTTGCAATGGCGAACTCTCGTAAACTTGAAACTAGTGCCAGTGTTAGCTAAAGTGTTTCTGAGAAACACAATCTAGTGCCAAGTACAGACCCAGCATTGTGGAAAATTGATGAACAAATTCGTGACTACGCAGCTGTCCATCCCGTCAAACAGAACTTGGAAATGGCTTTCAGTAAATCTAAGAGGACATACGCTGATAAAGATATCTTTATCTAAACATATCTTTATCCGAAATTTGACTAATGGAGAAAAACAAATGAGACATTGCCTGGTTTATTCATAATCCAAGGGCTGTGTTTTCTGCATTCCATGTTTGATCTTTGGTGACCGTAAAACGGAAATATCTTTTACTTCTGGGTTCAACGATTGGAAAAATGCCTCAAAAGGGTGCAGCAGCATGAAAATTCACCTCAACACAAAACAAGTGTGACAAACCTTAAGCTTTCTGTAAGTAATACAGAAAATAATGTGTTTTTTTTTTCATTCTTGATAAACCCTATTTGGGGGCGGCAGAGCTTGTTTGGCCTAGGAGCTGCAAAGAGAAAACTCAGGTTCTGGTCGCACCAGTGGTGTATCGGAAATTAAAAGAAGTTCCGCTTTAGAAACTTTTATTAGCCTCTCATTTTGTTTTAATCTTCAGCGTGTTCTTCTTATTGCTTTTGGGTCTTCAGAGGTAAGCAGTTCTTAACAGGGAAAGAGGATATAAAGAAGCGACGGAGTCATACACTTAACGCTGTTGGTTAAAGAATGCGAATTCTGGAGCTGACAGCAAGAATCAGAGGAAGATTTTAGTAGGTAAGAACAGATACATTATTCCTCATCAGTGGCGTCCTCAGGATTTTCGAAAGGGTGTGTACTTTTTTACTAGTCAGTCCTTATTTGCCATCCTTTCCTGCCATTGATGTTTTTTTAGGAATACTGGGTCAAGGAGGGCGTTATGACGCCCACCAACACTCCTTGGGCACGCCACTGTTCCTCATCCTCGTTTCTACAAACAGATGGTGTGAGAAAATTCGTCCTTTATGATTGTTGTGATTGAGTCTGCTTTTAGCTAAGTTTCTACAACATAATGTCGTTCAAATTATACGTAAGTATCTTCAATAACGATAGTATAAAATGTGATATTTGTAAGGGGTGGTGAGTGGTTGCAAATGTTTGGTGGGGGGGGGGGTGCCGGCCTTTGTGGCGAAGTGGTTGGCACAGCGCGCTAGAACGCCAGGGCTCCCGGGTTCGAATTCAGGCCTGGGCATGGGTGGGTGTTCTCTGTAAGTGTTCCTTCATCAATTTCATATAATGATCACAAATCCTCATCGTCGCGATTAGCCAAAAGAGGAAGAAAAGCGACGGTAAATAATAAGAATCAAAGCAAGTAAATATCAAACCGTGAGGGGTGTTTATACAATCCCACGTGTTCAAATGTCTCACGCTCTCATCGTAAGTGCGAAAGGTCCCAGGTTCGATCCATGATTGGAGCTCCAAAATTTCTGTGCTGGCCTAGCATGTAAGAACAAATGGGGAGCTACTTGAAAACAATATGTTAGCGAACTCCGCTTTCGAAACCAGGTGGGATTCGTCGTGCTGACCATACGTCACCAAATTTAGAAGAAAAAAAACATCTAGCAGCCTTAACCTTTGTAGGACTGTTGCCCCAGGGAGTTCAATTTCAATTTTATTCACCAATTTTTTAATTTTTTTTAGAGCGGCTAAACATGGCTTGTCATGCTTTTTTTCAGTCCTCTTTTATCCTCTTTTACAGTTTTTCAAAGCATTCCGCTCAAAACACGCGAGCAAGAAAAACTACGAAACAAGAGGTCCCAGGTTCGGATCCTGATCAGACATGGATATAGGCATGTTTGTTCTATCACCATTTCTTCACCACAATTTTCCCTGTCTCCTTGGCGAAGTGGTTAGTACAGCACGGTACGATGGTCCCACTTTATACTGTAGGTCCAGTCCTGATTAGCCTTGTTATCCATACAGTGGACTTGAAAAAAGCAAATAACAGAATAAGCAGGGGGTTATAAAATTTGAGCCCCTAGGCTATACTTTGTTTTGGCCCCTGCAGACATCATCATCATCATTATTATTATTATTATTATTAACAGTTTTGCCATCCTGGTACTTCATTCCCACTAATTGCATGATCTGTATTAATAGCACTTGTAAACTTTAAAATATAGATACATACGTATGGTTAAACTTCGATAAAACAATACATTTAGATTTAACAAGAGAACACTCACCTAAAACTGAAACGCAAGAAACTCCTTCCTTCTACCAGCTGTCATGAAATAAGCAAGCAAAGGGACTGAACATTTTGTTTTATTTTGCTATGATCACAATATTGAGAAATGTGAATGGTCCTTGTCGCTTCTGCTCCTTCATTTTTGTGCGCCCCCTGGACTTGCGGACCCCTAGGCTATAGCCTAGGATAGCCTAGTTGCATATCTCTCCACGAGAATAAGAAATTCTCAGAATCATTTGCAACAGAAGAATTGCGCACAGAGGGATAGACAGAAAGAGGCAGGAGGAGATAGGAAGAATAAGATACAGAAATGAGGAAAAGGAACAGAGATAGACAAACAGGGAATAACGAAAGGAAATAAGAAAAGGCAGAAACAGAGGAAGAAAGAGATATAGGAACATGAGAAAATGAACTGTGGGAAGAAAAATAGAAAAAGGAAAGAAGTGAAGAGAGAAGAGGGAGGGAAACAGGAGAAGGATGTGAGAGAGGAAGATAGAAGAAATTAGATAGAGAATCAGAGGAAGAAACAAGGAGAAAATATAGAAAGAGAGAGATTCTGCCTTGTTCCACAGATTCAGGGGCGGCGCCAGAAATTTTCGACCGGGTGGGCAGAAGCTTCATAGTGATAGATTAGGGTGGGCAGTATAAATGTAAGACCATGTATGTGTACGTATGTATCCCCCTCTCTCTTACACTCCCGATTTTCCTCTTACTTCTTTTCCCTTTCCTTGTTTTCCTCTTTATTCTTTTCTAATCTATTTTCGCATCTTGTTCCATTTCCTTTCGTTTTGTCTCTGATGGACACAATTATTTCAAAAAAGTGTTTACCCATGTGCAGCCATACATTCTAATCACATTCTTTCATGCATGTTAATACAGTGAAATAAATGTGAAGTAGGTTTAAGCTTGTTTTGCAAATACAAGGCACATACTTGATTTTATGTATTCGGCGACAATGATAGAAAGTGCGATGGTAGACAATCGTAAAGTTTCTCGTAATTTAAATGCATGTTCCTGAGCATAGTATTTTCATCGTGTAAGTTTTTGACTAAAAGAGTTTTCTTACTCCTTGGGGGTTACTTTTCTTAGCTTACAAGGTTTGTACAACTGGCAAATGTATCTGAATGTTTGTAGTAGCAGCGATTGGGTGCCAGCATTTGAGGTGCAAGGGCAATATACGCAGGGGTGCCCATCCCCCCAAGATCAATGGCGCATCCCCACAAAAACCATGTCATCCCCCCAAATCATATCATTTGCGCCCTGAAAATATATCGTAATCCCTACACCGAAAGTAACTTTATCCTTAGCTTTTTGTTACAAATGATGCACCTGCTTTAAAATAAGCAGTATACCAACACTAAGCACTATATTTTAAGAAGTGATGTTACTCATGAATATGGAGAATATCGCTCATGTCTTGCAATGCAGCTATAGCATAAACATTCACATCCACCTCAGTAAACCGCCAAACACGTATTGTTGTAACAAACACATTATTGCGAGCGAAGCAAGCAAGAACATTTTTACATCCATTTCTTTGTAGGCTTTCAAGAAGATTAATTTAACGGGGTGTCAATACTTTCTTAGGATAACGGGATATGTAGTCTTTTCCAACTTCTGTTTTGGAACGTTCGGGGTCGAAAACGTGTGGATACCATATCGCTAAATACAGTCTCCAAAATTTAATGTTCAAACTCTCTCTTCGCTACAGAAATCCCTTGACAATCTAAGATTTAACACTTTATCAAAAGCTTCCTATCTCCCCCTTTAAATTTAATACTCAATCCTACCACAAAAATGTCCATGCCAATTTTAGACTTACTGTTGATATTGAAGACTGGATATTGCCTCCTCCAAAAAATTAATTCTCAGTCTCCACACCAGAATTTCTGCAACATTCTAAGACAATAGTAATACACAAGAATTGGGTACCTTAAGGCTCAATGCCCCTCTAACTAAAATAGCCGCCATAATCTAAGACTTAGAGTTAAATACTGTCCCCGCCAACGTTTAATTCAGAATTCCCCCGTAAACCCACGTGTCAATTAAGGCCTAATATATAAGAGTTGGATATTTACCCCCCCCCCCCTGTTCCTCGCACCTTCAATAATGACCTTAAACGCTTTCTTTTCTTCATCTAATGGATTAAATATGGTGAATTTAAGGTGTAAAATTTTTACCTGTATTTTGGAAAAATATATAAATGTTCAATTTTACATTATTTGAAGGGAAAAAATCCCCCAAAGAATCTCGATGGCGCAGCCTACGCCATAATCCCCTCCTGTGGGCACCCCTGAATATACGTTTTCTTGGTAGAAAAGGCCTAGCATATAGAGGCCATAGTGCGGGGGAAAAAGTGGTAAAATGTGGCTCGGGAACTGCATCATCCACTTCCCGCTCCTCCTAATCGCCGCCACTGAATATTTGGATTAAAATGAACGTCTTATTAGGAATGATTTAAAACACATTATTTGAAACAAATTAAGAAACAAATTATTTGTTCATTGTCCATTAAGTATCCCTAGGCTAATGAAAGGCTATTTTGACAAAATATCACTCGTCATAAGTAATAAACAAGTAAGATTGAGAAATCTGTTCAGAATTTAAGAGATTATTAGCTAAGTTGCTATTCGTTTTCTGAAGAACTGTCATATTACTAATGCGGGAGAAGCAATACACGTATGGTTACATGAACATATTTTTTGAGGTAACAAAATGATTTAGGACACAAGAAATTCATCGAAGTTGATCATGGTACCAGTAATACTTCATCTATTTTTCATTGGATTGTATGGCGTGACCATTTCGAACACACTAGAATGTCAACCTCTATCCTTTGCAGCATACCCTGCAAACTTTATTCTTTCAGGGCAACAAGTCCCTGGCGCCTTGGACCACTGTCAAAGTAATAATATATGAGGGTTTGTATTTTGAGTGTCAGCGTGTGTTTGTTTTCGCCCCTTCGTTACGTTCATCTAATCACCACTGAATCTTATAACATCGTCATTATTAAAATTAGCAGAAAAATGACTTAAAATAAAACAAATCAACCAGAACTTACTCTTCCAAAAATGGAGTTTCATTAGTTTATACCTCTTAGAAAGTTGAGGTAGTAATTTCAATCGTTTCATTAGTGGATCAAGGCAGCTAATTCCGTGAACAATGAAGTTGTTTTCCGAAAGTCTCAAATATTTGTCTCAGGCAATCACCCTCTTAAAATAGACGCATCTTCTGTGGTGATAAAATGCCACGTTTGGTGCGAGTTCTTTCTGTATATTTTTCACCAATGGCATAACGCTGTCGCATTATAATGAAAAGGTTCTGTGTTTGACTCCCCCCTCCTCTGGTGGAAGCACAATGCACACTGGTTTGGACTACACGTTAAACTGTAGGTTTAGTCCCGATTAGCCTATCTGAGCATGAAAGTGGGCTTAGAAACAAACTAACAAAATCTCTTCTGGATACTTCGTGACATAACTTGTTTTTCTTTACTTCAGCTGTATCCTCAGATTCTGTTGACCTTTTCGGCTGATTCATGTGGCAAAATTTATGTGTGGAACGAGGATTTCTAAATAGGATAAGCCACTCATTAGCAATTGAATAATTCTGTAGCTTTTTCCATATATAACTGATTTATTAAAATTTATTCACATCGGTATTGTAGTGATTGTTGTGATTCCTTCTTATTAGTAGAACGAATATAAAGTTGATATTTCGTATACCATATTGATATTTGAAGATGACAGGTATATAAAAATCGTAATGAAGAAAAGGGACACTTCTGGAATTTCAATGCAGAGCTAATTAAAATTATATTATACTCTATAGCAGGCGTTGGACATGCCTGATCTATAGTATACTTAAACCCGAAGGTTTATGGCTGCAGCAACACAAGCCTTCCATCTGTCCCTATCCTGGGCAAGATCAATCCAATCTTTCCCATCCTTACGGATTTATTTTAGGTCCATTTCAACGTTGTCCCTCCATCCTCGTCTTAGCCTTCCTACTGGTCCCTTACCATCAGGTTTCCCAACAAGAATCCTGTAAACTATTATTTCCTCTGCCGTTCGTGTCACATGGCCTGCCCATCTAACTAAGTCTTCTTGATTAAATTATTCTAATATTAATTAAAAAGTCGAAATAATTTATTGTGTTGCTGGTGGAAGTAACGCTAAGATAATGTTTAGATATGTTTATTTGGAGATTATTTTAACCATAGCCAGGCCGGAATATATATATACGTAGTGGAGGCCCGGAGCTGCAGCCCTCAAGTTCACCTTCAATTCTGATTTAATCTTGATCATACCCTGCATAATTTTGAGCCTCCTAAGCCTACTAGCTGCTTTTAAACATGGAAGTATTAATTTGATCACAGTTTTTGTTTGAACAATGACAAAAGTGGCTTTTTATGGGTTGATAATATGTGAACATTTCCAGCATAGATAATATTCACAAGTAAAATATACATGCTATGAACACCAGGTTACACTTAAATATTTAATCATTCATATATCCCCGAGTATATGTACTTATTGAATTTGATTGGGTGGGCAATCGGGTGGGCACACGAATTTTTGGGTGGGCGCTTGCCCACCCGTGCCCACCCTTGTCGCCGTCCCTGCACAGATTCCAGACAGAGAGTCTATGGCTGTGTCCGAAACATTGGCGTACGCAGAGGGGGGGCTGATGGGGCTTCAGTCCCTTCTGAAATTTTGAGAAAATCTATATTTTCGAAGAAAAGCCGTGAAGAACTGGAGAAAAATCGAACCCCTCTTAAAATAACCACCAATTGTGATTTTTGGGAGTATAAACCTCTTAATATACGAAATATCTTGTTGTGTATACCGTCCCCCATAGAATACAGCTTTCCACTATCCACCTTTACAAATCCAGCCCCTCCCGAAAAAAAAAATCCTGCGTACGCCTGTGGGCCGAAAGGTCCATAAAGCAGGCTTGAAGTATGCGGAGTTCCGACATTTCCGACACCGTCATTTGCAACACTAAGGCAAAAACTGTTTTTTTCCCCGTCATAAGCGACACTGCTTGGATTTTACCCTACGATTTCTAATTTGTTTACCAGAATTAGCGACATTTGCGTACGTGCAGCAGCAATAGCATCTCTGAAGAAAGTGTTTACCGAGGATCAGATCAGTGGTTGTAATTATCACTTGAACCAATGTTTGTGGCGAAAGGTGCAGGAGTTGGGACTGACAAACAATTACAGAACAGATCCAGACGTGCAGCTGTGTATAAGAATGTGTTCAGCTCTGGCTTACCTCCCTGTGGCTGACGTCGTTGATGGATGGCTGTGTGTGATGGAAGATGCGCCAAACCACGACATATTGAGAAAATTTTTGGATTATTTCGTTGAACAGTGGATGAACAACTCTGTTTTCGATATTTCCATGTGGAAATGCTCCCAACAGCGGCACGCGACTAACAATGCAGTCGAGGGATGGAACCATACAGTTAATGTATTGACGGAAAAGTCAAGTCCTAACGTGTACCAATTAGTGAAGACTTTAAGATTAGAAGCTGTGTACAACGACTACTCATGTGAGAGGAAGGCCTTGAATCGTAAAGGGAAACGTAGACGACGTCAGTACATTACATTAGATGAGAGAATACAAAGAGCGTTTGCCGACTATGAAATGCATATACCGTGCGTTCATTTCGATCTTCAGCCGAGAGATCGGGAGAAGCGTGGCGGGCGGCGCTGACGGAGATGCCGACATTTACGGCCTGTAATGCCAGCTTATTTTTATGGACATATGCAGACATTTATATAAATATTGCAAAACGAGCACTAACCTGTGTTATAACACGCAAAAGTTCTGTAATTCATCCAAGTTCTGCCCTTATATACACAAATAAATACGCTTTAGAAACGATGTTAAGAGCCACATATAATAAAACATTTTAATCATAGTTTTGACTAGTAACGTCCTGCTTAAGTTTATATCCTTGAAAGAGTTTTGTGTTGATGGGGATCGTTTGGAGGTTTTGAATGTGCAACACTGTATCAAGATTACGCTGCAGACGAAACCGTTAAAAGTCAATGGTTTTCGTGAGCTTACTTGCAATCCGAAATATCCGAGCTCAGTTCTTTTTTTGTTCCTTCGCGACTAGATGAAGCCAGAGCTGTGAATATAGTGGCGAGCAGATGTAAACCAAGAGCGTGTTAATTTCGTACAGTGCACAAGAGTGTTATTCTTGGTTACTTGCTGTTACTTTTTTGTGTTATTGCATTGTGTATGTGTGTTGTGTCAGTGAGACGATTGGAATGCCAGCCGCAAGGTTCACGTTAGAACAAAGACCTGTTATGTATGACACTTACGTGAAAATAGACTCGTGTCGAGACTTGTGTAGGCAATTTATACAGAAATTTACAGGCGTTTCACCTCCACATACAGATACGGTTATACATCTTGTCCTTAAATTACGAGAAACTGGATCGTTAAATTTTAAAACACCTAACCAAAAACGACGGATTCTAACCGAAGCAAACCTCGATGAAATTGGTGAAGCTTTAGAACGTTCTCCAAACAAACCTCTACGCCGTGTTTCACAGGAGATGGGCGTGTCAAAATCATCAGCACATACAGCCAGTAAGCTACTAAAATTAAAACCGTACTCTTATAACACAGGTTTGTGCTCGTTTTGCAATATTTATATAAATGTCTGCATACGTCCATAAAAATAAGCGGGCATTACAGGCCGCAAATGTTGGTATCTCCGTCAGCGCCGCGCGCCACGCTTCTCCCGATCTTTCGGCTGAAGATCGAAATGAACGCACGGTAGATCTTAAGCGCTTTTTGAGGAGAATGGCGTACGTTCAGAAATTAGAATGAAAATAGTAAGATGTTGGTTCAACTACAACAGAAACGACGCATTCTACATTTCTACATTGACAAGGGATTGCAGTCTGCTTCTATACTGACAAGGGATCTAAACAATCCGTCATTGACAAAGGATAAATACATCCAGCTTTTAAACACCCAGCTTCCATGATGCCAGTGTGAAGGAAAACTAATAAAGGTTTTAAAAAACACACCAGTTTCCATGATGCTGCCAGTCCTAAGCCTAGATAAAGTGTGAAGGGAAGCTATTTACACTTTGTGTCCCAGATGACTGTGTCGCAACTGTCATGGAATATATTTCCATACAGTGTCGCACATGACGGTGTCGCAAAAGTCGTGGATTCGAAGTATGCATGGTCTTGTCAGAAGTGACGTCACCTGGCGCAGTTCGAAAGCGTCAATCAAACGAGCATTCGAGTCCACAGCGCGCAGAACTCAACAAGGCTTGTTTACTACCCTCGAGTGCTCGTTATTCACTTGTTTGCAATCGTGGAAGTCGAAAGTCGGCTAGTTGTTGGTTGTAGTTCTTCTAACTGGGCTCCCGCGTAGCTAAGTGGTTAAGCCACTTGGTTCGAGCGGTCCGGGTTAGATTTCCGGTGGGTGGCCCCAAAATTTCGGCTTCGACTCAGCGTCGTGAGGACAATTGGGAAACTACTTGAAACAGAAGAAGTAGCTGCTCCCGGTCACGAAAGCCATAAATCAGTGGCGATGTGGTCCGATGCTCTGACCACGAGTCATCCAACGAGAAGCAGCTCTGGCCCTTCGAGGGCTGTTGCGCAATATAGTTTTTAAGCCCCTATCACACGGAACTGGATTTCTAGTTGGAATGCTCTAGTTGACGCTGGACTGGCTACCCATTTGCTAGTTTTCGCCTCACACGGTACTTGTTATACCGTACTTGTCGATAGTCATTCGTTCCCATAATGGCGGCCGCGTGAGATGTAAACAACGTATCACTTCACACTTTTAAAATACGATAACTATTCAACCGAGAGGAATATCGCATCGCATTAAATGGTTTTAGGTAGAGAAGAATGGCGCTGATAAAATACATACTTTACAACGTTTACTATACACGTATGGAAGAATATTTTAGCTTTTTCAATTGTAAACATGCCTTTCGTGTTGTATGCACTCGGAAGCCACAGACAAAAAAGGCTACTTTAGAAACTCACAGAATATCTTCACATGGCCAAACTTTGCTCTGATTGGCTGTTCCACAGAATCTAGTCTAAGAAGTTAGTAGCAATTAGAACATGTCCTATTCCTCAAAACCAGTCAAGCAGTCAGCCAGGCGGCCATGATTACTACCCAGAAAGTCAGTTCATCGCCAACTAGGGCATTCCAACTAGAAATCCAGTTCCGTGTGATAGGGGCTTTAGTTTGGTTCTTCTAACTGACTGGATTTGTTTATTTTACTTCGCTTTTCTGCTACTTTTGGCTAATCGCGAAGATGAGGATGAGTGACGATATGATGAAAATGGATGAAGCGACATTCACAAAGAACACCGATGCCCAAATTGGGATTCCAACCCGGGACCCCTGGCGGTCGTAGCCCGCTGTGCTAGTCACTCCGCCACGGAGGCCGGCTTGTAGTTCTTCTATTGCGTGGAAATAATGGATTTGTAAATTTAAGAACTTTTTAAAATGCTATATGTGCTTTCTACGGTGAAAAACACGTGTTTATAACTCGGAAAAACAACGTGTTCTGAGTTTTATCTACTGACCGTGTTAGATGCTGCAGTCGAAGTGTAATTCGAGAGACTCTTGCTTCCAGTCCAAAACTTCGATAGTGAGTTTGGTCGAGTGCGCTCCCTAGAAGGGCCTCAGACGAGAATTGTCGCTTCTGCAGCAAGATAATAAGATTGGTAGTTATAGTTGACCGAAATATTTTTCGTCGTCCAATCTCTGAGAGAAATCAGTGACACAAATTTGTGCTAGTAACAAACACGTGTGATTGGTCAGCAGGTGTGCGCACAGCTTAAACGTGTTTTCAGTCAAGATGAAAACCCATGCTATGCTTCACCACCCCCCTTAAGTTTCATGAAACACACATGCCTCAAATTATTTACAAAGGTTACCTTTTATTAACATGTGATTCTAAAGCGTCAGCAGCTTCTGCCAGAAGAAATAAAGAAATAAACGGCATTATAATTATTTTTGGAAACCTCAAATAAAGTGTATCAATTCAAAGACAAATTAGTGATAATGACACCAAAATTATATTAACTTTAAATTTCAAACTGTGAAATGTAAGACATATAATTTCTCAATTTTCATGTGAAATCGTAATTTATTGTATTTGCCATTTTTATTCTTGCCATTTCTACCGTTGGCATTTTTTCACTTTGCCATTTTTTCCGTTGCCATTTTTTCCTTTGCCAGTTTTACCTAAATTCCTTAAAACATCGTTAAAACATTGTACAGTGGGATCCATGAGTATTACCGTGCAAATTGTCCATGACTATTTTCATTAATTTTTCTCTTACTACGTATGTGTCTTTAAGCGATGGATTTTTATGTATGTTGGTGAAGAAGTTGTCAACAGCTTGTTTTGAGTTTTCTTTTAATTCTTGAAGCTGTTATTGGGTCAAATAAAGTGCACGAACATGGTGATGGACAATTTGCAAGGTAATACTCATGGATCCCACTGTACATATCGATACTTTATTCAACAAATTAGAGGATCAAAAATAATGCCGGTTGGGCTCTCTTCTAGAGTTTAAATACAGCTCGTTGGAATGAGCTGTATGCGCTGCGCATGCGCGAACAACAAACTGAAGCAACACGATGCACGGTATTGAGAAAACGGCACAGTCCCAGAGGGGGCCACTCCGCGACTTGCACGTTATTGGCTAGAGCTTGTGACGTCACCAAGCGGACACGAGCGGAAGAAAGCTATGCGTAGAATGTAGCAGATGACCCATGAAACGCTGTGTTTTCATGCATCTTTTGATATTATACACCAAAGCTGTTAATTTAATTTGACAACAAGAGATCAAATACGCGATAGAAGAATACATTTATTCCGAAACAATGTATAGTTTATTTTTCAGACATTATTTGCGTGATATCTTGTCCCTCTAGGCTGTAGTCCACTGCCGGCTTTTCTTTCCAGCTAACCTATTGTTCTTGTCCGGGCATATTCTGATATGACATTTTACTGAATATCCTGGAATTTCTCTTTAATATTTTTACGTTACTTTTCAGATTCTCCAGTTGATCGCCACGATGAGGATAAATTTGTATTTGTGTTTTTGTTATTTAGCGTCTTCTTCCACTTTTGGCTAATCGCGACGAAAAGGATGAGTGATGATTAGTTTAAATTGATGAAGAGACACTTGCAGCAGGCACGTATCCAAGGGGGCTTAGGGGGCTCGAGCTCCCCGCCGAAAGTTTTCGGTTTACACTAGATAAAATGAGGTTTTTTGTTTCTTGTGGTGTGAAATAAAATAACGTGACGATAATTTAAGGAGAGAAATAATTATCGAGTCAAGCACGTATGCAAGGTGGGAATCAGGGGGCTCCAGCACCCCATTCAGGAAATTACGCTACATAAAATTAGGTTCATGGCTTCTTAAATAATGTGATGATAATTTGAGATAAATAATTTTCGAGCCAAGACACAGAATGTTCTATAACCCTGTTATTGTTAATAGCGCGCACCCAAGGTGGGATCAGGGGTCTGGAGCCCCCCTTATTTTTTTCAGTTTACACTACATAAAATTAGTTGTTTTTTTTGGATGTGATTTATTTTATTTTACTTCGCGTTTTGTTACTCTTAGCTAATTTACGAAGATGGGAATGAGTGATGAAATGATGAAAATGATAAATAGACATTCACATACAACCATGGCTGAGCGAGATTCGAACCCGGGACCCTTGGCGTCGCAGCGCGATGTGCTAACCACTTTTTTTTTTTTTTTTTATTATTTTTTATTTTTATTTTTTTTTTTTTAAAGGAAAGCCCCCTAAGCGGAAGCTTCCCCCATCACATTCACTCATATCATTTCATTCACATTTCTATTTCAGGACTTTTTCAGGACAGACAATCACAAATACCCATGCCTTACCCGGGACTCGAACCCGGAACCCCTGGCGTTGTAGCGCGCTCTGCTAACCACTTCGCCACGGAGGTCGACTCACTCAGCCACAGGATCCGGCAAAATTAGGTTTTTGTTTTCTTGAATAGTGTGCCGATAATATATAAGGAGAGAAATACTTACCAAGGCAACACGGAGAATGTTCTATAAGCCTGTTGTTGATAATATTGCATTAAAACTTTTCTTGCGTTTTCGGTGTTGTTGCAACACTATGTAAAAGACTTGTCAGCATTTGGAAGCTGCAAACGTAGTGCCACACGTAGGACGATTCATTAATTTTTTAATCTCTGGAAAGCGCGAGAGGGAACGTTCTTGAATAAGAGAAGGAGTCGAACTACTGGCAACATTAACGAATCGTTTTATCTGTGCAACGTTCTAGAATATAATGAGGTTAAAATACGCGGCTTCAATTTCCAGGTTGATCTGTACAACAGAATCGGTTAATGAGCATTCAGAGGTAAGTGTGATAGTTCATACAGTCTATTGGTGGATTTATAAGATCTAGTGATTCGAAAATGAAAAGGACTAAATACCATAAAGTAACGAAGTCTACTACTAGTTCCAGTTCGGGTCCAAAGCAGAAGACATTAACTACAGCGGAATTTCCGGAGTCTCAGTGTAGTGCTAGTTCGGGTCGAGGGCCGAAGAGATCGAAGGTCTCTCTCTAAAGTGAATATTTAAGCAGTAACGGGTATTGGAGCGGTTAATTAAAAAAGAAATAAGCTGCACAGATCAACTGAAAATCAAAGTTTTGAGTGATGAGTTAGTTGTGCCCGGACCAAATTTTCCCAGAATTTTAGAAGAGGAGGGTTATGCATACTATTTTTAGTGGTCAGTCCTCATTTTGCCATCTTTTCCTCTCTTTGACGTTCTTTTTTTTCTTTTAAGGAATACTTGATCAAATTGGGTTATGACCTCACCAACCCTCCCTTGGGCACGTCACTGGAGATAAATGAGTAAGCATTTAATCATATTGGGAGAAGAAACACTAGATGTGTTGGGATCGGAAGGGTTTTCATTGTGAATTAATTGTTTCGAACTGTATTCGAGAAGACTTACTTTGTTTTGTGCCAATATATGACAAGACTGCGGAAGTTGTGACAGACAATTGTGAACACTTGCATGTGCTTAGGCCTCAATATGAATAATTTGGTGGGTTTCGGTTTTTATAAGAACTGTAAACATGGGAGGACAAGACACAGTAGTGGTGTTCAGGCTCGAATCAGAGAGAAATATTCGAGAAATTTCTGCGTCAAGTTCGCAGCCCACAGTTTGAGTCTCGCGTTGTCGAGGGGATTGTCCATCCCATGCGTGTGTAACAGCTTCGTAAAAACACTCGAAGACGCCATAGATGTTTTGATGTCTGATGATAAGAAATGGACAAACACACATACTGAGATGGTTCCGGCACATAATGTTAATGCATGGAAACAGAGGAGTTGAGTGGTAAAAAATGTTCCGATTTCACGTTCTGAATAATTTGGCAGCCTTGAACAGTGGCGACGATTTTGGGGATAGTTGCTCCCCATTTTTTTGCCTTCACACTATGACCTCTTTATGCTAACCCTTGTATACCAAGGGAAGAGAAAGTAAACTTTCCTTGCACCCCCCCCCCCACTCCCGTTTTGAACCCAATTGCCACCATTGGCCTTAAACATACAATTGTGAGGTTCTATCTATACCCCTTAAAAATATGGTGTTTAGTTCCCCACGAAAGGAATTCCTGGATACATGCCTGACTCGCAGAGAACACCTATACCCATGCTGGGACTTGAACCGGGAACTTCGGAGGCGAAATCGAAAGTCGACCACTTAACGCCCTCGGCTACCGAGCCGCCGAATGAATTAGATAATGGCTATTGCATAAAGGGTGTCTTTTCGGAAAACATTCAAATAGCAATATTTCTTCCAGGTAATATATCCTAGGAACTTCATTCTTGCGGGCTTACTAGGTTCTGGCATGTGGGCCAACAATCTGTGTAGTACTCTGTACTGTTTGTGATCCACATGGATTTGTGATCATCCATTTCATCTACTCACCATTCATTTTCATCTTTGCGATTAGCCAAAGGGTAAATTATACTTGAAATAAAACAAAAGCAATACAAATACAAAACAAAAATAATGGAACGATTATGCCGTTACGTTTTCCTGTATTTTAGGCACGTCGCATGTATCAGCCAACAGTCAGAGATTGCTTTTCGGTCGAATGATACTTCTAATAATCGGAGGTAAATGCAAGCTGAGAATTATAATTTGATCTCTTATCCACCTGAGTTGAGGATCTAAATTTTTGGATTTTATGTGTAACAATATTTACTACTGCGAGGAATTAAAAAAAAACTTACGGCTAATTTCGTCACCGGCTTCCTATTCTGTAATAGTTACATTTGTTGTAAGAACATAATACATTAATTTACTTTGTATAAATATTACATTATCCATCGCTTTTCCTAATTGAATCTCATACCATATCCAACACACACATAAAACGTGTTTTACTAATAATACAGGTAGGTTTGGTTTGAGTTGGTTTCTTAAGTCTACTTTATGAACAGTAAGGCTAATTGGGACTGGACCCACAGTTTAAAGTGGGATCCGAACCACTTTGTGCCTCCACCGGGTATCGAACCCGGGACCCTTTGATTTCAAGGCGATGACGCTACCACTGCGCCATCGGGGAGGACGTGTTCCTTGCATTTTTCTACAGACGGCCAAGGATACTTGCAAGGGGCACAGAGGGCCAATTGCACCCTTCGATTTAAAATTTTATACAAATAAAAATACATTTCGTAAAATTATCTTGCTCGCTTTGCTCACAATTTCTCCTATTCTTATAGTCCAAGTTCAGAGCCATAGCTATATGGGGCGACTGGAGTCGGACCTGGGAGCCCCCGTAAAATTATTTGCGCCCTATTAAAACAATTTCTTTCTATGAAACTTAATATCAAATATTAATGATGACATTGTAATCCAAGAAGTCATTGGTCAATCAAGGGATTCCTATTTTTTGTCAGGTGTCGAAACATGTATTTCAACTATAATATAATACAATTCACACAATATTTTGCAAAATGGTTAACGTAACCAGTAGGCAAACATTGTCTGTAGTGATGATAGAGTCTCCCCTTTGAAGGAAATAGAGTCCGTGGTGGACTAAGGGACCCATGTTTTAGCAAGGTCAAAAAAAGTATTACAATTTTTTCCACAATTCATCAAAGTGCAGATCCTAACCATTATGTAATTTGGCCATCAATGTTTCCCCCCCCCCTAGAATTGACTTCCGTCGAAGGTTGGGGGACAATGCCCCTGCCCTCCCCTGTGGTTGCACCACTGAGTAAGTCCGAAATTTGGAGGAACAAATTGAATCAATCCTGCTACAGCAACTTTTTTGGAAGCGATGATCACTTTCTTCCAGGCGATTTTCTTCTATTATTATTGCATGTGGCAAGAGCACAAACAGGTTGATTTGTTCTCATTCTACCGGCATTCAAGAAAAAGTGTGTATAAGTAAATAATCGACCCATTTATCTCAAGCTTCCGTATACGATAACGAAGTAAGTTCCATTCTGTCCTCTTAATGACGTCATAGCGCGCACAGAATCATGGGAGAAAATAGTAAAGGATATTCACTTACTTCTTCATGCCATGTTCCAGTTTACAAGATTTGATTTCACTTGCTTTATTTTACTTTGCTTTTTGTGCCATGAGTGGGGATGAGTGATGATATGATAAAATTGATGAATGGACACTCAGAAACATCCATGTCCAGGCCAGGATTCGAACCCGGGACCCTTAGCGTCGCAGCGCGATGTGCTAACCACTCCGCCACAGGGGCCGGCCCAGTTTACAAGAATTATGTGCTTGATATACATGACGTGAAAGAAATACAATGTACATAAATATAATTTTACGACTTCGTTCAATTTTATTAGCATATTTCACAAATACATTGAGCATAATGTTTTACCTTTGTACTCGGTAATGGATGTTATATTTTTACATTCTCGATTATTTCTGTCAAGAACAGGATGATGATCTTTTTGATCATTGCGATGTAGTTAGCGAACTAATTATATAAAAACGTGTACTTGTGTCACCAGCATTTAAGGTGTTTGGAAATGTAGACAAGTTGCTAGAGTGAAAATTTACTATGTAAAGAATAACGATTATTACATTTGCATAATCAGTCATTGTGATTTCATGTAACACATTTGCTTTATTTAGCTCTGTGGAAAAGTAGGAGAGCGAGATATTATCTCAATCTGTTCTAAATATCACAAGCACAAGGGGAAAATATAATTATCAACTTACATGTCAGCGAATATTTGCATGACACGATTTCAGTACTTGTTCAGGTACTGTTAGAAGTAAATTGTCGTTGTTAGGGATGAATGAAACACGCTGATTATATTAAAACTTACGTCTTATCCTGAAAAATAAAATAACTTGCCTAACCTGTCTCTTGGTTTTTACCATTATTTAGCATGCTTACCGAAAACGAATATAATTATAAGGACTTTAGAATACGATATTCTTTTAACAATAATCTGATAGAGCACGAGGTTTATTGTATTCTCTTGCTTTTGCTTTGGGCTTCTTAATTAAAGTAAGTTGCTTGCATGTTGCATTAATATTCTCAACGAGTTTCATTTTCCGTTTGATCGTAAATCACTTTTAATAGGTTTGAATTACTGTTAGATCATTTACCATTGGTGTTTTTAGCATCTAGGTATTGCGAATAGGTTAGGCTAGGCTTGTATGTTTGTTGTTTTAGTATTTGTACAGTTTCTCTTTTTGCTTTCATGTAAGATTTTAATGCAAACAAATTACATAAAAAATGTAACCTACAACCAAATCACGGGAACTTGTGCATCCAAATATTCACCAGATTTCTAGAAAATTAAACATTAATTCAAATTAGCGCAGAAATTGAGTTTCCAAAGTGGGAAAGCTTATTTAATACGAAATTCCAATCTTGCAAGCTCTTTCCTCAACCTTCTGTACGTAAACGTTTACAAAATTATCTTGGAAACATAACTTGGGCTGTAAGTTTTAATTCCACGGCAATTTAATAGCAATTATATGCTAACGATGATAATTCTTTACGAATTTACACTAAGTTCCAAATGTAAGATGAAATTTTATCTAAATCGCCTCTTTTCCATTGGTAATTTGAAAAATAAAGATACATTATGCAGAACGGTAAAGATTGGGTTTTACTTTTATCAATATTATTTACGTATTTTCTAGTGTCATATAACCGGTGAAAGAGTGGTGATGTAGAAGTAGAAGCCCAAGGGGAAATACTCGGCATTTCGGATCTCCCTTTTTGGACAATACTAGAGCAACTGTGCGTTCTGACGTCACATGGAAATTATTTTTTTGTTAGGCTAAATGCCTAAGTTGTTAGGTTATGCTAGCTAGGTTTAGTTCTCTTAGTATAAATAATAAATTTTCAGTGTATTTATGCTAATGGACCGTGTTAAAAAAGTAAACATAAACATTGGCGAGGTCTTGCCCGGTCCCCCCGGAACTTCCGGTTTAGGCCAGTCCCCGTTGTTGCCAGTGCAGATTCACCATCATACGAAGTAAGAAATGAGCGCTTGTTTTCATCAGTTGTGCGACGATAGTCAAGAACGTCTAGAATCCGTCGGATGATCAACTGCAGAGCAGATTACACTGCATAACAAATTTGAAGACATTTTCTGTCATTTAGATGAAATCATGGACTAAACACAGGATACAGAATTGAAGTGTGAAAACCGTATGCTTCTATCACGTATCGTTTTCATTGGACAGCCACCTGATGCATGTGTGAAAGGCATATTACAATACACTGTACAGTAAGAAAGCACAGTAACAATACCTACAAACATGACGTTGGGGAGCATTTACGCTTGCACATATCTGTAGGGGGTCTCCCTGATGATAGACCAACAATAGTCAGCAAGCATACTGCCGTTTCAACCACTTTTCAAAACACACTTTTCAATGCCCTGGTGGAACCTTTCCCCATGTTCATCACTGACTGCTCCCAGGTTTTTCGGAAAAAGCCCACATGTGAGTCCAGAATGTGTAATTTGAGGTACATGTGGCATCCCATGATCTGGTTGAATGCCTGCCATGCTGCATTTGCTGGGTCAGAAAGTGTAGAATCAAACGGCTCTAATCTGTGTGCCAGCAAACACACCTTCCTTAACCTTTGCCCGTATCAGCGTCGCTCGAAAAAAGCAGCGGACAGATGTCATTTATTCTTTCTAGTTTTACCAGTATTGATTCCATTTCCCCCTTCGAAGGCAAATCCATTGCATGGGAGACCTTTGCTGGAGGGAGGGGTTGCTCTTTCGAAAGAAGCAGACCACAAGGTTCCCTGTCCGCTACTCTCCCCCCGCTCAAGAGTCTGACCATAACAGGTTTCCTGTTACAAGACAAAACTTTTTCCGAGTGTCTGAAAGAAGAAAAACCATAGACGAGAAAAACACACATTGACGAACATCGCAATACAACTGAGAGCCAAGGACTATTTAGGGGAGGCGGGGTGTCCAGGGAGTCTGAATCTTCTACGAGAGACTTACGAAGTACTAAAATTAAATAATGTAAATATGCTTGTTTTGTTTAGCATCTGTCGTATAATCGAGAGACGTGTATTTCCGTCAAACATATTCTAAGGGAAGGATTACATTGGGGTCAAACAACTTTGGATGACTGTATCAAATAAGATTTATGCACACCACTACTTAAGTAATATGATTAAATATTAAATTAAGAGCTTTTCATTTCGTCAAATGGATCTAACATCCTTTTTCGTTATTCAAACAATATTCAATTCCTTATCTGTTTCACAGGGCAGTTGTTTTTATACAAATTGAAGCGATCTGAACTATTCATGAGCTAGATAATGAATATGTGCGGTTATAGCCTATTCCTATTCATATGCCGTCTTTCATGTAATAACAATATTAATTAATATTTTAATTATTAATTTAATATTACAGTTATTTTAATTTGTTTTTATTATTAGAAGAAGGTACCAACATCATAGGCGTGCGCAGACTCTCTGATAAGGGGTGGGGGCAAAAGCCTTGAAAATTCAGTCAGATCGGGAAAGAAAACCTCATTTTATCTCACTGTTTTAGTTTTTTTGCATATATATGTGTGTGTGTGTGTGTTCGCGCGCGCGCGCGCGTGTGTATATTATATATATATACACCTAGGTATTAACATATTATTTAAATACATTACGTAATCTATTCATCCGCCCCTTAACAAACCAACAGCAAAAATTATATAGATTGTCTCTGAAATGTGAGCGCTCGTTTTCCTCCAAACCAAACTGTTATAGCAGCAACCGTCTGCATTACTTATTTGTTCTTACTTTCTCTCTGGTAATTTACAATGTATTGGAGAAAAGAAACTGCGAGCGAAGCGAGCAAGAAAATTTTTCGATCCAAATTTTTGAAAGGTGAAAACAGTATTGATTTAATAGGGCGCAAAAAATTTCATGGGACGGCATGGCATTCTCTTTTACAATTTTTCTCAATCAGATTGTTCGGCGCCCAGTGCCAACTCCCGCTACTTCCTAGCTACGGCTCGGAAGTTGACAAGACTACAAGAAAAGCAGCTACCGCGAGCGAAGCGAGAAAGAAAATTTTACGAAATGTATTTTTATTTGTATAAAATTTAAAGTCGAGGGGACAATTGTCCCTCTGTAACCCCCTGCAAGTGATCCTGACCGTCTGGAAGAAATAATGCAAGATGGACGTGAAAACTAATTCCGTCTTGAGTATCCTTTTGTCCTGCTACTAGTAGATTCTGCTAGTCTTGCTTTTTTTTACTTCAATGTATGCCCCCCCCCTATAATTGATTTCCATCCAAGGTTGGAAAGAGGCATAAGGCAATGCCCCCCTGTCCCCTTGTGGTTGCGCCATTTCCTTTTAGAGTATAATATTGTTTAATAACAGCGACAATATTGCTCTCCACAAAATTTCTAGGTGAAAGTATAATAATATAGGGGCATGGAACGTCTGGGAGGGGGGCAAGGATGACCACACCTCGAAAACTAAGGTAAACCTAAAAGTATATATTTCACAAGTATAATTATATTTCATTCATAGTAATTTACATTAATTATTATGTAATGGGGACACAGGAATGCGATAATTTCAAATTCAAGTGGTGTTTTTAGAGGGGACAGCACTAGTATCGGGGTAATATGACCCATGAAAAAATACCTTTCTTGTCCCTTTGTGGAAAAGTCTGCGAACGTCCGTGATTAGGGGGCAATCCCCCCTCCCCCGCACGTGCGCACGCCTATGACCAACATATATGGAATAGTTTATAACATCGAGTAGCAGGATATCTCTCCTGTATGGTGCTGTAAACTAGGGAAATAATGACGATGTTTTGTAGTAGTGCATAGCTATTCAGCCTGTTGCGGCACATGTGCAGAACAGGCGGAAGACATTCTTTTGTGTTTTCTGCAGTTGGTGGATTATCCTAGGTGAGATGATTTTGATGTTCTTTCTTTTCTTAACGTAATAAAAACGTGTCTTGCAACCTAAGGCGTCGTGCTTTGTGCTCCGCCTGAGGATGAATTATATGATGAAACTGATGAACGGACACTCACAAAGAGCATCCATGCCGGGATTCGAACTCCCGGATGTGCTAACCACTCCATCACGGAGGCCAGTGCTAATGCACATGAATATCACTCCAAGTTAGTCATTTGGAATCATTGGGAAAGTCGTGTAGTTAGTAAAATGTGTACTTTTAGCATTTTTGATACAATTAAAACTATTTACAGCCAATGCATATTACTCATATTGAACCGGAACGACGAATTTGTGAATTTACTACAGGACTTTTCAAACATCCGCAGATAAGGCTAATACAGTTTCTTGTTCATATCTATCATAGTTATCCTGAAATACACGTATGTCAGTTTTCACGCAGCTTACTAGTTTCCAGATATGCTTGATTCTATTAACTGTTCACTCCTATTATTCATAGTTGCGAACTATCTCTCCGGATCCGAGCATGCATGTGAAAAAGATCTGAATCACTCCGCTCCGGAGGGCTCCTTTAGTACCACCGCGACCTAGCTCCGAAACCCTGCCTGCTGGCAATCGTATAATTGTCAGCGATGTTCTCTCCATCCTTTCATCCTTAGGTTCGAGTCCTCGTTGAGCCTGCATTTGTCACTGAAAATTCTACGTAAGATATGGTTGTAGCGAAATCCGGATTGTCTCCGAAATGGGGAGATTACCTCCGAAATCCGGATTCTCTCATTTTTTCATCGGATTCCCGAATAGTAAAAAAAAAAAAATCTGGATTTGGCCATCTCTACTTCACACGTCTTGCGCGAACACTGACCTGCTGATGTGTAAGTGGAATTATCAGTGTGATAATTCCTAGTAATTCAGACTTCATAACATTCTGGTAGAAAAATGTGCAGAACAAATTCTCGAGTTAGTAACCTCAAAGTTGTCTTTTCGACAGCATTTGCTCTTTTTTTTTTAACTTCGGACGGAAATGCATGGTAAAAAAATCAGAATTTTCAGTTTTCATGAGATAATTTGGAAATGTGTTTACAGGACAATAATACATCATCATCACTGGCCCTGAGATATGGATCTCACTGGCACTGAGATATGGATCTCATACAAAAATAATTTAAATACACGAATACAAGAACAGGGGAAGAACACAGAAACGAGAACTGCCGGATCTACAAGCCGCAAGACCCCGCAGTACGGGGGTGGGGGCAGAGACAAGTAAGTCTCTAGAAGGCCCTCAGTGATTGACATAGTATAGGGTTCGTATATGCGTATTTTAAAACTAAACTTAATTACTCAGGGGTTCAGAAACGAATACAAGATATACAGGTAACGGCAGTGGCGGCGAGGGGGACAGTCGGCCCCCACTTTTCGCCACTTTTGTCCCCCCACTATGCTAAACCGTACAGTATCTACAATGGGAAATATACTGCCCCCCCTCGGTTTACCCAATCGCCGCCACTGGGTAAAGGTAAAGTTAAAGTTCCCTGTGCATATAGCACCGTGCCATGACGTCCACTTGGAACACACCAATGTGTTTATATATGAGTTGTTGAGGGACTTTTGAATCTCCCTCTAGGCTCTTAGATGTGACTTTATCAACATGAGATCAAGAACTTCACACACACATGCATTATAATATACATACAGACACACAAACACACACACATATTATATATATAGAGCGTAGAGGGTATGTTTATGTTTATGTTTGTGTGTGGTAGGTTGGTAGAGGGGAGCCTTTGGTTCGTTGTTGATCCATGCAGATCTGCAGCTGCCACCTCCAACCACGATTTTACGTACAACACGTTGTAATCATCTTGCGATCTTATAAAAGCAGGAAATGTACTTGAACATTGCAATGGCCTTGCCCTAAGGGAAGTTTTATAATGGAAAATATTACGTAAGATAGCTTCTACTTCTTTAATTTTCGATCGCAAGGCGTCTACCGTACTATAAAAATCTGGGGGCTACAGGGAGCTTAGATCTGTTGTTGGGGTTTCATCCCCCCTAACCTCCTTGTAGCTCCGTCCCTGGCTGTATGTATTTCGTCCAATGAGTACAAGCTAGCAAAACTGTGAATTTAAACAAGTTTGTAGATAATTCTGCAGCTGTTCATAAAAACAGACGTACGCGTATTTTATTAGTTTCTTGCTGTGGTTCATTTTCCCATTTCAGCAAAAAAGTATTCACACTCTTTGCATACGGTGAGTAAATGTGGGGGAAGGAAGAAGTCCCCCCTTAATAGTCTCACTTAGAAATTTAGTGCAGAGGAATCTAATAACCGTTCTTAAACAACATTATGCTTTTATAGAAATAAAAGTAAATACTATTTTCAAAACTACGAAAGGGTAGTGAATTACTTCCTATGTAATTGGACTCTCCCACTAGCAAATTTCTTATTAACACCTCCACATATTTCATTCTTTAGTTGTATTATCTGTATGTGTCTGCAGAATAAATTGCCCATATAGTGCACATGAATAAATTATGTGTAGTTCTTTTGAATTTGCGGTACTAAACCACGTTTATACGTACATTAGTCTTTGAACGACAGAGATGGAAAATAAAGAGCCAGCAGAGAACAATGGTGCCACTGAAGTTGAAATTCATCTAATAAAGTGATTTTAGGAAAGGTCGGGACACACACGACCCTGTTTTGTTCCCACCAATGTAATAAAAACAGTGAGATGGAATGAGGGCTTTATTTCGTCAGCTGAACTCCTATCAAGGCCCTTGCTCCCCATAATCGGAGGATCTGAGCACGCCTAAAATTCCTTATACAGAAATAGTGTTATTTGTCGTATATCCAGAAAGTGGATTGATTTGCTTTATTTTACTTCGCTTTTTGTGCCACTTTTGGCCAATTTGCGAAGAAGGGAATAAGTGATGATATGATGAAATTGATGAATGGACACTCACAAACATCCGCGGCCAAGCCGGAATTCGAACCCGGGACCCCTGGCGTCGTAGCGCGATGAGCTAACCACTCCCCCACGGTGGCCGGCCCCAGAAAGTTGAAAGTGAACGAAATTTTTATGGTGTGTTTTGTATGGTCACTATCAATAGTAAGTCTATCATATTATTTCACTAAATAATGTCTTTGGAAAAGAAAGAACAACATATAATTAATGTATTTTATTTTACATAAGACCTATGCCTAAAAGTATTTTTGTATATGATGACACAGAACTATCTTATGTTGTGACTTCTTTGGGTCTGACTGTAAAATATATATATATATACACTGGCTGACGAAAAAAGTGAAGCACCCAGATGGAGTGGTCGAAGATTACCCCATTTCGGTATACCTGCATACAATTGATGTGTGAGTAAATGATTAGATGTACAAGGATCTGTAATGTGTAGAACGCCCACCAGAGGGCATTTGTGACGTCACCTCCTGTTGCTGATAAGGTGGGACCAGTCACCTGCTGTGAGTGAGACAGTGCAGCACGAAGTTCAGAGAGGAAAACGAAGCACCGGCGATGCCTCGCAGACGCGTTAGACAGCCGATCCAGCAATTGACAGCATTTGACAGAGGCCGCATTGTGGGACTGCATGAGGCGGGTTGGTCGTATCGGGCAATTGCCAGGCATGTGGGCCATTCAGATGACACAGTGGCCCGATGTTGGAATCAATGGGTACATGAGGGCACCCATGCACGTCGTGCAGGTTCAGGTCGACCAAGAAACACCACCCCGAGGGAGGACCGTCGTATGGCGCTCCAAGCAGTGCGGGATCCCACAACTTCGGCACCTGTCATCCGATAACATGTACTGGACACTCTACAACATCCTGTGAGTTCCCGCACAGTGTCTCGACGACTCGCATCCGCCGGATTCGGGTCCTACCGCCCCATGCGCCGGTTGCCGTTGACACCACAACACCGACACCTGCGGTTGGTGTGGTGCCGTGCTCGGGAGGCATGGACAGAGGACGAATGGCGTCGCATCATGTTCAGTGATGAGTTTCGCTTCTCCATGACCTCCGATGACCATCGTGTGCGGGTGTGGCGGCGTCGAGGGCAGAGGGCACATCCTGCCTACATTGTGGAGAGACACACAGGTGTGACCCCTGACATCATGGTGTGGGGAGCCATTGGATATGCGTTCAGGTCACCTCTAATAGTGCTTCGGCAGACTTTGACGGCACAGCGATACGTCACAGACATTCTGCGTCCACACGTCCTACCCTTTATGGCACAGCACCCTGGGACAGTGTTCCAACAAGATAATGCACGCCCACACACAGCCCATGTGTCTATGGACTGCCTAGAGCATGTTGAGGTCCTCCCGTGGCCAGCACGATCCCCGGACCTCTCCATCATTGAATATGTGTGGGATGACATTGGACGGGGACTCCGTCCTAGTGCCAACCTGCGGGATCTGGAGGGACAGCTGCAACACCTGTGGACGAACGTGCCTCAGGAGAGGATCCAAAGGCTGTTTGACACTATTCCGAACCGCATAAGGGCATGCATTGCGGCCAGAGGGGGTGCGACACCCTACTGACCTGGCGCCACCATTCCACCTGTAACTGCCAACGGGCTTGACACTTGCATCCTATATTGTAATCAGTTCAATAAAGGTACATGGACTTTCAGCATATGTAGTTTCATTCACGTCCAACCACTCCTTCTGGGTGCTTAACTTTTTTTGTCAGGCAGTGTATATATATATATATATATATATGTAATTGGTAATAAAATAACGCAGTAAAGTATTAAATAAATATATTTTATCCCCCTACTTACAAATCATGAAAGGGGCCAAATTCGAAATTAAGTTGAACGGACGTTCAAAATGTTTAAAAATAGCACTATTTCATTAACAGATCAAGTATTTTTTACCATTGATCCTCAGAAATATCTCAAACTGACAATGAACTTTCATTGAACTTATTTATGATCGACAGCTAAAAAGTCATTCATTTGCGTGGCTGGTTGATAATCCACCACCAGATAGAATTTACACAATATTTACCTAAAAACTTTGAGTAAAGTCACCTTCCCCCTAAAAAAAATCCCTTGGTAATGGACTTTCGTGTTCTCACAAAAAAAAAGTTATAATTTGGCACAATTTTTCTTTTGCAGGCAAACCTTTTGTAAAGGTGTACTTGAGTCTGTGCAACCAGCCCTTCCCATTTGTGAACAATATACTGGGGAAATCCCCCGTTCTTCACTGTTGTCATTGCACTACAACCCCATCGTGATTTAGTATTAGGATATAGCGTAGTGAAGAACTGTTTACAAGCATCGCCCAAACCATTGATTCTCCCGCAAAACCTTTCCCTGCATTCTTTTTTCTTTTCCTAGCTCTCAGCATGCGGTTTTCTTGGAAGACTGGCGGATTGTGAAAGAAAAAAGGGACCGCGGAGGAGTAGGAGAGGGGGGGTTTGAGCGCAGCGGTACAGAGGGGGAAACGGCTAGCGCGACCAGCTTAGAAAAGTCGAAGTTAAAATTTACATACATTGCTCTGTACGTCGACAAACTACAGACATTCTAAAGAAAATTATGTAAGATCAGTTTCATTTCTTTGCTGTAGAAGAACAGTTGAAACTTTCTTGCGCTTTAAACTGTTGATTTAAGTTATTACATACAATTGGCGAGCAAGTGAATTTTACGAAATTGAGATCAGGAAAACTACGTAATAAATAATATATTTAAAAAAAGGCTGCGCGACATAGCAATCTTCATATTTGATCTTTAACTCAGTAAAATTTAAATGCCACACACTTGACTGTTCGAGCACAGAAAGTCGACGCAAGAACTTATTTTTTAGGTATCGTCACCAGCGGTGATACGGGCTCTTACCAGAGGTACCTGAAAGCTTAGCTTTTTCGGCCTAGTGCTTTGACGAAGATTCTCATCAAACCAAGCTTGATGTGTAATGGGACAGAAATACATTCTGATTGATTGATTATATTATAATAACTTCTCTCTTGTTGTCGCATCCCACATTTTGGGGCTTCTCAATTAGATCTCGTTCTTGATGCCTGTAGTAGCGGCCAGTGTTTACGGACATAATGATTATCTCTGTCCCGACTGTCCCACTCACAGAGGAAGCAACAGTAATTCATGTAACCTTCTTGCATACATCTTACCCTGTCATACCAATGTATAATTTCGAGCATTTATTCTTTGTAACACAGGAGAAACACACTTTCGGCTATTGTACCTTACGTTTCTTATGTCGTACCATACCCTGTTCGATTAAGAAATATTGACCCTGGCAGACCTTGTCAGCTCCTGTTCAGAAATGTGATGGATAAGCTTTCTACAGGAAATGGTAAGAACACTGGCCTTTGGCAAGAGGTGACGAGAGGCCAAGCGAGGGTTTAAATAGGTGCGCATGAGAGCGACACGAGGTCTTTTAATCTGGAATCATCGGAGAAGCAGGAGCTACTGGTCTTATTTCTAAACCGAACAGGGTAAGCTAGTCTATACCCATTCTGCCATTCGCATTGCTCACTTCAGTCTAAATCGAATCATGAGTCTATTTTAATGAATAGTTAGATATTTGTACCTGCCCGTTCAGGGCTGTCTCTACCATCAACTAGTACTAATCGGGAGGGGCAAGTTACATCCCTATTTAAGATCCCCGCGTTCAGAGGAACGCTACGTGGTTTGAGATGCGTGGGCTTTTCATCCATTTTTACGGAAATGTGATGAAAAATTAGAGCAACGTGGTTCTTTTGGAAATGAAAGCGTCATGCCTTGTTTTCCTTAACAGACATGAAAATTGAAAGGGTAGGCTGCGGAATTTTTTCATTTATTTCACTCTGAAATAAATGAAAATTGAAATGCATTAATATCATGTTAGACTTGTTTCTTCGCGGATTTTTTTCCTAATGGGGGTTAATTTTTTTTAAATAAGGTACGTCACCATTGTTAGTAATGCCTTATGTCATTTACTGAGTTGGAGGACGAGCTTGATACCACATTGGATAGGCTCATCATTCTCGCCAATAATGCTGTTGGTCCGTCTTTTGATGTGGAGGGCCTACCTTGTGCCTCATCCACCCCAATCAGAAGTCCTCCATTAATTAGAAGTCGCGCACGCGCGCAGGCTCACTTTCAAATTGATAATCGTCCCACAGTTCTTGTGGACCCACCCACCATGGCTCAACTACCTTTTGTTCATCCCTTCCTGTTCGAGAGCATTCAGTTTCAGGGTGCTTCGGGGGAGGATGTTACTAAATTCATAGATCGTTTCGAAAGTGCGGCGATTCTGAACAATTGGGACGAGACGAAAAAACGGCAATTATTCCCGGCGTTGTTATGTGGGCCAGCCCTCCGCTGGTTTAATGCATTTAGCCAGCAACCAGGCGTCAATTTAGTCAGCTATGAGGACGTCAAGAAAAAACTTATTGAAAAATTCACAGGCTCCCTTGATCAGCTGCAGATCGAGGAGCAGATCAGATATCGGTTCCACAGGGACGATGAACCGGTATAATCTTATGTTAGGATACAAGCAGACCCTCTTGTTTAAGATGGACCCTAACATGGCTGTGAATAAGCAGCTTAAATACATAAACGCAGGTCTTCAACCGGAATTTATCAGGGAGATATACAAAAACAATATAATTCAGTTCCGGAGCTTTTGAAAGACCTCAAGGAATATGAAAAGGCAAAGTTCCTTATGCGCCGTAGAACGGTGCAAGAGCTCTTGCATTCGGCTCAAAAGGAAACTCTTTTTCCGTCTTCTGCTGAGTTGCGCATTCCTCACCAGAACCCCGTAGTTAGCACTACGGCGGTTGCTCCGGAATCAGCACCTCGGGCTAATCAAGACATGACTAATCAGCTGCAAGCCTTGCAAGCTGAATTGGACCTTGTCAAAAGACAACAAACGTCTCTCCCAACTTCAGAACCGTCCGCTGTAGAAGCTTTGGCTAAGCAGGTTAGCAACCTAGCGTTAAAAGTCGAGGAAGTTATACAGTCACACGATCACGAAAATTTTCAAACTGTAGGCCAAAATTATCAAAGGGGTAATTTTAATCACAATCGTGGTGCAAACAACAGACGAGGCTTTCAGGGCAGGGGAAGTAGAGGCTACCGTTCAAACAACGGCCGGTTTCAGAATCGTTCCAATTTTCAGCGTGGCCGGGGGCGAGGTTCACCAGCCCCCCGCGGTCGTCCCGATCAAGGTGACCGGCGTGGCCCACTACTTTGTTATAAATGTGGTTTTCCTAATCACCACCAAGAATTTTGTCTTCAAAATCCAGAAGATTTAAACGCCAATTAACCGCAAGTAATGGAGACATACCTGCGGGCAGTAAAAAGATTTTAGTCTCTACTTTCCCGTCTGAAGACCTCATTTATGTACATGCCAATGTACATGGGGAACGTCAAAGGTTTATTGTCGATTGTGGGAGCCAAATAAGTGTAACAAGTGATAAGGGTATTCCTGCCCATGCTAAGAGGTTTAAAATCAACACTCTAGTTAAAGGTGTCACGAATAATTGTTTAACAATTAAAGAAATTGTACTTTTAGATTTTTCTCTAAATGGATTTACATTTAGGCACCCCTTCAGGGTGATACAAGATTTTGGTCATAATACCATCCTTGGTAATGATTTTCTAAAAGCCCCAAGTGCAACTTTAGATTTTGAAAGCAATAAATTGGCTTTGAGCAGATTTGGCACTCCCCCACGCAACCGCATTCGGTTTGATTCGAAGAAAGCTTTTGATGTTTCCGTTAAATTGGCAGGTTTGCTGGTACATACTGTTGAACCTGAATATGTGGCTTCTAAACGAATTGTTGTGAAACCAAGATCACATTTGTGCATCCCTTTACAATTAGTCAACACAGCAAATCAAAATTTAACTTTACTTGAGCCGGATGCAAATTTTCAGGCTAAATCTGGCATAATGGTACCAAGGTCGATACTCAACCCTGCTACACAACTTGTTTGGGTATCCAACCCTTTGAATTATAGAATTGTAATTCGCAAAGGTACTCGGATCGGTGGCGCAGAATCTTGTGAGTTGGCAACGGTGGATCAGGAAAATAGTTCTGTAACAGTTAATTTAACAACGGAAGAATCAGAAAACGACGATATCCCACAAGTGTATATATCCAAATTTGACATTAATCCTCAATTGGAGGAACATGAGAAAAATTAACTTTTAGAGATTTTGTTAAAATACAAAAATGTTTTCAGTTGGTCCGAGAATGACATGGGCCTTGCCACCAATTACAAACACAGGATAAAGCTTTCTGATCCTACTCCGTTCCATAAGCAGCAATATCCGATCCCGGTACATTTGCGAACAGAGATAAAGAAACAAATTGAGACTTTGAAAAAACAGGGAATAATCCGGGATAGTGCAAGTCCTTGTAACTCACCAGTTATTCTTGTGAAAAATCGTGACGGAAGTTACCGTTTTATTCAAGACGGTCGCTTTTTAAATAAACGCTCTGTGTTCGATGCGATGGCCATGCCTTCCATTCAGTCTATCTTGCCCGATATGGGGGGAAAGCAGTACTATTCTAGTTCCGATTTACGGTCAGGATTCTTTCAAATACCACTCACAGAAGACAGTAAACAGTACACAGCCTTCTCTATTCCCAACCTAGGTCATTTTGAATTTAATGTTTTAAGTCAGGGTCCTATTACTTCTCCAGCAGCGATGAATCGAACACTTCAATTGACTTGTAGCGGAATGCAAAGTGATAACTTCGCCTTTTATATGGATGATCTCTTTACCTGGGGCCATACCTTTAATGAAATGTTGACAACACTGGAAAAATTGTTTCAGTGTCTACAAAACGCTGGCTTGAAAATTTCTCCACACAAATGTAAATTTGGTTATTTTGAGATACTCGCCCTTGGACATTTGGTGAGACGTCATGGCCTACGCTTGAGTGACCGTATTATTTCTTCCATTAAGACTTACCGCACCCCCTCCACCACAAAACAAGTTAAACGATTTTTAGGTTTATGTTCATATGTCCGTAGATACGTCCCATCCTTTTCAGAGAAGGCCCAACCTCTCCAGTCCCTTTTGGGCAAAGGCAAAAAATTTGTATGGGGAAGGACCAAGAAACAGCTTTTACAAACTTAAAACACGCTTTAATAACTGCCCCAGTTTTGCTACCCTATGACCCTTCTAAAGAAACACGCGTCTACTGTGATGCAAGTCTGAAAGGCCTTGGTGCTATTTTAACACAGCCAAATGCAAATAATGATTTCCTTCCTGTAGCATATGCAAGTCGAACACTCAAAAAAGGGGAAGAAAAATTGTCCATCATGGAACTAGAACTATCAGCGGTTCTGTATGCCCTCAAAACCTTTAGGTTTTATTTAATTGGGAAACATTTCGAAATTGTAACAGATAATAAAGCAGTCAGTTATTTGCGTACCACCCGTAATTTGAGTTCGAAGCTCTCGAGGTGGAGTGCAGAGCTTGATTCATACGACTTCACGGTCGTTCATTGTAAATATACACAAAATATTTCCGACGCTATTAGCAGGGAATCAACCAACCTCCCGGACGACGAATCGCCAGAATTGGGCGAACCTCGTATATTTCTCCTCCAGGATGAATCAATAGATGTGGGAAAACACCAGCGCGACGACTAATTTGTTTCAGAAATCATAAAAGTTTTGGAGGGGGCAGATGACGCCCAATCCCCCTTCGAAAGACAGGCTTTTTATTATGTGCTGGAAAATGGTCTTTTATACAGGAACCATGAGATGGGTGGGGGAAGTAAGAAATTACTTTGTATACCTAAGTCCTTACGTCATACTGTAGTTGAACAATTACATTCTCACCCGTGTGGTGGTGGTCATTTAGGGTTTACTAAAACATATTACAATGCGCTCAATCGCATATATTTTCCCTATATGAAACGTTTTATACAGGACAAATGTCGCCAGTGCCTATCTTGTCAAACAAACAAGCGCCCTACGGGGTTGCCACAAGGTGAACTCCAGACCTTTCCAAGCTGTTGCCCTTTTGAACGCCTAGCTATAGATTTCGCGGGACCGTTCCCTCCCAGTGGCCCAAATAAATGTAAATATATTTTATCATGCATGGACTTTGGTACCCGATATATGATTGCTGCTCCTGTGGTTGATACCACTGCTCAAACGGCTGCTAACTTTCTCTACGAGCACATAATATTAAGATTTGGTTGTCCGAAAACTCTCAACAGTGATAGGGGTGGCTCATTTAATTCCTCTGTATTTAAAGAGCTTAGTGCTAAACTCGGTATTCAGTTAAAATTTGTTACTGCGTATCACCATAATACTTCCGGTTTAGAGGAACGAGGTATCGGTATTTTGCAAGGTATAATTAAGCATTTTGTAACCCCGAAACATGATGACTGGATTACCTATCTACAACCAGCTGTGTTTACGTATAATGTTACACGCGGCGACTCCAGTCGTTTTAGTCCGTTTTACCTCATGCATGTGTTCGAAGCCCGTTTGCCCTGGGAAAGTATGCTTCACGCAGATCCCTGCGAAAATAGTGCGAACACAGACAAACTTGAAAGGCTAAACAAGGCAGGAGCCGCAGCTCAAGAAAATTTACGTAAACGATTTGAATCCCAAAAGAAGTATTATGACAGACGTCATCAAGCAACAAGTTACGCTCCTGGTGAATTGGTATTATTATATAACCCCACTCAGAAGGCAAAAACGGCTAAGTGCTTTTCAGGTGTTTATTTTGGGCCCGCGGTAATAGTAAGAAAGGAAAATAGCAATGCCTATTTAGTGGAATATGAAAATAAGCGCGGCAAGATTGTGTCCGATTTAGTGGCTGTGCAAAGGTTAAAACGCTATCACCGCCCTTCAGGGGGTGAGGAAGAAACGAATATCGTATCTCTTCAAGAAGAAGATTTCGAACCAGTAACCAACCGCCCATACGTAGCCCAAAGCACATGTCGTAATTGTTTACTTTCTGTGTGGACCTTATTTTTATAATTTTTATATTTTATTTTAATTTTATTTTTCGTTCCATTTCCCTAAAAGTATCAATACGTCAATTCGTTTTCTCGCCAAACGTATAAAACCTAATGTACGCACCATTGTTGTTTTCTCGTAGAAGTAAAATTATTTTGTTAGGCAGTTGCATGTTTTATATATGAAGTTATTTATAAACACGCTCTGAAATATATGTGCATTTTTTCCATCCATGCATGAGTTATAAAAAGAATTAAATATGTTGTCAGTGAGCTCACTTAGTTAATTAAAGCAACGAAAGTGCGGCACGAGCGTTATCTAGTGTATATTTGTCTTTTCTATTGTGTATATTAAACCTACCGGTAGCATGTGAAAAGACCCGCTATTATAGTTAATAACGTAAGAAATGTTAATGTCCCCGTGACATTTAGCCTTAAATAAAGAAAGAAGTCTGCGTAAGCCGACTAAAATGAAGCAGAGAACCAAGTTCTCATTTAGACCATGTAATTTGTGCTAATAATAAGCAAGGTGTGAAGTTTCATACGTTTGACGAGATATTTTTTTTATCTATTTTCAGTTAAAATTATTCCTGGCCGACCGTTTGACTTTATCTTCTTGACCCCTCCTTGAATAATTCCTATTTACATTGCACTAATTGCATTGTTTCTAAAAACTAACTAAAATACCCGAGAAAATTTTAAGTTAAATTTATTTTGTGTAAAAATATGTGATTTATCAAATTTATTGATTTGATATTTATTGGCCGAAAAGTAATTCATTTATTCTCAATAATAACTAAAAATAACAGTTGTGGTCATTTTAGCAAGTTTAGGTTCAATAATTGCTACATATTTCAACAAGATGCAGTTTTTCCTATATTTATTAATTTTAATTGCATTTATCTCTCATGTCAATTCCCTATCCTTCAAGGAAGTGGTCATAAGATCTTTCCAATACCCGTACATCATTTGTTCAGTAATTACGTTAACACTAGTTTTTATTTGTATGTTAATTATTGCTTTCATTTGTTGTCAGCGAAGATGTAAAAAGTTTTGGAAAATAATTGCCCAAGGGAAATGGAACGAGTAAATATGTCTTCAAGTGTACAATTTTTAAATATATCCCAGTCGGATAGCGACTCTTGGCACAGTGGTCCCACCCAACCCGTTACATGTCGAAATCTTGAGTCAGTTTTTACCTTTCAAGACCCCTTTTATGACCAAGCAGATACTCCAAACGTAATTATCCCACTTGAAATTCCTCCCGTCCGTCTAGATACATTTAATGTTGCATGTCAAACTCTTAATCCATTAAAGTTAGATGATGTTAACACCTCATCTCGCTCTGTTCAAACTAATCCTGCTAAAGTAAAAAGAGTTAAAGGAGTTACGGTGAAAACACAAAACGTAGATGTGTCTCGAACCGACGACCCCCAGCCCCACTCTGAACCAATTGTCCCTTTCATTCAAAACATGTTTTATGACGACATATAATCAAGCTGCTTCTCCACGCACTCCCCTAGCCGTTATGCAACCGAGTTCGTACTAGCCTGGGGCGCCGAGCAAACATCTCCTTTTTTTATTTTCCTCTGATTCTGCCTCGATGAAATCCAGGTACATCAAGAACCAAAAGTTCATGAAAGGTACTCTCTTCCTCTTCCTATTTGCTCCTTGGCACCGCCTCCCTCGTTACCAGTCCTAAGTTTCTATCGTCGTGTTCCTCGCAGAGAGAGAACACGTTCCTGTTATTGGTCATCACTCACGGGGGGCTCCGCCCATCCAGAACGGCCGCTATATACTTTTCCCCTTTCCCCCCCTTTTTTATGTATCTTTCGTAATTAATGATCTTAACGTCATTGGAGCCATGTCATTTACTCTTTTATTATATCTTAGTGATCCCGAATTTACTTGTGGCTAGGTCCGTTTTAACAGCTGTGACGTTACCAAATTTTGGGTTAATTTTTTTTTTCGTCAGTTCCTCATTTTTTACAATGCTTTGACACTTCTGACATGATATTAATGGATTTCATCGGGTTAACTTTCTGATACCAGGGGGTATATTTTATACCATCTACATATTACTTTTATATATTTATCAATATTTAATCCTAGAGATTTTCGTTTATTTTATTGTATATTGATCATGTCCCAACAAAGGGCTTTTAGTGATATATCATAACTTTAGTTTTATATTGCACATTATTTTATATTTTGGGAGAAGCCAGGGGCTATATATATATATATATATATAATTTAGTCAATATATACATATATTACTTTTGATGAAGTCAGATTTTCATTTTAATGGTGTTCCAGTGTTAAGGCGTCAAATGACATTTTCCGCCTGTTATTTTATTTAGCCTTCATTCAAACTTTGTTTTATAATTTATATCACTTATTGGGCAGTTTATTTTATTTTAATTTACTTATCTTTACTCATGATTTTCACTTGCCTATAAAAGACGATTACTTTACACATTTTTTATATATTTTAAATATTGAATGACTGAGAGCAATGTAGTCTTTCCAAACCTACCTGTTTCCTACCCTGTTCGGAAATTCCACGAGTTCAAGGAATTTCGAAAATAGTCCAGCGATTTTTTTTGAGGCCGGAAGAAGAACGCATTCCTGAAGGCTTTGGAGCTCACCAGCCTCCTTTGGGCTTCAGCGGTGTATGTCACGTAGCAGCACCGAAAATCCTATTCCAAGTGACATCCCAGGATCGGAACAGCGTCAGAAACATCAGAAGAAATGTCATCTTACAGAGCAAACCCCCACCCCCACGACTCTAACCCCCCTTAAGAAGAAGCATGAACATCTTTCATGTACATCGTCCCCTTTTGCTCTGTAAGGCCAGGCAGTGTACTTCACCACATATTGTAACTTTCCGGGTACAGTCAACGACCCAAATGTGTTGAGACCCACCCCTGTGGATCAGCAACCTGCCAGGCCACCTGTGAACAGTTCATCCTTCCAGTGGCCATATTTACTGTTCCCCTTCTTGGAGTGATTGCAGCACGGTACACCTTCCGTTTTCGCATGCAACCCGTACGAAATGTGTCGCCATTCGATGTGTGCCGGAAATATGCAATGGCGTCTGCTGTGAACTTTCGGGGGCCTATCCTAACATTCCCCTCCCCCCCAGTGTTCGCCATTGGACAACGCATATTTTGGGGCTTGGAAACGCTACTTGGAGTGGCTTCCCATGGACTACCCTGTGTTCGCCCGCCCCACGGCCAACGTCTTTTCATCTGACCTTTGCTGAACAGTATTCCGGAACTTTCCACACCGGGATTCGAATCCGGTCCCCCAGTGCAATTGTGATCGGTCAAGGACCGTGTATGTCCCGGGACAGTGCTTCGTACCCCAGGACTCCGGGGTTTGAGTGTATTTGGATTGCCCTGCCTTCTGATTTCTCAAGTCATAGTGTGCACACATAGTGTGCTACGAACGTCACTGGCAAGTGAAAACATAATCTTCAACTATTTTTTTAATCTTCGTGTGGTTGTGTGCAGTTGTTGCTGTTAGGTTTGTATTAGCAACTAAAACAAATATATTATTTGTTTTAAGAAAGAAAAATACTGAAATCTACTTACGAATTGGTATATTACACTATATCCCATAATACATAATTAGAACAGTAACAGTGATAATGAAATGTCTTTCTTCTTATCAAAGATTTTTATCATTAACACAACTTAATTGTGAATGTTATAAAAAGATGACAGTCACAATAACCTCCCCTCCTGGGGTGAAGAAAATATAGACATCATACTTTGGTGGCTTAAAAATATACAAGATCTTAAATATACACATCGAACAGTTACATAACTTTAAAATATTCAACATTCAAAACAACATTTAATACTATGACAAATCTTTCAAAGAATGACAATCAATTCGAAACTACGTTGTATTCTTGCGCATTCTTCATTAGCTTTGCGTAACAGTTTGATATTTTGCAAATTAGATCTACATTTTATCTTTGGTCCATCTAAAGACGCCAAGTTAACAAAATTGTTCTTAACTTCCTTTAAGCAAAGCAATATTTGTAAGTAACCCAAATATTAAATTATACATTTGGTATTTGAGCAATAAATTAAATGATTCATCAACTTCAGCTTCACAATATTCGTTGCCATAAACTTTCTTATGAATATCTTCTTTAGAAGCTACATAAATACAATCATCCACATGAGAAGATTCAAATGTCAAAGTTTTATAAGATCCAATTACGGAATTTAGCGAGCAAGTATTATTTGTGGAACTCGGAACAAAAGGAGCTGATACTTCCTTACCACTTGAATGAATTAGTTCAACAGTAGACATACGATAATTAATTATAGCCTTATACTGCCACAAAAATGGTGCTCCCAAGATCAAATCGGCATGTAATTGTTTAACTACATATAAACCCACGTGGAAAAATTCATCTCCCAACTGCATAATGACATATTTAAAACCCACAACTTTTATACGTTGCTCACCAGCGAAACAAGCCAACTGAATTCCTTCTATTGTTTCCAGCTTTATACTTGGTAATAAAGAACTTAGAGTGATCCAAACCTTGTAATCCAACAAATTATTTTGACTACCAGTGTCAATTAAACAATTAAGAAACAAGTCACAAATTCTTCCCTGTATTTCTGGTGCTTCAAGTAAAGGTGTAGGACTTCCTTTATCTGTAACAGTCCACTCAGGCTCTGAATCAAACCACTCCAGCAAAAATGCAACAGGTAAAACATCTTCTTTATCAACGCCTAAATATTTAACTCTATTAAAGTCACCGAGACAAGACTTAACATGCAAAAGGTAAGGATCATAATTACAAGTAAGCTCCATGTGGTCATCCTTTGGCAGGGCGAATTGGAGCGCATTTCCCCGCCTTAGTTGTTTAATGTTCTCGGAGGGCTCCCACTAGTAGCATTAGTTACTGAGGAACATTCTTGATTTAAACTAATGTCATTGCAATTAATTCCATTTCGGAAATGTCCATTGTTCCTTGCTGAAATCTCTGAGTTAGTGTTAATGGAGTCACCTCGCAATTCTGTATTGGTCGGACTTTGAAATCTTCTATTCCTGTTGTATCTAGGTGCATCTGTATTATTGCTATTACTAGCGTTCCTTTGAGTGTTTGTTCTTCGATTATTATTATGAAAGTACAAACTTCGATCGTTACCTTGTCGCCTATAGCTCTCTTGATTAGCTCCAGATTGCCTATAGTTGTTTCTGGGATTCCTAGCAGCTGGTTGGCCCATAAGTCTCTCTGAAGCTACTGTTTGGGTAGATGAATCGCTGCATAGTAGATAGTATTTGTACCTTTGACACCAACTCTGATTTCTTGACCAAACGACCACAAAAAGTTGAAAAACTCATTTTCTCTCCCTGTTCCGCGCCTCATTTATTGCGCTGACGATGTTTCACGGGCGCAGAAAAGCAGTGATGAGTGAAAGATGAGCTCTCATCCTCTCATCCTCTCATCTTCTCATCTTCTCATCCTCTCATCCTCTCATCCTCTTATTCTCTCATTCTCTCATTTTCTCATTTTCTCATCCTCTTATTCTCTCTACCTTCAGAATATTGTCGTCAACATCAGAGATGAAGTTGGAGTGCTGGAATCAACGGGACCAAATGTTTATATATCGTGACCTTCGTAAACCTCTCTCTTGGGGGAAGGATGTGGCATATACACACGCGCGCGCTCTCATTCTCTCATTTTCTCATTTTCTCATCCTCTTATTCTCTCTACCTTCAGAACATTGTCGTCAACATCAGAGATGAAGTTGGAGTGCTGGAATCAACGGGACCAAATGTTTATATATCGTGACCTTCGTAAACCTCTCTCTTGGGGGGGAGGATGTGGCATATACACATGCGCGCGCGTATGCCTCTCATTATTTTCCGTATTGTGACGCAAAAAACAAACCTCTCATCCTCTCATCCTCTCATCTTCTCATCCTCTCATCCTCTCATCCTCTCATCCTCTCATCCTCTCATCCTCCAAAATGTTTGTAGATCGTGACCTTTGTAAATCTCTCTCTCGAGAACGATGTGCCACACACACACACACACACACACACACACACACACACACACACGCACGCGCGCGCGCGCGGGGGCCAAAATTTTTGAATTTACGGTTGGAAAAATGTTTTTCTATGACATGTTTTCGTTCGAGGCAAACAAACAAACAAAATAATAATTGTTGTTTTTTAGGATGCTTGGCCCCTATAACCTCGCCAGGGTGCGTGGTGCCCAGCCAAGAAGTAAAGGTTTTCTAACGGCTGCGGTTATAGATTACCGCACCTCTATAGAGTTTCACGTGTTTTTTTTTTCCCCCAAACTTCCATGAAACCCTACAGAGGACCTCCGTAATGCATGCAACGTGTACTAACGACTCTAGTGTTATTTGATGTTGTGATATTTTTGGATATAGAGTTTTATTGTGAGATATAGATAAAAATAATTATGTTTATTATAATATTTTCTTGATGAAGATGGAGAATATGTGCGTGTTACAAATAAAGTTGCATGCTTTTTTCTAGTGTGTGTGTATGTGTTTTTGATGTTTCGACAGCATCTGAAACGATAAAAAAAAGAAATTTTATTGTTAATTTTCACGTGTAAAAAACAACAAATTTTTTTGTGCAAATTTTCTGATTGTCTCGTGCTATAGTGCAAAAAAGATATTGTAACTGATAACTAATGAAATTGACATTTGTAACTGATCTGAACTAGTGAAATTCGTATTGTGCCATTGTAACTGATTGTGCTAGTGCAGAAAATTTCTTATTTGTGCAAGAAAAGATGTTAAAAACTTGTTAAAACTGCTCTGTGACCCTCTCGTTCTTCACGTCGTAGGCGAAGGACTTCTCTGCAATCAGGATGACACTGCATAGGGTATCCTCGGGCAAGGCATCGTGGAACTCGCAGACGACCTTGATGTTGGTTCGATCGTTGACCACAACCTTCTTTCTCTTAGATGTGTTGATGACGGTCATGGGTCTCCGTGCTTTGAACTCGCTGGGCGTGTAGTACATGTCCACGCTTCCCTCGGTCACGCGTTTGTAAGCCGAGAACGCTTCGTAAAGTTTGAGGTAATCGTCTTTGGTCACGTCGAGGTTGTAATTCTCGCGCGGGAACACTTCGTTGCGTCCATTCTTCAGATAAACGTTCTTGATCTTGCAGTCGTCGAACTTGCTGGAATCTTTTTCCTGATTCTTGTCCCTCCCGGTCTGAAAGAGCACTACGACGAAATCTGGCATGTCGAACTGTATGTTGTTGAACTGCGTCGTCACGTCGAATTCCATGTGACTTCCCGACGCCATCTTCTGCACGCACTGGTAACCGTGAAAGTGAATCGGCACCTGCGGATTTTTCAAGATCTCTGCTTTGTACTTGAGGGCGTAGTTCGTTTCGTATTCCACCACCGGCATTCTCAATTCCATGCTCCGGATGACGCACTTGGCTGCTTCGGGTAAAGTGTTGGCTATCGGTGTGGTGCCGTCCGGACCCAAAGTAGCGTATCGCATCAGTGCGTCGTTGTCGTTGGCCGCTCTTCGAAACGTGATCCTCAGTCCTCCCTTCCACATGATCTCCTTGTAGTCCGAGAAGAAACCAGGCAGCAGACGCATGGGAAAGAGCACCGTGTGACTTCTCGTCGATATTTTGGTCCCGGCTTCGAATCCCCCGGCCTGGTAGTACGCTGCGTCCGTTTTGGATAATTTCAACGTTCCCACCGCCGTCGACGTGATGCCTGGATAATCTATTCTGTCGATGACGGTGTTGTGTTTCCTCACCTCCACCTGCGAGAACAGGTGAGGCACGAAGTTGTCCACGAGTATCAAGTTTGCTGCTGCGGGAAACGCGTCTCCGCTTTCCTTCTTCACCACGTCGAATTGAAGGTAGAGGTCCGCTCTGTGAGGATGAACGAACCCATCGCCTACGTCCACGTCGTATTCGATCTCCCTGTTCGCCTCGTTGAGATTGGCGAACGTGCGACGGTTGGGAGGGAAAGATTGCAATTCGTAACTTTCGATTTGCTCCATTTTACATGTATGGTTATTTACTATACGTTGATCTCCACGATGGCCGTCGTAGTGGCACCTGCGAAATCCACCACGTCTCCTTTCTCGTTCGTCACCACCAACTCTATGTCGTCTATGCGGTTGCGACATACTGGAAAATAGATCGGCGAAGAGGGCGTGTAGATGATCGGTTCCATGAACTCGGAACTTGGTTTGAAAGTGGCTATGATTCCCGTCTGCTTGTGACTTCCTAACAATCCGTCCGAAGATTTCGTGATCATACCTTCGGCCACGTTACAGTGTACGTTCAGAGTCTCTATGGCCAAGAATTTAGGAATGTTGGTTGCCACGTGCTTGATGCCAGCTTCGAGTTTGGTGTCGTTCTCGAAACCTAAAAGTTCTCCCATGGTGCCCAGGTCCACGGTCTCCGTCGCGGATAGGATTTCCACTCTGTGCGTGACCGAATTTTGAGAAAGGTATGTGCCTTTGGGTAATTGAGCTTGCAAAGTGGAAAGATTGTATTGTCCTGGCGTGACGACGATGTGTTCGCTTCCGACGCTAATTTTGTTGTTGTGCTGCGTAACATTGGGTATGAGGTACATGCTGTAGAATGCACGCAGAGCCATGGATTTAGGATAGACGATGTCGTCGTGCAGCGTGAGTTTCAAGATTGAAGATTCGCTCGTGAGATGGAACACGCCCATCCTAGTGATGCTGTTTGAGGTTCCACAATGCTTTCTGGAAATCCTCGATCGTAGGGTTATTTATTTTAGAGAGAAACGCGAGCACGGAGAGGCAGAGATGACCGCAGTTCACGTCTCCGAAATTTTGAATGCGTTCGTCGTTGTAGTATATAGAGGTTTTGTTCGTTTTCAGATAATGGACTAAATTTGTAGGTGGAACACCTCCGAAAGAATCGAAAACGAATGCTTTATCATCATTTTTGTGGTAACATATCCAATGCGTGCCTGGATTTTCTTGACCGTCCAAGTTGACTACTCCGCATTCTCTTCTTTTGACGCTTGAAGGTAACGAGTCGGACATGAAAACTCCTCTGAAGTGTTTGATTTGTAACGGTTCGATCAGAGATTCAATGTCTCGGTTGGTGAGTGCTTCTGTTTCTTTTTTTAAACTTTTTCATCACGCCCTTCCCCTTCTTCTCCATGGCCAGGTTGTGACGTTTCTGTTCTTCCAATTCCGCCTTGTTCTTCTTCGAGTCGATGACTGTTTTCGCGATGGCGGCACTTCCGCCGGCCAAACTTCCAACGGCCCCCAATGCTGCCAGGATGGCCGGGATGCTGAATATGAAACCTCCGATCATTTGCTGTTTCCGCGAACGTTGCAATCTTTTCAATTGAGGTGTGCTGAGCAGCAATTTCATTCCGTGTCCTTTCGACAAGCAAGAACGTTTCTTCTCGCGTTGTTTCTTGGTGAGTAACCCATCGAGGGTACCTAGATTTTTTAGATTGGAGTATGGTATCTGGTACACGACACCCTTGGGCTTCATGTTGATGCTCTATGTGTTATTTTCACGGTATGTTATTTATATATATATTCTGAGATTTTTTCTTGTGTAGTTTTTTTACGGTATGTTATTTATATATTTTCAAGGCCTCGCAGTCGTTACACAAATTCTATTACGTGCTTCGTTTTCTTGCCAAGAAGTTCCTTTGTCCCCTTGTACACAATTCGAGTTTTGTTCTCGATTAAAATAGATAGCTTCTCGTCAGATAACATGTTAGCGTATCGATCTGGTAAAAATAGACTGTATTGTGCGTTGAGCAACAGGCGTACCTTGGGACCATACTGGGTAGAAACGATTGAACCGGAAGTTATCGTGTAAGGTTTGTCGACTTCCAATTCCTGAATTTTTACATACTCAACTGACAAATTTAGCATTTGTTTTAATGCTTGGAGATCACTTATTTTTTCAGTCGTCATATCAAAAAAAATTTCAGAGTGTTAGAGAAATTTAATTGTTTTTTTCACGATGTGTGTTATTTATATATACCGAAGATTATTTATTTATATATCAAGTTTTTTTGACACGTATATATATTATTATTTTTTAACAGAGGAAGAAAGTCCGTGCTTCGGAAAACGCGATGATGTGCGTAATGATATCTTTCGTCTCCTGCATAGACTTGTACCAATCTACTGTGTACCATCTTCTTCCCTGCCTTGCCTCCTCCAGTTCGTCCAACCTCTCGTTCAATTTTTCCCCTGCAGCCGAAAGCAGAATGTTGAGATCACCGCACCTCAGGCCGCTGATCTCCCGAAGATGGTCCTTGAGAACCATTTCACAAGGGATGTGAAATTCCGGCGTTGTTCTTGCTATGATCACAAGTTTATTAACATCTCCATTAACTACCTTTTTGAATATTTTAGATAGTAGTTCGTGCGGCAAATCAGTTATGCGAGACATGTTGTTATTATTATTATTTTTTACTCTATGTTATTTATATACCCCACCCCAATTTTTGTTTCGTGTTCATGGCGATGGTGGTACCCAGTGCGGCGACCCGTTCACCCAACGATGCGTCTCTGCTCACGAACCTTTCGAAAGCTGCATGTTCCAATTTTTTGTCTGCTTCGTGACGTGCGTCCAGATCCGTCTGCGTGGTGTTGTAAGCGATGTCGTGATCTTTGCATGCCGCGTCCAACGGATTCACACCCTTGTCTCCTCTCTCCAATCTTTTCTCGAGTTTGGTACCCGGTCCGCAGTACTGGTAGCCAGGTAAATGCATCTCGAAAGGTAACTTGTTGATGATGTCGTTCACGAGTCCCTTTCCTTCGGCCACGTTCCAAAATTTCGGAGGCAGCGTGTTGATGATTTTGATCAGGTAACCTATGCCCTTGTCGTCGTTCACGATGAAGTTGGAAAGTTTCGTGTTGATCATGTCCACGATGCCAACCTTCTCGTTGTAGAAATTACGGTTACCTGCATTCTCTTCGCGGGCAATCACCAACAATCGGTCCACGAGTTTCCTAACGTCGTCCACCCAAACGAATTCTTTGGGTAACGTGTTGTAGCGTTTGACGCCGCTGCCTGTTTTGACCTGGTTCCAAATCGGTTTGATGAGATTCCTGTACTTCTCGCCGCTGCTCGATTTCACCCTATTCTGCGAGGCGTCGTTGTTCTGGTACAAGGCATCCGTCATGATCAGAATTTCCTTGTAACTTTGGTAATCTTCGTCGGTGTAATCTTTCGGCTGCTTTTTGGCAACGAGTTCCCACAGTCCCACCGTACCCGGATACCTGGTCCAACTATCCTTGTCGCCTAAATTGACTTTAATGTCGTTGCCTTCGAAGGTCACCTTCGATTTCCCAATCTTCCACACCACACCGCCGCCTTCGCTGGTTTCCATGCTGGGATACAATCCGAACACTTCATCTTTGTCGAATTTCCCCGTGCTCAGGTAGTTTTGTGCCAAAGGTCCCAACTCAATTTTATCCGAAGACGACGTGCTACCAATGGCTCGACGTCGTGCCGGTGCATCCTTCAGTTCGAACGGCGTCGAAGGAATGCTCGAAATGGGTGTGGGTACGGCGTAACTTTTAGCTGCGAGCGGTACGAGTTCATTAATCAAATTTTTATTTTGTTCCGTGACACTTTTAATTTCTTTACCTACACCGCTGATGGCATCGATCACGGGTTGATCCTGACGTTTCTTCTCTTCGTAGAATCCGCGATTCTCGGATTTCCAACCTTTGAAGCGTTTCGCGAGGTAATCGCGAAGCTTGAGATTTTCGTCTTCGATTTTTCGTTTCGTCATGACGTTATTTATACACGTCGTTTCTCACAACGTTGCAACGTTTAGAAAGTCGTTGATTTTGTTTCTGTATTTTCCGTCGTTGGGTTTCCTCGTCATGTCGATCGTCGCGAATCCGAAATCGTCACCGTTCCAGCAAGTAGAGCAGCAGCCTTCCGAAAATTGATTGTAGCTCATGTCTCCGCCTACGTAGTCATCGTACGCATGCTTGAGGTTGGTGTGATCTTGACGAAACAAACATATGAAATTAGCGTTGTCGCGCACTAACTGTTTTGGAATTTTGGAAAACGTTTGAGCTAGGTAAAAACAATCCATTCCTTTGTGACGACCTTGCGTGAAAAAGTTGCGAATTTCATTTTGATTTTCCAGGATGGCGTCGTCGAACACAACGACTGAATTTTCACGACAATCGTCGAGTGGTTTTATTTCCGAGGCGAACGTTGCAATGTCCAGACCATCGTACAGTTTCATCAGTTGCTGGTATTTGGATTGCTCCAAACTTTTCGAGAACACGTACAGGTGCCTGTTCTTCCAATCTAACCAATTCGGTGCGAGGAGAAAATTGTCCACGAGCAGTGTCGTTTTCCCACACCCCGAAGGACCTACGATCAGACAGCGGATGCTGTCGGGAAGCAACTCGCCGTTCTTTTTTTTTCTCGTTTGACTTTCCGGATCCGGTAGACGCTTCACCACGTTCCACGTACTCACAAGATCACTTCGTCCGCGTCGATCCAACTCTTTTCCGGAAGTCCCAGCCATTTGACAAACAGTTTGTCACCTTTCCTACGCAATACTTTCTCGATGAGGTACGTGTCGGGGTGTTTCGTTTTAGAGAGTTCCTCTTCGTAAAATCTTCCTTTCAAAATCTCGCCGCTACTATCTTTTATTATATACGTGTGTCGGTTTCCGGGTAGAACTCGAAACACCGTAAAAAGTTCTGTGCTCCAATTTTTTGTGAATCCCTTCTCGAAGGTGCGTTTGAATTTGCTGATCCTCACCTGGTCTCCAATTTTGTATTTAGCTTTTTTTGTCGTGGGTGTGTACTTTGGACAGTAAACTGTAGAAATTAAACGCTGCTCGTCAGATTTCGTAACGTCAGCTGGCTTCATGCCTATCGTTCTGTGCCCCGTATCATTATAGGTGTCGACGAGTTCCGGCAGGATGTCGACCCATTTGTAATTTCCCCGAAGCGTGAATCGCTTCCACATGTGTGTTTTCAAGGTTCGATTAAATCTTTCCACGATGCTGGCTTTGATGTGACTGAAGGTCGAATAATGTCGAATCTTGTGTTTTTGAATAAACTTTTGGAATACGGCGTTGTAAAATTCTTTACCGTTGTCCGTTTGCAGAAACCGTGGTCGTCTGCCACCGCTTTCGCGAAAAATTGTCTTGAATGCTTCCGTGACGCACGTCCCCGTTTTGGCTTTCAAAGGTAGAGCCCATGCGAATTTCGAAAACGTGTCTATGACGGTGAGAAGGTACTTGTTGCCCTTGTTCAATTTATGCACGTTTTTCAAATTGCCGCTGCTCATCTCCACGAGGTCACTTTGCCCTTGGTTACCACAGCCAAACGTTCGTAGTTACGGCGTGCAGGTTTATGCAATTCTTCGACGATGGCTTGCCTAGACATTTTTTTAGAGATTACGTTTCAAGAGAAGCACAAGCGTGATGGGATTCAAAGAGGGTGGCACTTCGCTCGTGTTTTGAATGATCAGCTTATCGCCGGCACTCACGTCGAAAACGGTGAGATCTTCGTCTTCGTGTATTTCATATATGTTGCGCGTTTCGTTCCAACGTGCCAGAGGAATGTTTCCTGCTTTCTGGACACCACGATTCGATATTAAAGTCATGGTAGGAACGCTAGCTTTTCTACCGTGAGACCAGTACGAAAATTCGTTTATCTGAATCGTGCCATCGAGGAGAAACTTGTAGTACGGATGATAAGGATGCAACATGTACAGTTTGTTACCTTCGACGAACGTGGAGATTCTCTGTTGATTGGGTACGCTGTTGATTTCGATGGCTTGCAGAAAATGCAGTTTAGCGAATTTAGTGTCGACGCCGAGCAGATTACTGTGAACTTGTCCGAGTTTATTTTCGATGGGGAGCAAATGCTCGACTATGGTATCCGTTACGGTAGAAAACGACGGTTTGATTTTCACTTCCACGTTCAACTGCTTGTAGTTTTCGTTGAGTTCTTGCAACTTGGCACCGAAAGAGGCCAGCGTCGATTCCTGTGTGGATTCCAGCACTCCAACTTGATCTCTGATGTTGACGACGATGTTCTGAAGGTTCTCGACTTGATTCAATTTCGAGCTCTTCTCGGTAAGATCGTTCACGATGCTTCGCATCTCTGTAAACTGCGTGTGAAGATCGGCGACGCTCTGCGAAGTGGGCAGCGTCGACACCAGCGAACTAATTTCGTCTCGAATCTGTTCCACGTTCGCCGTTTCCGTTTCTAGTCGTTTCAGCATTCGAGATATGTTTCTTTTCAAAGCGTGCAATTCTTTGGAGGTGGGGAGATTGGCCACCCTACTCTCGAGATCGCTCAATGAGCTTTTGATGTCGTTCGAATCGGATAGTGCCGTCACCGCCGTTTTCAATTTTTCCAAATCTTCGCTCGAAGGCACGCTCGTCCGTAACGATTCCAAGTCACCCTGTATGTTGTCCAGTACGTGATGAAAATGAGCGAGATTGGATTCGACGTTCAAATTTTCTAAATATTCGATCTTCTGCTGAACCGTGCTTAACGTGTCTTGAATGCTCGTCAACGCTCTCGCTTCAGCGTGAATATTTTTAATTTCTTCGTTGATCAATTCCAAGGACGCCTGAAGCGTAGCGATGGTGGTTTGAATGTGTTCGAAATCTTGATAAGCCTCCAGTTGAATTTTTATGTTCGCGACGCTTTTACCGATGACCTGCAGTTCGTCCGACGATGGTAGGTTCGTCATTGTATCTTCCAAAGTCTGCAACTTGGATTTGATTTCTTCCAACGTGCCGGTGAATTCTTCTTGTAATTTAGAAACAGCGACCTGCAAGCGTTCTACATCAATATCATTCACGACGGTTTGAAGTTCAGAGAAATTCTTTTCTATTGCGGAAGTTCGCTCTTCGATTTCGAGTTTCAATTTTTCCAAATCTTCATTTTTCGATTGAAATTGCTGTAATTTGGCCAAATCATTTTGAAGCGAATCCATGCTCAACTGTATATTTTGAATGTTGTCGTAAGAAGGTACGTCGACATAATTTTTTATCAGCGTCTTCAGTTCGGAATCGATTTTTAGAATGGGGTCGAGACATTGCGTTTGGAGCGTAGCGATTTCCGACTCTAAACTTTTGTTTAAGGTTTCCTGCAAAGCGATCAAATCGGTCCTCAACTTCTTAACTCGAATGTCCAACATGAGAATCTCTTCTGCATGGTCTACACGCTTGGTGTTGCCGAAAATGTCGTTAGGCATTTTTGGTTAACGGTTATTTATAATAGGATAGACGATTCGTAATTCTACGAAGAGAGGAATAAGTTTGTCGTAATCTCCGAGGAGTTCCATGTAAAAATAATCTCCTGCAGACACATCGTACGTAATATTAGAAAGCATCTTGTCGTGCTTGATTCGAAAAATGTTCTTGCCGGTAGAAATTTTGATTTCGCCTGCGTTTTCCGGATTCACGGTGATTTGAAGTTTCCCGTCGATCGGAATTTCATAGAAATGTAAATTGTTATTGAAGACGTAAAACATCTTGCCCACATCGTCATTCATTTTCGTCCATATACTATTAAGATGTACAATTAGTAGACCATTGAGTTTAGATAACACGGAAGGTAAGAGGTTATTGAAATTTGGTGATGCAGTGTCCATGTTGCTTTGTTTGCGAAAACCAAAAAGATTCATTGTCCTTGTTAGTTATTTAACACGTTGTGCCTTTGCCATTCTTCAAAAAACACAGCGGACTTCATGGCTATGGGGTTACAGTTAACACACGTCACATTTATCGCTTCCATTGCAGTGGCCCCACTCTCTCGTGTGGATTTTACAATCGAGAACACGTAACTTGTTGTCTGTTGCATCCAATGCTACTTTGGTTACGCGCGTCGTGTACAAATCATGCAATTTACTTGCAATGCGATGATCGGTGCTAAGTTGCCTTTTACCATGAAAAAGGCATTCCTTGTAGTCTTGCATGCTAAATTTGCTGGTACTTATTTTTCCCACCCCCTTCGCTTTCTTGATCTCTTTTTCTTCTGCAATCTTTACACAGTACATTTTGGCACGAAGCCCCGCAAATTCGCTGATGTAATTACCAGCCGCTTCGTCTTTGAACTTTCCTATGGTCATTTTATTTTCTGTCGAATGCAAGTGATGGCCTGATGGTAAGTTGCTAAAATCAAACAGATGCTTCATCTTAGTCAGATCATGTTCGAGGCTTGGTGTGTTTTGGATTAGAAAAATAAAGCTATCCGTGTCAATGTAACATATTTGGATGTTATCTCCATAAAAGGGTTGAAACTGATCGTAGTACGATTGGTACATGTGCAATTTTGATAGTTCAAGGACAGTGGCACCTATGGCAATCGGCTTGTTGAGCATCACTTGCTTCTTGTTCTTCTCGACGAATACTAGATTCTCGTCGAAAATGGTGAAGTTTTTGAAGTAGGGGGACGCGACGATCTTCTCAAATTTCTTTTCGTCCGTGACCAACGTTGCGTCGATGTAATTACGCACGTTTTCCATCGTCTTGCCGTAGATGGCGTTGTTAAACAGTTTGTACAGATCCTTGTCTGCAGGCGATGTCGATTGCGCTCTGCGGCGCGTGTTCTCGGCTATGTAGGGTTCCAGCCATTTGCTCTGTCGGAACTTCAATCCTCTATGAACTTTCTTCAACTGCAAGCCGTGACTTATGTAAAATTGGAGGAGTCGGTAGTGCAGAATGTAATTCCGCTTGTTCCCCATACTTAGTATTAGTTTTGGCTCCGATGATCCTCCAGGTGGCTTCTCTTTGGTGGGGGCCAGGGCCAATCCGTGATGTTTCTCGTGAAGCCTTTCGGGATAATCGAGATCGACTTCCAAGAAACAGCCCCATTCATTATCTTCGCTCCAGTTGAGAAAATCTTCGCAGGAGAGTTCCTCTTCGGTCATCCACGCGTAGTCGCTGATGGGAAGACACTGGGACATGGAGTGGCCGTACAGGTTGTTGACATCCCAGTAGACAATATAGGTGTTGGGCTTCGATGCATCGTAACCAGGCGTATGAGGATTGTTTGCCTGAGCATGGCGTCGGGGGCATTGGACGATGCCACCGCGTATCGCACTCTCCATGAAAGCATACTGTTCCTTCTCTGCGATGAGTCCCAGTTTCACGTTGGTATATTTCATCATCGATTCCCAAGTCAACCCCGGCGTCGTGAAGAAATACGCAGGATCCAACTTGTATATTGCGATGCATCTCTTACGAAACGATTCGAAAATGTCCATGAGGAGAGTCACGTCCAATTTCAGATAGAGATCGTGATAATCGCGAAAAGTTTGGCAATTGAATATCGTCCATACACTACGAGCGTGTTCGTAGTCCTCTTCAGAACAGACGTCCTCCGTGAGATGAGAATAAAATGCCTCCCGGGGTGGGAGTTCCGTCTCGTCAAATTTCTCGAAATCGTTGACGTACTCGTAGGGGTAGACGCCCTTGCGACGCAACAGATTCAAATTTTCATCTCTCCCCGAAAAACATTTTTGCTTGGTGGCCACAAGATCTTCGTCGCCAAGTTGAGATGCAAGGCTTGCGAGGCTGGAGGACAGGAAATTGTAAGAGTCCAGGATTCGCACTTCCACACTTCCTCCTTCTTGGAGAGGGATCCACACTCTCACCGCGATGTACTTCTCGCTCGTTCTCGGAATGATGCTGATTCGAGAAGTTATGTTGTAGAGCTCTTTAACGAAGAGATGCGTATCGTACTTCTCCGTGTAGTGCAGAAACACGGCAACAAAATGCGACTCCTTAATCTTGAGATTGCACGAATTACAGATGGTGCTCAGGAATAATCCATTCTGGTGGTCATGGTGGACGACCTTGTAATTTTCGGCGGTGAAAACCTGGTTACACTCCGCGCATCTTGTCGCCGCGTCATGTCCCCGTTGTTGTTCCGTCGTGAGAGCAGGTGGAGAAACGTAAGAGCCTTTCAGGCTGGGTGCAAGTTCTTTCGCGCATTCCGCTATCTTTTTAACAAAATGTTTTGCCGCATCGGGTCCGCAATACAGGATGACATCATTTAATTTTTCTCCGTAGATGGAGAAACTGCAAGGCTCGTGGTGAAAAATTTGTATCGTGCTTGAGGTAGAGGGATCAGGGTTGCAAGACGTCATGGGAACTTGGAAGCTTTCAAAGTCGGCATAAAGAACAGCGGGATGGTGGAGAAGAGCCTGGTGTTTCTGAAATTTCATCTTGGTTCCGGGTTCCGGCATGACATCTTCGGGTTCTGCATTCACGGAGCCAAAACACTTGTGCTGTTTTTTCATCTTCTTTCCCTCGCGAAAAATTCTCAAGCATCGATCGCAAATTTCGATCTTATCGTGATGCTTGCTGATCTGTCTTCCTACTAATCGTGAGAAATTCCGTATCAAACTGTAACGGTCATCTACAAGTAAGAGTCGAATTACATTATTCTGGCTTCTAGCAGGTCTTAACACACGAATGTTGTCGCAATCGTCAACCCCAAACACAGAAATATTGATATCTTCTCCTTTTTTCTCTCTATAGTTTTTTTCAAATTGATTGATCTTATTCAGAGGCACAGGATAGGAAATTCCTCGCATGACATTCTTGTATTTCCTCTCGTATCCTCGGTAATTGGACAGGCGTTGGGGTTTATTATTATTTGCTGGGTGTAATGCGGCGATGACAGACCACAGGAAACTCTTCGCATCGTTACTTTGTATGTTCAACACTGCATTTTGCTTTTTTTTTTGCTTGTTTTTTTGAGCGCTGCGTAATGGTTTGAAATTGCAGACTCGAAGTTCTAACGCGTGATTCTCACCGCAAAGAGTCCACCCACTTCCTCTACCTTCAAAGTCTTCTTGTTTTTCTCCCAAGTGCTCGAATAGCCGTGTCACAATTTCCTCCAGATCCTCGTTATTGTCATCGTGTAAGCATTCGCACCCTACGTAAAAACTGAAAGTGCTTGACTCGGACGAGACAACTTTCTCATACAGCAGGGTCAAGACGAGATGAATTTTAATTGCAACATTGACGAGGCAATCACGTAATTGATCAACTACCCGCGATTTCACTTTGTCGAGGAAGATGCTCGAGTCACACTTTTCACTTCCAGATTTATAGGTCATGATGCGTGCACTTTTATTCAAAGCACCGCCTTCATGCCCATCAATGCGAGATTTCTTTGCCGGCGGGACTACGACATCATGATCCGGTAGACGACATTTTTTCAAATGCCTAGCAATGTTAGGTTTAGAAATCAACTTCTCACAGTTGCGACATGCCACTTTCCCGCAAAGACCGGAGGGACCTGGTTGCGATTCCATTTTTTCCCTCTGTTATTTATATATATATATACACAGAGAAATTTTTTTTGGGGGGGGGGGGTTGTGGTGATGGTGGTGGTGGTAGGGGAAAGCGCACTGAAACAGAAGGAAAAAAAAGTTGAGAAATGTTAAACATTTTTTTTTCCTTCCACAAGTACATATATATATATATTAGACGCGAACAGTGCACACACTGTTGTAGGAGGTGTGTGTGTCAATTTTTATGATTCCTCTGAATATGTGTGTGTGTGTGTCAGACGCAAAACAAAATAAATATATATATCATGAAAAAGAACTTACCTTTCAAGAGAGATAGAGAGACTTCAAAAAAACTTGTAGCTCACTAAAACTTCCACGATGATATATATGTATACTGCCAGACAAACAAATTAAAAAATACTGAACTGCCACAATTGACGTTCACCTTTCAAGAAAAGTAGAGAGACTTCAAAATAAAACTTGTAGCTCACTAAAACTTCCACGATGATATATATGTATACTATCAGACAAACAATTAAGAATACTGAACTGCCACGATTGAGGTTCACTATGATAATGATGTACAAAAAGAGAAACTGGTGTGTTATATAGGAACCGCGACCCCCTTGGTGAAAACACAATGAGCGCTATAGTCAATGTCCTAGCAATGAACCCCGTTGACACTTCCACCTCATGCGTGTTTATCATGGTATTCGATCATTTTTTCCTCGCATCCTCTTACAGATTCGCTTCGGGCAGAAGCGGATGCGAGATAATTAGGTTCGGGGAGTTTGTTGCCGTTTGTGGTTGCCGAGGGTGGAATCGTCCACTGCGGAAGCGGATGGCAATGAACCCCGTTGACAGTTCCATCTCATGCGTGTTTATCATGGTATTCGATCATTTTTTCCTCGCATCCTCTTACAGATTCGCTTCGGGCAGAAGCGGATGCGAGATAATTAGGTTCGGGGAGTTTGTTGCCGTTTGTGGTTGCCGAGGGTGGAGTCGTCCACTGCGGAAGCGGATGGCAATGAACCCCGATGACAGTTCCATCTCATGCGTGTTTATCATGGTATTCGATCATTTTTTCCTCGCATCCTCTTACAGATTCGCTTCGGGCAGAAGCGGATGCGAGATAATTAGGTTCGGGGAGTTTATTGCCGTTTGTGGTTGCCGAGGGTGGAGTCGTCCACTGCGGAAGCGGATGGCAATGAACCCCGTTGACAGTTCCATCTCATGCGTGTTTATCATGGTATTCGATCATTTTTTCCTCGCATCCTCTTACAGATTCGCTTCGGGCAGAAGCGGATGCGAGATAATTAGGTTCGGGGAGTTTATTGCCGTTTGTGGTTGCCGAGGGTGGAGTCGTCCACTGCGGAAGCGGATGGCAATGAACCCCGTTGACAGTTCCATCTCATGTGTGTTTATCATGGTATTCGATCATTTTTTCCTCGCATCCTCTTACAGATTCGCTTCGGGCAGAAGCGGATGCGAGATAATTAGGTTCGGGGAGTTTGTTGCCGTTTGTGGTTGCCGAGGGTGGAGTCGTCCACTGCGGAAGCGGATGGCAATGAACCCCGTTGACAGTTCCATCTCATGCGTGTTTATCATGGTATTCGATCATTTTTTCCTCGCATCCTCTTACAGATTCGCTTCGGGCAGAAGCGGATGCGAGATAATTAGGTTCGGGGAGTTTGTTGCCGTTTGTGGTTGCCGAGGGTGGAGTCGTCCACTGCGGAAGCGGATGGCAATGAACCCTGTTGACAGTTCCATCTCATGCGTGTTTATCATGGTATTCGATCATTTTTTCCTCGCATCCTCTTACAGATTCGCTTCGGGCAGAAGCGGATGCGAGATAATTAGGTTCGGGGAGTTTATTGCCGTTTGTGGTTGCCGAGGGTGGAGTCGTCCACTGCGGAAGCGGATGGCAATGAACCCCGTTGACAGTTCCATCTCATGCGTGTTTATCATGGTATTCGATCATTTTTTCCTCGCATCCTCTTACAGATTCGCTTCGGGCAGAAGCGGATGCGAGATAATTAGGTTCGGGGAGTTTGTTGCCGTTTGTGGTTGCCGAGGGTGGAGTCGTCCACTGCGGAAGCGGATGGCAATGAACCCCGTTGACAGTTCCATCTCATGCGTGTTTATCATGGTATTCGATCATTTTTTCCTCGCATCCTCTTACAGATTCGCTTCGGGCAGAAGCGGATGCGAGATAATTAGGTTCGGGGAGTTTATTGCCGTTTGTGGTTGCCGAGGGTGGAGTCGTCCACTGCGGAAGCGGATGGCAATGAACCCTGTTGACAGTTCCACCTCATGCGTGTTTATGTGTGTGCACCACATTGTTCCCGAGAGAGAGGTTTACAAAGGTCACGATCTACAAACATTTGGTCCTTCAAGAATGAGAGGATGAGAGGATGAGAGGATGAGAGCTCATCTTTCACTCATCACCGCTTTTCTGCGCCCTGAAACATCGCCAGCACAATAAATGAGGCGCGGAACGTGTCTATATAACGTGTGTATATGCCACATCCTCCCCCCCCTCCCCCCCCAAGAGAGAGGTTTACGAAGGTCACGATATATAAACATTTGGTCCCGTTGGTTCCAGCACTCCAACTTCATCTCTGATGTTGACGACAATGTTCTGAAGGTAGAGAGAATAAGAGGATGAGAAAATGAGAAAATGAGAGAATGAGAGCGCGCGCGTGTGTATATGCCACATCCTTCCCCCAAGAGAGAGGTTTACGAAGGTCACGATATATAAACATTTGGTCCCGTTGATTCCAGCACTCCAACTTCATCTCTGATGTTGACGACAATATTCTGAAGGTAGAGAGAATAAGAGGATGAGAAAATGAGAAAATGAGAGAATGAGAGAATAAGAGGATGAGAGGATGAGAGGATGAGAAGATGAGAAGATGAGAGGATGAGAGGATGAGAGCTCATCTTTCACTCATCACTGCTTTTCTGCGCCCGTGAAACATCGTCAGCGCAATAAATGAGGCGCGGAACAGGGAGAGAAAATGAGTTTTTCAACTTTTTGTGGTCGTTTGGTCAAGAAATCAGAGTTGGTGTCAAAGGTACAAATACTATCTACTCTGCATGACTTATTTTCCATAGACACTTGCCTTACAAAATGCCTAGATTTTTCGAACCTATTCGAGTTGTACTCCCCAATTATATAATCACCAGGTAGTGACAAAGATTTGGTTTTATCACTAGAATATAAGTCTATTGCCCTGAGTTTTTGTGTTAATTGTTTAAGGTTGGAAATTTCGTGGCAACCCACATTCTTAGAAACTGTTTCTGGCAATTGCTTCAGAATTACTCTTACTATCTCAGCTTGTTTAGGCTTTTCTACAAGGTTGCAATAAGATGAATATACCTTCAATGCGTACGCTTCTAATGATAAACCAGAAGATGTGTTGTATTTACGAGAACGCAAAACTGTCAGTTGGCTTTCTAACAAATCATTCGAAGCAAATTGTTCAAGAAACTTGCACACAAAATCATCATATGATGAGAAATTCCGTCTTTCACTATTGAACCAATACGCTGCAGTATTGTAGAAACATTTGTGAATAACTTGCAGGCGATATTGAGAAGATACACCAATCAAATTTAACATTGTTGTCAGCTGGTCTATAAACTCCCTAGCTGATTGTTTCGAGACGTCACCTCCAAAACGTGGTAACTGGCTTAGCTCATTTACACGAATAACTTTACCCGGGCATTCTCCAAATGGGTTTCTTGCAGAAATATTTGTATTACATTCTGCACGCGCAGGTTTACAAAACTGGTTTGATTCAAAATTTGGAGACTGAGAATTCTTAGAAGCAATGTTAATTGGATCATTCAAAATGTCGTTTCTGGGAATGTAATTTTGATTACAAAACATCGGACTCATTGAAGTTGTAGCATTTGTATTACCAGCCACAGTATATAATGGCTTCTCACATGCAGGTGTATGCTGAAAACACATTTGTGAAATTGGATTATTTGAATAAGCTTTCGTTGTACAACACTGAGTTTCATTATGAAAACTGGCATTCAGAGGACTTCCATAACCATAATGGTTAGTAGAACAAGGTTCATTGTAATGCACTCTATTTGTATTCTCCGAAAGTGCGAAGTCCCTATTGGCCAACGGATGTGTAGTGAAATGAGCAGGTGATTCGTCACGTGATGGAGGATCCCACAAATAAGATGTATTGGAAAGCCTGTAGTTAAAATTAGTTCCTAAAGAAGCGTTCTGACCTGATTTACGTTTAGTAATTACAGGTACATCAATATCAGATGAATCATAACCGGGAGAACCAACACCACGTTTGTCACTTCGAGCACTATCCCGAAATTTAACATTTCGTGATCTTCGATTTGAATTTGCGTTATTTGTTTGACAAGCCACATGCTCAGTTTGTTTACTATTTCCATCCTCTTCGCTCAGTTCTCGTCTTCCATTCAAAGTTTCGTTAGCAACACTGTTGCTGATGGCATTGCCTTGCTCCAAAGAAATAACCCTATCTCTAAGGTCATTTACCAAGGTTTCAGAGCTACATGTAGCAGTCTGAACTACCTTCATTCTATCTAATTCCGTATTTAATGTTTCAAACCTAACCTCATGTTGAGTAAATTTCTCCATAATTTCCTCATTGCAGACTTCCAACCTTTCCAACTTTCCGTCATGACTCTTCATTTGTTCTTCAATAACTGAAACTTCGACATGCATTGTACTAATACCTTCATCCATTTTACACCTCAACTCACTGCTAACATTTTGACAAGTTTGGGCAACATCTTGTAACGAATGTTCAATATGATCAAGCCGGCCGTTAAACCTAACATTATGCTGCTGTAATTCATTTAGAATGGCTTGAAACGTCTCTTCCAGATTTTCATTATTTTGTTGCAATTCCCTTTGTAACATTTCATTATTTTGTTGCATATCCTTTTGCAACTCCTTTTGCAACATTTCATTATTTTGTTGCATATCCTTTTGCAACTCCTTTTGCAACATTTCATTATTTTGTTGCATATCCTTTTGCAACTCCTTTTGCAACATTTCATTATTTTGTTGCATATCCTTTTGCAACTCCTTTTGCAACATTTCATTATTTTGTTGCATATCCTTTTGCAACTCCTTTTGCAACATTTCATTATTTTGTTGCATATCCTTTTGCAACTCCTTTTGCAACATTTCATTATTTTGTTGTAATTCACAGCGAATGTTCTGTTGCAACTTTTCTTGAAGATTTTCATTAGTTTGCTGCAAACTTTGGGTAACCGTAACTTGAAATGCAGCAATAATCTTGTCCAAGTTTGGATTCACTGTACTTGTATAAGACTTTAACAAAAAAGGATCAAAATCTGGTTTACAAGATTTACAAAAATAGCTTTCATTAGAAGAACTAAATATTACCCAGTGCATTACAGTCAAACCTCTGCACTCCAATTGTTCCCATTTATTGCAGCTATTGCACTTCACAAGACGAGAATCTGCTTCAATGTTACTGCAACAAATAATATTCTTCATTGGGTCAGCATTTTCTTCAATAGTTTCATTTTCCCTGAAACTATCGACGACATCGGATCTTAAGAAAACTCCCGTTCTTAAGTTGTAAGAATGTTGTTTCCGATCCATTATTTAAAGTAATCAGAAGATAACTTCCACACTATATATTCACGAATCCTGGCTGAAGGTCGCCATAATTGTTGCTGTTAGGTTTGTATTAGCAAACTAAAACAAATATATTATTTGTTTTAAGAAAGAAAAATACTGAAATCTACTTACGAATTGGTATATTACACTATATCCCATAATACATAATTAGAACAGTAACAGTGATAATGAAATGTCTTTCTTCTTATCAAAGATTGTTATCATTAACACAACTTAATTGTGAATGTTATAAAAAGATGACAGTCACACAGTTCAGTGGAGTTTGGTGTTTACCACGGTCTTTTTGCTCTCGCCTCGAACTGTCATCCTGATGAGGCGGAAGATTGCAAGCATGCGGCCTTAAGGTTTCTCACGGATTACGTTCGGTGCTTAGTTAGCACTTGTTCAGAAGCCATTCGCATGTATCGCGTTACGATGCAGTGTGTTGAACTTTCCGCTGACTCCACGGACCTGCGAACAACACTTTATATCGCATGTTGACCAACCGTCAGCATTGTTGATTACGAAAGACTCTTCCAGCGTGTGGCTAATGAAAACAAAAGGCTTTCTTTCAGCATTCAAGCTTGAGCTTAATTCTGTTCCATTTACTTTTCGGTGAAGGGTCTCCGACATTTTTTTATTATTTTATTTTATGTAACCTTTTTTTTCATGTAATAAACAAAAACCTTTTAAATTTTGGTGAATGGCAGAAGGTTCAATTTAAACTTTTAATGATTACAATTTCAATTTTGGAAATTGTCTCGCAAGAGGGAGTGTCGTGCCATGCCCTGTTCGATTAAGAAATATTGACCCTGGCAGACCTTGTCAGCTCCTGTTCAGAAATGTGATGGATAAGCTTTCTACAGGAAATGGTAAGAACACTGGCCTTTGGCAAGAGGTGACGAGAGGCCAAGCGAGGGTTTAAATAGGTGCGCATGAGAGCGACACGAGGTCTTTTAATCTGGAATCATCGGAGAAGCAGGAGCTACTGGTCTTATTTCTAAACCGAACAGGGTAAGCTAGTCTACACCCATTCTGCCATTTGCATTGCTCACTTCAGTCTAGAAACGAATCATGAGTCTATTTTAATGAATAGTTAGATATTTGTACCTGCCCGTTCAGGGCTGTCTCTACCATCAACTAGTACTAATCGGGAGGGGCAAGTTACATCCCTATTTAAGATCCCCGCGTTCAGAGGAACGCTACGATGTAACTTTCAAATTTTGTGTATTTTGGCTAAATTATACGTCGGAAACAAATTGCAGATTCGTTTTTGTCATGCACAAATACATTACAATCACACATTTTCATCTAAAGGACAAATTTCGTGTTGTGCAGTGTTATTAAAATATGACGTGTCTCTGCGGCCGCCAGTTGTATAGCATACTACATACAAGTATCTCATGTACATGCACGACGAACTCAAAACGTACGAAAGTTTAGATATATTCAATTATTTTGTAAATGGAAACCTGAGGGAAAGATAATTCTATAAAACTAGTGATATTATTATATTATAAAGTATGCTTAAGTGAATCTTTGCCAACAAATCTGCAGAACTAATGAAATGACACATAACAAATGCTAGTAAATATACGTATGTGCTTTCAACGTCGCCTTTCCGCCTGAGGGATTTAGGGAAAACCTATGATATAGCATGCCACTTTCACTTACACGAATTTACTTCAAACAACAATGGAGTTTTCAGACTGAAGCCACAAGCGATATCGGAATTTCGCACAGAAGCATTCGATCTAAAGCAAACCATTCACCAGTCACGTTTGCGCAAATAACAGACCGGGGCAACACAATGCACAGTATTGATAAAACGGCCCAGTCCGAGCGACAAGCGACACCTGCAATTTGTCGTGTCGCTTTAATTCGGAAGGTGTTGTTTATTTTTGAATGTTGGTTTCCAAGAGACACGTATTGCTGCAGTCTGAAAGCTTCCTTTCCAACCAATTCACCACGAGAAAATGTACGTGTCGCCTCGGTTTGTTGTACTTGTATGCAAGGTGATTTTTTTTCCTTGAGAGTAAAGGGGCTGTTGCTTGTCGCTTCAGTGTGTAATCTCCGTGCCACTAAAAAGTGAGTCCTCAGTGATCAATGATTTTTTTCGAACCGAAGCGACACGACAAGCTGCACGTGTCGCTCAGATTCCCAATGGCGTGTATTGTGCCGCCTGAGACTTGATTTCGCATGAGCGGAAAATGTTTATTTATAGACTAAATGGGCCTGTGTCGCTTGTCACTTCGGTACGAACCACTGCTGTCGTGTGTCGCTTCGGTTTGAAACCTCACCACAACACAATATGCAGATAAACGATCAACATGCTTGCAACAAAATGCAATCATACAAATCCTTTCCGGGTACCAATCCTTTCTTTGTTCTGCTTGTATCAACAGGTTTCTTCTCTCTACGTCCTTCGGAAACCTACGAAGACTCAATAAATTTGTTCCTGATCGAACTGTGCAACCATATGTTACACAGTTGAGTTGACACACTATTTCCTTGTAAAAGAATCTCCACTTTGTCCTTCATATTAACGTCCATAGCACCGTAAGCGTAACCGGATGTTCGAGGGGGACCAGACGCAGTCGCGTAGCTATAGATTGAGGGCAGGGGGGCAACTGCCCCCCCCCCTGAGAGCCTGCTCTGCCTCCCCCTGTGAAAAATACAGAACACATTCCTACCTGGAATTCTCACTAATCTTTACAATTATATCATGTGTTACTCTAGCAACATTGCAAAGACACTTATTGATTTTGTGATTTATTAGGGTATATGGGATTCCGTATAATATCGTATCAGGATTGGGGGGGATTCCCTTCCAGATTAGACTTCGGAAAATTATTTCACAATTTTCAGTATCTAGAACAGTTGTGACATTTTGAGTAGTATTGTATTAAAGGTGCCTAATGTGTTTGGATGTTGTTCTTGGATGTGTTGCTATGAACTTTGAATTGCTTAAATTTTTGTTTCCCAAGTCTATCTTTTGGTAATAGTGTGGTAGAGAGAGGGAGTGGATATTTAATTTTTGTTACTTTGCGTTGCTTTTCTGCCACTTCTAGCTAATCGCAACAATGAAGGATGACGTGAAATTGATGAAGAGACACTCATAAACAGTGCCGCAACTACAGGGGGCATTGTCCCCTTCCCCTGACATTGGACAGAAGTCCATTCTAGGCGAAGCAAACATTGAAGTAAAACGAACAAGACTAGGAGAATCTAAGAATAGCAGGACAATTGGATACTCATGATGGAATTAGTTTTTACATGTTCCTTGCATTTTTCTACCAGACGGCCAAGGGCACTTGCAAGGGGCACAGAGGGGCAATAGCCCCCCTCGATTCCAAATTTTATACAAATGAAAAAACATTTCGTAAAATTTTCTTGGTCGCTTCGCTCGCAATCTCTGCTCTTCTTATAGTACAAGTTCAGAGCCAGCTATGGGGCGGCACGAGTCGGACCTGGGAGCCAAAAATCTATATATATAAAAAAAAAATGTTAAAGAGAATGCCATGGTGCCCCGTGAAATTATTTCAGCCTATTAAAACAATTTCTTTCTGTAACACTTAATATGAAATATTAATGATGACACTGTAATCCAAGAAGTCATTGATCAATCAAGGGATTCCTATTTGTTTGTCAGGTGTGAAAAAATATATTTAAACTATAATATAATACAAGTCACACAATATTTTGCAAAATGGTTAACGTAACCAGTAGGCAAACGTTGTCTGTAGTGATGCAAGTCTCTCCTCTTTGAAAGAAATAGAGTCCGTGGTGGACTAAGGGACCCATATTTTAATGTTTTAGCAAGTACAAAAAAAATGTATTAGCTACAAATTTTTACACAATTCATCAAAGTGTAGTTAATATGTAACCATCATTATTTAATTAATTCTATTTTTCTTGCATAACACAATGGTGTTGTTGGATTCTCGTTAGATTCCTTTGTGCGTATAAATCTTGCATACTGGAAACTAGAGGGAATAATTATGAAGCATGATTTATAAAGGGCTCCCTTAATCAGTTCTGCAGAGAGGCCCAAAGTTGTTGGTGCATATTAATCATCTATTAACATTATCGACCTGTAAATATCAAGTAGATACAGTCCCTATTAGCCTATTTATGTTAAACTTTATATTATTTGGCAATCTGGAAAGGTCATTATCAAAATATTGTTATTTGATGTTGCTAGAAGTTCTTTTGTTCGTTGCAGTTTCAAGATATAATCCCTTTTCTGTTACTTATCTCTTTTGGGTTAGGGGGCAAGTGCCTCTGTGTACCCTGTTATATGTGCCAATCCGACACAATATATTAAAAATTTGCCCCTCTAGGATTGACTTCGCTCCCCCCCCCCCCTACAAATAATTCCTGGCTACGGGCCTGACCAGACGAGTGCGCATGCTCCGCATAGCTCCACCTTTAACACCGTCTAGACTAAACCTGACGTCAGAACGCAAGGTTGCTCCAGTGTTGTGCGATAAGGAAGACCCATAAATCTAAGTTGACGAGGTGTCCTCATCTGGTCCGTAACAAGAAATGTTGACGACAAGAAAGTAATTTTTCGAATAATAATAATACTTAATAATAGTCATTATGTATGTGTATTTACTTATTCTATTTTAATACAAGATAAAGTACACATATTGATTTATAATTTAAATAATGTTGGTTTTCTTTTAAAAACTCTAAAGGTGGACAAATTTACGGACCAACGACGGAAAGTAATCACAGGAAGATCTACTGCCTTGCACTTTTGAGTTTTTGGTGTTATTTGAGCAAAATTTATAAGTATGGATAAGTGACGATAAACGTATGATAATGATGGCAGTTAATGTACAAGTACTTTATCTTCTTTCAAAATATGCAACAAAAGCAACAGTAAAACCACTTGGGATCACCTACCGGTTTCTTATTAAGGTTAGTGTATGCAATGCTTTTACCACAAAGACTAATTATCTTAGAATTTTGGAAATCATTGTCACACGAAATTTGAACCTTCCTTAAAGTAATGAGCACTGTTTGGACTCGAAAAAGAGTTATTTATGTTGAAATTAAAAAAAAAAACTTGAAAATTACCATTACATTATGCGATATCGCCCGAACACCTCTCACTTGTTTATTTCGTTCATTTTAGCATTGATACTTACCTATTCTGCAGTGCGGAAAATTTTTGAAGGTGAAGTTATGCCTTGTTCCATAAAATAGTGTCAACTTTTCATATTACGAGTCATTATTTGTCTTCCTTGTTCGCTTGGGTAACAAACGATATGGCGTGCACTCATAATGGGTCATCGCGCGTCGTGCTTGTGTTTTGTCGATTTGGAGTGGGTATGCAGTGTTTCAGTCTTCACCGAAAAATACCTACTTTTGTGTTCATTATGTCATCACAAACCATTTACGGATAGCCCCAAAAAAACATTCACGATAGCCCCAAAAACCATTGACGGATAGCCCCAAACACCATTCACGATATCCCCACAGACCATTCCCGGCAAGTTTAAGTTAGGTAAGCATAAAATTCTCGTTAAAAAAAAGGCACCTTTGGAAACACTGGCGAGACTGCGTGACTTTCGACGCTCGCGCCATCTGCAGGTACATAATGGAAACAATGGCATAATGTTGTCGCTTTACAGAAAATGCAAGTTCCTTACATAAAAAGTGATTATTTCTTGTTCTGTAGCATTCTATGGTGAAGTTTTCAGTTTCCGCGAAAGAAAATACCTCGAAGAACTTCGACAATGCTACAGAAACTGATTTCAGTAAGTAGTTCCTCCTGTAAATTTGAAGAAATCCATTCGGGCGATATTCCATATTTACCCTCATTACTTTAACGAAGGTTCAAATCGTGTGACAATGATTTCCAGGACAGAAAGATGGAAATAAGCAAATGAAGATAGAAACAGAGAGTAAAAAGGAAATAAGCAAACAAAATTGTACGATAATTAGTCTTTGGGTAACACTTTCATCTAGTCAAAACGTATTTTTACAGAAGAAACTACTTACGCAAATCACTTTCTGTAGCATTGTTGAAGTTCCAGAATGTATTTTCTGTCATCGTTTCATCTTTTTTTTTAGCAATAATTCATGTTTATATGTATAAAAATATCACAATTGCCGTTGCTTCCATGTACTTCATATACGAGAACTGGATGTTCCATGCGTTTGATGACATAACCCCCTGTCACTGTTTCCAACCACCCTGTGTTTTTTCAAGAAGATGACGTGACCCCAAATTTTAGCTATGCTTGCCTAACCTAACCGTGAATGGTTCGTGGGGCTATCCATGCATGGTTCTACGACCTCAAATTTTAACTATGTTTGCCTAACCTAACCTAACCTTACCGTGAATGGTTCATGGGGCTATCCGTCAATGGTTATACGACCCCAAATTTTAGGTATTAGCATAATTTCAACCCTGGAAAAAAATTGAAAAGGAACGACTTGAGATGATCGGACCCCTCTCCGATTTTCTTCATATTTGGCATACTCACTAATTGAGGCCTCCTAATCACGAATATGAAGTTAAAATTTGTCGGAAACGTCTAGAAATTGCAAAATAAGTTAAAATAAGGCTTTAGTTTTTGGAATGGAAACCGTCAATTTTTGCGAATTTTTTTGTTTCACAAGCAAATATATATATTCCTCATACTACCACAACACAAATTTTAACTATGTTTGCCTAACCTAACCACGTTCCAATGGTTCGTGGGGCTAGCATCAATGGTTCGCAATTATTTGCAATTTCTAGATCCTGATAAAACCACGACATGAATTTTAACTATGTTTGCCTAACCTAACCGAAACTAACCTAACCACATGCCAATGGTTCGTGGGGCTAGCGCCAATGGTTCGTGAGGCTAGCATCAATGGTTCGCAATTTCTAGACGTTTCCGACAAATTTTAACTTCAGATTCGTGATTAGGAGGCCTCTAATAGTGACTATGTCAAATATGAAGAAAATCTGAGAGGGGTCCGGTCATCTCAAGTCATACCATAGAGAATTGATAACACGGAAGTAGGTATTTTTTTGGTTTAGAAGGTTGGAAACGCTGCATACCCACTCCAAATCAACAAATCACAAGCACGATGCGTGATGATCCAGAATGCTCATGCCATATTGTGTGCCACGCAAGCGAAAAAAATGAACAACAATAATTACTCGTAATTTGAAAAATTGAAATTATTTTCATGAGAAATTCATAATTACACCTTATAGAATGTTTCGTAATGCAGAATAAGTAAGTGGCAATGTTAAAAAGGACAAAATAAATGAGTTATAGGTGTTTTGATTAGATGAAAGTAGTAATAGTCTTTATGCTAGGAAAAATCATAAAACAATCGGAACCGTTACCGAAAGAAAGGTTAAGAAAAAGTCAAGAATTTTGGATTTGTTATTTTGGTAGACACACTGCATGCTGAATGTTCAGTGTGTCTTATGCAGAACGAGTTTTTATCTCTTTTTCCCACACACAAACATATATTTCTTGATAATATTTCTAAGCAAGTGACCATCTGTTGACTAGATTACAAAGTAAACCCAATCTCTCACAAAGCCTGGTTAGAGTTGGTGCTCTTAGCATACTTGTACATTCTTATTGTGATGCTATTTATACATCTTAAGTAGGTTAAGATTGTTAGGTTTGATTTCCTTAGTTTTTTCACAGTTTATATTCTATGTGTGCTTACAACACTATACCTAACACTTTTCACAACATAATTCCAAATTAGTTTCTCTCAACTTTAAAGTTCTACAGATATGTCTAGTACTCTAAATGCATTTCTCATCCTCCTGGACAACTTCAATATTAGCCCCATCTAGTTGGCTGCACTTTTTGACACTCGGTGCAGTGCAGGTGTATCCAATGTCAGGGTGGTGCAAGGGCAGTGCAAGGAAATGACGTTCAACCAACTAGACGGAAAGCGGTGTTCAAGTTCAGAAGTTTCAACAAATGCTGCCTGTCTCCTGCTTTAAACGTTCATTTGATTAGTTGGCACCCACCACGTGACCATACACCAAACATACACCGGTCCGGAAGGGAGTGCAGACACCAAATACACTACTTGACTCCAAATCAACGAACTAGACAACTCTGTGTTGCACCGTGCAGCCAACTAAACACTTCGGTGCAGAGAGTCAAAAAGTGCAGCGAACTAGACGGGGCTATTCATTACACAATAGGAACCAGGACCTTTGAAACTTTTGTAACTTTTCGTTTGCTTTTTTTTTATTATTTTTTTTATTTATACGAGGTGCATCGATTGAATGAAAAGTGCCAGTGAAGTGGATGATACAAATTGATCTAAATTATCAATACAGTTCCTTCTCTTAGGAAAATACAAGACATAAGTGAAAAGAAAGCAGGAAGATTATTTATAATGTACCTACCATTATATTGGCTGTTGGCTGTAACTGTGCATTCTCAGTAATAGGTCAGAATGAAATACATTTACTTGGTTTAATCCATGAGCGACATGTGACCTTAGTAATGCTTCTTACTTATTTTCAGACTGTGAGAAACTTAAGTACTTCCAGCATAATCTGCAGTGGAAATGTTGATGAGCAAGCCGAAAAAAGTAAACCTCAGAAGAAAGTTAGCATTGCTATGCAAGCATACTTGAAAAGAGCCCAGGAGCATGGTACGTTTTGTATATATGCTTTAAAATTTTCTCAGCCCTAAGTGTGATTGATTATAACATTAAAAGTGTTAGAAATATTCACAGCAGGTTTACTTCATTGTAAAGCCTTATTCTTTTAAATACTTTTTAACTAAAAATGGTTATAATATTGCAAAAAATATTTGCAATGTCTTGTGTTGTGTTCCAGAATTCTACCAGGGTGTGTTTCTTTCAAGATCTTCAATGAGGTCAGGCAAGGTTGCCAACACATTTTCTAATCAATTTTTCTTGAGCATCTTAGTCTCTGGTCTTCAGACTTCACAGATAACCTATTGTGTTGTATTGTTTTAAAAGAACCAAAAAAGAAACAACTTTTTACTTCATCTGTATCATTAAGTGTCGTAAGTTTATAATAATTATTTTTAGGTCTTTATGGTAATGCAATGTACGTAACTTTCCACCGTTGACATAGTATTGTTAATGTTTTTATGAAGGTATTCTGTTTCTACATCATGTTAATGTAGGTTGATTGATTGAGTTGGTGTTTTAAGTCCACTTTATGCACAATAAGGCTAATCGGGACTGGACCTACAGTTTAAAATTGGGATCCGAACTACTATGTGCCTCCACTGAGTATCAAACTTGTGATCCTTTGATTACAAAGCAATGATGCTACCACTGCACCATCGAGGAAGGCTCGTAATGTAGGATGAGTTATTCACAGAGGTACAGGGTATTAAGCCTAAAAGTACATTGAATATATTGAAAAAGAAAAGTTGCTGAAAAGAAAAGCAGATGCTGAAAGTGATCTCTATTGTGTTCTACACAACTCTAGCCACCTAGTGACACCTCCTCCTCCTTAACTCTTTTGCTGCGGAATTCTCTGGCACACAATATCCCTTGGCTGCGTAATTAAATTTGAAAAAATATTTTTTTTATAAACAAATAGTTTTCACAATTACATTGCGTTATATATGAGAGAGAACTTACAAAATTCATTCTTGCACTGGAATACCATTCTGTAGTCCCTGGTGGTATGATATTTTGAAATTTTGAAAAAAAAATAGAAAGAATAATTTTAAAAAATTGCATTGCAAAATATGTTATAGAGAAATTACAAAAGTCATTCCTTGCACTGGCAAACCATTCTGTAGTCCCTGATGGTATGGTATTTCTCAAAACACGGGATGACACAGAGTGGTGGAGCGGCGTGGAAATTCGTAAGTAGTATCAAGATACTGGGTGGTGAAAACTTCAGTTTGTTCTGCTGTGTGTTCAAATACTGAGCTGGGGAAATATTTGATAAAACAAGAAAATGGTGTGCTAAATACTGTACTGTCACCAAGTAACGTAGCACTTGCCTGTGTCGAACTTCCCGCACTTAGATCAATGCTGCTTTGCACTCTGCTCCATGATGTTACGGACGGCGGTACAAATTCTTCATCAGACACTACACAATCACTGTCACCAATTGAAGTCTCATAAAAACTGTCGCTATTATCGTCACAATTTAATTTGCCTTCTGATTCAACAGTTGAGTAACATCATTATCAGACAAGTGTTGACGACTTGACGAAGCCATGTTGTTTACATTCGAACATGCATTTGAAACTGACATGTCAGAGCACTCAACGCTCGTATTCTAAACGGAGGCGTAATTAGCGACATCATACGGATATAAACAAAACTTCAAGTTCAAATAGTTCCAAATAGTATCAACAGATGTCTGAAGGCTACTAAAAGCGACGTACTGCGGAAATGCGACACCCGCAGTGAGTGGAAGTATGAACTTGCAATAATGCGACTTCCGCAGAGCAAGGCACCTGGCCTGCTGTGCATAAATGTGACGACCGCAGCGAAAGAGTTAAGCAACACAACCTAAATTGTAAAATATTTCAAATTTTGATGATGGTGTACTTTTAAGCTGAACATCCTGTACTTTGTGAAAAAATAATGTGTACATTTTGTAGGTAAAATAACTGGAAAAGAAAATATAAATTAATTTGACATATTGTGTTTATTTTTCAACATAACCTCCTTTCAACTTGACACATTTTGCCCAATGATGTTCTAATGCCATTATACTATTTTTGTAATCAAATTTGTCAAGATCTTCAAAATAATCATTCATGCATGTATCACTTCACTGTTCACACAGCTTTTTTCTCCTCTGAGCTCTTGAAAATCAGAGGGGGCTAAATATGGCAAGTGGGTCTGAATCTTCAACAATTCAATAAATTGTGCGTCAGCAATAAATTTGCATAATACAGGGAGGTTATTTCAGTCGTTCACCGCCAGCGTGTCAGCCGTTCGGCGGGCTCTTCATGCAACAGGTCCCGGCAAATTGCGTTCAGGAAGTCCGTAACAGAAACCGCTTGTTTTGTAATGTTTCCACTTTTCACAATTACAGTTACAATTACAATTGAAATAAGCACGTACCTTGTCGCAAGGATGCTGTGTGTGTGTGGAAAAGGTGTCCTCCCAAATACAAATATTTCTGGCACCTTATTTCTGACAGAAAATCTTAGATTAGACATCGTTACTTTATCGTCAGTTGTCAGAAAGGGAAGACAGCATCCCGGCGCATAAAGCAAACCGAAAGCGTAAAATGATATTTAAAAGTAATAATAATGATGATCACTAACCTCCTGTGTTATAAGAGATGTTGAAAATGACCTCCTTTAACAGCAATACAACACGTTTCGTAGGTTCAAGAGATCCTGTCTATCGTAATTCCCTGACCACTTTTCTGCAAGAATTCGTTTTCACGTAATTATCGTACATAAAAACTCTCTGTTCAAGACTATATTTGTTTAACGACATAACTAATGAATGAATAACAATTAACACACAATAAAGCACTGGCCATGAGTAGCACATTACAATAACACAGTATAAGCAACACGTGTACTGATAAACGCAAACAGAAGTGAACATGAACGTACACTGACGTCTGGTAGCCGACAGTGTTGCTAACCATTTTTCGGCAATGTCCCTACAGACGTAGTCAAAATGTCCCTACAACTGACCAAATGTCCCTACGCCAAGTAAAGCGACTAAAAAAATTATCACCTCATGAGCATGCAAAACAGAAGATAAAATATACACATTTACTTACCAAGATAAAATATACACATTTACTTACCAAATCTTTCTGCTCGGTGCTTCCACAATTAATGAAGGAGCGAATTTACATTTGCCTATCCTAACTTAACCTAACCGTACCTGGAAGCGGCCCCGACGCCTGCCCAGCGTCGAATAACATGGGTACCTGGGGGAAACCCTGGGGGGTAAAGGCGTTCAGGGCGTGATGCTGATCACATCACCCCCACTCACGACCGGATCAAGAAAGTGTGGGGCGTTACCCTCACACCCCCTATACGCCTTCATGGCGTGGTGCTATGCACAGGGGAACACTTTACCTTTTTTGTACCTGAATGGTTCGTGGGGCTATCCGTCAATGGTTTGTTGGGCTACCCGTTTTTCGAGCCCAAATTTTAACTATGTTTGCCTTGCCTAACCTAACTTAACCTAACCTTACCGAGAATGCTCAGTGGGGCTATTCCTGAATGGTTTTGCGGTAATTGTGATTACGAACCGATAAAAAATATTTTTTTCGTAGCACTTTAACATCATCGAAGACGCCATTTTAGTATCCTGTAATTTTATGATTGATGTAATGTTGCCAAATTTACCTGTAATCAAATCAGTTCTTCTACATCGTGATTGTCGCTGTCACATGTAAGCACGTTCTTTGGGCAATATACTGAAATGAATAAGTTTATTAATTAGCCCTCCTGCACACTCCACCTAACAATCTGTATAACATTAACAACTTTTTTACTGTTCTCTTCCGCTATTCTTACACAATCCATGCTCTCCAAGTATGAAATCAACAGTGTGGCAACGCTGTAGACAGCGTAACTAATTGTAATTTGTTCATATCAACAAATATGGCTACCATACTTGTATACAGAGAATCATTGCGAGAATTGAAATGCTTATTTTACAACTTCTACACGTTAATTAACATTTTTTCCCCCTCACCCCAACATGTTAACTTGAGATAAATCATCACGAATAATTATTTCGTGAGTATAAGACGTAGCATAGAAATTACAGAAGGGTCCGGTATTGTAAATTCTTGCCTTAATGAATAATAGGGGTGTGCGGGACAGAATTTTTTGGGTCGGGATGGGATCGGGACGGTAATTTTTTTAAATCCCGACATTCGGGACTGAAAAATTTGCAATTTCCCGACCAAGTCGGAAAATTTTCGGGACGGGAAATGTTCGAAATTTCCCGAAGCACTGGAAATCTCGAATTTTACAAGTCATTTTCACTTTAAGTGATTGTTTTTGCATTTCTAGAATAAAAACTTACAATTTTCGATAAGTTCCAGAAACTTACAAGGCAGAAAACGTCGAGAATTAACGACTTTTTAAAGTAAAGGATCCCACACACACCTAATGAATAACGTTGAGTCGTTTACTGTTGATTATGTTATTTGAAGTCATACATGCTGCTGCTGTGCAGAGATAGATGTTGGTTGGTGATGCTGTATTTCCTGCAGTCTTTAACAATTCTGGTCCCATTTTATTTCCCTTTTTTGTTTTTGTATCACTTAACATTGAAAATATTCTTTCCGTTTCCGCTTTAGAATGTGGCAATGTTAGCACTATTTTCGCGAGAGTGGAAATGTTTTCAAAAAGGAACTTGCCTTGAAAGTTTTTGGCAACCGATAACATGTTCCAAAATTCTGATGGAGATTTGTTAGTTAGTTCTTTTTTCTCCTCTTCGCTAAAGTATCCAGATAAACTAATTCATAAAATGTCATTTACCAAGATTGAAAAAAGTACCTACGTTTTCCCTCATTTGGCAAAATCTGTCCCTACGTTCCTACGCGGGCGAAATTTAGTGAAAAGTCCCTATGCTTTGGGACATGTCCCTACGGTTGGCATCACTGCCGACACGTGCAGTATGAATCGCCCTCTCACGGCTGACAACTCACCCAACCCCCGATAAGCTGCCGGCGCTGTCGCGACAACTGAGGATAAAGTAGCGATGTCTAATCTAAGATTTTCTGTCAGAAATAAGGTGCCAGAAATATTTGTATTTGGGAGGACACCTTTTCCACACACACACAGCATCCTTGCGACAAGGTACGTGCTTATTTCAATTGTAATTGTAACTGTAATTGTGAAAAGTGGAAACATTACAAAACAAGCGGTTTCTGTTACGGACTTCCTGTAATGCAATTTGCCGGGACCTGTTGCATGAAGAGTCCGCTGAACGGCCGTCACTCTGGCGGTGAACGACTGAAATAACCTCCCTGTAATTTCCAGTAATGGTTTTTTGCCTCCAAGTAGTCAATACTGTGGCCATGATCTTTACTGCAAATGTTATTTTGGGGTGGATTCTCCATTGTCCCTCCACTGTCTTGGCTGTTCCTTCGTCCTAGGATGAAGTAGACCCATGTAAAAGGTGGATTCATTTATATCACTTTAAATAAATAATTTATAGAATAATGTACATAAGTAATTTGTAGGTATCAGAATGTCACTTTTGGTGAAAGTACATTAATCTCGTAATCTTTCAATGATATTTATTAGGTTCTAATATAGGATAAGGAAGGGAAAATATATGTACTGTTGGGGTGAAGCTTATACGAAAGAAGAATGTAATATGTAAACTGTAATCAGGCTTAAATTTCTCATAATTTAAAATCCAATAATTTTTAAAGGCAAAAATTGCAAAAATTTTATGTACAATAATATACAAAATACTAATCATGTTGAACAGTAAATAGTGTCATTACCATTAAGCTGTAAATAAGCATGGCAGCTGATATTCTAAAAAATCGCCAGAATTCAGCTACAAAGACTAAAATACATTTTAAGTTAACAGTTATACAGTATATGTTTTATTTTCACTGCAAGATAAGTTACTGAAATTATTATAGTTTCATTAACACACTCAACAAATTTTTGCAAACTAGGTTCATGTATAAAGTATCAGAAACAGAAAAATGTGTATTTACATGTAATTTTCTATTTGCTTTAATCAAACTGTTCAAACATTTTACATGGCTGTTTACTATAAAGAATCTACATATGGAGCCAAAAAACATACAAGCAATTTTAAGCATGTTTTTTTAAAATAAATAAAAGTTATTGATTAAATTTAAAAAATCATGATTTATATCCACTGTATGATCAACAGGTATGAACTGGCACAGAAATACATTTGTGTTAAACTTGAAATTCTCTGAACATTCAGATGTGACATTCATTCCAGCACATTTCTGGTTCAATGTGATCAAAATCTGCATCCATGAAACTCATGCTTTTCCCTATGTTCAAATGTTCATGTAAGTTGTAAACATGTTCAGTTAAAATCCCCACCATATCTGATATACAGGTATATCTAATTTTCAGTCTTTGATCATTAAAAATGACTTTTATGATCTTTTATACTATGTCTGAGCTTGTCACTTTATTTAGTCACCCACTATGATGTTTATCTTGTTTGACCATGTTTTCAGCAACCCATTGGTGAACAATCTTACAAGGGTCATCCAGAAAAGGATGGAATGTTTTGGTGTAAACCACAAACAATAGATGATGTGTGCAAAAAAATTGATACAGAAACTATATACCTTACTCTACTTTTCAACATATTTCCCATACTGTCACGTGCCAGTTTCACACGACACAATGAAGGTTGCAAGGAGGAATGGTTTCTCGGAAGCGACGATAGATGGCAGCACGCCATATAAAGAAGAGCAGAGCTCATTGTACAAACTAGGAGCGGAGAAGAGGAATTATATATATTATAGTAAATTGAGAAATATATAAAAGAAGAGTTCAAATACTATAATAGAAGTAAATAGAATGATGTATATAGTAATTTAAAAGAATTAAGAATATAGCCGCATATCAAACGTTTAGGAAATTTATTAAGCGAGCAAATGAATTCAGAAATGTATCTCAATTTCTTTTTGATTCTCTGACGAGGAGAACATCGTCAGCTTTTGCATTTGTCTGTTCCCCAGTGGTGCTGTGTCAAATTAGACGCCCCGAAGCACTTTTCGGTTGCGCTTTTTATTAGTCGCACTGGGCCATTGGCAGCGCTCGTTATTAGCGATCCTGGTTATTCCCCTTTGGTCGTCAAATAGGAGGTGGCGCTATTGTCAGTTTAGTCGACCCTACTCTTTCTACAAGTATAGCTTGTATTGTTTGACAAAGAAGCGGGGGGAAAGCGAGCACATAAGATTACGCTTTAATAAAAGAAGAAGAAATTCAAAGAAAAAGAAGAAGAAGCCATTTCCATATTAAAAGAAGAAGAAGCCGTTTTCATAATAAAAGAAGAAGCTTTTTCCATATTAAAAGAAGAAGAAGCCTTTTAGATGAAGAAGAAGCCTTTTAAAAGAAGAAGAAGCCTTTTAAAAGAAGAAGAAGCCGTTTCCATAATAAAAGAAGAAGCTTTTTCCATATTAAAAGAAGAAGAAGCCTTTTAAAAGAAGAAGAAGCCATTTAAAAGAAGAAGAAGCCTTTTCGATTATACATATACATATATTTTCTCTGTATTTTGTCAAGTTCTCAGAATATAGATCCGCATTTTACTATATCCTCTTGGCTATAAAACGCTTTCTTATTTGGAATTCTCAAACAAAGAACCTATCCCCCTGAGATTAAGATATCTGTAGCCGTGGTAAATAACATTTAAGTACGTACCCACAAGGGGCGTAGCATTAGTGGCGACCAACGTTGCGGCTAGCAGAATTGTGAATAAGAAAGCGAAAAAGGAAGAAGGCCAAAATGGAGGAAGAAAATAATATCGAAGGAGAGAACAGAGGAACTATAACAGATGAAATGGAAGACAGAAAGGAAATATTAAACTGCTGTGGAGAAGAGGGAAATAAGGAAGAAACTATCCTATGCAGCTCATGCAAAGAAATGAAACATTGGCTATGTGAGAAGATAAGAAGAGAAAAGTACATAGGAATAAGTGAAAGAGGAGATTACGTATGCAAAAATTGCAAGGAAGAAAGGATAAATGAAAAAGAAGAGAAGAAAAGGGAAAAGGAAGAAGAGAAAATGAAGGAAAAACCAAAGAGGACGGAAGAGGTGAACATAATAGAAATGCTCCAGAACTTATCGATGCAAGGGGAAGAGAATAATAGAAGACTCGAAGAGAATAATAGAAGACTCGAAGAGAATAATAGAAGACTAGAAGAAAAAATGGAAGAAAATAGCAGAAGATTAGAAAGAGAATTAAAAACACAGATGGAAGAGAATAACAGAGAAGCAAAAGATAATAATAGAAGACTCGAAGAAAAGATAGATGAAAGTAGTAGAAAGTTAGAAGAAAGTAATAAAAAGATGGAAGAAAGGCTCGAGAAAAATAGCAGGAAATTGGAAGCATCGAGGTCCGAAACCCACGAGATGTTCTTGAGATTGAATGAAACTTGTGAAGGAAATAGAAAGTCGTTGGAAAGAAAGATAGAAGAAACAACGTTGTTAATCGAAAGTATAAGTACAAATAGAAGAATAGAAAAGGAGGTTTCGAATCTCAGAGAGGAAAATAAACAAAGAAACGAAAATTTGGAGAGAAAGCTGGTTGAAAGTAAATCTCAAATAGAATTAACCGTTTCAAGAATAGAAGAAAACGAAAACAATATAGAATTAGCCGTTTCAAGAACAGAAGAAAATGACAGCAAGACAGAAGTAGATGTTTCCAGAATAGAAGAAAACGAAAACAAGATAGGAGTATCGGTTTCAAGAACAGAAGAAGATGACAGCAAGACAGAAGTAGGTGTTTCCAGAATAACAGAAAACGAAGACAAGATAGAAGAAGCGAAGGTCTATATAGAAGATAGAAGTTGGAAGACGAAAGAGGAAAATTCCAATGACAAGCATGACAGCAAGATAGAAGAAGAAGCTATAAAGTTAGGCAAAGTAAACAAAGAAGAGACAGATAAGAAAATAGAAGAAGAAAGAGAGGAAAGTTCCAATGACGAACATGACGGCAAGATAGCAGAAGTAGCTATAAAGTTAAGAGAAGAAACCACTCAGGAACTTAAAGAGGTCAAAGAAGAGGAAGATAAAAAAATAGAAGAAGAAGAAAGAGAAATAGAAAGTGAGGAAAAATGTAGTTGTCAATGTAACGGTGAAGAAATCCATGTCGAAGTGAAGATGATAGAAGAAAGTTCCAGTGACGAGTCTCTGAAGGAAGAAGAAAAGAAGTATAAGCCTAGCAGAAGATGTAAACAAAGAAGAAAGAAAAGTAAAATGAGATTTAGATATATTCACGTAAAGACATGGAAGAAGAAGAAGAGAAAGAAATTAAAAATAGAAAGGAACCTGAAGAATGTTAAGAATATGATAAAAAGGGTCAACATAGATCAAATGGATTTTGATGCTACTTCGCCAAAGAGAAGGAAGAAGAAGACGAGACGGAAAAGACAAGGAAAACATGCATTTGATGAAGATGTAGAACATAAGAAGAAGACTTGGCAGAAACCAGATTGGAAGAAGAGAGAAATGAAAGTAATTTCTTTACTGGAAGAAAGTTGGAAGAGGAGGAAGAAGAATCTTGAGAAGAATAGAAAAGAAAATAGAAGAAAGAAAAGAAAGAAGAGGAAGGGAAAGAGAAACAAAATAATAACAAGCAACGAGTATTTGAAAAAATTGGAAGAAACAAATAAGACTGACTAGTGCAAAGGAAGGAGATGTTATGATTTACAGACTGGCAAGCGTACGTTTCTAGAATTATTAAAGTTGTCTGAGAAAGTTCTAGTTCACCAGAAGAAAAATTCGTGGAATTATTAGTTTGGGCAAATATTAATGATATATTTGAAAGAAGAAAATTTTAGTTCTTTAATGTTAGTTCCTGTAAGAAGATATATAATACCCATCGTTGGAGGAAAATCTAGTCTGCAAGTAATATGTTAAGAAAGAATAATAACTGCTAATTTATGTCACTACTCCAGTGAACAATGAGACCGATAGTGGAAGATGAAACCTGTAAAAGGAAAGAAGCCAAAGAAAGTAATATGGAAAATGGAAGTAAACTTTTCAATTGTACGAACAGAAGAGAAAGAAGAGAACAGTTAGGCACAGAATGAAGAAATTTATGAAGAAAACTCTCAGGAAAAAGGAGAAAACAATATGAAAGAAGATCGAATAGTATCAGTAAAATGAATTCTTTGTAAGCTTAGACGACGAAAAGTCATCGTGTATTTAGAAAAGTGCAAATGAAATGGGCTGTAGTCCCAGAAGCTAAAGAAGAATCGGTTGTATTCCGAGAACGGGTTGTAATCCCAAAAGTTAAAGAAGAATCGGTTGTATTCCGAGAAAAGGGTTGTAATCCCAGAAAATAAATATATCTAGATACATGCTGATATGAAATTAAGGCTGATGTGAAGAATTAGTGTAGCTGATAAAAACACTTAGATGGTCAACTTAGAGAAGAGAGAGAGTTCTTTGAAACGGAAAAATCTGAGCTAACTGATAATCTGTAGAGAGGTTGCTGAAAGAAGAAAAGAGTGAAACGAAAATTACTATTTTGGCATGACATTGTCAGGTAAATACTATCTTGGAGAAATTAGACGAGCAGACTTGCAGGAGATGAACTATTGAAGAATTATATTTTGTATCTAAAAATAACTTAAGAGGTCACGAATATTTCCGGAATGGTGATAAGATATCTAGAAACGAAAATAGAAAGAAGAGATAAATCGAGAGATGAGAAAAATGCTGCATGCCAGGAGATATAATTTCACAGTCAAAGTAAAAAGCAATGTAAGCTGTAGAAATGAGAACCAATGAGAAAAGTCAAACGAGATGTAGAGAAAGTGGAAAAATTTATCTATTTCCAAAAGATTTTTTCCAATATATAAATTTTTATCCTCAAGGAGGGGGATATTGTGTCACGTGCCAGTTTCACACGACACAATGAAGGTTGCAAGGAGGAATGGTTTCTCGGAAGCGACGATAGATGGCAGCACGCCATATAAAGAAGAGCAGAGCTCATTGTACAAACTAGGAGCGGAGAAGAGGAATTATATATATTATAGTAAATTGAGAAATATATAAAAGAAGAGTTCAAATACTATAATAGAAGTAAATAGAATGATGTATATAGTAATTTAAAAGAATTAAGAATATAGCCGCATATCAAACGTTTAGGAAATTTATTAAGCGAGCAAATGAATTCAGAAATGTATCTCAATTTCTTTTTGATTCTCTGACGAGGAGAACATCGTCAGCTTTTGCATTTGTCTGTTCCCCGGTGGCGCTGTGTCAAATTAGACGCCCCGAAGCACTTTTCGGTTGCGCTTTTTATTAGTCGCACTGGGCCATTGGCAGCGCTCGTTATTAGCGATCCTGGTTATTCCCCTTTGGTCGTCAAATAGGAGGTGGCGCTATTGTCAGTTTAGTCGACCCTACTCTTTCTACAAGTATAGCTTGTATTGTTTGACAAGGAAGCGGGGGGAAAGCGAGCACATAAATAAGATTACGCTTTAATAAAAGAAGAAGAAATTCAAAGAAAAAGAAGAAGAAGCCATTTCCATATTAAAAGAAGAAGCCGTTTTCATAATAAAAGAAGAAGAAGCTTTTTCCATATTAAAAGAAGAAGAAGCCTTTTAGAAGAAGAAGCCTTTTAAAAGAAGAAGAAGCCTTTTAAAAGAAGAAGAAGCCGTTTCCATAATAAAAGAAGAAGAAGCCTTTTAAAAGAAGAAGAAGCCATTTAAAAGAAGAAGAAGCCTTTTCGATTATACATATACATATATTTTCTCTGTATTTTGTCAAGTTCTCAGAATATAGATCCGCATTTTACTATATCCTCTTGGCTATAAAACGCTTTCTTATTTGGAATTCTCAAACAAAGAACCTATCCCCCTGAGATTAAGATATCTGTAGCCGTGGTAAATAACATTTAAGTACGTACCCACAAGGGGCGTAGCAATACCCATTCAAGCACTTATTATAGCGTGATATCAGATTGTGGTAACGTCATTGTACTCGGTTGCCGCCAATGCATTCAACCATGTAGCGACAGCATCTTTGAGTTCATCAGTCGTGGCAAAGTGCTTTCTGGATTGAAGGAACATTCGACTTTAACACACAGCACACTCCACCTATACCCCCTCAGTTTGAGCCAAGCATCAGACATGTACGGTATCGAGCTGTGATCCCTGAACATGTGCGACAAAATTTAGAATCCTGCCAAATGTTTGGTGCGGAGTGTGATTTTGTGCCAGTGGAATTCATAAGAATATAAGGTAAGTGTATGGGAATGACGTGGTGAATGCATCATCTGTAAGAAAGTGGTGTGCCACGTTTCATGTGGCATCGTTCTGGTCCATGATAATGTTCGTCCTCACACAACTGTTGTAGCTTGGGACCAACTGCAACTTTTAGTTGGGATGTACTCGTATTCAACCATCTGCCATACAGCCCTGATTTGGCACCCAGTGATTACCACTTGTTCCCAAAATTGAAAGACTTTCCTTCTGAAAAGCACTTTGCCATGGCTGATGAACTCAACGACACTGTCACTACATGATTGAATACATTGGCGGCAACTAAGCACAATGGCAGTATCAACAAACTGGTATCACACTTATGGTAAGTGCTTGAATGGGTATGGCGAATATGGGGAAAAGTAGAGTAAGGTATGTAGTTTTTGTAGCACAGACTTTTTTGCACACATCATTTATCATTTGTGTATCACACCGAAATGTTTCTCTTTTTTTGGATGACACTTGTAAGTAAAGAAGATTGTCCAAGAACAGGATTTAGCTTAGCTACCTGAGCAAGTGCTAAGTAAGTGACTGTTTTCACCTTTAAGAAATGGGGTATCCCCGATGGTGCAGTGGTAGCATCATCATCTTGTAATCAAGGGGTCCTGGGTTCGATACCCGGTGGAGGCACATAGTGGTTCAGATCCCACTTTAAACTGTAGGTCCAGTCCTGATTAGCCTTACTGTGCATAAAGTGGACTTAAAACACCAACTCAATCAGTCAATCACCTTTGTTTTTTGTATGTGTGTGTGTGTGTGTGTTGGGGGGGGGGGTCGTTACAGTGTCTTCTAGAAAGGCAATGGAACGTTTTTGTTCATAGTGCTGGCATGTGTGCCATTTACCTTATGTATCAAAACCATCCTGGTATTGTTTCAAAATGACATTTTTCTAACAGTAATGTTTACTTCATCTTTCCAGAGGAATTCATGAAGGAGCAGACTTTGCAATACAATTTAGGAAAACGCCACCTAGCTAACATGATGGGAGAAGACCCTGAACACTTCACCCAAGAAGATGTTGATGTAAATACATAAATATCTTTTAATGCGTAGCGTTCCTCTGAACGCGGGGATCTTAAATAGGGATGTACTATTAGTACTAGTTGATGGTAGAGACAGCCCTGAACGGGCAGGTACAAATATCTAACTATTCATTAAAATAGACTCATGATTCGTTTCTAGACTGAATTGAGCAATGCAAATGGCAGAATGGGTGTAGACTAGCTTACCCTGTTCGGTTTAGAAATAAGACCAGTAGCTCCTGCTTCTCCGATGTTTCCAGATTAAAAGACCTCGTGTCGCTCTCATGCGCACCTATTTAAACCCTCGCTTGGCCTCTCGTCACCTCTTGCCAAAGGCCAGTGTTCTTACCATTTCCTGTAGAAAGCTTATTGTACACATTCTGAGCATGAGCTGACAAGGTCTGCCAGGGTCAATATTTCTTAATCGAACAGGGCATGGTACGACACTCCCTCTTGCGAAACAATTTCCAAAATTGAAATTGTAATAATTAAAAGTTTAAATTGAACCTTCTGCCATTCACCAAAATTTAAAAGGTTTTGTTTATTACATGAACAAAAAGGATACATAAAATAAAATAATAATAAAAAAATGTCGGAGACCCTTCACCGAAAAGTAAATGGAACAGAATTAAGCTCAAGCTTGAATGCTGAAAGAAAGTCTTTTGTTTTCATTAGCCACACGCTGGAAGAGTCTTTCGTAATCAACAATGCTGACGGTTGGTCAACATGCGATATAAAGTGTTGTTCGCAGGTCCGTGGAGTCAGCGGAAAGTTCAACACACTGCATCGTAAAGCGATACATGCGAATGTCTTCAGAACAAGTGCTATCTAAGCACCGAACTTAATCCGTGAGAAACCTTAAGGCCGCATATTCGCAATCTTCCGCCTCATCAGGATGACAGTTCGAGGCGAGAGCAAAAGGACCATGGTAAACACCAAGCTCCACTGGACTGCGCACAACCACACGAAGATTAAAAAAAATATTTGAAGATGATGTTTTCACTGACGTTCGTAGCACACTATGTGTGCACACTATGACCTGAGAAATCAAAAGGCAGGGCAATCCAAATACACTCAAACCCCGGAGTCCTGGGGTACGAAGCACTGTTCCGGGACATACACGGTTCTTGACCGATCACAATTGCACGGGGGGACCGGATTCGAATCCCGATGTGGAAAGTTCTGGAATACTGTTCAGTACAGGTCAGATGAAAAGACGTTGGCCGTGGGGCGGGCGAACACAGGGTAGTCCATGGGAAGCCACTCCAAGTAGCGTTTCCAAGCCCCAAAATATGCGTTGTCCAATGGCGAACACTGGGGGGGGGGGGGGAATGTTAGGATAGGCCCCCGAAAGTTCACAGCAGACGCCATTGCATATTTCCGGCACACATCGAATGGCGACACATTTCGTACGCTGGTTGCATGCGAAAACGGAAGGTGTACCGTGCTGCAATCACTCCAAGAAGGGGAACAGTAAATATGGCCACTGGAAGGATGAACTGTTCACAGGTGGCCTGGCAGGTTGCTGATCCACAGGGGTGGGTCTCAACACATTTGGGTCGTTGACTGTACCCGGAAAGTTCCAATATGTGGTGAAATACACTGCCTGGCCTTACAGAGCAAAAGGGGACGATGTACATGAAAGATGTTCATGCTTCTTCTTAAGGGGGGTTAGAGTCGTGGGGGTGGGGGTTTGCTCTGTAAGATGACATTTCTTCTTATGTTTCTGACGCTCTTCTGATCCTGGGATGTCACTTGGAATAGGGTTTTCGGTGCTGCTACGTGACATACACCGCTGAAGCCCAAAGGAGGCTGGTGGGCTCCAAAGCCTTCAGGAATGCGTTCTTCTTGCGGCCTCAAAAAAAAAAAAATCGCTGGGCAACTTTCGAAATTCCTTGAACTCGTGGAATTCCCGAACAGGGGAGGAAACAGGTTGGACATGGGAAAAACTACATTGCTCTCAGTCATTCAATATTGAAAATATATAAAAAATGTGTAAAGTAATCGTCTTTTATAGGCAAGTGAAAATCATGAGTAAAAATAAGTAAAAATAAACTGCCCAATAAGTGATATAAAGTATAAAACAAAGTTTGAATGAAGGCTAAAGAAAATAAAAGGCGGAAAATGTCATTTGACGCCTTAACACTGGAACACCATTAAAATGAAAATCTGACTTAATCAAAAGTAATATATGTATATATTGACTAAATTATACAGGGTGTCATTTTAATGGCGCCCACGGACCACGGAAACGTACAGAGGACATCAAAACAAACAAAATTTCTCAATAACATTTTTCTCGTTGGTTCATCATTTCGGCGTTACAGTCGTTCAAAAAAGCCCGTTTTGCCGCCTGAATGCTGGCAACCACACACAACATTTGATTGCATTCGTGACGTCATATCCCGTCGTGAAGCGATGCGTTCCAGGGTTGCCAGGAGCACTCATATTCTGTGAAAAATGACATAGCTACAATCAGCCACATTATGTACCGTAAAAGAAAACGAGAAAACACGTTCTTTAACCTAACAGTAAGTAAACAAACTATATGAAAAATGATAGGAAGACAATAGAATTCAAGTGGAAGTCTTGGAAGTCAAGTCTATCCATTTCGTCCTTTTGATACTAGTTGTCTGTGACACACTGAACAGATGACAAAATAGAAATGAGAAAACTCAAAATTCCAAAGGTAAACAACACATAATATATTATTGTATATTCAGGGCATTATGAGGCAAGTGACAAAAATGGTTGAAAATACAGGGATATAAGTAGTAGTAATACAAGCTCTCCGACGACTGTATTTCATGTGTATCCGGTGCATAGATAAACACTTAGCAACTGTGAATAGGGCAGTATATTCCCTACTGATTCATCATTAGATTGTTACTGTGGCTGTACGTGTTTTACCCGTAATTTAACAACGTGAACCTCGGATACTTCCGTTATCAGCACGAAAGTACCACAAGTCATCTGGATACAAACCTGTAGATATCAACCTTTCAACGAGATTTACAAATATTTGACATGTAGCTGGGCGTAAACAGCCACATTTAAGCTGTAAGCCCAATAAAATGTATTGTTGTTGATATTTGACATGTAGGCTGAGACAAAATCCGATATTGACACTACATTTTGAATACGTTTTTACCATTTCTCATATCGTTGGTTCACTTCCCCCTTCCCCTGAGATGACTGCTGATCTTCTGGCTGGTAGGCTATGATGTTCGGTCTACTGGACGCGTTTCTCGCTTCGTTTTACACCTAATCATGTGGTTGGTAGTTTGTAAATTTTCACAAAATTTGTGTGTTCCTTGCAACCCTGCCGTGCGCTGTTTCGCCGCAGGAAAAGACGTCACAGATACGATCAAATGTTGTGTTGGGTTGCCAGCATCCAGGCGGCAAAACGGTCTTTTTTGAACGACTGTAGCTCCGAAACGACGCACCAACAAGAAAAATGTTACTGAGAAAAGTTGTTTGTTTCGATGTCCTGTATACGAATCTGTGGTCCGTGGGCGCCATTAAAATGTCACCCTGTATATATATAGCCCCTGGCTTCTCCCAAATATAAAATAATGTGCAATATAAAACTAAAGTTATGACATGGCACTATAAAATAAACGAAAATATGTAGGATTAAATATTGATAAATATATAAAAGTAATATGTAGATGGTATAAAATATATCCCCTGGTATCAGAAAATTAACCCGACGAAATCCATTAATATCATGTCAGAAGTGTCAAAGCATTGTAAAAATGAGAAACTGACGAAAAAAAATAATTAACCCAAAATTTGGTAACGTCACAACCGTTAAAACGGACCTAGCCACAAGTAAATTCGGGATCACTAAGATATAATAAAAGAGTAAATGACATGGCTCCAATGACGTTAAGATCATTAATTACAAAAATACATAAAAATGGATGAATAAATCAAGGCGACATAGTGACACTCTGTTAACGCTCACTAGTCAAGGTTTGTTTGCGCTTGCATACGCCTGACGTATAGCATAAATAAACAGTTAAAATGAAGTTCCAAATTAGTAATAGGATAATAGTAACGGGAAAATGGGACAAAAATATTTCATGAAATTTGGGTTCGTTCGCGATTGACTGATTTAATTTCTCCATGGCCAGTCGAAAGTCAGTCCAATCAGGAAGAATTACATTTGAAAAATTTACAGAGGTATTAAAAAGTGTAGAAATTGCTCGAATAGCTATTTCTGTATCTAAAACTCTACGAGTGTGGATGATTTCATCATCAAAAATCAATTGATCAAAATTCTTATAATTACAGAAAAAGGATGTTCCTTCAGACACTGTTATTGTTTTGTGTGTATTTAAATTGCCGTTTAAAGTTTGTGATTGGAGGAATTTGCCTGTGCCGGAAACTATCACTCCTGTTCGAGTGCGAACTTTCGTGAGGTGCCCCCCGACGTTGGATTTTATTTCTGTGGAGCAGGAAATAGTGGAATTATGAAATAGAATATTTGTTAAACATTTTATATTATCGTGAATTGAAAGTTCCGTATGAATACAAACGTAAATGAAGGAATTAAATTTACAATGACTATCAAGAATTTCCACGATTTGGGTTTGACCATTATGTTCCATTTTATATGATAATTGGGGAACCTTAACCCGGAACCATTTATTATCAACAAAAGTGCCAACATTTATAGTCCGATAAACGGGAGAAATGGCGTTACGTAGTAAATTTGGAGTTTCTAACAAAATATGAAAAGAATGAGTGGATAAGTCATAATTGACAAGGTAGACATTGGTTAAAGCGTAAAAGAGACCAAGATCCGTCATATACAGGGTGTCCTTAAATTCAGAATGAAGACTGAGAAAAACACGGAGCCAATCGGGAGAAATCATATGATAAGACAGTTTATTCATCGATAGATCGGTTACCATAAAATCAATACGGGTAAATAATTCTGAAGCATGCAAAAGTGCCATTAGGTGCCTTTCTTCCGTATAGATGTCACAAAATTTCGAAACTAAATCCGCTTTAAGAGCAATAAGAGAACGTTTGAAGATTACCAAAATGTTATTAACAGCTCGGAAAGTCTGGATTTCGTCTTTCTTCATTTCCTGTAATTCTGCCTGAATCTGATCTTGATTATGTTTTAGAGCTTGAACAGAAGAGCTAAGGTGATGAATTGAAAAGGAGTTATAAATGGAAAGGCCTGCCGAAAATAAATTCATTAAATTAAAAAAAATCGATCTTTTCCCTCGAATGCTCCCAGATACATTTTTCCACACCCCGTGGCAATTCGGCCGGCTATCGCTGGTTTTAAAACGACAAGGGAGGTAAAGTGAAATTTCGCGTAAGTATTGCTGAATACGATCATGGGTATCATTTTGAATAGCTGACCACTTAACACAGCCTGAGTGGTTATCAGTCCGAATGTTAATATCAATATGAATATTGGCAGTTGTATATATGTAATCGGAACTGTGAACCATAAGACCTTGTTGTTTGTAAAATAAGCCCAACCCACTTACAAAAATATCCTCATTTTCATTTGCAACTGTATATTGAAAGGTGGGAAGGGTTGTCAGGAATAGAAAAATACACCTCCAATAAAATTGCGCGATGTCAGCCATGCTTGGTATCTGGAAGGGAGAGAAAAAAAAATGTTTGTGACGTGAACAAATTGATCTAAATAAACTGAGAAAAATAAAAAAAAAAACGGTATAGAATACTAAAAGAGTAAAATATAAGCACAATTACTCGCTATTACCTACTTTACGAAGATTAACATGAAGTTAATCTGTAAGAGGTAATTAAAGTTCATTTGGGAAACTTTTGAAAATTCTGAAGGGACGAGAAAAAAAAATCGCATAAATAAGCGCCCTTGAAGAGGCTATTATTCACACCTCGTTTGGAGACTAGGAATTTCATTGCCGAAGCCAGCTGAGTGTATAGTTCATCCACAACAAAGAAAGGTGTCATCAAATTCTCTCTCTCTCCGAGACTGAAATAGGAAATGTGTCTTCCGCTAACTCGAATGTGGAGTAGAAACTGCGCACCGAAGTGGCCTCGACGATGATAATTGCGAGGGAAATGCAATTCAGCATAAAGCAGGAACTCGAGGAGTCTAGCTAAAGACATCGTTCATCTCTGCTGGATGTGTGATCTGAGTCGGGGGGGGGGGGAAGGGGAAAAGTATATAGCGGCCGTTCTGGATGGGCGGAGCCCCTCGTGAGTGATGACCAATAACAGGAACGTGTTCTTTCTCTGCGGGGAACACGACGATAGAGACTTAGGACTGGTAACGAGGGAGGCGGTGCCAAGGAGCAAATAGGAAGAGGAAGAGAGTACCTGTCATGAACTTTTGGTTCTTGATGTACCTGGATTTCATCGAGACAGAATCAGAGGAAAATAAAAAGAAGGGGGGAAGCTTGCTCGGCGCCCCAGGCTAGTACGAACTCGGTTGCATAACGGCTAGGGGAGTGCGTGGAAAAGCAGCTTGATTATATGTCGTCATAAAACATGTTTTGAATGAAAGGGACAATTGGTTCAGAGTGGGGCTGGGGGTCCTCGGTTCGAGACACATCTACGTTTTGTGTTTTCACCTTAACTCCTTTAACTCTTTTTACTTTAACAGGATTAGTTTGAACAGAGCAAGATGAGGTGTTAACATCATCTAACTTTAATGGATTAAGAGTTTGACATGCAACATTAAATGTATCTAGACGGACGGGAGGAATTTCAAGTGGGATAATTACGTTTGGAGTATCTGCTTGGTCATAAAAGGGGTCTTGAAAGGTAAAAACTGACTCAAGATTTCGACATGTAACGGGTTGGGTGGGACCACTGTGCCAAGAGTCGCTATCCGACTGGGATATATTTAAAAATTGTACACTTGAAGACATATTTACTCGTTCCATTTCCCTTGGGCAATTATTTTCCAAAACTTTTTACATCTTCGCTGACAACAAATGAAAGCAATAATTAACATACAAATAAAAACTAGTGTTAACGTAATTACTGAACAAATGATGTACGGGTATTGGAAAGATCTTATGACCACTTCCTTGAAGGATAGGGAATTGACATGAGAGATAAATGCAATTAAAATTAATAAATATAGGAAAAACTGCATCTTGTTGAAATATGTAGCAATTATTGAACCTAAACTTGCTAAAATGACCACAACTGTTATTTTTAGTTATTATTGAGAATAAATGAATTACTTTTCGGCCAATAAATATCAAATCAATAAATTTGATAAATCACATATTTTTACACAAAATAAATTTAACTTAAAATTTTCTCGGGTATTTTAGTTAGTTTTTAGAAACAATGCAATTAGTGCAATGTAAATAGGAATTATTCAAGGAGGGGTCAAGAAGATAAAGTCAAACGGTCGGCCAGGAATAATTTTAACTGAAAATAGATAAAAAAAATATCTCGTCAAACGTATGAAACTTCACACCTTGCTTATTATTAGCACAAATTACATGGTCTAAATGAGAACTTGGTTCTCTGCTTCATTTTAGTCGGCTTACGCAGACTTCTTTCTTTATTTAAGGCTAAATGTCACGGGGACATTAACATTTCTTACGTTATTAACTATAATAGCGGGTCTTTTCACATGCTACCGGTAGGTTTAATATACACAATAGAAAAGACAAATATACACTAGATAACGCTCGTGCCGCACTTTCGTTGCTTTAATTAACTAAGTGAGCTCACTGACAACATATTTAATTCTTTTTATAACTCATGCATGGATGGAAAAAATGCACATATATTTCAGAGCGTGTTTATAAATAACTTCATATATAAAACATGCAAATGCCTAACAAAATAATTTTACTTCTACGAGAAAACAACAATGGTGCGTACATTAGGTTTTATACGTTTGGCGAGAAAACGAATTGACGTATTGATACTTTTAGGGAAATGGAACGAAAAATAAAATTAAAATAAAATATAAAAATTATAAAAATAAGGTCCACACAGAAAGTAAACAATTACGACATGTGCTTTGGGCTACGTATGGGCGGTTGGTTACTGGTTCGAAATCTTCTTCTTGAAGAGATACGATATTCGTTTCTTCCTCACCCCCTGAAGGGCGGTGATAGCGTTTTAACCTTTGCACAGCCACTAAATCGGACACAATCTTGCCGCGCTTATTTTCATATTCCACTAAATAGGCATTGCTATTTTCCTTTCTTACTATTACCGCGGGCCCAAAATAAACACCTGAAAAGCACTTAGCCGTTTTTGCCTTCTGAGTGGGGTTATATAATAATACCAATTCACCAGGAGCGTAACTTGTTGCTTGATGACGTCTGTCATAATACTTCTTTTGGGACTCAAATCGTTTACGTAAATTTTCTTGAGCTGCATCTCGTGCCTTGTTTAGCCTTTCAAGTTTGTCCGTGTTCGCACTATTTTCGCAGGGATCTGCGTGAAGCATACTCTCCCAGGGCAAACGGGCTTCGAACCCATGCATGAGGTAAAACGGACTAAAACGACTGGAATCGCCGCACGTAACATTATACGTAAACACAGCTGGTTGTAGATAGGTAATCCAGTCATCATGTTTCGGGGTTACAAAATGCTTAATTATACCTTGCAAAATACCGATACCTCGTTCCTCTAAACCGGAAGTATTATGGTGATACGCAGTAACAAATTTTAACTGAATACCGAGTTTAGCACTAAGCTCTTTAAATACAGAGGAATTAAATGAACCCCCCCTGTTAGAATTGATAATTTTTGGACAACCAAATCTTAATATTATGTGCTCGTAGAGAAAGTTAGCAGCCGTTTGAGCAGTGGTATCAACCACAGGAGCAGCAATCATATATCGGGTACCAAAATCCATGCATGATAAAATGTATTTACATTTATTTGGGCCACTGGGAGGGAAAGGTCCCACGAAATCTATAGCTAGGCGTTCAAAAGGGCAACAGCTTGGAAAGGTCTGGAGTTCACCTTGTGGCAGCCCTGTAGGGCGCTTGTTTGTTTGACAAGATAGGCACTGGCGACATTTGTCCTGTATAAAACGTTTCATATAGGGAAAATATATGCGATTGAGCGCATTGTAATATGTTTTAGTAAACCCTAAATGACCACCACCACACGGGTGAGAATGTAATTGTTCTACTACAGTATGACGTAAGGACTTAGGTATACAAAGTAATTTCTTACTTCCCCCACCCATCTTATGGTTCCTGTATAAAAGACCATTTTCCAGCACATAATAAAAAGCCTGTCTTTCGAAGGGGGATTGGGCGTCATCTGCCCCCTCCAAAACTTTTATGATTTCTGAAAAAAATGAGTCGTCGCGCTGGTGTTTTCCCACATCTATTGATTCATCCTGGAGGAGAAATATACGAGGTTCGCCCAATTCTGGCGGTTCGTCGTCCGGGGGGTTGGTTGATTCCCTGCTAATAGCGTCGGAAATATTTTGTGTAGATTTACAATGAACGACCGTGAAGTCGTATGAATCAAGCTCTGCACTCCACCGCGAGAGCTTCGAACTCAAATTACGGGTGGTACGCAAATAACTGACTGCTTTATTATCTGTTACAATTTCGAAATGTTTCCCAATTAAATAAAACCTAAAGGTTTTGAGGGCATACAGAACCGCTGATAGTTCTAGTTCCATGATGGACAATTTTTCTTCCCCTTTTTTGAGTGTTCGACTTGCATATGCTACAGGAAGGAAATCATTATTTGCATTTGGCTGTGTTAAAATAGCACCAAGGCCTTTCAGACTTGCATCACAGTAGACGCGTGTTTCTTTAGAAGGGTCATAGGGTAGCAAAACTGGGGCAGTTATTAAAGCGTGTTTTAAGTTTGTAAAAGCTGTTTCTTGGTCCTCCCCCCATACAAATTTTTTGCCTTTTCCCAAAAGGGACTGGAGAGGTTGGGCCTTCTCTGAAAAGGATGGGACGTATCTACGGACATATGAACATAAACCTAAAAATCGTTTAACTTGTTTTGTGGTGGAGGGGGTGCGGTAAGTCTTAATGGAAGAAATAATACGGTCACTCAAGCGTAGGCCATGACGTCCCACCAAATGTCCAAGGGCGAGTATCTCAAAATAACCAAATTTACATTTGTGTGGAGAAATTTTCAAGCCAGCGTTTTGTAGACACTGAAACAATTTTTCCAGTGTTGTCAACATTTCATTAAAGGTATGGCCCCAGGTAAAGAGATCATCCATATAAAAGGCGAAGTTATCACTTTGCATTCCGCTACAAGTCAATTGAAGTGTTCGATTCATCGCTGCTGGAGAAGTAATATGACCCTGACTTAAAACATTAAATTCAAAATGACCTAGGTTGGGAATAGAGAAGGCTGTGTACTATTTACTGTCTTCTGTTAATGGTATCTGAAAGAATCCTGACCGTAAATCGGAACTAGAATAGTACTGCTTTCCCCCCATATCGGGCTAGATAGACTGAATGGAAGGCATGGCCATCACATCGAACACAGAGCGTTTATTTAAAAAGCGACTGTCTTGAATAAAACGGTATCTTCCGTCACGCTTTTTCACAAGAATAACTGGTGAGTTATAAGGACTTGTACTATCCCGGATTATTCCCTGTTTTTTCAAAGTCTCAATTTGTTTCTTTATCTCTGTTCGCAAATGTACCGGGATCGGATATTGCTGCTTATGGAACGGAGTAGGATCAGAAAGCTTTATCCTGTGTTTGTAATTGGTGGCAAGGCCCATGTCATTCTCGGACCAACTGAAAACATTTTTGTATTTTAACAAAATCTCTAAAAGTTGATTTTTCTCATGTTCCTCCAATTGAGGATTAATGTCAAATTTGTATATATCCACTTGTGGGATATCGTCGTTTTCTGATTCTTCCTTTGTTAAATTAACTGTTACAGAACTATTTTCCTGATCCACCGTTGCCAACTCACAAGATTCTGCGCCACCGATCCGAGTACCTTTGCGAATTACAATTCTATAATTCAAAGGGTTGGATACCCAAACAAGTTGTGTAGCAGGGTTGAGTATCGACCTTGGTACCATTATGCCAGATTTAGCCTGAAAATTTGCATCCGGCTCAAGTAAAGTTAAATTTTGATTTGCTGTATTGACTAATTTTAAAGGGATGCACAAATGTGATCTTGGTTTCACAACAATTCGTTTAGAAGCCACATATTCAGGTTCAACAGTATGTACCAGCAAACCTGCCAATTTAACGGAAACATCAAAAGCTTTCTTCGATTCAAACCGAATGCGGTTGCGTGGGGGAGTGCCAAATCTGCTCAAAGCCAATTTATTGTTTTCAAAATCTAAAGTTGCACTTTGGGCTTTTAGAAAATCATTACCAAGGATGGTATTATGACCAAAATCTTGTATCACCCTGAAGGGGTGCCTAAATGTAAATCCATTTAGAGAAAAATCTAAAAGTACAATTTCTTTAATTGTTAAACAATTATTCGTGACACCTTTAACTAGAGTGTTGATTTTAATCTTTAATTGTTAAACAATTATTCGTGACACCTTTAACTAGAGTGTTGATTTTAAACCTCTTAGCATGGGCAGGAATACCCTTATCACTTGTTACACTTATTTGGCTCCCACAATCGACAATAAACCTTTGACGTTCCCCATGTACATTGGCATGTACATAAATGAGGTCTTCAGACGGGAAAGTAGAGACTAAAATCTTTTTACTGCCCGCAGGTATGTCTCCATTACTTGCGGTTAATTGGCGTTTAAATCTTCTGGATTTTGAAGACAAAATTCTTGGTGGTGATTAGGAAAACCACATTTATAACAAAGTAGTGGGCCACGCCGGTCACCTTGATCGGGACGACCGCGGGGGGCTGGTGAACCTCGCCCCCGGCCACGCTGAAAATTGGAACGATTCTGAAACCGGCCGTTGTTTGAACGGTAGCCTCTACTTCCCCTGCCCTGAAAGTCTCGTCTGTTGTTTGAACCACGATTGTGATTAAAATTACCCCTTTGATAATTTTGGCCTACAGTTTGAAAGTTTTCGTGATCGTGTGACTGTATAACTTCCTCGACTTTTAACGCTAGGTTGCTAACCTGCTTAGCCAAAGCTTCTACAGCGGACGGTTCTGAAGTTGGGAGAGACGTTTGTTGTCTTTTGACAAGGTCCAATTCAGCTTGCAAGGCTTGCAGCTGATTAGTCATGTCTTGATTAGCCCGAGGTGCTGATTCCGGAGCAACCGCCGTAGTGCTAACTACGGGGTTCTGGTGAGGAATGCGCAACTCAGCAGAAGACGGAAAAAGAGTTTCCTTTTGAGCCGAATGCAAGAGCTCTTGCACCGTTCTACGGCGCATAAGGAACTTTGCCTTTTCATATTCCTTGAGGTCTTTCAAAAGCTCCGGAACTGAATTATATTGTTTTTTGTATATCTCCCTGATAAATTCCGGTTGAAGACCTGCGTTTATGTATTTAAGCTGCTTATTCACAGCCATGTTAGGGTCCAACTTAAACAAGAGGGTCTGCTTGTCCCTAACATAATATGATACCGGTTCATCGTCCCTGTGGAACCGATATCTGATCCGCTCTTCGATCTGCAGCTGATCAAGGGAGCCTGTGAATTCTTCGATAAGTTTTTTCTTGACGTCCTCATAGCTGACTAAATTGACGCCTGGTTGCTGGCTAATTGCATTAAACCAGAGGAGGGCTGGGCCACATAACAACGCCGGGAATAATTGCCGTTTTTTCGTCTCGTCCCAATTGTTCAGAATCGCCGCACTTTCGAAACGGTCTATGAATTTAGAAACATCCTCCCCTGAGGCACCCTGAAACTGAATGCTTTCGAATAGGAAGGGATGAACAAAAGGTAGTTGAGCCATGGTGGGTGGGTCCACAAGAACTGTGGGACGATTATCAATTTGAAAGTGAGCCTGCGCGCGTGCGCGGCTTCTAGTTAATGGAGGACTTCTGATTGGGGTGGATGAGGCACAAGCTAGGCCCTACACATCAAAAGACGGACCAACAGCATTATTGGCAAGAATGATGAGCCTATCCAATGTGGTATCAAGCTCGTCCTCCAACTCAGTAAATGACATAAGGCATTACTAACAATGGTGACGTACCTTATTTAAAAAAATTAACCCCCCATTAGGAAAAAATTCTGCGAAGAAACAAGTCTAACATGATATTAATGCATTTCAATTTTCATTTATTTCAGAGTGAAATAAATGAAAAAATTCCGCAGCCTACCCTTTCAATTTTCATGTCTGTTTAGGAAAACAAGGCATGACGCTTTTCATTTCCAAAAGAACCACGTTGCTCTAATTTTTCATCACATTTCCGTAAAAATGGATGAAAAACCACGCATCTCAAACCACGTAGCGTTCCTCTGAACGCGGGGATCTTAAATAGGGATGTACTATTAGTACTAGTTGATGGTAGAGACAGCCCTGAACGGGCAGGTACAAATATCTAACTATTCATTAAAATAGACTCATGATTCGTTTCTAGACTGAATTGAGCAATGCAAATGGCAGAATGGGTGTAGACTAGCTTACCCTGTTCGGTTTAGAAATAAGACCAGTAGCTCCTGCTTCTCCGATGTTTCCAGATTAAAAGACCTCGTGTCGCTCTCATGCGCACCTATTTAAACCCTCGCTTGGCCTCTCGTCACCTCTTGCCAAAGGCCAGTGTTCTTACCATTTCCTGTAGAAAGCTTATTGTACACATTCTGAGCATGAGCTGACAAGGTCTGCCAGGGTCAATATTTCTTAATCGAACAGGGCATGGTACGAATGCATGTATCTGATTTTGTATTATTATGACAATAGAAATTAAGGATAGAAGAGATTTTTGATGCTTGATTCATATTACCAAATTACTTAATACAAATTCACTAATTCACGTATATTGTGCAATGTTCCAATCACAAATGAATTATGCAATAGATTTTTTTAGGAACTCACCAGCAAGTTTAGAAGTATTTAGAAAACAAAAGCAAGCCATTAGGACTTTATCAGCAATAAACACTAGGAAATTGTGTGAAATGTTTTTTTTTTTTTAAGAAAAACAAAATATTAACCCTCCCTTCATTGTACATTTATGAAATGGCATTACATGCGAGGAAAAATATTATGCCATAAAGTTCAATAGAACATACATAAAATAAATAGCTTTTAATGCCATACTTCACTAATTGTAAATTAAAGAAATTTTGTAATTATATGTTTCGTCTGAACTGTACTGCACCCTCCAAATACTAGTCTGTGTAGTTCATATGGAGTAATAAAGTTCCAATCCAAATCCAAATGTAGACATTAGTTTCTATGTACGTGGGGTGACCCAAAAGAAAACTGAATTTTGTAATAAAAAAAAATTGGTTGTTATTAATTTAATCCCCTTCAAAATACTATCCATTTGATGCAATGCACCAGTCTAAACGTGTTTTCCACTTTTCAAAGCAGTCCTGAACCTCTTGCAAAGTGATGCCTTTTAATGTCTCCATCGTTTTTTTCTTCACCTCTTCCACATGTGCTAAACTTTTTCCTTTGAGAACTTTATTCATTCAGTGGAATAAAAAGAAGTCGCGTGGAGTGAGATTGGGTGAATATGGTAGGTGGATAAGCTGGGTTATGTTGTTTTTAGTTCAGGCGCGGCTCGTGCATTATTTAGCCGGGGGTTCACTGAAGTCATGTGACACATATTCAGTTTCCGCAAAATAGACTTCCTTCGCCTAACAAAAGGATGGGGGAGGGCTTAAAAGATTTGTCCAGAATGTTTTGTATCTGGGAGTATAAGGTTTTGTAGTAGGGGTGTGCGAATAAATTTAGGGCTGAAACTGCAATAAATTGTGCCTTTATGAAAAAAGTTGAGTATTGTTGGAATGTCATGGACGTCCTCAAGTAGGGGCAAGTAATATATTTTTTTCCCAGGAGGAGCAAAAAACACTCCTTCAGTCTAAAGTTACTCCAACGCTTTTATAATAATTACCAAAAATTACTGTGACTGAAATTAAATTATATGCGTGTAATATATAATTTTTGGTTGAAATTCAATTTCCATGGGGGGGCGGCCCCCTTTTTCCCTTCCGGACGTCCATGCCGACTAATCAGAACTGGTCCTACATTTATTAAAGGGAAATGGCAACTAATGACATGTGCATACTAGAAAAAGAACCTGAGACCCTTTCATTGATACACGACAGCTCTGTTCAAATTTGGGTCTGGTCTACCAGCACACACTTTTTTTTCAGTGGACAGGGAAGTTTGTTTATGTTAATTATGTGCATTTCTATGGGTCATTTCTTACCTGCGCGGACAGCAACGCCTACACTGCATCAAATTACATAACCTAGGTAAAGTCCATCCCTCGCTTCACTCGCAGCATCACTTAATACTTTCCAACAAGTATCCAAGCACTTCAAAAACTAACAGACTTGAGACGATTGACACCGAGCGACAGCGAGTCACGTCTTCGTGCCATTCTTTCTCCTTCGCGAACCCGAAGTGTTTCCACCTTTAAGGAAAAACCTCTGAATGCATGCATAAGGTATTTTGGTAATGTATCTCCTTTATTTTAATTCATCGCATCTAATTCCAGCTTTTATTTGTTTCCACTCATCCATCTCTGCCACAATCTTGCAATTATTCCAATAAGTTCGGTGAAAAAATGATACAAGAGAAGATTGAATATGTAATGTGCACACTTCAAACTTGAACCGCACACAGCAACACTGGAAGGGAGGAAGCAACGAGAACTGAGCCTTGTCCCGCGGCTTCTGCGAGAGAACGAACTGCGCATGACCATTGGGTGGAGACATAGGTTCTGCAATATCCTGTTCCATGTATTTTGCCCTATACCCTCCTCGAGCTTCTGCTCCTGCACGAAGCTTTCACAATGGCACAAGCTGTCTTGTAGGGGTTCAACTGAGGGTCTGTATCAGGATGGCCGATTCGCGGTTTCTTCTTAGCAAAAGAGTTTGCCGTATTACGGACACAAATACATGACTTATTGTGTAGAATTTTTAGCGAAATAATGTGAAAATGTAAAGACATTGTTTATTGTTCATTCTCGAGGTGATTATCGTATATTACTAGGGGTTCACTGATCCTGTGCGCTATTGGGCCAACCGCGCCTGTTTTAGTTAAAAATTGTTTCACACTCAAGGCTTTGTGCGCTGGCACTTTGTCATGATAAAGCCACCACTCCCCACTTTGCCACAACTCGGAGCGTTTTCGTCTCGCTGCATCGTGCAAACGTTTCACAACTTGTAGGTAAAACACATGGTTAACAGTTTGACCGTTAGGAACAAATTCTGTGAACAATGCCGTTGCATTAGAAAAAGGAAACAGTATTGACTTGACATGCAGGCCAACCTTGCTTAGGGCGACAAGTGACAATTCACTATTCCTGAAGTGGGAAAACCACTCGTAAACTTGTATTTTCCGCAGAGCAGCTTCCTTGTAAGCTGTTCCAAGCATTACAACGGTTTCGCCTGCCATTTTCCCTAACAGAAAACAGAATTTTTCAGCCGCACGTTGTTCAAACTTTGCAGTCATCACAAAAATCAACGAACAAGCGAGAGGTGCTTAACAAATGAATTTATAATTTATTACGTGGCACCACAACTTTACTTGATGATGCTGGTCGGCAGACTGATGCAGAAGGCATCTAGCGGTGGAAGCATGTACTACAACAGGCCTGCCCAGCAGAGAAAAATTCCAGTTTCTTTTGGGTCCCCCCACGTAATTTATCAAGAATATGAAATATGCTCCTGTGTATTTCTGGTTCAGACTGAAGTGACAAGCAAGAAGCAACAGGGCCCTTTCAGTCTGTTCAAAAACATCGCTGTGCATGCAAAACCAACAGACCAAGGCGACACAGTAGAACTACCAAAAAGATGTCCAGTCTGATTGACAAGTAATAAGTTCCCCTTACGATGTCACTCCAGTACAGAAATTTTCTTTTATTTCTCAAGTTTCATTTCAGTCACTTCGGGACACCGTATTTTTATCCTCTGCACCAACAAATGTATGCAGAAGTAGTAAAAAAAATAAAATTGTACCTGAATATATTCACTTGGCAAATCAGTATGGTCCAATTAAGTCTAGTATTATTGAATTTAACAAAAAAAAAAATGAAAATCGCAATTGAAGGTCTTGCTTAGAGCATTCGAACAAAAAAAGAAAAATTTAAATCGGTTGAGAAATAGCTGAGAAATGAGCAATAGCGATTTAAAAATATGAATTATGCAATTTTCAATCAAATATGGTGGCTAATCTACAAAAAAAAAAAAAAAAAAAAAGAACAAGTCCTGTAAGCAATTTTTTGTGCATACCAGGACCACCTATTAAAAGCCTGTGAAGTCAAACTGAGGATATATTTCAGTGCATGCGAAAATGGACTGTGTGTATTGAGTACACTGGAAAAAAATTGAGGATTCTGAGTGGAGCATAAATGAGATATCAAGAATTGTTCCAGAGAAATTATTAGAATCTTATAGAGCTTCCAGATTGAACCAACGAGCAGCAGATGACGAGCAGTACTCAATAGGCAACAAGCAACATTGATATTTCACAACAAAGCAACAAGTGACATGGACCCTTACAGTGTAAAGCAAAACATTCACCGCACATGTGGAAACACGAGACAAGGTGACGATGCAAATTATTGAGATAAACGACTCAGCAACATGCAAGTGGCTTGTTCAGCTAGGTGTACCTCTTTGGTTCGGATGGTTGCATTTATTCCTGAAGGTTGGTTTCGAAGAGAGACATTTCGCTTTTCTCTTCGGTCTGAAATCTCTCTTAGTCACATGCTACTGATCCAGCTGGTTTTTAAAGATTAACGAACTCATGTTAAACTATACTTGAATGCAAATAAAATTGTTAAATTTTTCCGTGTTTTGCATGTTCTTAACTTGCTATTGGTAACCTGTTGTTCCTCCCTTGTCTCTTTGCAGAGAGCCATAGAGTATTTGTTTCCATCAGGACTCTTTGTGAAGAAATCTCGTCCAATCATGAAACCACCTGAAGAAGTTTTTCCTAAGCAAAAAGCAGCAGAATTCGATGAGACTGGAAGACCACATCATTATCTATTCTATACAGGGTGTCCAAATTACTATCAGATACTGCATGTAAGTATGTATCTCTGTGTGCGTAGTGGATAATGGCATATTTGGAGGGGAGTTTGAGCGACAGGAAAATGCGAGGGCAGTGATTTCTTGCATCGATTGAATCAATATTGCTGGGGTGTAGCTTATTAGTAGTAGTACAAAAATATAATAAATAATGATGTTGGTGACGTAATGAAGTAGAAAATGTACTGATTCAGATGTACTTACCGATTCCAATACATGTTGTTATAGTAATTCAGTGAAATTTCAGCATACCAAAAATAAAGAAAAGTAAAATATCCTCAGAAATTATATATTGTTGAAGAGGTAGCTATTTATACAAGAAGGGAATAAATTACATGAGCTTTGAAAATACAAGATGTCCAAGCTAAGGTATCCAAAAATTCACAGATGTTTATGTGTGTATTTTTACAGGAGACAGTATTGTCAATAAATTACTAAAATGCAGGCTACAATTCCCATGACTTATACCCTTTTGTGGTAAACAATGCAAGAAATGGTAGAAATCAAGTGGTAATATACCATGTAATGTTGGCTTTCAGTAAAAAGGTGTAGCATTGGTTTTAATTATTCCAAAGTGATACTAAGTTGCTTCTGGCAGTACATGAACTACTTCAAACGAGTTCAAAGGTATGTGAATAGTACCAGGATGTAGAAAGTATTTGATGCTCTCCGTTGTACATTGTATAGTTTCATCATTCACTGTTAATGCATAGCAGTTGGTCATAGTGATAATGTAAAATTCAGGTACGAAATATGTACAAGGGGCATGTCAAAATAAAGGGTAGATTGGTTATTACTAGGGAGTGGAAGATGATGACCTAAAAAACATAGGTATATATGACCTATAGAATGTCCTAAAGAATTGGAAAAAATGACTATGAAATTTGTTAGTTTCAGGTTATAAATTGAAATTAAAAGAAAATTAAACAAAATGCAATCTTGCTTTAAAAAAAAAACACCAACCTGGTGGTTTCTCCCGACACAACAAAGACTGTCACCAGTTTAGCATTTCTTTTGCTCGTGAATTGCAATCCTACGTGATATATATAGTCCTATGTTCACCTTGGTGAAAAGACTCAAGAATATTACCAAAATGAAAGAAGTGACAAAATATGACGAAACAATACACTGAATATTGTGAAAAATATCGGAAAAATGCCAAAAATCGGGGAAAATGACCTACAACCTGAAAATTGGCAAAAAATGCAAAAAAATGCACTTTAAAATTACCTTTTTGGGGAAATATTGTATAATATTGTGTATATTTAATGAGCATCGTGTTCGAAATGTCAGAAAAAGGATGACATTTCATCAACTTCTGCTCCCTAGTTATTACAGATAATAAAATCAAGCGAGAACATTTTTATTTTGATGCTATACAATTGTATACCCTGACTATTTTTATACATAGTAACTAGACACTCCAAGCATTTTTGGTACCATGGAACATGTTTACGTAGACCCTCTGCGTAATAGTGGTACTCGTTCCATAGATATTCCTATAGTTCGTATGTTAATTACTCTGTCACCTGGGATCTCAGCCTGTCGAGAACTGATGTCTTGAGAACTTCACTATCATCGAAACGTTGCGAAGCAAGCCACTTTTCGGGATGAAAGAACAGAAAGTATTCATTGGGGGCAAGATCGGGACTGTATGGTGGGTGACTAAAACGTTCCCATTGGAATTTTTGAATTGTCGCAACAGTACGGTCAGCTGTGTGTGGGCGGGTGGTGTCATGAATAAGCAGAATTCCAGACCGTAACTTTTCTCTTTGCCGGTTTTGGATGGCACGTCGCAGATTAGTCAGTGTTTGGCAATATACATCTGCTGTGATGGTTTGTCCCGATTCCAGGAATTCCACGAGGTTTACACCTTTTTGGTCCCAAAACACGGTTGCCATGATTTTGCGATGTGATGATGTTTGCTTGAATTTCTTTGGTTTCGGTGAACCGGAGTGACAGCATTGCGACACCATTGCATGGATTGCTGCTTCAACTCACCAGTGACGTACGATATCCAGGTTTCGTCTCCAGTCACTATGTGAGAAAAAAGTCATACCAATCCTTCTCCCAGCGGGCCAAAAAATCACGTGCTGATTTCATTCTTTCATCTTTTTGAGTGTATGTCAACATTTTTGGAATCCACCTCGCACACAGTTTGCGATAACTCAGATATCCGTTACAATTCGGTGCAATGTTTTATCAGACACTTCAGGAAACTCCTTGCCTAGATCAGTAATGGTGAAATGGCGATTAGATCGCACTTTCTCATCAACACGTTGCACAAGGTCGTTCGTCTGAACACTAGGCCTGCCACTCCATGTTCATCATCATGAACATTTGAACGTCCTTCCCGAAAAGAACGGCACTATTGTCTTACCTTTCCTTCACTCATTACTGTTGGTCCGTAAATGGCACACAATTCCCGATGAATGTCAGCTGCACTCAGTCCTTTTGCATTGAGAAATCTAATCACCGACCTCACCTCTCATTTGGCGAGATTTTCTATTACAGCAGCCATTTCAACTTCCTGCTACTCGCACCTATGCACCTCCACACTGAGAAATATACCTCTGTTGCAGGCACAGAATACTAAAGTATGCTTCCCTGCATGCACAGCTTCGTTAGTGTTGCCAGTCCCAAGTATAAAAGCCAGACCCTGTGGCCGAGTGGTTAGCACATCGTGCTGCGATGCCAACGGTCCCGGGTTCGAATCCTGCTCATGCTATGGTTGTTTGTGAATGTCTATTCATCAATTTCATCACTCATCCCCATCTTCGCAAATTAGCCAAGAGGCACAAAATGCAAAGTAAAATAGACTAAATCAATGAATCAATCAACCCAAGTAAAAAATTATCGGCCCCTTTTTTTGACATGTGCCTCATTGTTTCCAGTGAGTTAGTCCTGTATTCTTCAGTTAAAAATAGTACTTTCAACTGTACAATATAATTTATTGCTCATACCTATTAATGCATTTCGCAGCTCAGTAGCAGAGCATGTTAAGTGGTCGCCTTCCAGTCTCAGCACTGGAGATCCTGGGTTCAAGTCCCAGTCAGTGCATGAATGTTCTTTGCGAGTGATCCTTTATCAATTTAATCTAATCATCACTCATCCTGATCATCACAATTAGCCGAAAGCAGCAGAAAAGCAATGTAATGTAACAAATATACAATATTCAAATACATAATCTTTTTAATGTACAGTACTGATATTACTTCTCTTGTAGGAGATTGTTGTCCATATGAAAGCTTTAAACAAGTTTGAAGACACTATGTTACGGAAGCAGCTACAAGCAGATGAGACTCAAGCTTTGTAAGTAAAATGTAATATAATTCTTACAATCTTATGTTGTGGGCTGGAAAATATATGTGGTTGAGTGTTTCATGTCATAAGCAGCACTCGATTTGTTATTCCCAGTTATGGCATTTCACAGTCGTTTTGTTCACATGATCAGATTCACTGCAATTGAAGAAAAATATTAGTAGGGTGAACTTCTTATCTTGTCATCATCGTCCTTTGCCGTTTCTTGCCTCTAGATAGGTCACCATAGAAGTAAGTCACTCTCCATTTTCTTCTGATCTTCCACCATTCCTCACTCTTAATTATATTTTGTACTGACGACATGAGAAGTTTAAACTAATGATATAACAAGAAATGCCACCACGTATAATAGAATAAATATGATGTTTATGATATTAAGTAGTGAATAAATTGTAAACTGTAATATTAAATGAGTAGTAGTAACAATGGTTCTTTATTAACATGTAATAATTATTGAACATTACTGTTTGTCTATTTTTTCTGCCTTACCTGTTCTTATACTGTATCGAAACGTGGAACAGACCTGTGAATTACTGTTGATCCAAATCATTAGAGCCACATGTTTATAGTGAACAAATGATCAAGATTTTTGGTACAAAAACTGGTCATATTTTGGGATCAAAAGCAGTATATATTTTGGTGTTAAAATGGTGAATGTAATTCTAAATTTGATGTAAAACTATACTTATTACACAAAATTAATATTTCACTTCTAATAGCACATTTATATAGTTATCAGAGTATTAAAAATTTATTCCTGGGTAAAGGAGTCTATTTTGCTTCTCAAATATTTACAGCATAATTAATCAAAGCAATTTTCCGTGATTTGAATAACTCTCAGGATAATTCAGACCTCAGAAGGTGTCATGTCGATAAATAAACCCTAAATTTCATGTTTGAGTTTATTTCACATTTTGCAGTTCATTTCGCATCATTTCTTGACAAAACATGGTAGCAAAATGGACCTCGCACCTTTCAAAAACATGATAAATGAACATTGCAATGTGTTACTTCACATTTCGTGTTTTCATCCAAAACGAAAATATTGTACAGGCATTGGAAATAGTTTATAACATAGTCTCTAACCATGAGTGTAAATGGCCACTAGGACTGCCAACATGAGCATGATGTTTCTTTTTTTAAAAGGAGGTTTTGAAATAAATTTTTTTATCATTAGGTATTTCAGTATCTCTCTTCTTTTTATCTCTCTCTCTCCAGAAATCCAACTGGTAGTGAATGGTTATCAAAAGAACTTTTTCAGAAACAAATTTTGGAAAATTTAACTGATACTCAGGTGAGATATGTATTTACTGATCATTTTTATATAGTATTTTTGTGTTATATTATTGAATTAAAATGTTATCACAAATATATTGAAAATGCTTTGAATTTAAGTAAATAGTATTATTTATAATTTCTATTCACTATAGTGACGATTGCAATCATAGCAACAACAATTTATTAATTTCTTGAAGAGTTGAAAGTGTTGATCATTAAATATTGAATCATCCGTTAAATTCTTCTTATGAACATGAATTGCTGCCAAATCTACTAACCATGCAGCTTTTTTTGGAACTGCTTTCTCCAAACAGGCTCATATTTACAATCCCTCATGCTGTTGTTTCTTGTGTAAACAAATATGTATATAGTTAGGCAACTATTTTAAAATCTGTTAAAAACACACAAACAGCACGATAAAAAACACTTCAGGAGTTCTTCTAAGCTTTTGATTCCATCTCTGAATCATCATCAGGGCTGGTCGAGAGACAACGAAATTGGATGCGGTTGCTGGCAGACAGGGAGTAGCGCCAGCAGAACTTCAACTGCGTCCCTTTCGTCGTTTCTTGACCAGCCCTGATGATGATTCCATGATGGAATCGAAAGCTTGGAAGAACTCCTAAAGTGTTTTTTATTGTGCTCTTTGTGTCAAATTCTTTGTCAGTGTCACACATTTGTGATGGCCTCCTTGTAATACACTTTAACAGTTGGGCTGAAAAGTTCGTAGGCTGACTCATAGATGGTGTTACTAGAATTAAATCCATGTGATTTTTACTTAGTACTAACCTTCAAAAGATACGTGTATAAATTTCACAGCTGCCGGATAATTAGTTCGTGAGATATAGCATTGTGAGTGAAGCAGCTTTTGTTATTGTGAAAAAATGGATAAAAAAGAATTTCGTGTGTTAATAAAGCATTGCTTTTTGGCGAAAAAAAATACTGTTGAAGCCAAGGCTTGGCTTGATAAACATTATTCGGACTCTGCACCAGGAAAATCAACCGTTGAGAAGTGGTTTGCTAAATTTAAACGAGGCGAAATGAGCATCGAAGACGATGCACGCAGTGGACGCCCCAAAGAGGCTGTTACCGACGAAAACATCAAAAAAGTCCACAAAATAATTTTAAATGATCGTAAAGTGAAGTTGATCGACATAGCTGAGACTTTAAAAATATCAAAGGAACGTGTTGGACATATTGTGCATGAATATTTGAACATGCGAAAGCTGTGTGCAAAATGGGTGGCGCGCGTGCTCACAATCGATCAAAAGCAACAACGTTTTGATGATTCGGAGCAATGTTTAGCGATATTCAACCGTAATAAACACGACTTTTTCCGTCGATATATTACAATGGATGAAACATGGCTCCATAACTACACTCCAGAGTCCAATCGACAGTCAGCCGAGTGGACTGCACGTGATGAACCGAATCCAAAGCATGGAAAGACGCAACAGTCGGCTGGCAAGGTTATGGCATCAGTATTCTGGGATGCGCATGGTATTATATTCATCGATTACCTCAAAAGGGGCCAGACCATCAACAGCGATTATTACATAGCGTTGTTGGAGCGTTTAAAGGATGAAATCACGAAAAAACGGCCCCATTTGAAGAAGAAAAAAGTGCTGTTTCATCAAGACAATGCACCGTGTCACAAATCAATGAAAACGATGGCAAAATTATATGAATTAGACTACGAATTGCTTCCCCATCCACCATATTCTCCAGATCTGGCCCCCAGTGACTTTTTCCTGTTTGCAGACCTTAAAAGAATGCTCGCTGGAAAGAAATTTAGCACTGATGAAGAGGTAATCGCCGAAACTGAGGCCTATTTTGAGGCTAAAGAGAAATCGTACTATAACAATGGCATCGAAAAATTGTATGACCGCTATAATCGTTGTATCGCCCTCGAAGGCAACTATATTGAATAATAAAATCGAATTTTGTCAAAAAAATATTTTTTACTATGTTAGCCTATGAACTTTTCAGCCCAACTGTTAGTTGCTTATATTTGTATTTGACTTGGTGCAAGTCCTTATGTTCATAATACAACTTTTCACACTTTTTACCAGCAGAGGCTTCTAAGAGGTACTGAGTCACATTCTCCCCCATTTTAGTGCATGAGAGACAGTTCCACTTAAAGTGAACTTTTATTTCAGTTTTGGTGCAATTTATGTTCTTCTCTGCTTCTTCCCTCTTTAACGTTACTCTTTTCGCTGATGATACTACTGCTTTAGTAGATTCTGTTAACGATGTAACTTTAATTCAAAAAACGGAAGAAGCTCTTACTGAACTACAAAGCTGGTTTTCAGCAAACAAACTTTCTATGAACAACGAAAAAACTAATATAATAAAATTTGGTGTATCTAGAGCCAAAAACTCTTCTATTAAGCAAGATAATTTCACAGTAGGGCATGCCGTTATAACAGCTACTAACAATACAAAATTTCTTGGAATATTTATAGACGAGTGTCTAAACTGGAAAGTTCACATAGATCATTTATGCAAGAGGCTAAACACCGTATGTTACCAATTAAGAACCTTAAAAAATAGTTTCAATACAGTATGTATGCTAAATATTTATTTCTCAAACTTCGAAAGTATCTTGAGGTATGGTATCCAATTTTGGGGGAACTCGGCTCAATCGCAGAGGATTTTTAAAATTCAAAAAAGAGCATTGCGTATTTTGGCAAATGCACACAAAACTGATACATGTAAACCTCTTTTCAAAAAATTCCGTATATTAACACTTCCAAGTTTGTACATACTTGAAACACTTACTTTCATACACGAAACAAAATCGAACTATCCAAAGAACATAGACACCCACAATTACAATACCAGACAAAAAGATAACTTCCACATTCCCAAAGTGCGGCTAACTGCATACCAAACAGGACCTTTTTACTCAGGCATTCAGTTATACAATATATTACCAAAAAGTTACAAAAATTTTGAAAGATCCACAATCTTTAAAAGTAAAGTGAAAAAATTGTTATTGGAATACACATTATATTCAGTTCAAGAATTTCAAGAATTAAATAACTTTATAAAATAAATGTAGATTGTATACACTATATAATATGTACTTTTACAGCACTAGTTCACTTCAAAAAATAATTTGTCAATGTATGTTTTACTATTATATTATGTTATATTATAAAAAATTCTGCCAAATTGATGTATAGATATATATTATGTGCGATGTCAACATGTTGTATTTTGTAATGTACATGCACCAATGCCCCTCAGGGGTACTTTCGGTGTGAAAATTGCTCAATAAACTCAAACTCAAAACGTAATGTGTTAAGTAATCAGAACATTGTTTTACCATATTTCAAAATTTTTTACTTATTATTTTTCCTTTCTTCTTTTCATTCATTTTTTTGTGTATTCTGTAACCAGTGCATTTCGTATTTTGGTCTTCAAAGCACCACGAGTAATCACATTAGTTTGATACACTTTGTCCTTGACAGAACCCCACAAGAAAGTTCAGGAATGAAATACAGCAGGATAACCTAGGTGGCCAGGTGATAGCACCACCTCAACCAATCCAACTCAAATGCGTTTGAAAAGTCCCTGCACTCAAACTGAGAATTTTATGCTTATAATTTATTGAACTTGTCAACATAATGAATATATACATTTGTTAACTATATCTTGAAATGCACAAAAAATAATTTGTGAACTAAATGTGAGTAATACTGCAATCTCTGAGGTCAATAACACTCTGACAAATTGGCGAATCACTTTCCGCTCTCATTGAAATACACAAAGAATATATTGAAACTAAATTTGAAACACACTTTACTTTTACCTGATTCAAGATCATCGTGAAATATACTTCTCCATTTCTCTACACATCTTTCATTTGACTTAAACTCAAAATATGCTTCCAACAAAGCAATTCACTGTGTGCACGTAAAAGGCATTGTTGACAAACTGAGGTCTGTAACAGAGACACTGCTCTAATCATATGACTGATATGACCTTAAGAATGAGTTTATGTTATGATTAGAGCAGTGTGTCTGTTACAGACCTCAGTTTGTCAACAATGCCTTTTACGTGCACACAGTGAATTGCTTTGTTGGAAGCATATTTTGAGTTTAAGTCAAATGAAAGATGTGTAGAGAAATGGAGAAGTATATTTCATTATGATCTTGAATCAGGTGAAAGTAAAGTATATGTTTCAAATTTAGTTTCAATATTTTCTTCGTGTATTTCAATGTGCGCGGAAAGTGGTTCGCCATTTTGTCAGCCCCTACTGACAGGCTTGCCAACTCATCCAGCTAAATGCCTTAGTAGCTTTTTCTAAAAGTATGAGTGCGGGAACTTTTCAAATGCTCTGTATAATCATCGTAATAAACAATATAGCCAGGTCCAGTTAACACTTTGGTTACTTTAATTTATGAAAATCAGTAGCGTACGCAGGATTTCATCAAGGGGGGTGTTACTTCGAAAAATTTCTACAAATTCACATTACCATCGTTTTATTATACTTTAATTAATAATAATAATAATAAATTAATAATTCTCATAATTAATTAATTAATTAATTTAATTACTACAAATGCAGCTGCTATTTATGAAAGAAATAGAACAAAATTACATTTCCTTTGTTTCTTTGTTACAAAATAATTGTCTAGTCAACAGTTATTTGTATGTGATAAGTCAGTCATTTTAAGTGTGAAGAAAATCCATAAAAAGAAAGCAAATATATTAAATTTATTGAAATAATCAAAATATGAAACTCATTCAAGGAGCCATGCTGGTCTAGTCTGACAACTTCGTGGGGTATCCGGGTTCGATTCCCAGAATTGGTTGGAATTTATCCAGCCTTGTCTCCGCACCCAGCCTCATCGCAATGGGTATCTGAGAGCAACCCTGGTGGATGAAGGCTGCCGGAGCATGGTGCTGATCACATCACCTGCAAAATAGTTCGAGATCGAGAATCTTTGGCCCACCACACCACTACGTGTGCCTTTATGGCACGGTGCTATATGCACGGGGGAATTTACATTACCTTTACCTATAGAACTCGCCCAGGATGATGAAGCGCGAGAATACATGTTGCTAAATTCCACTGAGTCTGTGTTTTCTTTGAAAAGTAAGTTTATAGACATTCCAACACATTTATCACTTCTATGTGATTCACAAAGCACTTCTTCAACATTATTTAATGTAATATAATTAAGCCTTGTTTCCATATTAAAACCAATAAGTTGCTGACCAAGGCAGTTTATTAAGGTAAAAACACTTAACACGTAACGTTTCGACCCTGTATCAGGGTCTTCCTCAGAGGAAGAACTAAACTAAAATGATGAAATATACTACACACAGAAAGATTACAAAAGGGGACACGTAGTGGATATAGTGAGGAAGAAAGTGGGGAAAAGCATTATAGGAGAATGGGATAGTGAGAGAGTGGTACAAGCGCTGGAAACCATTTGGGACAATGGCTACAGCAGAGTGGGGAGTAAAATCATCAAGATTAGTGAAGGTCTGAATATAGGCTCTTGCTTGAGCCCTGTGCTGGCGGAATTAGTTATGAATGAATGGGAGAAGGAAGTGATAGTGAAAGGAGGAGATAAGTTAAGTCTGTTTTGTAGATATGTGGATGATTGTTTTGGGATATGGAAGGGAACAAAAAGGCAGCTGAGTAAGCTTGTTAAAGATGTAGAAGATGAGAAAGCAGGGATATTCCTTGAGCTCGAAACGGAACAGGAAGGAACATTAAATTTCTTGGATATTGAGATGAAAAAGAAGAGAGGAATGGGGATTGTGGCTACATGGTATCAAAAGAAGTGTTCAGCAGGAGTGTTCTGCCACAAAAGAAGTGATGTGGGTGATGGAACTAAACTTAATTTTATAAGGAATATGGAAGACCGAATAAAGAAGATATGCACAGAGAAAGGGGAAGAAGAAATCAGGATTAATAGCCTGTGGGAACAACTAGAAGAGAATGGCTATGAAAAGAAAGACAGACACAACATCAACAGAAGAAGGAAAGAGATAAAAGAGAGAGGACTAGAAGAGAAGGAAGAAAAAGAAAAAGAGAGATGGTTTGGTATAAGAAGTATGAGCGATGCCACAGAGAAGATATGCAAAGTGCTGAGGAAAGTGGGTATAAGAACTTACAGGAAGGGAGGACGCACTATTTTAAGTATAGCCAGCAAGAAGAAGGAAGAAAAGAGAGAGGAAGAAGAGGAAGGGGTTATCTAGGAGGTGAAGTGCAGAGGATGTGAAAGTGTATATATAGGGGAAACGAAGAAGAGACTTAAAGACAGGTTAAAGCAACACATGGATGATGTGAGATTGAAGAGAGACAGGAATGCCATATTCAAACACACTAGAGAAACAGGACATGAAGTTGAATGGGATTTGGCTAGGCGAATAGGAAAAGAGAAGAGAGAACTAGTGAGAAAATGGAAGGAGGCCAAAGAAATAGAAAAGAAAGGAGAAGACATCATGAATTGGAATGGAGGACTCAAGATAAACAAGGAATGGAAGAGTGTGTTAGAGAAAGTTGAAAGGATGAAGAAAAGGAATGAAGAAAAAAGAGAAGTATGAAGAAGGAAGAAAGAAGAGAAAAGAAGAAGACCAGAGGAGGAGGTATTCATCCATAACCAAAAAGGCAGGAGGGGTGGGGGAGTGGTAAGCTGGTGGTTCTAGACTCTTGCTAATCTTGACCTGCCAATCACCTGTCAGTGTAGTACACCCATTAGTCAACAACTGTCAGGAGGTGATATGTTTAATTCCTTTGGGGAAATCTTCCTAGATAAGGACTGTCAACTTGATTTGTTGCCATGTGACTTGTGACCCTGCTATGTGTATGTAATCTTTCTGTGTGTAGTATATTTCATCATTTTAGTTTAGTTCTTCGTCTGAGGAAGACCCTGATACAGGGTCGAAACGTTACGTGTTAAGTGTTTTTATCTTAATAAACTGCCTTGGTCAGCAACTTATTGGTTTTTATTATTTAATGATGCGGATGTAGACTCAGCATCACTTGAGAGTTCACAAGGGGATGCAAAATCAGTACCGGGAAGAACGTTTGCAATAACGTCTGCACACTGCGACAAAGCAAGGAATTTTCACAATTCTCACAAGAGACTGTGCGACTTTTTGCAAAAGAATTGCAAAATTGAACTTTGTGGCCGCTTAGATTCTGTTTGGAATGTTGATTTTCTCCATGCTGAATTGGAATAATAATTCAAATTATTATTATTATTATTATTATTATTATTATTATTACTGTCGCAGATCTTTCACTGTGATAAATTAGCCATTTTAATTTTTTCTACAGCATTTTCCATAATATTTCAAAAGCTCAAGGGGGGGGGTTAAACCCGGTGTCCCCCCTTGCGTACGCCACTGATGAAAATACACACAAAACTACAGTAATTTCATGGAATGCACTTAAACCTCAAATACTGACACCAAGTAAGTACAGTGTAGTAAATACAAGAGTCATCTGATAATTACTGTAATTTTCTTTAGGTTCACCATACTGGTTTCTGCACACGTTTGTTGTTGCTATGGTGCATATTTATTTGATCTTCATCACTTCGGGTATACATCTTCCAGAAACTTGAAAAGAAACTAACCCTGTCATGGATCATCTCATGTGCATAGCCATGACTAATGTGCAGATGACTTGCCACTTCATCAACAGTTACTTGTGGGTTTGTCAGAATCATGGCACAGATTTGCTCATTGTTGTAATCAGTAGAGGATGTGAATGGACATCCTGCTCCTCCTTTGCTCTTAACACTTGTCTGGCCATTTTTTAGCTTCTCACGCTTCACCATGGTTAGATCTTTTTTCATTTTGTGATGCAAGCCTTCAGTGTATGTAGCCTCTGGTACACAAGAAATAAATCACTGTGCTTTGTTCTTTTTCGGTGCAAATGAAGAGTGGCATTGCCATATATTCTTATTGTACTATGTTCTGTGCTTTTATTTTATTTCAGTATGATGAATTTATTACCTCCATGGAGAGATTAAGTCAGCATCCATATTCGTACAGAGCTAAAGATTTCGTAGAACAATTCAGGAGACCACTGACAAGTCAGAGAATATCGCATGAAGTGCCTAAGGTAACTGCAAGCATACAGTACATTCAAGCGAATTCAGTATATTGGAACTTATTAATTCAAGTATTGCTCAGGAGTGTATGTGTACTTTGTGTGTAATATATTCATTATTTTGGGTCAAATATGGCCCTAAATATATATATAGACACACACACAAATGAAGAAGGAGACAGTAAACACTTACCACACAAAAAGAAAAAGTTTGATATTTCGCGACCCAGGTCGCATTTTCAATGGAGAAGAAAGAGATCGTGGTTACGAAGAGTAGAGGCACAGAATACTGACGGCAGCATCACTACTGTCAGTGTTGTCAGAAACTGTAGATAGAAAACAAAGTTACTTTCACCAGTGTTTACTGCATGATGGCAACACGGAAACAGTTGTTGAAGGTGGTGTTATGGCTGTTGGTATGGATGACAACTGTGAAATCAGAGTGATGGGTGGAGGAATGGTGATTATTGATCCTTAGGTTCAACGGGGTGGAGGTTTCGCCTAGGTAGAAGTTGCCACAGATTTGGCAGATTAGGGTGTAAATCAGGTTGGATGGATGAGTGGCAGGTGCCCTTAAGGTGAAGGGTGTACTCACCTGTGGCTGTGGGGATCAGGAGGGTGGGGCAGGTGATAAGTATGGAGCAGGTCTTGCACCTGGGTTTGTTGCACCTGTGAGCTGGGGGAGTGGTGTGGAAGGAGTGGGAGTGTTTTGGACCAAGATGTTCTTGATGTTGGGGGATTGGAGCCTCCCCGATGGTGCAGTGGTAGCGCCGTCACTTTGTAATCAAGGGGTCCCGGGTTCGATACCCGGTGGAGGCACATAGTGGTTCGGATCCCACTTTAAAGTAGGTCCAGTCCCGATAAGCCTTCCTGTGCATAAAGTGGACTTAAAACACCAAATCATCAATCTTGATGTTGGGGGGGGGGGAGCGACGGAAGACAACCCTAGGTTTATCCCGAAAAATGTCCCTGGTGTTGGATCACTGTGCAGGATGGGGAGGAGGGAGTGGAGGGTTTGTCTGATTTTCGTAATATGGGGGTGGTATTGGGTGATCAGAGCTGGAGGGTTGGTTTTGGGTTGTTTGGTGCAGTTGTGGGAGGTGGCTCTAGTGATTTGTTTGTTGATGAGGGTGCAGGGGCAGCCACGGTTGGTTAGGGCTTGGTGTAGGCGTAGGTTGTAGTTTTGGCAGGATGAGGGGGATGAATTGAGGCGCTGGCCTCTGAGAGCTAGGGAAAATGGGATGGGTTTTTTGGTGAGGTAGGTATGTGAGCTAGAGTAGTGGAGATACTGGAGGTGGTTGGTCTGTTTGATGTGTATGGAGGTTTCCAAGTGGTCTCCCACAATGTGGATGTCCACATCTAGGAAAGTCACTTGGTCTTTGGAGTGGAACCAGGTGAATTTGAGTGTAGTGAAGTCGTTCAGTTGGTTAAGGAATGTAGTGAGGGAGGATTCGCCATGTGTCCAGAGGAGGAAAATGTCATCTATGAATCATAGCCAGAGGAGTGGTTTCAGTTGCTGGGAGTCAAGGAATTTCTGTTCCAGCCTGCCCATGAACAGGTTGGCATAAGAGGGGGCCATGCGGGTATCCATAGCTTAGCCAAATATCTGCAGGTAATGTTGGTCACTGAAGCAGAAGTTGTTGCAGGTAAGTACAAGGTTGGCTAGTTGTATCAAGAAGTGAGTGCTGGGATTTTGGGGTTTGGGTTAGCTGTTAAGGAATGATTCCGTGGCAAGGAGGCCATGGGCATGGGGAATATATGGTGTAGGGATGTGACATCAACTGTTGTGAGGATGGTGTTTGGTGGTAGAGATGGTAAGTTGTGGATGATGTTAAGGAAGTGGTTGGTGTCACGGAGGTAGGAGGGCAGGGCCTGGACGAGGGATTGGAGGTGACAGTCTAGAAAGGCTGATATGCGTTCAGGGGGTGAATTGTATCTGGACACAATGGGTTTCCCGGGATTGTTCGGTTTGTGAATATTCCAACTTTTTCAATTTTCCAATTTGCCAACCTGTTCATGGGCAGGCTGGAACAGGAATTCCTTGAATCCCAGCAACTGAAACCACTCCTCTGGCTAAGATTCATAGATGACATTTTCCTCCTCTGGACCATGGCGAACCCTCCCTCACTACATTCCTAAACCAACTGAACAACTTCACTACACTCAAATTCACCTGGTTCCACTCCAAAGACCAAGTGACTTTCCTAGATGTGGACATCCACATTGTGGGAGACCACTTGGAAACCTCCATACACATCAAACAGACCAACCACCTCCAGTATCTCCACTACTCTAGCTCACATCCCTACCTCACCAAAAAAGCCGTCCCACTTTCCCTAGCTCTCAGAGGTCAGCGCCTCAATTCATCCCCCTCATCCTGCCAAAACTACAACCTATGCCTACACCAAGCCCTAACCAACCGTGGCTGCCCCTACACCCTCATCAACAAACAAATCACTAGAGCCACCTCCCACAACCGCACCAAACAACCCAAAACCAACCCTCCAGCTCTGATCACCCAATACCACCCCCATATTACGAAAATCAGACATACCCTCCACTCCTTCCTCCGCATCCTGCACAGTGATCCTGCCACCAGGGACATCTTTCTGGATAAACCTAGGGTTGTCTTCCGTCGCCTCCCCCCCCCCTCAACCTCAAGAACATCTTGGTCCAAAACACTTCCACCCCTTCCACACCACTCCCCCAGCTCACAGGTGCATCAAACCCAGGTTCAAAACCTGCCCCATACTTATCACCTCCCCCACCCTCCTGATCTCCACAGGGGCAGGTGAGTTCAACCTTCACCCTAAGGGCACCTGCCACTCATCCAACCTGATTTATACCCTCATCTGCCAAATCTGTGGCAACTTCTACCTAGGCGAAACCTCCACCCCCTTGAACCTAAGGATGAATAACACCATTCCTCTACCCAACACTCCGATTTCACAGTTGCCATCCATACCAACAGCCATAACACCACCTTCAATAAATGTTTCCGTGTTGCAATCATCCATCTTTACCCCCCCCCCCCCCCACTCTGCTGACACATCTTTCCGCAGGCGATGGGAAAGAGCCTATATAGCAGGCGTGCAGGCCAATATACCCCCCCCCCCGGACTCAACCTAGCCAACCAGTAACCCTTTCCTCTCCTCCCCTAAACTACCCACCCACCTTGCAGTAAACACTGGTGAAAGTACTTTTGTTTTCTATCGACTATTTCTGGCAACAATGACCATAGAGATGCTACGGTCATTATTCTGTGCCTCTACTGTATGTGACGACGATCTATCTTTCTTCTCCATTGAAAATGCGACATATGTTGCAAAATTTCGAACTATTTCTCTTCGTGTGGTAAGTGTTTACTGTCTCCTTCATCATTTGTATTTATACAACCTTCTGGCACCTTTTCTCATCCTATTCCTGTGTGTATATGTATATATAAGTATCAAAATTCAATAACATATATTATCCTACAACCCTGCATGCAAAATATTATTGGCTTGAAAACATTTATAACTAAAATGAACTGACATTGAATATTCATGCATTTGGTGCATTTTACTTGCACCTTGAAAACAGATTTCTTTTGAATTAAAAAAAAGTCAGAAAAAAGTTTGTTATGTGATCCTATAACCCCTTACTTTTCTTGAAATGGATTTTAGTCTAAGAACATTGAACTTAAATGTCTGTTAGTGTTTAGTCAGTTTTGTCCCAATATCAGGGTGCGAAATCATTTAAGATTGGTGGGAGGGAGAAAGATCTTAATCTACAAAAAACCCATCCCTCACATACATACATATAAATACAATATATATGTTATTAAAAGTAAAAATAAATTACTAAATTTAAAATATATTATTATTATTATTAATTACAAAAAATTAAATAAATTTGTAACTTTTATATACGAGGGGGTACCCAAAAAAAATGGAATTACGCTGCGCTGGGCGGAGCTTCCGTAGTACGAATTTTTCCTGCCAGGCAAGTGTCGAGCAACTCTTTGTGAGTTCAGTGCACCCAGTGGCTTCGCCAGGGAAGGTTGTCTCTGGTCACTGTGATTTTTTTTTCGTAAAAGCAGTTTCGCCCGCACCTCGTTTTTTGTGGTGGCCGATGTAAGAGAACAAACAGTGTGTGGCTGTGAAATTTTGTTTCCTGCTCAGGAAAATGCCTCAGAAACGGTTGTGATGTTGAACACAGCTTACAAGGACAGCGCTATGGGGAAAACTCAAGTGTACGAGTGGTTTTCTCACTTCAAGAAAGCTGACATATCGATTGATGACAAACCCCGTTCTGGACGTCTGTCAACTTCCAGAATGCACGAAAATGTCGATAAAATTCGTGAACCTGTGCTCGAAGACCGACGACGGCCCATTGAAGAGCTGGGGAACTTATCTGGACTACCTTGGAGCTCGGTTCAGCGAATTTTAACGGAATATTTGGGAATGAGAAGGGTTGCTGTGAAATTTGTGCCTCGGAATCTGAGTGACCAGCAAAAAAAGTGTAGAGTGGAAACATGCTGTGCTTTGAAAGAAGAGCTCCGAGCGCAAGTTTTTGGCAAAAGACAGCATGACTCTCTTGCTCCATGCCCCTTACTCATCTGACCTCGCCCCGTGTGACTTCTTTTTGTTTCCTCGAATGAAGAGGGACATGAAGGGACAGCGATTTGACGATGTAGAAGAGGTGAAGAAAGAAACGAGGAAGGAGCTGTCAGCCATCACAACAGATGAGTTTAAAAAATGTTTCCAAGAATGGAATCACAGATTGGACAAATGTATTAAGTGTCATGGAGAGTACTTTGAAGGTGATAAGGTTGAAAAAAAAACAAAAAAAAACATAGCTTTTAAAAAAAATAATCCGGTTTCTTTTGGGTACACCCTCGTATATCAGAAGTGGTTTTATTATGTGTAAGTTTTTATTTAGATTTTGCTTTATGTTAATATAAATCAATTAGATTTCATAGTTATTATTGTTTTGCATTCTTGATTTACTTTTATTGTGCGTATTGGTGTAGATTTGTTAATGATCTCTTGAGAATGAAAAAACATTGAACACTCACAACTACACTAATTTGTGTATGTTTTCGATATTATTCTTAGTACAGTATATTTGAAATGAAAAGTAATTGCTTATAAATTGTTTGTTGTAAAAAATCTCTCCCTCAACTCTATCTCCCTGGAAATTTTTGGTGGGGGGATTTTTGAGGGCAAGATCCTTGGTGGGGGGAAATCCCCCCAGGATTTTGCACCCTGCTCAATATTCCACTCTTATTGAAAGTTACAGATCCCATTGCATGATACAATGTATGACAAAATATGATCTAATACGGTATTAATATAATAAATAAATTATAATTTCAACGTCTCTGGGAATCTCTAGCCTCCTTGTGAGTATTTGAGACAAACAATGGCATATTAAGCTGATTTCCATATTTTTTTCTTTTATAGATTTTGTTGTACACAAACATGCATCAAACACAAAAGTATTGTTTACGTTCAATTAGAATATGCATTTAATGCTAAAGAAACTGAATTTTGCTCCACATATCAGCACCATAAGTAGTATAAAAGACTAATGTCTAGACACCTACCTTAAAACTTACGTAAACTTTCGGTTTACTTCATGGATTGAGAAAGAAATAACATTACATGATTGCAAGAAACTTCGTATGTCATGTGCCAGCAACATACTTATTAAAAAACACACAAAACACGTAACCAACATGATGCGAGGCACTTTAATAGTTTGGCACCTAATGATTCGGATCCCACTGTAAACTGTAGGTCCAGTTCCAATTAGTCTTGCTGTGCATAAAGTGGACTTAAGACATCAACTCAACTTTAAAGTTTATCCAAGCTTTCGACTCCATCTCGGAATCATCATCAGGGCTGGTCGAGAGGTGGTGAAGAAGTTGCAGTCACAATGACATATTCTGGCAGATGCAGCAAGTAGTGTCATCGGAACCTCGACTGCATCTTCTTCACAGTCTCTCGGCTAGCCCTGATGATGACTCCGAGATGGAGTCGAAAGCTCGGACAAACTAAGTGTCTTGTATTGTGCTGTTTATATGTTTTCTGTGTTTTTTAATCAGAAATAACGTTACTTTGGATAAAATAGGTATATGGTTACCCTTGGTACCAGGAAATCATGTCAGTTGATTCTTTCCTCACTGTGTAGTAACTTCCGCAACCAGGAAAAATATTCTTATGGTGTCACAGATCATCTCCAATGCAGAAGAAAATAAGACAGTTCCATCTAGGTTCTGATGATGCTGTGCACATCCCCATCAGTGAGGTAGGAATCAGCATAACCTGGTTTTAACTGCATACATATTGTACCCAATATAACATTATGCTGTTCCCAATTCAGTGAAAAAGAACCAGGCAGGTTTGGAGATATTTTGAAGGTACTTTTCTAGATGTTAGTCTTTTATTCTACCTATGAACATTTAATGGTGTTATTTATATTCCTTGAGAGGGAAATAAATGTTAGTAATGTTTTTGTTATTAAATCTACTCTGTAATAATTTATTAACAACTGAGACCATTTTTTTATGTTTTTCAGCCAGAATATGACGAGGATGGAAGGGCATTTATTACTGTAAAAGGTAAGAATGTTTACTGTATGTATATATGTTTTCTGGCAAATTATTTACTATTTAGGTAAATTTTAATAATCAGAATGAATAAAAATAATGTCAATGTAAGTAAAAGTAGGTATATCATTTGTAGAATTGATTCTTGATTACAGTAATTTGTTTGCATATGTTAGATACAATAAATTCAAAGAAAATATTCAATTTATTATGTAGGTTTAAATTTTGGGGGATGGACAGAATATTTTCACACCTTTGACTTTAATGTTTAGATGATTAGAAATAGTAGAGCTTTTTTTTTTAAATTTTATCTTCAGCTATTTGTATAAATGTAGCAGATGTCGATAAAGTTTCAATATAAAATTTTTCAATTCAGATAAATGATATTCTACCAATCTGGCATTAAATGGCACATGTTTTTTTGAAAATACTGAATGATCCATACATTTCCTTAATGTGTATAATCAGGTTCCTGCAATGGTTTTTGCCTTCGACAAAATAACCTTTCCTGCTGAAAAATTCCTTGAATTCTAGGAATTCTGCGTGAATTGTTGGCAACAGGAATTATGCATAAATTTTCCTAACGATTGTGAAAAATTCCAGCATGTTGTAATCAAACCCCACGAACATAGATGAACGGAGATGGCAAACTATATTATATTCAAATATCCATTACTTTTTGTTGTTGTTGGTTGTGGTGGTGGTTGTTGGGCATCTCCACAATCTATTTTGTCAAAATAGGAAAGCCATTGGTAGAGTCAAGTTTTCAGCCATGAATATACAAGCTGTGTACTGAAAGTAATGAGCCAAGTGATATTACTCAAAGTCAGAAACCACTATTTTTATTCTACCTATATGGTAATGCATAATTTGCACCTTGCTTTACTTTTCCACATAGCATCCAGATCGGTCAACATATTTGCGCCACCATAATGGCAGCTGGAAAATGTCACTCCTGTAGAAGTCCGTTTCAGCATGACGTAAACACCAGCGAACTTCATCCTTCACCTTGGCATCCATCTTTAACAAATCTTGTAATAACCAAGAGCTTTTATGATGCCCTGTATAGCACTGTGTCCAGTGTTCAGATAATGTGCAATTTCTCTTTCTTTCCTTCTTTTTGCCATCCTCCTTTCACTTTGGATAAGCTTGTCAGTCCGGTCCGTGTTGTTGCGCCTGGAAGCTGTTTTCAGTCTGCCACTAGGATGATTATGTCTGTGTTGCCATCTCTATAATGCTTCACCCATTTTTTCACTGTACTGTAACACATGCACACATCTCCAAATAAGTTCTGTAAACGCTGATGAATGTCTGCAACTCCAACGTTTTCACTAACAAGAAAATCCACTACAGCACATTGACGAAACGAACTGTCTGGAGGACATTTTTCTCCTACTGACAGGACTGCGCCAGCATGTGGTTCATGAAGTGGACAACAGATGGCTGTACCTGCCAACCTGGGGAGAGGTCGTCGAAGATGAAGAACTGATCTAAAAATCATGAACAGCCTCTAGGGGTAAAAACTGTAAAAGAATAATATCAGAACCCCTCATTAAATCTTAACTAAAGTTTCTTTACCATAAACTTCCTGAAATTTTAACTTGAAAATTAGTAAACTTGGAATTTGCTGGAGTCCAGTAGGCACACTAGAGGCTGGATATAAAAGTAAACTTCAAAACCATGAACAAATTAAATTAAATTAAATATTTAGCAATGAAAGTGTGGTCATAATTATGAACATACATTTATACACTTATTACTAATTAATATAATCTAATTTAAAAGGTTGTTTTTCTTTCTTTCCTTCTTTTTCATAATTGGGAAAAGAGACACACGGTAGTATATAAATACGTAGAAACTATTACTAAATACGTAGTACTAGTTTCTCCATATTTATTTCCTTCTTCTATTATCATCATTAGTATTATTATTATTATCATCCAGTCTTCATATTACTATTCACGTGTTTTTGTGTATTTTGTGTCATATTTATTTATTACATATCTAACAATTAGTTTCCGTGCAATTAGTATGCTATAAAAACTCAGTACCCTGTATTACTAATTCACGTTAAATTATGCGGCTGATATTTCATTCTGAGATCTCGTAGCAGCCTTCGTTTGCACGGACATTGAACCTCGAACGGTCACTGTCGCTAGCGTGGAATACAGTGTCAGCTTCATGTTGAAAACCAAGATGACGTGGAGTGCTGACGCTGGTATCTTATTGGCCGTGTGTCCTCAACACACAACTGCAACAAAGGCGAGATAAATAAGAAAGTACAAAACCTCTTACAGGAAGGGTTTATTCGGAATCTATACCCACTAAATTAATGAACTAGCTCAGTATTCTGTGTGGACTTAATTCTTTTCTAAATTGCAAATTCTTGCCACACACTAAAATAAAGCCTGATCTGGAAACCAGATGTGGACTAATCCAAGCCATCACTCACCGAGATCCACTTAATGTCACCCTAATCTAAACGCTCACCCCCATCATACTCTCCTGCTCAAGCCTAAAATCGTTCTGGACTAACTAGAAGATAACTAACACTAACCTATAAACTAACTCAAATTAATCTATACTACTAATAAGTTTATTTAATTACCAACCATACTAATGCACAGGAAATAAACAAATAATTTCAAAACTTGTTCCGGTCACCAGAACGGGCTAATACAATAATACAAACTCAAAATTACTAAATGTAGCTATGTATAGAATCTCCATCTATTTTATTTTCTTATTGTATTTGTATTTTATGTATGAGAATTGAACATGAAGATGAAACGAAGCAGGATAAAAAGGCGGGGGAACCATTTAAATCCAGGAAACTGACTTCCCGGTTTATTTAAAGGTACCAGGACACTAAGCACATATCCTCAAATGTATGCAGGTGGAGGGTTCCCCTCCATTTTGTTTCTACTTAAAAGAACTAGATGTTTTTAAGTGTCATATTTGCTTTTAAAAATTGTTTCTATTTCATTACAGAATGCCCAAGGAAAACTGCACGTGCTGTGGTGACAGTTCGAGTTCCTGGAACAGGCAAATTGACAATTAACGATCAGGACATCAACTATTTTCAAGTCACTCAATGTAGGGAACAGGTATGAGGTGTTTTCTTCATTTCTTTTTTAATTAATTCATCAAGGTTCCCACTATGAGGGAATTCAGCCTTTGAGTGAAAAAAGTTACTGAAATGTCAGGGAATTCAATAAGAATTCATATTTCTCCATGCATTTCCAAAACTGCTATGGCTGCTTAAAACTGCTCCAGTCATTTTGGTACATGGTATATATTCTTGGTACATTGTGTCCCAAAAGATATAACGGTAACACTGTCACCTTTTAGTAAAGGGGTCTCAGGTTGTCCCCAGTGAAGGGACATCGTGCAGTGGTTCAGATTTCTTTTAAACTGTAGCCCAGTTCTGATAAGCCTATCTGAGCATAAAGTTGGCTTAAAAAAATATACGTAGTGTTATTAATAAAAAAGTTTCCAACCAATCAAGAATCAACTTGTTTCTTCGTTCTGACTAGTAAATACCAATATATTTGATGTAAATCCTTTATACCCTTATTATGCAAGCAAAAAGTTAGTGAAACATTTTTTTTCCCTTACAGCACATGGGGTTAGAGTGCATCTCAAAATTGAACATAATTGCTTTCTGTTACAGTTGCTGTTTCCCCTACTTTTCACCAATATGCTGGGTAAAGTGGACATAGAAGCCACTGTAGAAGGTGGAGGACCATCAGGACAAACCGGAGCTATACGATATGGGATATCTTGGGCTATGAGGAGCTTTGTAGACAGTGACATGCTGGAGAGAATGAGAGTGGGTAAGTCCCATCTTTCAGTTGCATATGTGCTGCATATTCAGAGAATCTACGTACTGGGAATTCTGCACAGATTCTTCTTGCTGATGTAGAAAACTTGCTGCAGAAACATTGTCCAAAACAGTTGAACATTCATAAATGTCCTGATCTAGTTGTGTTGCAAGGAGGAAAATTCATGCAAAACATTCCCTCAGGTGTCCCATTATCCCCATGTTAAAACATAGAAGCATCCCCTCCAGTTAACCCCAAGGTTGTAACAAACATCCTCCCAGCTAACAATTTCCACTTCAAACACTGTTTATAACTGCTTATCGCAGTACAGTATAAGGATACAAGTTTCTTTTGCCACCGTTAATTAACTTTCAGAGGATTTCATAAAGGATAATATGCACATACAATTTTCAGAAACAATCATGTTCTTATTCTTAATTGTGCAGATTAGCTGTTGCATTAACCCTGCAATGTACAACTTATTATTATTATCCAGGAAGAAAATTAGGCAATATGGAAATATAGAAAAATATTGAACCAATTATTGCTGAAGTGATGCCCTTTCTTTGACCCAACAAATGGTTTGAATCTCAGGAAGAACAGTGTACATTTTGATCCAAATTAATACTTTTAACACAATATGTTAGTGAGTTCTCTATTTTATTACATACTTATATAAGTGATAAGTAAAAGTTGTTAACCAGTATTACTTCTTAATTATATTCTTATTCTTCTCACATTATTATTTTATTCATGTATTATACAAAATGTAATATGTGTTCTTTCTCTAATTGAATTGTATTTCTTTTAATTAGAATCCGTGCGCTCATGAGAAAATTACTGTTATCTAACAAGAGAAGTATCAGTTGTAGCTTTCCTGGTGACATGATTCAAACAAGTTTTCTCGGTTTAGCAGGCAGGTTAAATTGCCATTAGCATTCAACATTATGAGTGCATACATTGCTCTCGTCATCCGAGAATGTTGATTAGAGACCAAGGCTGATGTTAAATGTGAGTGTATTGAGAGACTGAGCTTAGACTCTGTCTCTGGTGTTCTTTTGGTGGATACCATGCTTTTACGGAGAAGTGGATTCCAGGTAATGCTGAGCTGGAGTCCCACGTCCCTGTTGATATTCATTTGTTTGTTTGACATGGCCTACTGTTTAAAGTTGGACCTGAACCACTAATGGCCTCAACTGGCTACTGTTGAGATTTGTGTTTTCTCTGGCAATGGCTATGGCTTCCTTTACTCTTCTGTCCCAGTAACTGGTACATTTGGCTATGGTTTTGGTGTCTGAAAATAAAATTCTGTGCGCCTCATTGATACTCTGTTGGTTGGAACATTCTGATGTAGCATTGTTAAATGGTGCATCCTGTTTGTCCTATATATGGTGGCCTGCATTCACGGAGTATGTAGTATATTGCCGGAGTATGGAGTTCCAAGTTATCATTCACCAAGTAGAGCAGGGCCTTGGTATGCCCAATGAATGGTAAAAGAGTTGTAATGGTATCTTCCTCTCTTGTGTTGCTGCAAGCAGAGGGACTGTGCACTGCAGAATTTGTGCTTCCAATGGGTGCGTTTCCATATTCTGCTGGTAAGGGCTATACAGTCTGTGGCTGGTCTCTGCTAAGATGTAACTGCTTTGGTAAGTGACCTGTTGATATCTCTGGTATTGTATCTATTCTGTTGTAGTGTGGGTCTAAGATGGGTGAATCGAATTGTAAATTTTCCTGGTCTAAAATGGTTATTGCCCTGTAGGCTAGTGTGTTCAGAATGGTACAAATACTAGACTCGCATGTACCGTCAACTCATTCTCATGTATTCATTGCAGCTGGGCTTCTATCAAAAGACTACCGGAGAAGAGAACGAAAGAAACCTGGACAAGCAAAAGCAAGGAAGAAGTTCACTTGGAAGAAGAGATAATAATTTTAGATATTTGCATTTGTAGAAGTTGCAATTCCTTGTAGAAAGTTCAATAAAATTGTATTATAATTTTGTAATTTCAATGTGATGAAGTAGGCTAGCATGAGATGATTTCCCGTGTATGAATTCTACTGCATGACTAAGAAACAGTGGCGAAGCGTAACATTTTTACGTAGTCATCGCAAGGCTTGCCAAACGTCAGATAATATGTCACTATCTCACGGTGCTGTAAGCACGTGTCCACATTATCTCAGGAAAATTCTGAGTATGTTTACCGTACATTTTCAACCGATGAGAAGTTCTGAATTGGGAGAGTAAATCCTATCGAAAATACAAAATTTCAGATTGCTAACATTTTTTACTGTAATGTTACGAACATGATTTAAAATCCGAATTACTATGAATTACACCAAAGAAGAGACAGATGAAGGGTGCCATTCCTACATTGATAATGATATCATGACGTGTGAAGTAGGGATGGCCAAATCCGGATTTTTTTTCTACAGAGTATATGATCATCTTATGAGAGAGACGAAACTTTGTTAAAAAATTCTACCTGAAAAATGGAAAGATTGTTAAATATCTCTGTATCCAAAATGCGGATTGCCTCTGAAATCCGGGTAGTAAAGTTTCTGAATCGAGATTTAAAATTTTCCGGAATTCTGATATTTTTAGCCATCCCTAGTGTGAAGGTAAGATGTGCTAGGAAAGAGATTCTGTCTGATTTGAACCGCAGAATTCAAAAAATTGAAAGGAGAAATACTATGAAGGAAATACAATGGGTCAAGAGTTGTTCTTTTTCCAGTTTTTTTTTTTCAGCACGAACCGTGTGTAAATTTATGCTTTTGCTTCCTTATAATTGTTTGTATGTACCATTACATTTATGTAAGTTGTGTTGCGATGCTCTTCAATATGTTTTTCCTCTTTAAAAGAAGAGTGTTGTTGAATGCTTTACAATGCTGGAAATAGCAGACACTATGAGAAGTTTCATCGTGATGATGTCACAGAGACCCTGCCGGGGTTATAAACATGGGAGCTGAAAAGAAAAGGTCTTCTTCAAGAGCGATGAGCGGAGCCGCCTGACAGCATTGCACTAAATGGAAAATGCAGCAGAACGGTTCGGCACAGGAGGCAGGACTGAGCTCTCCTTTCAATGCGCTAAACATTAGCGAATCTCTTGCATATTTCGAGCTGTTTCATGGTGTCACTTGACTAATTTCACACAAATATGCAAATATTCTGACTTATATTTTACTTCTCTAAAATATTTAAAATACAATAATTTTATTATTTTACTTTGTCATCGCCGCATCTCCCACTGACCAGACGCCTCTGCTAAGAAATTCACCAAATCCAGAAAATAACTGAAATTTCCTAAATATTTAGATAGATGGAATTTATTAACAATGAGGGATTCTGGTAAATAATGGCATAAGTGTTGTTCTTATATTTAAAAAATATACTGACAGCATTCTAATTGCTGTATAAATTCAAAAGCATGCTTTCTTTAGTTGTCTTACGATTGTTTAACAAGGGTGGAAATTTCATTTACTGATGTCTGATTTCCTTCGAAATATTCTTGATTGCCTCACTGCAAACATTGCTTAACAAGAAACTGATTTATTCCCATGCCCTCCCACACCCCACAAGAAGTAGATTGATAAAAATTTTGAATTGACCACAGTATTATTGTTATTGTACTGTGCAGTTGCTTTGTACTTTCAATCTTTAGTACCAACATTTCAATGTATATCTTACCAAAAAAAAAAAAAATTGTAATATTAAGGGAAGTATCCTATAATGCCACACAATGCCCTTCCCGTTCAACATTTTTGAGGAAACCACCAGATACATTCAAGATGTTACCTCTTGACTCGACCTTGAGGAGACATCTCCGACATTGATTTGGCCAGTCAACATACAATCAAGAAACAGTGTAGCACATGCATTTGGAGAACCATCAGCTCAAAACCACTCAGGGTCTGACAGTTGCATGTAAGCAGCACTGAAGGAGATAGCATAAACAATTCAAAGTTGACTACTCCAAGTGTCAACCACTGCAAAATAATCTTCCTTGGCATCCTATTTTCTTCATTTATTTCAATTTGCCTTCACACCATCAAGCAGGACTTCCTGCCTAGGCTACTAGACTGGGTGGTTGAACCACTAGGCGCATGACACATGTATGTAAAATATCCATCCTGGCAGTTTCAGCCCCCATTCATCTGCTTCATTTTCATATGTCACTGTATTGGTAAGAGACTAAACTACATTTTAACATGGAGACAATGACTATGTTTACTTAAGTTTAAATTTTACTGCATCTTGCACCGCACATCCATATTTGAGAGCCCACTACCACAGACAAATTACAGTAATATCTGTACTACTGAGCTTTGAGCGTATACCACTTTTTTTTGCCGGTTCAAGCGTTATTCGCTCAAGCGAAGAAGCTCTTAAGAGTCTGTACGCTCTCTAGTATAATCCGCGCGAACTATTTGCCACTCAGGCGATACTCTTTCTGCAGCATCCATCTATTGGATGGAACCTCAATCACCTGTAAATAATCCTGCCAGGTATTACAACTCACACTGACTGTTTTCTCCAAACACATCCTGTGTTCGCGGACTACCTACATTAGAGCATATAGCACAATACCCTGCCCTAAAGATGGATACAGAATGATTTGGAAAGTCTTGTGAATGAGCCTAGAAATTCAGAATGGCCTTTTCCCATGTTATCTGCATCTGGAAATATGGATTTTATATTAAGAAGTTCAATATTGTAAACAAACTCCAATATTATTATAAACAATAAAATATTGTCCCGTTTTGACCTCCCAACAAGCTGTGGAATATATATACTGTTTAATCGATTTATATAATATTTTAGAGTCTGTTTTCCTCAAAACTTTGAAACTACGATATAAAAGTTTGTAACATTTTTTGAAGCCTTGCAAAACCCTGATGAAGGCTCTTGGTGTCGGTGGACCACAAGGTAAGAACTGCTGCTGTCTTATAATGCTATCTGGGTGCTTACTTTTGCTCTTTTCGTTTTTGTTTCAATTTTATTGTCATTCCAGTCACCTACCGTGATTTGGAGTAAGCATACAAATGTTATGCTTCTTATGTCGGCTGTAATTGAAGCTGAAAGGTAATTGGCATGTACAGGGGATGGACAAAAATATGGAAACACCACGACATCGGAACGGGTGATGTCGACGTAATTTTTCCACTTGAAATTGGATGCGATGCGACATTCTTTTGTTTTGCGCCGTGAGATAAGACCCTGTCGGACTGGTAGGAGTCGACAGTTGCGCTGTAGATAGTGTACAGTGCAGTTGATACTGAATCATGTCCGAGGTGACAGTGTTTCAAAGATGGCAAATTGTTGTTACCAAAGTAGCCATGTTATTTGGCATATCGCGAGGAACTTGATCCAAGATCATGATGACATAATAGTGTGTCCGGAAAGACATCATCAGATAAACACCTGTGTGGATGAAAATGTACACTGAGTGACAGGGACGGAAGGACACTGAGAAGGATTGTGACCATGTTTTGCATTTAGAATGCTGCAAGATCCCATTATTGACCATCCAGGACTTGTTATTGTCCATTCCTCGGAGACTGCAGGCCGTTTTGGAAGCTAAAGGCAGTCCTGCACCTTATTAGCTACAGCATTCCGGCTTTTCTTCGCAGATGTTTCCATATTTTTATCCATCCTCTGTACTTGCAAATGAAAAATACCTACTCCAAATTTCAGAGAATTCTAGTCTGAATATCAAAATATCCTTTCCTGTTCATCTTTCCTTGGTACTACTGGTGCGAGTATTTTAATAAGCATACTATATTTTTCATGATGACACATAAATACAGAATAATGTTTTCAACAAACTTAGAAAATCTTTTAATTTCTGAACAGTAGAAAATAAGATGTCAGTGTCTTTAGGTCGCGTGGAATGCATTCAACATGAGAAACAAGCTCCAAATAGGTAATAGATAGGAGAAAACATTGTTATTAGTTTTGAGTTGAATTTTCATCAGAAAGTTACATTAAATATATTGTTTAAAAAATATATATATTACATGGATGCATGGTTAATAGATGCCACCGACTAGAAGTCCATATGAAAATTTTAATTTTAAACAAAATATGTGCTGTAATTTTTTATGCATAGTTTTGTGTTGTAATATAAATATATATATAAGTTATTGTGAGACTATATATAAACTTCAGTATCAATTATTTCTGTAAAATTTAAATTGATGCAACACTTTCTCATTTATATGGTATCATTGTTTTCAAGGTATCTTCAAGTGGTAGCGTTCTAGTTTACTTAGTTTCATGGAATTTGGTCTGCACATAGCATTGTCTATTTTATATATAGATAATGAACAGTGGCAGTGATTGGGGGGGGGGGCATTGAGGGGTCTAGTTGCCCTGCACTTTTTGTCACTTTTGCTGACATGCTAGTCTAAACCTTATTTAGGAAGCAAAATTAAACTGCCCTTGCCCCCCCCCCCCCCCGTGTTGGAACCTTGCCCCCTTGTTTTGGGACCCAATCGCCGCCACTGATAATGAACTTCTTTCACAAGAATACTCTTGTTCTGCTTGAGCCAAACAAACAAACCATGAGCAACACATCGTGCTACGACACCAGAGGTCCCGGGATCAAATCCCAGCCTGGTCATGGATGTTTGTGAGTGTCCATTCATCAATTTCATCATATCAAAAGGGGCACAAAAAACGAAGTAAAATAAAGCAAATCAATCAATCATGAGCAATTCCCAACACAGAAATATCTTTCATCCATGGCAGCTGACAAAGGACTTGTGAGTGACTACAAGTCACGAATAGCTTCTACTTTCATTGACAAAATATTATATTTTTAGTATGTGCTGTGGCTGAAATATTCGGAAAGAAACACTGTTACACGTAATTTATTTTACACTCTAGAATTTACAGCATACTGTACAATATGGTCTTAACAGAAGAAAGTAATTTTTGAAAACTAATTTTGCCTCATTTTTCCATGGTTAAGCAAGGAGTGGAAACAACTTTTGGACCAACGTAAGACTAACTTCAATTTGCCAACCAATGTAAATCCAACCTTACCCATGTAAAAAAAACTGTAGTTGGCCCAACCATTCTGGTTACTTGCAGTGCCGGATCTACAAGCCGCAAGCGGGGTTGGCCTGGAGACAAGTAAGCCTTTAGGGGGGTGCCCTCAGTCATTGCCATAGTACAGGGTTCATACGTACTATGCATATGTAAAAATAAACATAGTTACTCAGGAGTACAGAAACGAATGCAATATACCTTGGTATACAGGTAAAGGTATAATGTTTCCTGTGCATATAGCACAGTGCCTTGAAGGCACATTTAGGGTATGTGGCCCCCTCGTATTTTCGATGTCTGCAAATCTTGGAAGTGATGTGATTAGCACCACGCTGCAGCTGCCTTTAGTCCTTCTCCCCCGGTGCAATTTGATTTGAGGCTGGTTGGGTCCTAGAGCCGCATTATGTTGGGACGAAGCCAGAAAAATCCCAACCTAAGATCACCCACTCCGTGTTTCCCACGTGGCAGTCAGACTATAATCAAATGAGGCTAGAATTTCACGAGAAATGCAGTGGTGAAGATTTCGTCAACCCATCTTTCTTTAATAAGGAAAAAGTTATGACTGTACGATTGTAAGAAATGTAACATTTTCCAGGTGTAAGAAAGCAGTGTCATATATACTATATCGCATCACGCTCTCTGACATCACCTCCTTCCCATTTAAAAATTGTGAGTTGAATTCAATATGGCAGACGTCCACTTCGAACACAACAATGTTGTTTCCCCCCTAATCCTACTTGTTTCTATCATGACCAATTGTACCCAGCCTAACTCCTTTGCTTTTTATTGAGGGTGTTAGGTGACTTTGGAATCACTCACTAGGCCCTTATATGTGACTTTGTCAACATGAGATCAATAATCGCATACATACACATACATTATACAGGGTTTTTATAAATGATTGACCCGATTTCATAAATTCACTGTAGCTTTATTATTTGACATATTGTCAAAAACTTTGCAGACATCTAGAAAAACTCAAAAACTTTTTTTTTTTGTGACATATTACAAGTGCTCTATATGTTCTCCCCTAGCAATTCTGCAAATATCAAGTCGATAATCAAGTTCTTCCCACACTCGGTGCAGCATGTCCCTATCAATCCTTTGGAAAGCACTGTTGATGCGAGCTCTCAGTTCTGTTAGGTTTGTTGGTAGCGGAGTCATAAACACTGTATCCTTCACATAACCCCACACAAAAAAATCGCATGGGGTTAGGTCCGGAGAGTGTGGAGGTCATGACAGAAATTGCTGATCATCATCCCCACCACGACCGATCCATCGGTTTGTCAATCTTCTGTTTAGGAATTCACGAACATCGAGATGGAAGTGGGGTGGAAGTGTCGTTGCACTGTTACGACAGACTGATGTGAATGAAACTCGAGCACAACATACGTTTTCTCTCTGTCTGTCGTCATATAGAATAAATGCTCAAGCTGTACTGTCGTGGCAGAAATCAGAAGTGAACCTGCAACATAAAGAAACTTTTTGAGTTTATCTATAAGTCTGCAAAGTTTCTTGACAATATGTCAAATAATAAAGCTACAGTGAATTTATGAAATCGGGTCAATCATTTATAATAACTCTGTATATGTATATATGTTTATATGTATGATGTGTGTGTAAAAGTAGGTAGGTAGAGGGGGCCTTTGATAATATTTTGCAGGGGGCCCAAGCTTTGTAGATCCGGCACTGGTTAGTTAGGATAGGTTTCCTTGACATGGGCCATAGATTGGCACATTGTAGATCTGTGGACTGACTGTGATGCATTTCGTGAGCATACATCAGTCGAACCACTAAAGTGGGCAGTCATTTGTGTACTCATCTTGCTGTCATCACACATTGAAATATTCCCCTTCACTTGTGTTCAAGTACCCCCATGTTTGCTCACCTAGGCTTGAAAATTCAATGACAACGCATTCTTGGTAGAACAGTAGTTCGTGTTTTATACGTGTTTTATGTGAGGCAGGGGATCCACCAAGTGGCGTGTTTGATGGGATTTACACTAAATTAAACAGGTAAGTCATAAAGGTTACATCGACGGCCAGATTTTGCTGTTATATTGAGCGTTTGAAGTGGAAAATGTTAGCTGGGGGGATGCTCCTATGGTTTAACGTGGAGACAATGAGACTACTGGGGGTATGCTTTTTTTAAAAAAAAATGCTAGCTGGGGATACCACCCCCTGCATCCCCCCTCACTTCAAGCACTGGCTATGTTGAATATACGTATCAAACTAGGTGTGTTGTACAGACATTTTAGTAAGTTGGCGGTTTGCAGGGTCCTCGAATACAGAAGGTTTGATACTAAATATGGTCCACATTATTTATCTTCATATAATTTATTTTACACACACAAACACATGCTCGTTCATTTTAAAGTGTTAATTATTAAAGTTGAGATAATTTAATACTATGTTCCATCCAGTGGCGTGGCGTAACTTTTTCAAAAGTGTTACCGGCCATCAGACGTTATCATCTCCACCCTACCCCCCCCCCAAAAAAAACAACTGCTTTGATCTGGATTTTTGTTCTCGTTTTTTTTTTTTGCAATCCGCTCAATGATTTATTTAGCCGCCACAATCACTCCTAGAAAGAACTACCACTCATGAGAGAGTTACCGTGAAAATCCAGTGAATAGTAGTCGAGCCTTGTCAACCATCTCTGTTTATTTGCAAAGAGGTGGAAAGGGGAAGAAGAACCACACATTCGGGTCAGTTTGACGTTTCTGCGTTGAGCAGACCACATAATTCCCCTCCTCCAGCGATGGGAGGAAGTCCAGATGTACGTACTACTGTTGCCAACTTAGTTTTTTTGGAGCAAGGTTTGTCCAATTTACGAATCGCATCAAGTACTTATCTTTTCGTCTATTACTAAACGGTCTCAGTTGTAGTTCAATCCAGCTTTGATTTTGCAGTCTAGCTCTTGTTGCTTCAGAAAAATAGTAGGCTATCCCCGTTTTAGGCGGGATTTAGCTCTTTTCTGGAAATCCAATGTGACAACACTTGCTGATCCGGTATGCCGCAGTGGCAACAGGGCCCCTAAAGAGGCATATGAATAACCCCCTAGCACACTTGCCTCCAAATCCTTTCCCGGTGTTCCCTTGCATTGGCGGTCGCCCTTTCCTCTTGTTGCCTCTTGAGGATAGCGGAACGGCCTGTCTCTTCGCTTTTGTCGGCTGCAGAAAAAATGTCCTCTGCAATATACACTCAACTGCAACGCTGTCAGTTAACTTATTTAACAATGTTGTTATTTTATTGAGAAAAATAACTTTTTAATTTCTTTACATTTTGCTGTTACCTGCGGTAACTCTGGTTCCATCGCTTTCATCATCCTCGAAAATGTAGGAAACGACACATCAGGTGCACATGATAGCAGTAAATAATAATAATAAAAAATAGATTTTTTGATACTTCTAAAATGATCAGTATTGTTAATGATGTACAGAAAACTAAACTCCGTGGAGCAACAGCTGGGCACCGGAGTCTTCTAGCGGTTTTTCGTTGGGCGATGCATGGTCAACACATCGATTCCCATCACCATTGTTCCGACCTCTGTGGCAGAGTGATTAGCACAGCATGCTATGATGCCAGGTGTTCCAGGTTCGAATCCTGGCCTGGGTATGGGTGTTCTTTGTAAGTATCATTCATCATCGTTTTCGCAATTACCCAAAAGTGGCAGAAAAGCGAAGTGAAAAGAAAAGGACATCGCCATTGTGTTGTGGCCTGCAAGAGAGAGTCCTCTATTCGTGTTTTCATGTAGCTCCCTAATCGTCCTCACGGTGCTCGGTCAACACCAAAATTTTGGAATCCCATCGGGAATTGAATGTATGACCGCTGACATCTAAGGTGAGAGCTCTGAACATTCGACTGAGTAGATCATTGTTGTCATTTACAAAAACGCATCGATATGTATAACTGTGTAAAGTGGGACGTTTTTTTAAAGAAAGTATTTTTCAGAAGAGACTAATAGCCTAATGTAACTTAATAGGTAAATTTTCTAAGCTTGTCGCCATCTCTAAGGCACGTGCACAGGTGGGAGGGGCAATTACTCCCTCTAATCATGGAAGTCCTCGGATTTTTTCCACGGAGGGACAAGCAAGGTATTTACCCATAGGGCATATTACCCCGATAATGGTGTTGGCCCCCTCAAAAACACCACTTGAATTTGAAATTATATTATTCCTGCATCCCTATTACAATAATTAATTTAAGTTACTGTGACTAAAATCAAACTATACGTGTGAAATAAGGTTGATATTCGTTTTCTAAGGGGGATGTGTGGCCATCCTTGCCTCCTTCCAGATGTCCATGCCCCTATATTATTACACTTTCACCTAGAAATGTAGGGTAGAGGAATCTTATCACCGTTATTAAACGATATTGTACTCTTAAAAGAAAATGAAATATTTTCAAGCCGATGAAAGTGCAAAGCAACTACAGGAGAAGGGGGTGCAGTGCTGAGACCACAGAGGGTCAGGGGAACATTGTCCCCTAACCTTGGATGGAAATCAATTGAAGGGGGCAAACATTGAAGTAAAAGAATGCAAGACTAGAAGAATTTAAGAGTAGCTGGACAAAAGGATATTAAAGATGGTATTACTTTTCACGTCTGTCTTGCATTATTTCTTCCAAACGACCAAGAGCACCTGCAAGAAGGTACAAAGGGGCAATTGCCCCCTCGATTTCAATTTTTTTCAGTAGTTGGCCCTGTGTGACGAACGATGTAAATGTAAAAGACAATGCCATGGCGCCCCATGAATTTTTGGGTGCCCTATTAAATCAATATTGTTTGCAGTTTGGAAAAATTTGGATCTAAAAATTTTCTTGCTCGCTTCACTCGCATTTTCATTGTTTTCTGTAATGCATTGTAAATTACCACAGAAGAAATAAGAACAACTAAATACTTCCAACTCTTGCTACTAAACAGTTTGGTCTTAAATGCATGAGCAATTATTTGGAGGAAAAGGGGCACTCGCATTTGAGAAAGAATTTATATTATTTTTGCTGTTGGTTTGTTATGGGGCAGATGTATTGATTATGTAATGTAATATATTTAAATAATATGTTTACACACACAAATGCAATAAAACCAGCGGCGGCGTTAAAATTAATTATCTGTGGGGTGCGAAAGGAAATTTAGGGGGTGCGATGTTGAAAACGAACATAACATGAAACATTCATGTACATTTAGTCCCTACATCGAATTTTGTTTTCGTTGAAATGAGGTTTTGAAAAAGGGGTGCGGAAGAAGGCGCGTAAGCAACCCTCTGACGCCGCCCCTGAATAAAACAAACCTATAGACTCCCGAGCAGGTTTACGAAAATATCCCCGTTCTCACCCGGGCTCTCGGCGGGAATTTTAAATTCGAACATTCTTTGGAGGAAAATTGTTATAGGGTTCTCGGTGGGAATTTTAAATTCGAACATTCTTTGGAGAAAAATTGTTATAACTCTGGCACTATGGGAGCAATCTACTTCGGATAAGTTTTGTTTTTCAGCTAAAACATCAGCGCATGCAACCGTGTACAATTCAAAACGCCGGACCGAGGAAGGGGGCTTGGTTGGCACGATCCCCGAATTTCAATGAAAAAAACAAAAATAGGAGTTTGCCCCCTCTTCTCCCGCTATTTTGGGGAGAATGCGCAAACTTTAGTATTCTTTTCAAAGAATGGACATTTCTGAAGAGAATGAGAGGGGGGAGGTTGGTCATCAATGTGAATTTCCCAGGCTTGCTCCAGACCCAAACATAAGAGTATGAAGGTCCAAAAAGCACATTCCTTTCGTAATCAGCACCATGATACCATATGGTATCATCGGGGCAGTACAACCTTACTCTGATGATACCATACGGTATCATCGGGAGAGTAAAGGTTAAAAAGTGAGGTAAAATTAGGTTTTTCTTTCCCGACAACTCTCATGAAGGCTTTTGCCTCCCCCCCCCCAATCAGAGGGTCTGCGCGTGCGCAGAGAGAGCGTTAATTGGTCGACTTTCGATCTCTCCACCGAAGTTTGCGGGTTCGAATCCCAGCATGGCCATGGATATTAGTTGTGATCGTCCATTCATCAATTTTTAGCTAATCACCACTCATTCTTAACGTCGCTATTAATTAAAAGTGGCAGACGTGTGACGCTAAATACGGAATTTATTCAATTAAATCATCATTATGGAAATGTTAATGGGAACTTCCATTTTAAATGCTTTCCAAATCAAAGTTCCTTCACACCGAAATCGAACCCAGGATATCTTGATTACAAGGTGAAAGAATCAGCCACTACGCTATTGGGCATGCCCATTTATCTATTGGAAATTATGTACGAATAATATTAATAATAATAATTTCATAGGTTAGTGCCCAATAATATTTTGGAGCGAATTTGCAATATAGAGAAAGTCTCCAATTTTGATAATTTTCTGTATACTAACTAATTTTGACCTCCTAATCACGAATCTGTTGGAAAAAACCGGCGGTCACGTCTGAAAAGTTGAAAAAAAGCCGATTGAATTGTTTATACAGGGTGTTAATTTTAACTTGACATATGAAAATAGCGGAAGTGATATGCATGTGAGGAAAATTTGGTCCAAACAAACCATGATCCTTGTCGGGGGGGAAAGTTAATGGCGTACAAATGAGCCCCCGCACAGGGCCCCCCTGGGGGCAGGGGGGCACGTTGTGTTTTTCAAATAGGAACTCCCGAATTTTGTTTCATTTTGGGATTCGCGAAGTCAAAATAAATAATAATTATGCTTGACATGGATGCAACAACATGCGAAATAAAAAAGATATGGCCATGTGTATGTTTGGAAACACATAAATGTCGTGCATGGAAAAACTGTAACAGGCTCCCACGAAAATACGAAGAATGGCGTGTGCAGAGGAAAATTTCATTGCTGTCGATGGTGTCATTGAAGAGTGGAAGAAGTACCAAAAGAAGAGTACGGAGGGGATAGGGGGAGGGGGCAGCATGCAACGAACAAAGTGGAAATACATCTGCTGGATTAATGCAGATGCCAAGGATATGTGGGAAACAAAATAACGAACTGTGCCTGTGCCAGAAAAGTGAAGGGGTAGGGGATGTAAATCGTGTTTCCAGAACTCACGCGAAGAGTACGTTATCGCCACCGACGTTGTCGGATCAGCTGTGTTATCAGACGCCAGCCACACGTAAGGTACAAACTTTGCCATTTGACCTTGCGCTGAAGTCAGCTCTCTGTGCCAGTGTTTGCTTGGGGAAATAGGTGGTTATTGGGAGTGAGTGCTTCAGAAGGTTAGTTGACGTACCCGTGTTCGAAGTGAGTGCAGGGTAAAAGTGCAGGTATACCAAGGACGATGGACCGTGTATCTGTGGAAGACAGAATTGAAATGATATTCATGTATGGTGAATGTCGACGGAATGTGGACAATGCTGTCACCGAATATGCCAGACGCTATCCGAACAGAGTGCGTTCGCGGTCGACTTTCGCCAGGGTTGTCAAGCAATTTGCAACAGTATGAAGCGTGTGTCCGCAACAAAGGTGGCGTCGAAGAACTGTCACTGGGGAAAATAATGAAATCGCTGTATTAGCTGCAGTGGCGTATGATCCCCATTCCAGCACGAGTAACATAGCTCGCCAGAGTAAGATGTCCCATGTCAGTGTTTGGAACATACTCAAGAGGCACAAGTTTCACCCGTACCATGTGTCCCTGCACCAGGAAGTTCATGGTGATGATTTCCGTGCACGGATGGTGTTTTGTGAATGGGCACGTGGACAAATACATCGAAATCCGGCATTCTTTCGGAACGTTCTGTTCTCCGACGAAGCAACATTCACAAACCATGGCCAGGTTAACCGGCACAACATGCACTACTGGAGTGCCGACAACCCACACTGGTTGCGTGAAGTTGAACATCAACGCCCGTGGTCAGTGAACGTATGGTGTGGCATCATAGGTGACAAACTCATTGGTCCGTTTTTCATTGACGGTACATTGAATGGGCGAAAGTATCGCAATTTCTTGCAGGACGAACTACCGCTATTGCTGGAGGATCTAAGCCTTGCACAGCGACAGCCCATGTGGTATCAGCATGATGGTTGTCCGGCGCATTATGCTGCCATAGCTCGGGAAGTATTAACGCGCAAGTTCCATCATCGCTGGATCGGACGACGTGGTCCTGCCAATTGGCTGGCTAGATCACCAGACCTTACTGCGCCAGATTTCTTTTTGTGGGGTTTTCTTAAAGGAATGGTGTATCAAACTGTACCCACAATGCGCAACTACATGATGCAACGAATACGAAATGCTTGCACACAAATTGATGCCGCTACACTTTTGCGTTGTGAACAGTCATTTCATGCAAGAATAAATAAATGCATCGACGTTCATGGTCACCATTTCGAGCATTTGCTTGGGTAAGGCATGTACGCCCACGCACCACCCCACCCCCACAGGTGAGAGGAAAAGGGGACTCACGTGAAACAAGCACCCCACAGGTGAGAGGCAAGGGGACTCACTTGAAACAAGCACCCCACAGGTTCGAGGGTAATAGTATTTGCATTCCATCCTTCCCATCTCCTACACTTTTCTGGCATCCCTGAATACGTTTTTGTGTTTCCCTCATCTCCATGCCATCTGCATTAATCCAGCAGATGTATTTCCACTTTGTTCGTTGCATGCTGCCTCTTCCCCCTATCCACTCCGTACTCTTCTTTTGGTACTTCTTCCACTCTTCAATGACACCATCAACAGCAATGAAATTTTCCTCTGCACATGTCATTTTTCGTATTTTCGTGGGGGCCTGTTACCGTTTTTCCATGCACGACATTTACGTGTTTCCAAACATACACATGGCCATATCTTTTTTATTTCGCATGTTGTTGCATCCATGTCAAGCATAATTATTATTTATTTTGACTTCGCGAATCCCAAAATGAAACAAAATTCGGGGGTTCCTATTTGAAAAACACAACGTGCCCCCCCGCCCCCAGGGGGGCCCTGTGCGGGGGCTCATTTGTATGCCATTAACTTTCCCCCCGACAAGGATCATGGTTTGTTTGGACCAAATTTTCCTCACATGCATATCACTCCCGCTATTTTCATATGTCAAGTTAAAATTAACACCCTGTATATATAGATGTATATGCGTAGTTTTACGAACACAAATGTAATCTCCTGTCATTGTGTCCAACCACGCCGTTGTTTTACAAGAAAATGATTTATGATGTTCAATTCTAGTGCGATCCCTATTTTTTCGATTAACTTAGGGGTGAAATGAGTACTAATGGAACCTAACCTAACAGGCCTAACCTAACCTCGTGCGAATGGTTCGTGGGGCTACCCGTGGATGGTTTTTGGGGCTAACGTCAATGGTTTGTGGGGCTACCCGTAGATGGTTTATGGGGCTACCCGTAGATGGTTTTTGGGGCTACCCGTGGATGGATTTTGGCGCTAACAAACAATTTTTCATCAAAATGTACAATTTCCAGACGTGACCCCCGGTTTTTTACAACAGATTCGTGATTAGGAGGCCAAAATTAGTTAGTATACCGAAAATTAACGAAATTGGAGACTTTCTCTATATTGTAAATTCTTACCAATATTTTTGTATGCTTAAATAAGCATGCTTCTAGTTCTATAATGCTGAAATTATACCTGGTTTCAACCTTCTAGAGTTCTCTGAGATTGACTGAACCTACTACGTATATGCCATGAAGAATCTCTGTGTACTGCAATGCCAATGAATCTGACGTCCTTCTACAGGGAGGTTATTGCAGCATGCCACCGCAAGAGCTTCGGCCGCTTGCCGGCCCAGTCATGCAACAGGTGCCGGCAAATTGCGTAACAGATAGCCCGTTACACAAACCGCTTGTTTTGTAATGTTTCCACTTTTCACAATTATAGTTACAATTACAACTTAAATAAGCACGTACCTTGCCGCAAGGATGCTGGAAAAGGTGTCCTCTAAAATACAAATATTTCTGGCACTTTATTTCTGCCCATATCGCTTCTGACAGCAATGACTCATCCAACATAAAGGATTCAATTTTTCATTCTTGTCTTGCCTTCGAATAAACAAAACCGTGACTCTTATTTTGCAGATAACACAAGATTAATCCTTTTGAACACTAGAGTCAGTGGCGTGCCCAAGATTTTCGAGGGGGGAGGTTACGTATACATTATTATGCAAAACGAAAGCGCAGATAAACGAATTATTTAACGTGTCACTTAATTTTAACGTGTGAATATTTTTGAAGTAAAGTAGCGATCATACACTGTGTGCGTTTTTCTTTCTGAGAGCGCCATTTGAAATAAGCACTTTTCCCCTTTTGCTACTATGGGATAAACTGAATATAAAAGGCTATAACTGCTCAACAACTGCATCTTTTTAAGAAATTTAAATTCTAAATGTAAGAATGAACAAAAAGCAACATTTTATGTAAATTCCGACAATTGTGAGTCCAGGGGGAAACGGGGGCCAAATCCCAAAGTTCTATTTTCCCCGTAATTACGCAAAATTTCTGAACGTCGTAATTTCCATATTTTTTTTTTTTCAAAGTTGCGGCAGGAGCATTACATATCCTCATAGAGTAGTCTTTCGTTGTGCTTCCCTCAAAATTTGGTCCATCCAGTGTCTATAGAGCCGACGCTAGAAGCGAAATTCCTCAGATGTCGCAAGAGCGTCAGCGGCTTATCGGAGTAGTGGTAAGCCGCGAGAAGCCTCTCGATACTACGCGAATGCGACAGCTGTCGGCTACCAGTTGTTTAGACGTGTTCACTTCGGTTTGCGTTTATCAGTACTCGTGTTGTTTATACTGTGTTATTGAGTTGGTGTGCTAAAGTGCTAGTGCTTTATCGTGTTATTTGTTATTCATTCATTAGTTATGCCGCCAAACAAATATAGTCTTGAACAAAGAGTTTTTATGTACGATACTTACGTGAAAACGAACTCTTGCAGAAAAGTAGTCAGGCGATTCGCAAGAAAATTTCCTGGCAATCCTGTTCCGGACAGACATACTGTTTACAACCTCGTTAAAAGATTACGAGAGACAGGATCTCTTGAACCTAAGAAACGTGTTTCCAGACGACGTGTTCTTACGGAAGAAAAGCTAGACGAAATTGGTGAACGACTTGAACATACTCCAAAAAAATCCCTCCGTCGGCTTGCTCAGGAAACAGGCATTTCAAAATCCTCAGCACGAAATGCCACTAAATTACTTAGATTAAAACCCTACAAAATTACAGTGGTTCATGAATTGCAACCGCGCGATCACGCGACTAGAGTTCGATTCTGTAACTGGATGCTGGATAATATTGTTGCTGGCAGAGTAAATCCAGAATTAATCATATTTTCAGACGAAGCTTGGTTCGAATTGAATGGCCGAGTTATTTCACAAAACAATCGCTATTGGAGCGCAGAAAAACCTGACCTTGTGCATGAAGTTCCGCTCCATCCTGCAAAAATTGGTGTGTGGTGTGGTTTGAATGCGCACAGAATAATAGGGCCTATTTTTTATGAAGGTACTATCAATGGTGAAAGGTATCGAAGAGACATACTACAACCTTTTTTTGAACAATTAACGGACATTGAATGCCAGCAGTCATTTTTTCAGCAGGACTCTGCTACTGCTCACACTGCTTATGAATCACTTAATTTTATTGCCGAGATTTTTGAGGACAGAATTATCAGTACTGAGTTGTGGCCCTCTCGTAGCCCCGATCTTACTCCTTGTGATTATTATTTATGGGGAACATTAAAAAACAAAGTGTATCAGAATAACCCGCTTACAATAGAGGATTTAAAAGAAAATATAAGAAGAGAAATTGCCAGAATCACACCTGAGGAGCTTATGGATGTTCAGAGGAATTTCATACGCAGATGCCGGAAATGTATTGGTGTTGAAGGAGGTCATTTTCAACATCATTTATAACACAGAAGGTGAGTGATCATCATTATTATTAGTTTTAAATATAATTTTACACTTTCGGTTTGCTTTATGCGCCGCGATGCTGTCTTCCCTTTCTGTCAACCGAGGATAAAGTAGAGATGTCTAAGAAAGATTAGATGTCTGAAATAAGGTTGTAATTGTAACTGTAATTGTGAAAAGTGGAAACATTACAAAACAAGCGGTTTCTGTTACGGACTATCTGTTACGCAATTTGGCGGCACCTGATGCATGACAAGGCCGGTAAGCGACCGACGCTCTCGCGGTGTCTAAGAAAGATTACATGTCAAAAATAAAGTGCCAGAAATATTTGTATTTTAGAGGACACCTTTTCCAGCATCCTTGCGGCAAGGTACGTGCTTATTTAAGTTGTAATTGTAACTATAATTGTGAAAAGTGGAAACATTACAAAACAAGCGGTTTGTGTAACGGGCTATCTGTTACGCAATTTGCCGGCACCTGTTGCATGACTGGGCCGGCAAGCGGCCGAAGCTCTTGCGGTGGCATGCTGCAATACTTGTTTGTAATAGTTGCGACCTGACCTTGATATTCCTGTTCATGGAGAAAGCAAAGTTCATAAGCAAGCCAACTTGATATATGGGGGAATGTCAAACACGCGCAGATCCTATTTGCCAGAGGGGGCCACTCCACAACTTGCACGTTATTGGCTAGAGCTTGTGACGTCACCAAGAGGACACGAGCGGAAGAAAGCTATGCGTAGAATGTAGCAGATGGCCCATGAAACGCTGTGTTTTCATGCATCTTTTGATATTATACACCAAAGCTGTTAATTTAATTTGACAACAAGAGATCAAATACGCGATAGAAGAATACACTTATTCCGAAACAATGCATAGTTTATTTTTCAGACATTATTATGCGTGATATCTTGTCCCTGTAGGCTGTAGTCCACTGCCGGCTTTTCATTCCAGCTAACCTAAGGAAAGTTTTTGTCCGGGCATATTCTGATATAAATTTTTATTGCGAGCAAAGCGAGAAAGAAAACTTTTAGATCCAATTTTTGCAATTGAAAACATCACATGGCGCCAAGACATTCTCTTTTTCACATTTTTTTAAAATTTAGATCATTTGGCGCCCATGGCCGACTCCCGCCGCCCCCTAGCTACGGCTCTGAACTTGACGAGACTGAGAAAAGCAAGCATTGCAAGTGAAACAAGCAAGAACATTTTACGAAATGTATTTTTATTTGTATAAAATTTGAAATAGAAGGGGGCAATTGCCCCTCTGTGCTCCACGCAGGTGCCCTTGGCCATCAATGTTTGCCCCTCCTAGAATTAACTTCCGTCAAAGGTCGGGGGCAATCCCCCTGCCCCCCCCCCCTGTGGTTGCACCACTGAGTAAGTCCGAAATTTGGAGGAACAAATCCTGCTGCAGCAACTTGTTTTTTGAGAAGCGATTGTTACTTTATTCCAGGAGATTTTCTTCTTGCACGTGGCATTCTACCGGCATTCAAGAAAAGGTGTGTATAAGTAAAAAAAATCGACCCATTTATTTCAAGCTTTCGTATACGCTAACGAAACAAGTTCCATTCTGTCCAAGGGCTTCCCCGATGGCGCAGTGGTAGCGTCGTTGCCTTGTAATCTAGGGGTCCCGGGTTCGATACCCGGTGGAGGCACATAGTGGTTCGGATCCCACTATAAACTGTAGGTCCAGTCCCGATTAGCCTTACTGTGCACAAAGTGGACTTAAAACACCAAATCAAATCAATCCATTCTGTCCTCTTAATGACGTCATAACGCGCACAGGATTATGGGGAAAAATCACGGAACCTCGGGAATGGCCTACCTAATAAAGGTACCTTGCCTAACTGCATTCTCAGTTGACTTTTTGAGCCCTCGAGTTGATTGAACATGCCAATACTTTCTTATAAAAAGGCCTTCGCCATCTCTCTGTGTCATCATTCAACATCATCATCGGTAGGTCTTGGATCGCAACACGATATCAGCATATTGCAATACACTACGTTCAAACTATGTCAATTTTCAGCATAAAATTTACGATTTTCGCAGTTGTTTTGCACTGAGAAATACGAAGTCATTAAAATGCTAACTTTACATGTGTTAGCATGTTATTTGATCCATTTATGAGTAAATCAAGGCAACAATGCACGTTTTTTGATATTAGCACGATTGCGAAAAATAAGTCGTCTACCTACACATAAAACATAGCTACATTTGTGGGTTTGGCTTCAGTTACATTCCCCTTGCACAATATGAAAACAAGCAAGAGCCAATCAACAAGAGCTAATGCCAGGCCCGTAGCCAGGCAGGGTCGCCAGGCTCCCCGACACTGCCGTTTGACATTAGGTAAAATTATTTTGTATTCTAATTTGTTTGAGGTGAAGAGTGAAAATGTAGACAGAATAAATTATTTTGTTCCCAACTTCGTTTGTTCATTCTGTTTATGATCAGAAGTCTAAGCAGCGGCAAGTGTTTAGAAGATTCTCTAGACTTTAGAAAGATCCTTCATAGGGAGCCTTCTTCTATATCTGTACCTTCCCTGCCCCTGTTGCAGCCTTTCGTTTGACAGAAATCTGTGACTTTGACGTCATGATCCAAATTCCTTCCACATCTGCGTCAAATGTCAACACCTCGCACGTTTTGGGAACGAATGGGAGTTTTATTGCTTCGGCCGGGGGTGGAATGTACGATAAGCACTATGATTGAAGTGAATATTGTACATTTTAACATGTATGATATAAATATCTGTATCATCAAAAATAGTATGGAGTGGGTACTAAGGGATGGTGTCAGTAGCAGTCATTAACACTTCAAGAGATGTTTTAGAAGATATAGAAAAAAAACTATAGTATTTGTATGATATTTCTACGTTTTATATCTTAAATTAACTTAATGAACCCCGACACACATAATTTACCTTCATTTAATACTGTTAAACTTTTGAAAAATGGACTTGGTTTACAAAGCCCCACTGATAACCCGTGAGCCCCCCTGGAGATCAGTTCTAGCTACGGGCCTGGCTAATGTAATTTTCGAATTCAGTGCTTACAGTCCAGTGTAGTTCACGAGGTGGCCTCTTGGTGTGCCACTTCTTAGTACGGCATGGGCGAACAAGAAGGCCGGTTGACGGATATCTGGTATCGTTTTTGAAGGTATCTGGATGACATTTATCCTGATGGCTGTATGCTGATAGTCAGATGAAGGATAAATAAACATCCGAACTCCTGAAGTATAATATGTTGGTACAGGTAGATGTTGGTGGAAAGCCTCACAACGACGTCAACGTCTCTACCACTGTGAGGGCCTCTTTTTTTTTCAGTTGGAGAGGGACGCAAGGCCTCTTGTACCTTACGGCCTTGCGCCGGAGAACCAACTGCAATCGACTTACAAATCGATTGCATCTGAGTATAACAAGATCCACATTTTAGGAGAATCTTGTAACACATATAATATCTCTTCACTTTGAGTCCGCAAAAACTGCAATAGCTATATATATATGCAGGGGGTGAACAAATTAATACGGCGTGGGACCACCTTTAGCCTTTAGGACAGTTTGGATTCGTCGCGGAATCGAGTCGTACAAGCCCTGAATAGTCTCCAGTACCACTCTTCCAAAAGCACATCAGACAGTTGATGTTACGCATCTTCGGCGTACTTTATCCTCTAAAACCGACCACGGTTGAGGTCCCGTGATGGCGCTGGCCAGGAAAGATGTTGAGGTTCATCTTCATGTTCCGTATACGAAGACTGAACAGCTCTGGCAGTGTGAATAGGCGCATTATCATAGTAAAAGATTGCATCCTTGTTGGGGAACAAGAGCTAGGATGCACCTGGTCGCCTATAATGTCCACGTAGTTACTGGCCGTAATTTTACTTTGCAGAGGAATGATGGGGCCAACAGAATACCAGGAGATCGCCTTCCAAACCATCACAGATCCGTCTCCATGTCTGACAGTAGGGCGCAGGTAGTCCGGAAGTACGCCTCTTTAGACTTACGCCGCACTACATACACCCTGTTGTCGGAAGCAACTAGAAAGATAACTCATATGACCATGTTACCTTTTCCCAGTCACTACAGGTCCATTTTTCGTGCTCATTGCACCACATTTATTGTGCACTGGGGTTGGTAACGGTAATCAGAGGTTTAGGAAGGGCAGTCCTACCCCTAATGTTGAGTTTGTGAAGCTTCCGTCGGACTTTTTGTGGAAACATGATCTGACAGATGTTCATTGAGTCCTGCTGTCACTTTTTGCACGGTTCTTTGTGACAATCATCTTTAATGATCGGCGATCCCTGTCACCTAGGGTTAACTTTCGTCCACTGCCTTGCCACGATTTATGTATGCCGCCATAACCTTCGACACTGTCCTTGCTACACCAAATAAAGTGGCAGTCTTCGGTATTGATGCACCATCTAAATGCGCTCCAACATTGAAAATCCGATAGATCTCCCATTTTATAGCTTTACCTTGGAGCCGTTGCACACGAAAGTTCGTTCTGCACTGATTCAGGGCCTGAATCAGTGCATCAGGCACTATGCAATGAGTAAACATGGTGCAAATGCCCATCGCAATGCAATCAAATTCTGTTCACCCCTGAATATGTCTACATTCATAAAGCACAATAAAATGTATCTTAACCTAAGCTACAAGCCTAAGACGTTAGTTTGCAGACCCAAAATGAAGAACTATACAAGTATACATGAGCAGCACCACAAATTCAGGTAAGCCAAGGAATAAAACGTCCTCGCAGGATATTTTTTAAAATTATTTTTATTGACGTTTGTTCCTGAAGATGAAAATAAGATTAAGTTTAGCAGCTAAGTAAAAATTTAACCGATAAAACACATCTGCTACAGCCAGTGGCGGCGATTAGCGGGAAGTTGCCCTTCCCCCTCTTTTGCCACTTTTTGTTCCAGCACTATGGCCTCTTAGTGCTAAGCCTTGTCTACAAAGAGAATATAAACTCTTGCCCCCTCCCCCTCTCCCCGTTTTGGCGCCCAATCGCCGCTACTGTCTGCAACCAACATGTGGTACTTAGATTAGCTTAATCTTTCAAGTTTTCACAATAAACAATACATACACATACACACAGACGTACGCAGTGGGGGAAGAGGGGGGAGCTGATTGGGCTGCAGCCCTCTCCGAAATTTTGAGAAAAATCAATATTTTCCAAAGCAGTATAGAACTCGAGGAAAAACCAAAGTGGTAAATGCAAACCTCCGATTGACACTTCTCGTCTTTGAACAACTTTTAAAACGAAGGTTAGTAATGGTAATTACGAGATTTGTAATGGTCTATCGCCCGCGCTTCCCAGAACGCAGCTATGTAATATCAACCTTCAGAATTCCAGTCCTTCCGAAAAAAAAATCCAAAATCCTGCGTACGTTAGTGAACATTCGTGCAATATTCTGAAAAACGCCATAGAGTAAGATATGAATATATAATTCAATTGTTCCTACTTTTGTGGTGCTGCAGTCATTGCACGCTGTGAATCTAAATGCAGGCACAGGTGTCTGTAGTTGTAATTTGTGCAACTTCGAAATAGCCACAGTCCGTCTCTTCCCCCTTCTGGTATTTTTGAAAGCATGTGCACCAAAGAAAAACTTTTAGACCACTTTATGACATCACAAATCGGTCAGTATAACTGTACATAAGACGATGCTCTGTAAAAGTATAAGACTTTCCCAAAAAGCTTGTAGGTGAGTTGATGAATGATGCAGTACTATTTCAGAGTTAATTGATGAAATGTATTCCTCGAGACACCGTCTTACATTGCGTATCATCCCTGGAAGACCTTTGATCCCTCATCTTTTCATATCCGCGTTTGGATCTGGACGCAGTAACGGTCTCTCCGAATAAACGGTATAGGGAGAATACTCGGGTGCAACCCCCAGTCCCTCGTCTTGCAGAAGCAAGAGAGTCAGTTTCTCCCTACCCATTCGTCCTTGATACGTAGATTCCTGGATCCAGGGACAAGTCCTATAGTTTTTTTTTTTACATACCATTTGAATCACGTACCTTTTCCCGGGATCGAAGTCGGAGCCCTTGTATATAATGCCACAAATGCAACCACAAAAAATCATGAAATCCTCAAGCTATACTGGGAAGCAATACATTTAAGGTACCTGTAGAACTGTGTTACCTGGTAACTTGCGTACGAATGTAATGGAATTAAGTACTTACGTTGCCTACTCATGCCTAGTAATCAATATGAAATAGAAGAGTTCGAAAATATGAAAGGCCAGGACACTCCAAGCTACCACTGTATGCTATTTCATGCTGTTTGGTGCCTCTAAGTTAATCTCTAGGATGAGAATGTTTAAAAAACTGATAACAATTATTGATCAGGCAGAGATCTGGATTCAAGGACCAGTGTATACGCAGAACGCAGATGCTATCAGCCATAAAAACTAGCGAAGAATGCGTTAAGGAATATTTGAAAAACACAAATAACGTTTAATTATGCGTTTAAGAACTATTTCATACTTATTAACGATACTTAGAGGATGAAAATCTTAATTATTGACAACAAACTTAATGGAACAGAAATATTAACCGTTATCAACATATTATAATTCATATATACTATCTCTATATGCCATATACAATTTTCAGCAGTGGCACATCGGATTGGAAATCGTTTGATGTAGATCTTTGATTCTCTGTAAAGAAATACTACATGCTATAATATTACCTTAAAGATAGAACCCCTTCCATGAAAACATTGTGATGGGTCGCGATTTGGTGTCGTTTCATAGTTACTGCTATTGCTTTCAACAATGTACAGCATTATTTTTTTGTTGTTGAATATTTTCAGCATTGTTGTACAGCAAAGTCTGCTATCTATCGTTGCAAATTATATAGACATGCTTGATTCTGTGACTTTCGGATTGGAAAAGCAACAAATTCCCTACATTTCTACGTGATCGGGGTGCAAGTTTAAGGGGGATGCCAAGGACCTCACAGTAGTATAACTATGTCCCTAATTCCATCCCCCACTCATAAACTAGTCCGTTTTATGACAAATATTACCAACGCGAGCTTCTTCAAGAAATTATTGCCGACCTCCGTGACGGAGTGGTTAGCACAGCGCGTAACGAAGCCAGGGATTCCGGGTTCCAATCTTGAGTTGCGAGCGTCCCTTCATCAATATCATCATACCATCACTCATCTTCATCTTCGCGATTAGCCAAATGTGGTAGATAAGCGAAATAAAATAAGTTGCAAAATAATGCAAATTTAATGTTTTACATGGTTTTTATTGCTCTTCCCGATTTTCACCATATTTTGCACATATATTGTGTGAAAAACTGCGATAATCATAAATATCTGCTGCGTGAGTACAATGTGTTCGATAACATTCTGACGAAACCAGAGGCGCCTGCTTGTCAAAAATATTGGGGGGGTGGTCTCTGACACTGAAATAAATGAATGAATGACTTACTCCCTCCCTTTTTTAAAAATAAAAATTACGTCTTCGTATAGCAGTTTTTAAGCAGCTATTATATTCCTCATGCAAATTAAATGTAACATGAAAAACTTTTAGAAAATGTTTCAAAGTATTTTTATGTCTTTTGTGTCTGCTCATTTGTTTTTTTAGATAACAATTAACATTTTTATTTAAAAGTAGGCTATGTATTTACATTAAGAGGCCAACCTAACAGTTTGATGCCGGCCTCGGTAGCCGAGCATGTTGGGTGGTCGGCTCAACTCGCTTTGATCCGGAGGTCTCGGGTTCGAGTCCCAGCAAGGACAAGGGTGTGTTTTAATGTCCGCAACAGACTTGTAAAGAAAGGACATGTGACAGGTGCAAATAAATAGTGTTGACGTACCCATAAAAATAACGAATATTTATAATATTTAACAGTTTTATTTAATTATTTACATAAATGCTAACACAAATCGCAGGAAAATAGTTTTACTTTTTTGTTCTTGCTACAATATTTTACTTCTTAAATTTAATTTTGCAATTATAGCATGACGTGCTTTAGCAATAATGTATTTGATCATAGTCGTTCCCACTTTTGCAATACAGACTTTTCATAAGCTTTCCTTGCGTACTTTACTGCAAGCCAGTGTTAAATAAACTCAAAGACTTTAGAATTATTTTCCCCTTATTCTTTGGACTAGAGGAAGAGATTTAGAGGATAACTAAATATCGTACATATCAATATTGCCTGAAAGTTGTGTTTACGACCTCAAATTGTTCAGAATTCACTAAACAACATATTGGTATAATTTTCATATCACCTCGTTATTTAGAAACTTTTTTTTAGTAAAAATGTTAACAATACTCATAATTATATACTTAGTATATAGTAATAAGTCATGTATTTTGCTGTCTCCGGTCATAGACCCCCCAAAGTTGATGGTTTAGCGGTCTCAGCCCCCCAAAATTGATGGTCTAGAACATTTCAAATGTGTATTTAAAGTTAAGTTCATGTGGCACAATACAGTGTAAACTTTACAAGAGAAGCAAAATAATACATTAGATCCTCTTAACCAAAATTATTTGAGGGGCTCTGCCCCAACATCATTAACATTAACCCCAAGCCCCATGGAGTCGGCGCCTATGGACGAAATATATTGTAGAACCTCCCTGATGGCGTAGTGGTAACATCCTCGCCTTGCAATCAAGTGGTACCTGGTTAATACCAGGTGGAAATACAAGGGTCGTTCAAGGTTGACCGGGATTTTCGTACGTAAAAAATCGATGAATAGCCGGATCATGATGAAACGTGCGGGTGACGTAATGTATTCCTTCGCGAGTAACTAGCGTCCGGCATGACGTATTTCGCGCATGCGCGGCAGTTGCAGCGAACATGACGGCAAGCAGTGTGTCTGTGGCTGTGGAGCAGCGGTTTGTAATCAAATTTCTCGTGAAGGAGGAAGTGAAACCAGCTGAGATTTTCAGACGATTGCAAGCACAGTATCGTGAACAAACGATGTCGCGGACAAGAGTGTACGAATGGTGTGAGCAGTTTCGCGAAGGACGGGAGCTGGTGACAAATGAAGCGCATGGACACATTCGCCCGACTGCAGTCACACCAGTGAATATCGCACGTGTTGAGCAAATGATTCTTGAGAACCGGCGACTAACAGTGCGGGATATTGCTGCCGAGGTGAATATCAGTGTCGGGAGTGTTGAGACAATCATTCACGACCACTTACGCTTCCGCAAAATCTGTGCAAGGTGGGTTCCCCGCCAGGTGACATTCGATCAGAAGTGGACACGCAGGACGGTCTGTGAACAGCTTCTGAATCGGTTTCGAGCAGAAGGTGATGAATTGTTGCAATCCATCATCACGTGTGATGAAGCATGGTTGCACAATTCAACCCCAGAGACCAAAAGACGCAGCATGGAGTGGCGGCATAAAGGTTCCCCGCCCCCCAAGAAAAGCAAAACGCAGCCGTCCGCTGGAAAGATCATGGCAAGTGTCTTCTGGGACATGAAGGGCGTTATCCATGTGGATTTTCTGGACAAAGGGAGCACGATTAATGCCCAGTATTACTCCACATTGTTGAGTGGTGCTGTACGAAAGTCATTCGCAAGAAAAGACCTGGGATGTTGTCTGGAAATGTCATTCTTCTCCATGACAATGCCCGCCCTCACATGGCCAATGTGACAACAACAACAACTCTGGCCGACATGCGCTGGGAAGTTCTGCCCCATCCCCCCTACATTCCGGATTTAGCCCCCAGTGATTATCATTTGTTTGCACCCCTTAAAGACCATCTGGGAGGGAAGAAATTCACGACAGACGAAGCACTGCGGAGCGATGTCCTCCAGTGGCTACGACAACAACCAAGTTCTTTCTACGCCAAAGGAATTCGGGAGCTGCCAGAACGATGGCAACGGTGCCTCGGCGCGCACGGAGAATACTTTGAAAAACTGACATAGTTTGGTGTTTCTTCTGCTACCTATTTCCTCTGCAGAAATAAAAGTCCCGGTCAACCTTGAACGACCCTTGTACATACGGGTTCGGATCCCTCAGTAAACTGAAGGTATAATACCGATCAGTCTATCATTGTACACAGTGAACTTAAAACAAACTAATAGGGCTGAGCCAATATGTGTGGTGAAAGATATGAACGTGCGGAGAGAACAGAAGAAAACCCAGGGAGGTTATGATGTATAAAGTTATTTAAACTCCATCACTGACATGGCCGTCGGCGCGGGGGGGGGGTCGAACGTTTACAAGCTTCTTATACTACTGCTACAACTGCTGCTGCTACTAGTAGTAGTAATAATAGTAATAATAATAATAATAATAATAACAACAACAACAACAACAATTTAAAATACCGATAATTCAATAATTTTAAAAATGAACCCCTTTTTGACAAACGTCTGCATATGCCACTGGTCTGTATCACAATAATTTTTAGTGGACGGGGTGTCCTCGACATCTTCGATTCAACCCCCCTAGGAAAATTTCTGGCGACGCCATGATCACTGATACCTACCTTCTATCCTTCTTTCATGAAACAATCAAGTACGTAAAAGTATGCGGGTTCATTTCTTGCTCTCTGATTGGCTGTTTGAAAGTTACGGTGCTCTGATTGTGAGAATATCTTATTTCCTATTTTCAGCGCAAATTTGCTTCTTTCTAATCTAATCTAACCTAACCTAACCTAACCTAACGTACAGCGCAAATACTAAGATATTCTCACAATCAGAGCACCGTAACTTTACAACAGCCAATCAGAGAGCGATAAATGAACCCGCATTCACAAGTTGACTGGAAAAAGAAAAAGCGCGGGCCGGAGGGGCTCCTGCGAAATAGTTAATGCTTACCAGCTTTTCATTCCAAGCCTAGTCCCTCAAGGTATATAATGAGTATTATGTTGTATTGATGATGTGATTGTAGAAAGGGAATGAAAAGCGAATACAGGAGACGATGAAAAGAGGCAGCATGTGATGAAGGAGATCGACGAAAATATAGCAATAAGATAAATGAAGACCACGACTTGCACAGAAAGACAAACCTAAAGCAAAAAGAATGTCGAAGCCAATGGATTCTAAATATGAAGCTCGAGTTCTTCATATCAACGGTGAAGTTATATTTTCTAGAAGTAAACATGGCGACCATCTTGACGATGAAATTTAACCAATTACATAAGGAAATAAGGGAATGGAAAGGAATGCAACACTGAGGCACCATTGTCTTCGAGCGCTAATTGGAACGTAACATTCTGTGTATGGGAACGCTAAGTAGACGAGCTTCTTGGTTTCGTTTCAATATCCTTGTAGGAACCAAGAGTGCTGAACGAACAAGCAGAGTGTGAAAAGGAAATTACGCATAAAACCTTGATCTTTGATGTAATTACAAGATGCGCTCGCTGCAGCCTTCACGGTCGGGTTCTTATTAGCAAATAGAAATATTCCCCATCATGTCTTTCAGTTTGCATCCAATATCGAAGAAAGTGGCCTAGTTTTGTTGAAGTTGCATGGACTCCCTCGTCTAATACATAGTGGCAAGTGTGAATTTATATAATTTATTTCTTTGTTTATCTATCCATCTGTTTACCCACATGGCCCTGTTGATTGTGAACCGTACATTAGCATGGGCCATTCACAAAACGGTGATAATTTCTTATAATCTATTCTCTCTCAAAATTGATATTTTGGAAAATAATTCACACCGACATTAATTATTTTTAGAATTTCATGTAAGGAATGAGCTGGCAATTAAAAATATTAAAAATGCCCAGAAAACCAGGTGCAAAAATATTTTTTCTAGTTTTCACGTCAGAGGGCTCAGTAGTAAGACAGTGATGCCAACCGTAGGGACATGTCCCTACGCATAGGGACTTTTCACTACATTTTCCTCGCGTAGGGACGTAGGGACAGATTGTGTCAAATGAAGGAAAACGTAGGGATTTTTTTCAATGTTGCAAAATAACATTTTATTGTGCAAAGCTTACTCGCCGGTCACTTGCACTTTCTTCGCGCTCAGTTTCCCTTTGTGTATACTTTAGCGAGGAGGAGGAAAAAGAACTAACAAATCTCCATCAGAATTTTGGAACATGTTAGCTGTTACCAAGAACTTTGAAGGCAAATTATTTTTTGAAAACTTTTCCGCTCTCGTAAAAATAGTGCTAACATTACCACATTATAACGCGGAAACGGAAAGAATAATTTCAATGTTAAGTGATACAAAAACAAAAATGAGAAATAAAATGGGACCACAATTGTTAAAAATTATTTGCTAGTGATAAATTCTTCCCTTAAGGCACGTGAAGAAGACTACAGGAAATACGGCATCACCAACCAACATCTATCTATTCACTGCAGCACCATGTATGACATATGTTCTTTGTCTGTGGTATGACTTCAAATAACATAATCAACATCAAACGACTCAACGTTATTCATAAATTGTGGAAGCATCCAGCAGAAAGATTTGGTAAATAAATGTGTAGGGTTTTGCAAGCTCATGAAGTGTTGTTTTCTTTTTAGTCGCTTTACTTAGCGTAGGGACATTTGGTCAGTTGTAGGGACATTTTGACTACGTCTGTAGGGACATTGCCGAAAAGTGGTTGGCAACACTGTAGTAAGGTCGTCGTATTGTAATCAAGGTGTCCCGGGCTTGATACCGGTGGAGACACTTTAAACTGTATGTCTCGTCCTGTTTAGCCTATCTGTGCATAAAGTGGGCTTAAAACAAAACTCTTCATGTTATAAACGATCAAAGTTAGGGCTGCGCGACTTTTGAAACACTGTAATTGTAGAGGTCCGGAGCTAACATCATCTTTAGACCCCCTCTCGCCCCCTTCTTCTTTACGGAGAACATAGATTTGTCAGTTGGCCAGTTATTGTAATATTTTCGCCACATTTTAAATATCTCGTTTAGTTTTTAGTGTAGTGCACTGTAAAAAATTGACTGGTGACATGACGGTCTGAAACCGTGAATTTTCTCTGTCTTGAGTTGGTGTTTTTAAGTCCACTTTATGCACAGTAAGGCTAATCGGGACTGGACCTACAGTTTAAAGTGGAATCCGCACCACTTGTGCCTCCACCGAGTATCGAACCCGGGACCCCTTGATTACAAGGCGAGGACGCTACCACTGCGCCATCGGGGAGGCCCGAATTTTCTCTGTCAATTCCCTCCCCCCTCCATGCGTACGTCAGTGTATATAATCACGTCATAACTTCCGAAAATAATGTGCTTAGTTCATTACTGGCATGAACCTTTCTTGCCTGCAGTATCTGTAAATTAATGGCCTCTAGTAAGTTAAAATACTCTAAATTTACATTATGTAAACCTATTTTCATTTTAGGAAATATATTTCGGATGTTTTAATTGCATGGTGTTAAGTATTTTTTTTAAATCTATTTTACAATCCCCGGCGGGGTAGAACCGGGAATTTTTCCACCTGTTCAAGCGGCTCCGGCGCCCAGCGTCGTATAAAGGGTGTGTCGTCCTAATTGCGAACAGTCTTAATTGCGAACACTTCCTGCCTGAACAGGAACATACTCGAAGGGGTTCGTCTTAATTGCGAACACATTTTTCTGCCTTGTGACCTACAACTTTCTCTCAATTTCCTGAGTCATTTTAACTATATTTTAAAAGAGACTCAGTGCCAGACTTGAGACTGGTCAGTGGCCTGTGGATCACTGAAGCATGTCAGTTGTAACATAAAATCCGACATGATTAAAGCCTTCGTTGAAGTACATACATTGTACAGTAGAGTCTAGTTTATCTGACCTTCGCTTATCCGACATTCCGTATTATCCGACATACCACCGGAAAAAAAAACACCAATCGGCAACAAGAACTGCAAGTTGCGAGTGTGAACGTATAGTCTATTTTTAGTTTCTCCCGACTCTACCGCGTGGCACGCCCTCCTACACACTACTTCTGTATTGTTGTAAAACATGATTACTGTATTAGGTTCGTAATGTGTAAAATGATAACATTAGTTTGACGTTTAATAGGCTTTTTCTTAACACCTCCCTATTATCCGACATTTTCACTTATCCTACGTTCTGCCGGCCCGTTTATGTCGGATTAGCGAGACTATACTGTATATACATTATACATATTGTACAAAAAGAGCTTATTAAATTAATAATACAATTAATGACTTTGTCGATTAATAATGCGGTGAATGTTTGTTATGACTTTACCTAGTCTAATTTCAAAATAGATCCCTATTTTTTTAAGAACAATATCATATCACCAGTCTCCTTGTACTATTTGTCAGTGCTTCCTGCTGTCCTCTCGTCCAACAAAACATATATTTTCTTCCGCTGGACACCTTCCACGTTCAATTCCATTCTCATAATTATATCATTTGACTTTTCTACCTCAGCATCTCAGCATGTAATGAGCTCTGCCACTGTTGGATGTGGCCTACCAAGCTCGCTGTTGATTTTATGATTCCATTCCCCACTGCATTATTTGTCCGGTGCCTCCTGTTGAAACAGTTCCACATATATCTTGTCAAGGGGTTTCGAGCCACCGGTCCACAAAATAGTTGAAGAACTTCACAAGGTTTTCATTACGAGGAGCTTGCTCGTAAATATGAAGCCATCATTCTTGGAAGATCATCTAGGTTTAGAAAAGCTAAAGACGCTCAAGATGTAGTCATGCAAATTTCTTGAACTTTCCACCAAAGACTTTGTGTAAAGTGGAAAAAACAACCGTGAACGTTAATCTTGGTTAAAACCTCTTTTAAAGCAGAAATAGCAGCAGCTTCGAAGTCAATGTTCACCGTTTCAGGGTTCCACTCTGGTATTTCCCTCAAGATTAATAGAAACAATCGTAAATAAATGTCTTTCTTCTTGTCTGGTGGAACCTCAAAGACTAGAGGTACAAAACATTTGATTCTAAATTCGTACTTCCCAAGTCTGCATGTATGGTATACTCGTATATCCAAGAAAACTGGCTAGCACAACTTTTGAATGTTTCATCCATAAAGAAAATGTTTTGGTCTTCAAAGTCTCTCTTCCTTCGGTGCCAGAATTCTCGTGTCTTACCCTTACCTGTTTTTAAAAACAGGTTTTCAGTTCTATGTGTTCGCAATTAGGATGTGAAAATATTTCTGTTTCATGTGTTCGCAATTAGGACGATTCAGGCACTGTTCGCAATTAGGACGCAACCGTATAAAGTGGGTACCTGGAGGAAACTCCGGGGGGTAAGGGCAGCCAGGGGCGTGGTGCTGATCACATCACCCCCCCACCTTCGGCCGTGATCAAGAATGTGTGGGGCCCTAACACCACACCCCTATACGCCCTCATGGCGTGGTGCATAGCACAGGGGAGTTCTTTACTTTTACTTTTTACTATTATGATATTTTTCTTCCTTCCATGAAAATCTACTAAACAATGGTTTACTAATTGTATTCTACTAATAGTAAATACTATTCGTCACTTCACAATGCTTGTTAAATACGATTTGTATTGTTTTGTTGAGCTAAAGTGAGTTCCAAGTATTATTGCTGAATGGGTCCCAGTCCCAGGGGGAAAAATGCCGAATGGGTCCCTGGACCAAACCTTCAAATAGAAAACAACATTATCATGAATTGACCTTGAAACAAGGAAGACTGTCTGAGATCCTGGTTTCAGAATCTTCAGTTGGCACCAAGCATATATTTATCTTCTTTTGTCAATCCAATCACAATTACCGTTAAGTTTCTTTTTTACCTTTTTGGCACGGTATTTAATAGGCACTCCATAGGAAGGAGAAATGTTGAAGATGCCTTTGTTCAATATGTCTGCGTCGATGCTTACTGTGACCTCTGTGCGTCGGGCTCGTTTTCACCATTAAACATGAAAGAAAAAACAGCCACAAAAGAACAAGCGTTTTTTTCTGCCTTCCGCATCGCACACGTGTAGCGAATCTTTTTGCAACCTTCAAACAACGAACAGGTTAGAAACTGCCGCTGGGCAAACACCAAGAGCTGGCCATCCTCGCATTCCTGTATTCATTTCTTGTCTTTGATGCTATGCCCTTTAACAAGCCTGAGAAGAGTAGATATTTGTATGTAAGCAGTAGCGTCCCAAGTACACACGGAAAAGTCAATGCATCAGCTGAAAAAAAAATGCACACAGTCTATCTCATCGACGTCGAGAAAGATGCAGGAAGGTGCATAAAAAGCATCAATTGATGTATTAAAGTACTACTTGACATGAAAAGAAATACCTGTTTCATTATGCACTTTGGCGTTACCTGTACAAATTATATGCAAAAATGCTTCCAAGCTGTGAACGTGGTGACGTGGTCACTTCCGAGAGAAGAAATTTGTTATTGCAAACCAAACAAACTTTACAATATTATTTTGAAATCTCGTGAAAACTCTTTGCTCTTTATTTTTCGGATGCCCCCCCCCCTTTCCTTCTCCAAAAAAATCCCAGTGCCGGGTCCTTAAGCTTTTTTTTTTAAAAAAAAAAGTATTATATTTATTTATTTGTTTGCGGAAAACCTGTTAATGAATTGAAACAAATCAAAACTCTGTGGATAAAGGTTAATGGTGAAGATAATTTATTTTTAATGTTGTGATTTTTTTTGTTTTTAAAAGTGTTGCAAATTATGTTAAAAAAAACTGTTCTCAGTATCGGACGTTTCGTTTTAAATACACAAAATTTAACGAAAGTAAACACATATGCAAAAATGATTTGAAATTATAAAATGAAAAGTGCTTGATGAAGATAATTGCAATCATTGCTCATAATTAGGGAACGGATTCTAAGGTGAAGCACCTTTCCCAAAATATAGCTGTTTTCATACCGATCGTTTGAGATATGTATTTTAGGACATGAAATCAAGTAAAATGAACACACTTTGTTGCATCTTTTTGCAACTTTTCTTGAGAGAGTATCCCCTTTTTATGCCCTCTTTAATGCTTCAGCACCTTTTTCCTTCCTTTTCTGTCATGTTATGTTAAAAAAAAAATTGGATAGAAAAATAAATGATTTTCACTCTTCTTGAGCAGCTACATAAAATCCTATAGTTTCATTTTGTAGAGCAGAACGAGAGCTATAAATAGGTATAATATAATCATTTGAACCGCAATAGTGCCCAATATAATGTAGCAAAACCCGCGAGAGAAAACACAAATTTCAACAAAACCTATTCCGCAGAACCACAGTTCTCTATGCGGTCCGCGCACATTATATACAGAAGGGGCAGAAAAAGAGAGCATTGAATAAAAGCATTTTATTAGCACCTTTTTTTCCCCCACCTTTTTGATAACATTTTCAGAACCTTTTTTTGCCTTTCTCGACCATAATTTTGCACCTTAAAATCCTTTCCTTACTCATAATATTCATAGAGAAATAGCCGTCACTGTCAGTACAAGCAATGTAAATCCAACCACCACAAGTGCAAGACTGCCCCAGTCCACCTCTACAGATAAAACAACTACACTGTTCCGGGAATCCGTGGAGCAAGGGAACGAATCCTCTGCGTAAGCAGGGCTCAACCTACGAACGCGTGAGAGATGAAGTGGGTGCATGGAGGGGAAACCCTGGCTGCTGCTACCAGCAGTTTGCAGCAGCGCGCACTGCTTTGCTCCGCCCACTCGATTTTTCCCCTTCTTTGCCGTTATGGCCGGCCTTGCTCCACATATTCCCGAGACAGAGTATATATCTTTGGAAACATTTCTTTCTGTTTTCTCTTTCGAGAAGCGGTTTCTGAGATGATTTCTCTGTGCTTGTCGCCCACTGTGGCGCCAGAACAGCCTAATATTCCGTGTCATGCGGTGCCACTCCGTTCTGAACCGCCGTGTGTTGGGGAATTATGACATTTACCTCTAACAAGCCTCCCCCCCCCACCGGCACTGCCATCAGCCCTCCCTTGACATAGTTAAAACTATTTTGTAATTTGTTTGCAGTAAAGAGTGAAAATGTAGACAGCTCGCAACTTTAAGGATAAATCCACAGAACATGAACAGCAGCTAATACATTCGCTTATTTCCTTTATGAGCTGAAGCCTAAGTAGCTGCAAGTCTTTGGAACATTATCTAGACTTTGTAAGTTCTTTCATAGGGGGTTTCTTTATCTGTACCTTCACTGTTCCTGTTGAAACCTCCCGTTTAGACAGAAATCTATGACTTTGATGCCATCGTGCAAATTCCCTTCGCATCTGCATCAAAGGTCAATAGCTCCCAAGTTCTGGGAACGAAGAAGAGTTTCATTGATTCGGCCGGGAATGAAATGTACTGTAGTTTAATGTTGCATGAAACAGCGTGTTTTTTCTCTTTTCACAAAATTATATGCTCTGTTTATACACTTTGAACATACATTTTTATTGCCATTCGTTGGTGAAACCTTGATTAACATTAATTTCCAGGTACATATGAAAATGATTATATTTACTAGTAGATATAACATTTTTTTCCTCGGAAATTCTATGTGTACGAATAACAATGTTACATACTGTATATAGTTCAATGGTATCATCTAAAGTAGTATGGAGTGTGTAAGGGATGACTTCAGTATCAGTCGATTAACACTTTGCAACGTCCTCCAGTTGGACACCAGTCATCACAAAGTTAGTCCGCTACTCCTTTAGTCGGGAACATGAGAATCTGAAAATCATCAGGGCTTGCTGGGTAGAAAAGAAACACAACACTGTTTCAAAGTTAAAACGCAGTTTTATAATCGCGTATATTTCATAATCACTTACCAGTAAAACACTAGAACATACAATACAACGTTGGGCAATTCCCTCACATATAGCGAAAGTCAAAGAACATAATTAATTGCTTACTTTCAACTTATCGGCAAGAAGAAAACTCGAAAACCCAAAATCAATACTTGAATTCTCTCCGTTTCCAAGTTCTTATTATTCTTCACCTTCACCTGTTTTTCAAACTCAGTCTGTCGTCAGGTGTGGAACATTCAGGTGGGTTCACTTCCTCGGCTGAGATGAGAAAGTGACGTCAACACGAACAGATTTTGACGTAATTATAAACATATATACAAGTTCCAACCACAACTGTATCAATCTAACTATAATTATCAGTGACAACTTGCACATTATTTGAAATAACAAACATTTTAAATATCTTAACTTCTTACAAATATAAAACCTTAAACTCTCAGTTTCGTTACAACTTCAAGAGATGGTTTAAAAGATGTAGAAAATTGTAGTATCTGTATGATATTTATAAATTTTATATAAGTTAATGACCCCCCCCCCTTACACACACGCACACACACAACTTCATTCAATACTGTTAATTTTTTGAAAAATGGACTTGGTTTACAACCCCCCCCCCCCCATAACCCGTGAGTTCCCCCTGGAGATCAATTCTAGCTACGGGCCTGACCTCTACAAAGAATGCCGGAACTGCACGAAGGCAGCCGAATTGACATGAGAGCCAATTCAGCTCTTATTGTTCGAGAAATCGCGCATCAAAACACTTTTTGCTACTCTCCGTGACTGCCGTAATGCGGAGTCTTCAACCCAACCTGATTTCCATAATAGATCTTACTTTCTTACATGATGTGCCACTGTGACTCACAGAAAGGCATGCCCGAGGTACCTATTGTACGGACGCGATAAGAAGCGGCGTGCAATCAGAACGCAGAACGGCAGAACGTGACCAAATTCTGTCTCCTCGTTGGCTGCCATGTGGCTGGGGGGTTTCTACGTTGCCACGTTCGCACAAACACACGGACAGGTCAGCTGTTGGCAAGCTCGGGCATTCTGGCAAGCATGAAACATTTTATCTTCCTGCTCTACACAGCAACCGAAAACCTTCACTGAAAGAACCTTTGTTGTGTTTTTATTATGCTACATTGCAAGCATCAGCTACCGGCATCTTTTTACTTATGTTGTATCGTATCACAATTACCAACAAAAGAAAATGCGTCTTCTGTTATGAACAACACTGTGGCAAATCGTTCTCCTTTGATTTCATGCCGCCTCTTTTTGCCTTCTTTGTCACGCCGCGATTGTTGAAGCTTCAGAACGTACAAATGAAATGTATTTCTTGAAAATTACGTATAAACAAATTATGTACAACTTCGTTTCGTTAACACGTTTTTAAATTATATTTTGAGGAACCTACAAAAATTCACCTCCAAAACAGAATTTTACAGAACTGAGTTACTGTATTACGGAGAAGAATTTATCAAGATCAAATCAATTGTGTGTGAATTGATTGATTGAGTTCGTGTTTTAAAGTCCACTTTATGCACACTACGGCTAATCTGGAATGGACCTACAGTTGGAAGTGGGATCCGAACCACTATGTGCCTCGACAGGGTATCAAACCCAGGACTACTTGATTACAAGGCGACAACACTTACTGTACCCTACCACTGTGCCATCGCGGAGGCGCATGTGGGTGTGTGAAGTGAGATAATTTGGGAGCTATATGAGAATACAGGCTCTGGCAATACAGAGTTCAATAAATTACAACGAAACGCTTGGCAATTGCTCGATTTCCTTAACATTAATGATAGATACATTTGGTACATGTGTTATTAATGCTTTGAGCTACCTGTATGTAAAAACATAAAAAATGAATGAAAGAACAGAAGTAGTAGTTAAATAATCAGTTGTTTTTGCTTACCGGCTACCATTACAGTGGCGCTATCCCAAGATCATCTTCATTGTTGGTTGGTAAAGGAACATCTTCATCTGAGCTACTACTGTCACTGTTGTCTTCCCGCCCAAGTGAAATTACAAAATCCTCCATTTGCTGCTATTCAACTCCCTCCTTTTCCCATGCTTCGGAAATAATCTTCCTTGCGTGTTCTATAGCCGAACGCCACCTATCTGCTGTCACATCCCCGATAGCCTGTTCTGTCAATTGCAAAATTTTAGACGGTGCAAAAGGTGGCAAAGTGTTCCTCTGTGCTACCAGCCCTTTGACCTGTGCCCAAATAAGTTCGATTGCATTCTACATACAATGATAAGGCGGGAGACGGACCCCCGTATGTCCCGCTTCTTCTGCAAGCTTGTCTATTCGATATATGGGGAACTGGGTGTAACATAAGGAGCTGCAGTAGTTCAGCTTTCCTCATGTTTCTGCGGGCTCGCGAAAATCCTGAAGTAGGTCAATCCGGCAACAGCGCGTCGCTACCAGAGTGGGTGGTCCCACGCCGCTTGCTAGCGCGTCCCGACAATAGCTATTATTTTGAACCTTGTGAAGTATGATGGGTGAATCAGCTTCCTCTCACGAATCTTTTCTTTATTTAGAAGTTTACCCGCGTTCCTGTGAGTCAACAGCGTGAAATTAGTTTAAGTTATTCCCTGCAGAGGGCGAGGAAGCGGTCAAGGACACGGCATGCGTAGATAGATATGATTGCATCACGCTTTGCAATTCTGGACCAAACAGTCCAGATTTATTTTTCTTTGCTTTTATTCCATTTTTGGCTAATCACAAAGAACATCCGTCCCCCAGCCTGGATTCGAACTCGGAGCCCCTAGCGTGTTTACGCGCTGTGATAACCACCTGTCACGGACTAATATTTCCATTGACCTCTTAGAAAACAACAAGTTACAAAATGAAATCAAGGCGATATTAACGAATAATTTGATTAATGATACGGGAAAATATACGGAAACTAGAAATTTTTATAAGAGTTAACTTTAGGTTAAAATTAAGATTGTATGAAAAATGCGCTCAGTGAACTGGAATGTTGCAAAATTTGCGCTCAGCTTCCTGGAGGCGGAGGAGTTTTTTTATTATTTTGTGGAGAGATGGCTGGAAAATGAAGAAATTCCTGTCGAAGTTTGGACGTGCTACAAGAGACGGCACCGAACTACGAATGCTGTTGGAGAATGGTATAATCGCCTACGCCTAACAAGCTACTTGGACGACCAAATCCCAGGCTTCGTGTACATGAGATCAAGTTAAATTTTGAGGGAAAGAGAAGGAAAACTTGCTGGATGCAAGAATCGAGAATACAGTAAAGAGGTACGAAGGAACAGGCAACATTAGATCGTGTCTCAGAGCGATATTATTCTTACAGAAGATGCTGTAAACTCGATACACCGATGATATGACAAAGCTTTCTAGCAAGAAAATAATGAAGTTTTTATAAATAGATTTTAAACAAGCCTAAATAGTTGAAAGGTATTTAAATTACTTAGCCAGTATACAGCCTGGAAAAAGTGTGATGGGAATCAAATATTAGATAAATATAATACATGAATATTTGATTTTTTTAGGGTGCGGGAGCCATTAATGGTTCTTGGAAGTGTGAGCGGATATTTCATTGAGCGGAACTTTGGCGACAACTAAAATTAACTCTGTTATTATTAAGTCCATTTTGGAGAATAAATTACGCGAAGAGAGAGAGAGAGGGGGGGAGGAAAATGTATTTAAGACGTCGAAAGAACTTGAATACATGAATCGAACATCTTCAAATTCCCATCCAATTGTGATATTTTTCATAAAATTTCGCTTTTCATCTAAGTCTTTACCTGTATTCTTACACCGAGGAAAATTTCCTTTCATATGGTTACACAGAGTTCAGGCCTCAAAGCCTCGGTTGCCTCAAGAATACAGCTTCCGGGCTATGATGAATACAGGAGGTGGGCCGGGGGCCTAAAATCCCCTCCGGGATTTAAAAAGTCCCCCCCAAAATTTCAGTGACCTGGCAGAGCGATCGGACAATAGTTAAAAAAAAATTGGCATCCATGTTTACTTTCGCTTTCTTTCATTCGCTTTAATTTAACGTAGATAGAACGTACCTTTTCTTTTTTTTTTTCGTAGACCGGAATTGAATTTATTTAAAAATCCTGGACCTTTAACAACGCTGTCGACAGTTATGCTGTAGAAAGCCTAGACGTCTTAGTTTACTGTAATTGTGAATTATTGCATGCTATAACATTATTTTGTTGATTCTCATAATCCCATTTTTAAATTGATAGTTAATTATACATAATTTCACTTAATTTAATTTAATTAAATATCAGAAGTAAGAGACAATTTAATGATACTAGTATTGTTTTATAGTATTATAATTTGAGGCCTATGACACCCCCATGAAGTTTAATATCCCCTTCGGACAGGGGCGTAACCAGAAATAAAATTTGGGGGTGTCCATCCCCCAAGCCCAATGGCACGTTCCCACTCTATAATAGTGCGAGGAAAATTTTCTCGTTTTTTTTATCGTCATTTCATAATTTGATGTCTCTTGAGGCTTTTCAGAAGCATTTTGAAATATTTGGCTGAATTCTTCATCTGAAATCTCCCGAAGTTTCTGAAGCAGTTCTGTGACGTCTCTTGGGTAAGAAAGAGCAGAGGTTAAATTGTGGGAAGGCTCTAAATACTTTGACACACACAGTGAAACTGCAAAACGTTTAACAGATAGAGTACTATTAAGAAAGTATTTAAACTGTGGCTAGAAGATTACTCTGACAGCTCCACTTAACTGACAAAGTTGAAGAAATTTAACAAAACACGTGAAGTGAATCATGTTTTTCTAAAAATCGAGTTTCACACACTGAAAATAGTTTGTTTTTACTGTCTGGTACATATGCAATACATTTGTTTTTAGTATTTCACCTCTGCATGTATTATTTCTAAAAAACCACAAACTTCACTTACTGTACTTATACAGATTCTCACTTAAGTCAGATTTTCAGCTGATATATCACTATCCAGTGTAAAAAAAAGGGTCTTATTTTCGGAATCAACAAACCGTGCACACATAGGCGCAGACTCCATGGGGCTTGGGGGGCTCAAGCCCCCCCAATGTTATCGATGTGGGGCAGAGCCCCCCAAATAATTTTGCTTAAGAGGATCTAATGTATTATTTTCTTCTCTTGTAAAGTTTACTCTGAATTGTGCCACATGAACTTAACTTTAAATAAACATTTGAAATGTTCTAGACCATCAACTTTAGGGGCTGAGACCGCTAAACCATCAACTTTGGGGGGTGGGGCTATGACCAGAGACAGCAAAACTCATGACTTATTACTATATACTAAGTATGTAATTATGAGTATTGTTAATTTTTTTCTAAAAAGAGTTTCAAAAGACGATGTGCATGAACTGGGGTAGTGAATGGGACGTTCGGGCTACAAATGGCTCTCACATGACATTCAGAACGAGATCATTGATATATTAGGGACATCTGTTTTGCGCTCCGTGGTAGCAGATATTAAAAGTCGGGAATATTTTCCTATTGTGGTTGACAAAACATGTGACATATCCATCCGTGGACAATTAATATTCTGCATACGAACTGTGAATAAGAATTTTGATATATTTGAGGAATTCATGAGCTGTTATGAGATTCCGAACACTGAGGCCAAAACTTAGAAAGGGAGAGAGTGTGTCATTCATTAATTTATTTCAGTGATCAGAGCCCCCCCCCCCCAATAGTTTTGACAAGTCGGCGCCCCTGCGTGCACACACAGAGAATATTATATACCTGCAACATCAAGTGTCTCATCGGAAACTATGCTGAATTTACCATAGTATTTTCAAAAAGAAAAAGAGAATTTGGGAGAGGGGTGTCTGGACTCAAAATCCTGTATCCGCCCTGCCGTCGGGGGAAAGTGACTGGATTCAACACTGCTTCCGGGATAATCTGCGTGAAAAGAGGTTGACTTTTGGGAAACTTGATTGATTTAGTTTATTTTACTCCGCATTTTGTGCCTCTTGGCTAATTTGCGAAGATGGGGATGAGTGATGAAGTGGTGAAATTGATGAATTTACAACCAAGCCCGATCGGGATTCGAACCCGGGACGCAGCGCGATGTGCTAACCACTTTTCTTTTTTTTTTTTTCATTCACTCGTATCATTTCATTTCATTCATATTTCAATTTCAGGACTTTTCAGGACACACAATCACAAACATCCATGTCCGAGCCAGGATTCGAACCTCGCGTGGTAGCGCGATGTGCTAACCACACCGCCACAGGGGCCGACTACCACTCGGCCACAGGGTCCGGCTTTTGGGAAACTTCTCGGAACATTGACATTATACATACCGTAAGTCCAGCATCAATATTCTACATTGTGCGAGAACCATGATCATCAATTTCCGTGGAACTGGTTAGGTCGCCGAAGGACTTGAGCAGGCTTGTTAAAGGTAAAGGAATTTTAAATAAATTCAATCCCAGTCCTGGAGAGAAAATCAGTAAGCGTAAATGGGTTCTGGACCGTAAAGAAACTTCTTATCTGTAAAGTATTTCAATTCGCACCAGGAACCTTTTTACCAGATCAATTTAAATTCGGTCCAGGAGCCTTTTTTCCGGAACAATTTAAATACGGCCCAAGAACATTTTTTTCCCGTATCAATTGAAATTAGGTTCAGGAACCTTTTTTCAAATAAACAATACTCAACTTGGACCGAATTCCGGTCCTGCAGCGGAGCCCAATAGAACCTATTAGAAAGGTCCCTGGACATTTAACAACCCTGCTGTTGAGTGTGAAGCTCAGACTAGACACCACTTGAATTTTTATCGTGTGAGGTCACTTGAAAACACTTGGTTTATGCCAAGATTACTGGTCTACATGCGTTCCTGGAAGATAGGACCCTCCCCTCCTCCTCCGCTATCGAACTTATGTTACTGGAATGGCAGCTTATGCGTAGGTGAAAGTTCGTAAAAACTTCCATAAAATTTAAAATATTTTTGAAAGTTTTATATGTATTTGTATGCATGGGCGTCGGGAGGGGGGGGGGTCGAACATGTCGGTGGATACCGCTGGAAATTGACATCGTTCATTTAAAGATACAAGAAAGCCGAAAGTTTGCTACTCTTATTGTTAACAACAGAAATAAAGTTGAATTTGTTTGTATTCGAACAGAATAATCAAAGTAAAAATGCATTGGATCGAAAACATTGAGTGAAAAATACAGCAATAAGGTTATATTCTACCATTTCATCCAAAGAACAAATGGTTCCACAGTTTTCAAAATTCTAATAATTACAGTTGCAGGTGAGAGGCCACAGAACACACTTTATAAGAAAAAAATTGCCCTAACATTTAAAGCGTTTTCTTAATCGAGACGTGCAAAAGTTATATCAAAATGCATTTCAGATACTAACTGCATAAAATGCAAAAGAAATAATGGAAAATAGTTGTACTGGTATTCACTCGATTGGTTGATCGAGTCTCCCCATTTACATAATAATAATAATAATTAATTATTATCATTTCGAATAAAATTTATTTTTGTTTATAATATTTATTTTTATTATATAATAACATTTATAACCATGGTAATAATTCTTATTATTTTTCTACTATTCAACTTTTATCATTTGCCCGAACCCCCTGCAAAAATTTCTGTCGACGCCTATGTATGTATGTATGCACATGCATATGTATGTGTATACGCAGTGGCGTACGCAAGGGGGGGTTACGGGGTTGAAACCCCCCCTTGAGCTTGTGAAATATTATGAAAAATGCTGTGGAAAAAAATGGCCATTTTTTTACAGTCAAAGATCTGGGACAATAATATTACTACTACTACTACTACTACTACTACTAACAATAATAATAATTTGAATTATTATCTCCATGCAGCATGGAAAAAAGCACAGCATTCCAAACACACGCGTCTTTCAGAGTGATGCCTTGAAAATAAACACGAGTTTATGAGGTTAGGTTAGGGTAACTATGATTTAAAAGAGAAAAAAATTGTGTTGTATCTCAGTTGCAACAATGTTCAATACACTGCCGTACGCAGGATTTTTTTTCGGGAGGGGCTGGAATAGTAAATGTGGATAGCACATGGCTTCGTTTTGGAGGGCAGGATGTATAATAAAATATTTCGTATTTTTGGAGCTTTTCAGTCTATTAAAATTGTATTCAAAGACAAAAATGTTAATCGGGATTCACTTTAAAAGAGGTTTCGCATTTACACATTTTGATTTTTTAAAGTCCTTAACTGACTTTTATTTGAAAATTCTGATTTTCTCAAAATTTTGGTAGGGGCTGGAACACCATCGGCCATCCCTCTACGTACGCCAGTGTTCAACGAACATGTATTTTGTTTTGTGTGAATAATGAGAATTAAGTAAATAAAGTTATTGGTACGTTGTAAGAGGCTAATGTATAGACAAAGGCTAGGCGGACAAGAATACAGTCACGAATTCGCCTTCCCACTATATTGTTTACCGCAGCGCTTTTGAATGTCTCTCTTTAAAATGTCTCACCTTGTTGACTAGACAATTATTCAAACGACAATAAGCTTAACTATTGTAAAATGTTTTGTTGGCAAGAACAATAATCCAGATGTGAATTATCGGGGTCATTTATGCGGGGAAAAAGCCGGAAAAATTCCAACCAATTTCGGGAATCGAATCGGGATCTCCCGCGTGATTGTCACTTGTCAGACGCTCTACCGACCAGATCACCGCAACTCCTTGGATGAGTCCAATACTTTGATTATTTCAATTTATTTTAATATATTTTCTTGTATTTATGGCTAGGCGGACAAGAACACAGTCACCAATTCGCCTTCCCATTATATTGTTTACCGCAGCACGTTTGAATGTCTCTCTTCAAAATGTCTCACCTCGTTGACCAGACAATTATTTCGTAACAAAGAAACAAAAAAAAAAATGCTCCCAGGATTTGAAAAAAATCGAATGACCAGAAAGTAATTTCTTTCTATTGTTTTCATAAATGGTATATTTATGTAGATCTCTACTACATAATAGTAGTAGTGGATTAGTAGTATTATTAGTATTAATTCAGCTAATTAATTAATTATAAGTATTATTAATTAATTGTGATTATTATTATTTAATTAAAGTATAATAACACAATGGTAATGTGAATTTGGAAAAAAGTTTTAGAAATAACACCCCCCTTGATGAAATCCTGCGTACGCTACTGTGTATACGTATTCAAATATGTGTATATGTATGTGGACAGTGATGAATTCGGGTGCTGGCCCTGAGGGAACATTCTCTCCGGGAATTATAAAGTCACCCAGAAGCTTTCAGTAACCTGGCAAAGCATTCGAACAATAACTATAGAAGCTTTCAGTAACCTGGCAAAGCATTCGAACAATAACTAAGAAATTTAGCAAAAATATTTGCTTTGTCTTTATTTCATTCACTTTAATTTAACGTAGAACATATTTTTTAAAAGTAATAATCACTGATTCAGTCCTCTTTGAACGAATTTAAATTATCGTCCGTTTTGATAACTGCCAAATTAAGGAATAGGGTGTGTGAAGCTTGTGGGGGACGAAGAATCTACAGAAAGTTTGATCCACAGATAGGCTGTAGAAAGCCTAGACGCCTTAGTGTTCTATGCTATAATATTATTTTATTGATTCTCATTTTTAAAATTATATTGAATTATATCTAAATACACTTAATTTAATTACATATCAGAACCAAGGCGTCCGCAGGACTTTTACTCAGGGGGTCAGAGTCATAGAAACTTTTTATTATTGTTATTGTAACTATTATTACTACTACTACTATTATATATATATATATATATATATATATATATATATATATATATATATATATATATATTTCAGTCTAAGGCGCTGTGCTTTGGACTGCGGGACGGCATGGGTTCGAGTCCGCCTGGGTTCAGTCTCTGGATTCACGGCCTGTGTATAAGACCGGTGGCAAGTTACCATCGTGAGGAAATCCGGGAGTTGCAAGTGAGTAGCGTAACCCGGTCTCGGAAATCTCCTATAATGGCTGAGGGTTCGACGTGCTGACCCCACGTCACCCCATTACTGGTTGCAGATCTCTACACCTCTAGGTAGGATTGTGGGAGGGTGACTGACAGTCGAGAGATCGGCCTAGGCCCTTCAAGGGCTGTCGAGTCGCGGGTTATTATTTATTTATTATTATTCTGTATTATTACATACATACATAATTTTCATATTCTGTGTATCTATACATATTTGCATAACTGAATACTTAGGACAAAATGCCTTTTTTTATAGTTAGATATTAGACTAAAATCTTAAATGTATCCCTACTTTAATAATAATAATAATAATTGTTTCTGTAACTTACTTTGTGTAAGTCACAGAAAACAATATTTTTTGTTGTAAAATATCTCTACACCATTCGAATTAATACTTTAACATTTTCCATAAATCTCAGGGGGGGTATCAGAACTAAGGGACAATTTTAAAAGATTAGCATTGTTTTATTAGTATTTTATTTTCATACCTATTACATTCCCTCCCCGTGAAGTTTGATATCTCCCCCGGAAAAAAGTGGCTGGATTCAACAATTCAAAAGAGCAAACTACACCAACTTTTCCTATAGGATATATTATTACGCTCCCCCAGGTTCAGCCTCACCCAAAATAAAATCCATCGTACGCCACTGCCCTAAAGAGAATGACTACTAACGCAAAAAACGAATGTAGGTCACGGACACTTCTGGGCTGGAACAAATTAATTTAATTTTAAAGGCATCGTTACAACTCAGAAATGTTCGTGACTGTACAATCAACAAACTAACTTGTTCCAAACGAAAAACGAACAATCAACTTCTTGGATTCATCTTAAACGGCTTTCGAAACAATCCGCGAAAACTGTTTTCGCTATCAATAATTTATCCAAAACGGACTCGAAGATTATAGAAGCCTGGACTTCTCTCTTTTTCAGTAATCATCAGTTTGGAGTCAGCATCTGACGTCAGTTGTTCTAAGCAAATAAACGGGGAGGTGTAGCAATCACGAACGCGTGACTAACAAATGGTCTGTGCAAATGGCGACACTCGACACCGATGACAATAACAAGACGGTACTTTCCCAATACAGCCTTCTTAACATCTACGATCGTCTTCCCGAATTTTTGCCAAACTAATTCCGTAGAAATATTGTACAATGCATTGAAGGTATTTGCACAAGACTCTGCGACACACACATAGTGCTGACATTAAGGCCGTACTAAAGGCAATTTTGTGGTAATTTTTCGATAATAGATGGCAGCACCGTTTGCCATGGCAACCGAGGGCCATGTTGCCAGATCTGCGCGTCATACGTTCATTATTTAGGCTGAAATATCAGTTTGGAAGCAAATAACAATACAAAAACTTGTACAGTGCAAAAATTAAGATTTGACCACATATCTAAGGACAGATACAGACATCCCGGGTTTACCCCCGGCTGAGATGGCTCGGGACCCCCTTCGATTAGTTGTTTTTATTAATGCGAAGTTCTATAATTTTTTGTCCACTCAATGAAATTAAGGTCAGTGATATTAAGAAATACTGTATGAAGCAGTGATTGGAATTTAAAAACTTTAAAAAATAAAGCAATCGTTAACTTGATATAAAATTAAGAGACCATTGAAGTTTAAATTATGTATATAACAGTATGATCCATGTTTGGAAGACATAGTTAACGGCTGCTGTAGCTATAGGCTAGATGGTTTTTTCCTGTAAAGTTCCCGCCACTGAGTGATCTACGTCTCCATGTGATTGTTGCCAAATATAAGTTCATGGTCACCTAGAGAGGTGGTTAAAAATAGTCTCTGGCCCTCCCCTCTGAAATATGGAGGCATTTATATTTGTGTCTCTTTTCCTATTTCTGTCTTTCTTACTCTACATTTTCACCATCCTATGAATAGAATCTGCATTTCTTCTAGTTTGTATCTTTCTGTTTATTGTTGATGATTTCTTATACCTTTTGCATGTTCTCTTCAATTTCATGCCCCCCCTATTCTCCCTCCCTACTTGTCCCCATATGTCCTCTGTGCATTCATGTACATTTTATGTGTCGAAAAATCGGAAATACGTTATTTTGAAAATGTCAGGTTTCTCAAACACGGCTTTTTGTTATTTTACTCACAAAGAACACCCATGCCTAGGTCGTGATTCGAACCCTGGACCTCAAACGCGAGTTTTTTTTCTGCTAACAAAAATGGATGATTGGAAATGTTGAGAATAAAGTAATTGTAGTGACAATAACCAAAATTGAGGCACTTTTCAAAATATGCAACTCCATCTCTGAGTTACATTTTGAGCCAAGAAATTGAACAACTCAGTTATTTTTTTAAAATAATAACTTTCCCAAGACTGATTTTAATGATTTTAACTACATTTTTCTACAGTGTTTATGGTTTAGAAATCCAGGTTCCAGTAAGTACATAGTCAGTAACTAATCGACTGACAATCTAACCTCACGTTGGTGAATCCCCGTCACGGTAACACTTAACAAAAAGTCAGCGAAGTGAAGGGTCGGGAAAATCCCAGCAAGGCACCATCTATCAACTGACCCTTGATCTGGTACTTTCCTAGTTTGTCCTTACAATACTCTTAAGCTAAGCATCATATTCTATTTTGAAACTGACTGTTCTTCCCCACGGTTTTGCTTCGTACACAAAAGAGAGGGGAAAGAGTACGATAAGAGCGTGGGCAGTGGTCCCCGCAAGGCATGTAATCTTCACAGACAACTGGTCTTTCTGTGGTAGACGTCATACAAGTCCAAGGCAGCTTGTGCGTGCTTCAGTGCGACTGCGTCTTTTGAACTCGCAGGTTCATGTTTCTTCCGCAGCGAGGAACATGTAGGAGTGTGGGAAATTGTGCAGTGTTTTGAAGGAACGTTTTACCAAACTGGAAGAATAAGGATTTGGTTTTTGAAACAGGTACGTTGTTAATTGTCTCTCTCCAGCCATGGCCATATACGAGGGTTGCTATTTATGTATCCGGAATAACAACAACAACAACAAAAAAGTATAATTGAAAATGGTTTTATTGTTTTTCAAAATATTCTCCATGATGATCGATGCACTTTTGCATACGTTTGAACCAATTCTCATAGCACTTTGTCCATTCCGATTGAGGTATCTCGAAAACATGCATTTTGAACGCATCAATCGCTTCTTCTGGCGTAGAAAATCGTTGACCACGTAGCTTATTCTTCACGTACGGGAACAAAAATAACATTGGGTGCTAAATCAGGGCTATACGGCGGATGACCCATCAATTCAATGTTTTCACCGGTCAATTACTGAGTTTGTAGACCGATGTGTGACAACTCGCATTGTCATGATCCTGCGTCGCTGGTTGTTTTTTCTGATTTCCCCGAAGACTTCTGGCAAACAAATGGTTGTGTACCATTCAGAATTGACGCTTCTACGATTCTCTAGTGGAACTGTAGCCACATGTCCATTTTCCCCCAAAAAACAGGCGACCATTTGCTTCGAAGTGCTTCTTGCACGAACAACTTTTCTTGGGTTTGGCTCATCTTGGAGCACCCACACCGTCGACTGCCGTTTGCTTTCGGGCTCATATGCATAGATCCAAGATTCGTCACCTGTGTAGATGTTATACACGGCTTTTGAAGCACCACGATTGTATTTTGTATTTGTTTGCACCAATCGACACGATGCCTAGGGATGCCTCAATCTCACGATATGTCACATGACGATCTTGCATTATCAGTTCTCGCACAGCATCAATGTTTTCTGGCACAACAACAGATTTTGGACGGCCTTCTTTAGATTCGTCCGTGAGCGTACGAGGGCCATGATTGAATTCACTAAACCAGTGATATGCAGTGCTTTTAGATGGTGCTTCAACGCCAAAAGTCGAAGTTAGTTGATCGGTGCACTGTTGTTGAGATAATCCACGTCGAAAGTCGTAGAAAATCATTGCTCGAAAATGTTGTCGAGTTAATTCCATTGTTGGCCTCCGATGAAATTTTCAAGTCCCTGTATCAAACAAAAATAGCATCCGTAAGCACAACGTTCTGGGTACATATACCATAGAAATGTCCAACTTTACGATGGATATATTAGATGTTACCTAGCAACATTAGTGTTGCCAGTTCCGGATACATAAATAGCAACCTATGTATAAGGTGAGAGTTTAACGCGGGTCCAAGCTCCCATCCCCCAGTCATTTCAGTAAACATTTTCCAGGAATCATTTAAAAACAACCAATGGCACAGGAAAGTTTTTGATTTGGATATAAAATTCACCGTTTCTCTCTCTCTCTCTCTCTCTCTCTCTCTCTCTCTCTCTCTCTTTCTCTCTCTCTGTGTGGCAGAAGAAAAAATCGAGTTTGAGAAACCTGAAATTTTCACAATATTGTCATTGCGAAATGGTTGACAGACCTCAGCTGCGGAGTAGTTAGCACAACGAGCTACGACGGCAGAGGTCCCTGGTTTTGTTTGAGTTGGTGTTTTAAGTCCACTTTGTGCACAGTGAGGCTAATCGGTACTGGACCTACAGTTTAAAGTGGAATCCGAACCACTATGTGCCTCCCCGATGACGCAGTGGTAACGTAGTTGCCTGGTAATCAAGGGGTCCCGCGTTCGATACCCGGTGGAGGCACATGACACAGTGGTTCGGATCCCACTTTAAACCGTACGTCCAGTCCCGATTAGCCTTACTATACATAAAGTGTACTTAAAACACCAACTCAGCGTGGGAGGTGTAGAATGTAGCAAAAAGGGGGTCAGAAAACTAAAGAGAAAATATAAAAAGTATAAGAAATCATCAACAAAGGACAGAGAGTAAGCAAGAAGAAATAGATTATATTCATAGGAAGGATGGTGAAAATGTAAGAAGGACATTTCATCGTTTTGCATTAATTTTAAACAGTTTTTATTTCAAGAACGCATATCAACTGAGGTAATTAATACCACAATGTAGTGGAACCGATTCACGATGGGTTGTATTCTTTGGAATAGGAAGATCATGTAGACAAAATAAAAAAAATGCGTTTAAATACAAAAAAAACCTATATTGTTTGAACGGCAGCATCTTGTGTCTGTCAAATTGTTTGCGGAGTTACAAGGGGAACAAAAGGATAAAAAGATTTAGCAGTACTTTACTCCCTCCAATAATTCTGGCGGTACAATGTATTCTCCTCCCCACACACCGTGCCTGCGCCACTGCAAAAATAGCATTAACAATTACTGTAATGTGGTGCTTAACTAATTTCAACACAATTAAAAGTAGGTTATTCCACTTCCTCTTGTGCCTCCCTAGTCTTGTTTGCGCTTTCTAACTGAAGGTAAAACTAATTCGATTCTGGTCCTTTGTCCGTTCAAAAACGAAAGCCAAGAACTTTTCCACCTCAGCAAATCCAAGCACCCGCGACCTTGATATGTGTTAGCTTTTTCTGTGTGTGTGAAAGATGTGATCCATTTCTCCGTTTCCTGTTCCGACAGAAAATCCAACTGAATACAAAACAGCCAGCTTTGTACGGAAAGGGGAATTCCAATTCATAAAGTTGAGTTGCGTCAGGCATTCAGAATTGTACGCTGTTGTCAGGGTGCGAAATTATTGAAGACTGGTGAGGACCTGGGGGGGGGGGGGGAGAGAAAGTGCAAGTGTGTGTGTGTATATATATATATATACAGGGTGACTGGTAATTAGATGTATTCCCTGAAAGGGGTTAAAGTAGAGACAATTTGCAATAAATTTGACCATATGATACCCCGTCCGAAAATTAGTAATTTTCGAGATAATCGAATTTCAATTGTTTTTTTTAAAAAAAGATGACAATTTTCCACATAAAAAGATGAATTGAGAAAAAACTGCTCAATGTATGGAACTTATTTCAGCGTTTTCTGATAGCTAACAAATAAGTGGTTCGTTGAAAAAAAAAGTTTTTCCCAAATAACAATCACATGTAAGTACCGGGTGGGTCTAAACTTACAAGTGATGATAAAAAATGCACTCTTAGTTTACTTGGCAACGTATAAATAACAAAAATGGTATGACACGAAGCGTACAAATTACTTAAATTACTTCCTTGTGGCATCTGCTATCCAACAAGGTACAAATGTTCACATTTGTGTACAAGAAATAATACTTCATTCATCTTCATGTGAATGGAATCAATGAACAATACAATTAAAGAACATTACACGTATGGCTCAAAGTGGGCACCTCCGTTACGAATGCAGGCACGCAGGTTTTTACGGACATTTGGTCTCTTAACTCGTGATGTGATGGTGTCCTTGATGTGTTGACCAGCTGTTCAGATTCTCTCCCTGAGCTCTTCTTGCGAGTTTACCGGTGTCTTGTCATGTGGCTCCAAATGTAAAAGTCGAAAGGCTTCAAATCGGGGATCGAACCGGCCAGGGAATCGGACCGCCTCGGCCAATCCATTTCTTTGGGTAATTTTCATCCAGCCAATGTCGCACGCCCAGGCAGAAGTATGGATGGGCGTAATCAACAATCATTTGATCGAGCCATTTTTCCTGCCCCAAATCTTAAATGGCATCACTTATGAACATTTTTTGAGGAACAGGATGGCAATGTTGTTGGAGGATGTGCCTCTAGCTACAAGACGTGGCATGATTTATCAGCATGATGACTGCTTAGCTCGATCCCCCGATCGATTTGACGCCTTGCCACTTTTACATTTGGAGCCACATGACAAGACAGCGGTAAACTCGCAAGAAGAGCTCGGGGAGAGAATCTGAACAGCTGGTCAACACATTAAGGACACCATCACATCACGAGTTAAGAGACCAAATGTCCGTAAAAACCTGCGTGCTTGCATTCGTAACGGCGGTGCCCACTTTGAACAAGATGTGTTCTTTAATTGTATTGTTCATTGATTCCATTCACATGAAGATGAATGAAGTATTATTTCTTGTACACAAATGTGAATGTTAGCAACATTTGTACCTTGTTGGATAGCAGATGCCACAAGGAAGAAATTTAAGTAATTTGTACGCTTCGTGTCATACCATTTTTGTTATTAATACGTTGCCAAGTAAACTAAGAGTGCATTTTTTTATCATCACTTGTAAGTTTAGACCCACCCGGTACTTACATGTGATCGTTATTTGGGAAAAACTTTTTTTCAACGAACCACTTATTTGTTAGCTATCAGAAAACTCTGAAATAAGTTCCATACATTGAGCAGTTTTTTTCTCAATTCATCTTTTTATGTGGAAAATTGTCATTTTTTAAAAAAAACAATTGAAATTCGATTATCTCGAAAATTACTAATTTTCGGACGGGGTATCATATGGTCAAATTTATTGCAAATTGTCTCTACTTTAACCCCTTTCAGGGAATACATCTAATTACCAGTCACCCTGTATATATTAATTTATAATGTTAATAAATATAAATTACTAAATATTTAAAAATACATTATTATTAAAACACCATTAAGCCTTGTTTCCATGATATGAAAAACTCAGTATGCTGATCAAGGCAGAAATTTATTTTATTATAAAACATAAACTAAATGGAACAGATTTATAAAGTAGCAAACTACGTAATACCTTTACTAACTGGTTCAAGATGTCAATAAATTACAAAATAGTTTAATTATGTAATAGTTCAAATGAAATAGTTTTTCTTTTAGTTTTTGCTTTCTGTTAATATAAATCAATTAGATTTCGTACTTATATTTGTCTTACATTATTGTACTGTATTACTTTTATTGTACATATATTGCTATTGGTGTGGATCTGTGAATTATCTCTTGAAAGAGAGTGTGCTTTTTCGATATTATCCTTAGTAAATTATATTTGAAGTCGAAACTAATTGCTTATCTTTTATTGTTATAACAAAAACTCTCTCCCCAGAATTTGTTGGTGGAGGAGGATTTTTGAGGCCAATATTGTTGATGGGGGAAAATCCCTCCAGGATATCCCACCATGACTGTTGTAAGCATGCACACAACCTCAAATGTACCAATTGACACAAATATGTTGACTAATGTAACACATTAAAGTACTAGATGCTATCCGCCCAGTTAAGAAAACAACAGTCTCCCAGCTAATATAATTTACATAATGATGTCCCACCTACTGCATTGTCTGCATGTCGATCTACTATGCTAGCATCCCTCCTCGTCTCTCTAAAACGCGCCCAAGTGTCCCCCCTAGCTAGAAATTTCCATTTCGAGCACTGGGGTCGATGACACGAGATTGTTGTGATGCCTCAGGTATGCACTTTCACAAGAATCAAACTCTTTCCAGTTGGAGAATCCAGGCCTCTCAAGGCCAAACCGCCGTATGAGATCAGATGAACGTAACTCCAAAAAAATGCAGTTTTCAGTTTTGTTTAAATAAACTCCTCTGGAGAGCTCTATTTTGAGTCACTTCTAATCGTTTCAGTAAGATGGAGTCACGTATCTCTTATTTACTGACTCTTTTTAAGAGTCAGCGTAAGAATACATTGATAAATTGGAGTAACGTCCCTCTGGTTCTCACCCAACGATACTATCTCCCATGAGTCAGTACAGAGGTAAAGTAACCCCCTTGAAAAAATCGCACTATTTTTATTTCTGAAATATTATGAATTTCCTATTTCTGTAATTTATTTCTATTTTATCTTCTTTTATATTATCTTCTCTTCCTTTTGTCCTCGCTAGCTTTGTAAAGTAGATATTTACAGCGGTATGAACCTGGTTAATTATAGATAGGTCATATATTTTGTTGATCGTAATTGCAACTCCAAACGTTTGCACCGTGGTTGCATACATTCAGAATAAAAGTTCGTTTCTCGAGCACTGAAACCAGGTTTCAAACAAAAGTTGTTTATTTTAATGATTGTCATACGCTGTAGAAATGTTTTGAACCGACACGCTGTTTGTCATTGTCCCTTCATCCATTTCATCTCACCACAATTCATTCTCATCTTCGCGATTAGCCAAAAGTGGCAGAAAAGTGAAGTAAAATAAAGACAAATGAATCAGCCATTCTTCTTTCGTTCTGTTTTTCACAACGCCGTGTTCAATAATTGAAGCAAAAAGCACTCTAGCACAAGTACAATTTCATTCCAAAAGTACCCTAGAATGAAGAATGAAAATGGGGATGGACAATTTGCGAAGTTGTCTTTGAGGTTGATTGTACAGTCAGCTAATTCAGTAGTACTGTGTAATTTACACAAAGCAATTTGGTGCAGTTATTTTAACGATTTGTGAAATTAATTAGAAAAAAATACATTTTTTACTTAGAAGAATTAGACTAATTGCACGACGTAATAGAAAAACTCTACAACGACATCTTTCATTCTGTTAACCCTCCGAACACACGGGGCTGTGCTCCGAAGTCACAACAGCGCGAACTTCTGCCACCCGCCTAATTTCATGGCCGTGCGTTTAATAAGTGAGACGAGTGTACCTGGCATATGCACTTTCATATTTCCATAAGGAGGAATTTATTCAGGATTTTCCATCTGGGGGGTGCAAGTTCGTTGTTAGGGGTGGTGCAAGGGTGAATTTAGCGCCAAAATGACCATAATCTTAGTGAATATTTTAGGGCAGGTGTTGGGGAAAATTTGAGGTGAAGGTTTTGGGGAGTGTGTGTGGATAAATCACTGAATTACCCTGAATTATCCGAGGCAGTGCCTGGACAACACATTCGTAGTCATTCTCGTGATTAACCTAGAGAGGCAGTCTACTTATTGACGCAGAAAATACAAGACCCTGTAGTCATCAAACGTGGATCAATCGTCGCGTGTCCAACTAAAAGCGTTTCCGTGTTTGTTCTGAAGTTTCTTGAGTCAATGATTGAAGCAACAATATTCTTCCTGCACCTAACATCCTTTTAGAAAGAGTTTGTGTGGTAGAAGTCGACAACAACGCAGGTGAAATCTGTAGGTCTTCCTGTCCGTCACTCTTCATGGGTGTTACAGAATCATTCTCCTGGCAGAATAGAAACAGAGTTTGAAAATAATTAAAATAGTTGAATGCATATGAAAATTGTGAATGGAGACACATGATTCGCATTAAGAACTTTGACACGATGATTAACTTTTGAATGTGATTGGCTACTGTACTGTACCGCTGTAAAAAGTTTTTATTAACACGTGAGAATTACTTGAAATACATATGTATACGAGTACATACATAAAAATTTGTCGTAAATCGTGTGTCTGGAGTGAGTTAAGTGATATTTTGTTCATTAATAATGTAGCTTCTTTCTGTCCTGAATGCCAACGGTTGCGCTCTCATGCTCCCGCATCCGTAATCAAATTTTAAAAATACTTAATGTAGAAATACAATAAATTTCTCTATTGAACATTTCCTATAAAATATTTCATGGATATGTTGCAAGCTAAGTTCCATAGATGATCCTTATGTTCTAAAATAGGTATAATAAGAACTGTATTCACAAGAGAAATCGTTAATTATATATCGTTAATTAATAATAAAACATACAAAAGTATGCTGGATTTTGGGTACTATCTATACGTTGAATGTGTTCATTCAGTGCCATTGCATTAATTATAGAAACAAAGGTTCTAGTTCAATGGATATAGAATCTGGGATAGTTTTTCAATAAAGTTTTCTGCACAATCTCAGCAGCTTTTATCTGATCGTATTATTTTGTGCATGTCAGCGTTTTTTCTCAATAGCTTCTTATTCTTAATATAAAATTATGGAAGCAATAAATTTCGAGCATCACGTACATCACCAGTACCCAAGCAGTAATCAGCCCGTGTCAGCTTTACAATAATTAAAATGTAGAGTTCCATATTTTGATTAATAATTTGCATAATTAAGAAAAGCACGTAATAAAAATATATTGTACACATAAATAATATCATTAACAACGCCAATATTTACAATAACAGTGCTTGTAAAGACATATTTTATTGCTTAATTATAATCTGCTTCATTATTATTATTATCATGAACAGTTGAACGCCTCTCACTTCTTATCTGTACGTGCAGCTATTCTATGCAAAACAAAATTCACGTTTTTTCATTTTACATGTGAATTGTAGTCCACAGCCATTATACACGTCTCCATGAAACAACCTGACAGCTACATATCAGCTGTTCCTGCCTTGTAATTTATTGAGGAACAGGCTTTAGGCTACCGGTTGCGTAATACGGCTGCATCTCTTCCAACGATCTCTGAAAACAAGAATATAACAAACGAAATAATCGATCATCAAACAATGTTTGTTTCTTGCTTGCTATTACATCGAACATTTTCTTTAATGTTCTACATGTCCAGAAGAAGCTAAATGCGCAATGGTTCACTTCTGGAACAAACGTTCAGAAATGAGAAATTGTTAGTATCACGTAGAACCGAAACTACGCACGGATGATCCGTTTGAGATGTCAGAAAAATAAACCGTTGTGTACAATAGGTTAATGTACGTATCTCTGAGCAGCTTGTTGTAATATATGCAGAAAGATGTAAGTTTTGAGTGAGTGCAGATTTACAGACTTCAGCCATGTGGCTGTACTAGTGTGCATATAACACTCGAAAATTTCACATCCCATACGATACATTGTGCGCTGTTGTGGCGTGACCACTATCTTTATCTACCATGAATGCTAGCGCCACGCGGCTGAAGTCTGTAAACCTACACTCACTGAAAACTTACATCCTTTCTGCATATATTACAACAAACTGCACGTACATTAACCTATTGTACTACACAGCGCTTGTCTTTCCCGACGAACGGGGTCCACGGCAGTCGGTAGAGTCGGCTATTAAAATTACAGTTTTCATATTGTGTACTAACCTTGACTACAGAATGTGTTGAAAATGATGTCCCTCTGCTGGCATCTCCGAAGGAAATTGGCATTTACACGTGCAAGTTCGTCTACTGTAATTCTCCCGATTTCTCGTACAATACATCTCTCTAATGGCGGCTGGTCGCTAGTGCGTAACGTTTGTGCTCCCGAAATAACGTAAACAACTGCAGTAAATTAACATTCTAATGGTCAAACTACTATTGTAAGGTGAGATTAATATCTGAGAAGTGCATTTGCAAATAACACGCCTTCGGTTTATTACTTTGTGCCTTGTATTGTACTATTTTCTAATTCACCGTTCAGTATGGCACCGAAGAAATCTGGAAAGAACCAGGGATCACCGAACAGCGTAAGCAGTGTTTCCAACTTCAACAACGTAGAATTTGTGAAACGTGTTTGTGAAGAAGTGAAGATTGCTGTGCAGGCACCTGAAATGATGAAAATTATGGTGGACTCGATAGTCGAGGCAGTGACAAAATCAGTGCTTCAAAGTCTGGAGGAAACACTAAACTTTAACGTTGAAGAAATGCACAGCATGAAGGATGAACTGAAGAAGAAGGATGAGCAACTCCGAGGGCTCAGGGACAAATTGGACGACTTAGAGCAGTACCAGAGGAGGAACTCCATCCGGATATTCGGTATTCCCGAAACTTCCAACGAGAATACCGATAACAAAGCAACCGCCTTGTTTGAAGAGCAACTGGGCATCAAAATCCAGCATGGTGATATTTGCAGAAGCCACAGGGTAGGAGGACAGAAGAACGGAGGTAAGCCAAGAGCCATTCTTGTTAAATTTACTAGTTACCGTGCGAGAGCAAGTGTGTTTCGAAATAAAAGGAAACTGAAGGGTTCTAATATCACCATCACAGAAGATCTCTGCCGCGCACGTCTCGAGCTTCTGAAACTGGCTACGAGCAAATACCATTACAAGAACTGTTGGACCCAAGATGGGAATATCGTGATAAACATTGGAAACGTGAAGCACTTCATCACTTGCAGAAAGCAATTAGATGAACTTTGAACGCTTACCGGGAAGATATGAGTGATCTGTACTTTATCATTTTTTTAAATCTCTTTTACCTTTCATAACATAACATTTAAATTTCACATTACTCTTATAATTTTTATTTATCGGGAACACATTTAGTCTTAAGTTGTAGCTTCTAAATGTTTGAGTTCCTCTTTTCTTTGATATATACGTGTTTTGCTTCTTTTATTATTGTTTACTACTTTCAATATTTTAATCGCAACTGCATAATTTTACAGTTTAGTTTCGTAAATGTGAGATACGTTCTTGTACATAAGCAAAGTTTAATTGTTAGTAAATCAAAAAAACATATTCATAAGTTTCTAATGATCAAAAGTACCGTAAAAAGCAGAAAACTTTTATTTGTAATTGTATTTGTAACCTTTATGTATCTGCGGATAAATGTAGTGAGTTTGCAACCTCTCTCTGCTCTGCAACCCTCCAGAAGTTACTTCTACCGTTATGCCTCTAACAGAACCTACCACCCCCCTTGAAATGAACTCCACTGCTCTAGGGCATGTCCTCCGTCGCCCTCTCGCCGATGACAAAAGAACCGGCTGCTCCCTGGGTCTCAAAATAGCAAATGTAAACGTGAGGTCATTATTCCCCAAACTTCAGGAAATATGCATCGAAATTACAGAGAAACAGATTGACATTCTTGTCATAACAGAAACGTGGTTAACTTGCAATATAACGGATAATGCATTGAAAATTCCAGGTTATGACTTATGCCGCGTCCGAATCGGCAGCAGATGTCACCTAGAGCACCGTTCCATCCGGGGACTCAGCCAACCTCCGTTGTCCGAATTCGCGGCAGACGTGGAGTCGGAGGGGAGAGCAGAGAGGAGCGACAGATGCACGCTTGAACTCGCTGTGACGCTGCGCTTGGCAGCCATATTCTCACTTTCACTTTGTACAGACAACATTTACTGATTAGAGGATGTAAAACTCAGTTATACTTTAACATTATATCGATAATATTGAATGCAGAAAAATTGTAAATGATGAAATAGCGTGTTACATTTTTAATATGAGTAGTAAATAGGTGGAAATCATTGTCATGTTTGTTTGGCGTCTGCCTTCTGCTTTCGTGCGATGCGCCTGCGCCCCAGAGCGCGGTGGGTGAAGTTCGAGCTGACACCTGGCGGGAAAAGTGACAACCGTACTACAAGGTGACATGCAGATTCGGACGACTTGGACGTGACTTCGACGGCACGGGAGAGCAACGGGAGAGAACGGGAGGGAGCGCTTGCCAATCCGGACACGGCCTTAATACGCTCTGATCGCCATTACAGCATGGGTGGGGGTGTCTGCATATACGCACGGGAGGGACTAAAACTGCATCCGTTGTCTTTCGAAATCGAAGGAGAGTTTGACGTTGAGTACCTTGCAGCTACGGTTGAAATAAAAAAGGAACGTCTCGGTATTTGTGCCGTATACAGGCCTAAGCGTATTCCATATACACAGTTGTCAATTTTAGAAGATATATTGACCGAAATGTATCCCTTAGTTAATGACCTTGTTATAGCTGGAGATTTTAACATTAATTTCTTACATCCAGACTGTGCTGACGTCGTTTACATTCAAAATTTGTTTAATCAATTTCAATTAACGCAAATAATCAATAAACCGACCAGAATAACCTCCACGACTAAGTCATTAATTGATCTGACGTTTGTCAGCAACATGCAAAATGTAATCCAACATGGTGTCGGTGAGCCAGTCAGCAATAGCGATCATAGAATGACCCACGTTGTACTTGCGTATACCAAACCAGAAAGCGTGAACAGAATTATATACCACAGAAAATACGGTGATATTGATTATGATAAATTCGTGAAGGATGCAGAAAAAATTAACTGGGGAAAAATATATAACACCGATAACTTGAATATGAAAGTAGAGTATTTCAATGTCAACTTACTTGATCTCTTTGACAAGCACGCGCCAATCCGTAAAACACGAGTTCGTAACAAACGTATGCCGTGGATTACATCGAATGTGAAGCTGTTGATGAAACTAAGGGACAATGCGTTTCGTAAATTCAAGCGAATCGGAACTGAATCTGCATGGAAAGAATACAAAGAATTGAGAAATTTCACGACATCCGTTATTCGGCAAGAAAAAAAGTGTTATTTTGAGCATAACATCAATAAAACACCAAGACAACCAAAGCATTTATGGAAGCAGCTGAAATCTGTAGGCATTGGCTCAAATAAAAATGATCTCCCCTCCACGTTTGACAATGCGAACGAGATAAATGAACACTTTATTAATTCAATTGATAGTCTAAATATCGACCAACGTCTGATATCTCAAGAATGTTTAAAATTTAGTAACCAAAAGTTTAATAATATGCTTCCCGAATTTGCTTTTAAAAAAGTGGATGGCTATACTGTAAGAAAATGTTTGTACGAAATCAAGTCTACTGCTATTGGTGCAGATGGAATATCAACTAAAATGCTGAAGTTATCGCTACCTTTTATTTTGCCTATTATCACACATATTATTAACTTTTCGCTCGAGAAATCCGTATTTCCCAGGAAATGGAAAGAAGCTTTGATAACACCACTCCCTAAGACGACCCGACCAACTAATGTAAACGACCTTCGACCTATTAGTGTTCTGCCTGTGTGTTCAAAACTACTAGAAAAAATAATCTATAAACAGACATTTAGCTTCATTGCCCAAAACAATATTCTTCCACCCTCACAGTCAGGATTTCGGCCGGCACACAGCACTGCTACGGCTTTGCTGAAAGTCACAAATGACATCCTCCAGGCTATGGATAAGAAATTCCTCACTGCATTAATATTATTGGACCTGTCCAAAGCATTTGATACGGTACAACATAAATTACTGCTCAGTAAACTGAAATATTACAGTTTTTCACAATCTACCCTTAACTGGTATTTTTCATATCTAAGTAACCGAAATCAACGTGTAAAACTGTCGCCTACTTTATTATCTAATAAATTATATATTTCATCTGGTGTTCCACAAGGATCTATATTAGGTCCCTTATTGTTTACGATTTATATTGCAGACCTACCCTCAGTTGTCAAATACTGTAACGTACATTCATATGCTGATGACACTCAACTAACCAAATCATTCAATCCAACAGAAATTGCTAGAAGTATTAAATACATAAGTAATGATTTGGGTGCGATAAAAACATGGTGTGATGCAAATGGCCTTAAAATTAATGCTAATAAGTCATGTTATACATTTATTGGAACTCGAAATGCTATTGGTTCGGTCGAGCACACTAATACAACAATTACAATAAATGATGATGTCATACCTAGAGCTCAAGTAGTTAAAAGTCTTGGACTGATATTTGACACTCGTCTATCATGGAATGAGCATATTAGCCGCCAAATCAATAAATCATTTGGAACACTTAGATTCTTGTTTAAATTTAACAAACTATTATCTTCAGAAATCAAGCAGCGATTAGTTGAAACACTTATATATCCATTTCTCGACTATTGTGACGTAGTGTACTCTGGTAGAATAAATAAAACTTTACAAGCAAAGATTCAAAAATGCCAAAATGCGTGCATGCGGTTCATATTTTGCATCCCGAGACGTGAACATATTTTACCTTCCATAAATAATAAGAATATCCTCAATATGTACCGTAGGCGGCTACTGCATACATATTGCCTTATACATAAAATTATTACATCTGGCAAGCCGTCGTATCTGGCAGACATGTTGATCCCTCGCACCAGTATTCACAGCCACCATACAAGAAATAATTTCAAATTTAACCTTCCACTCTGCAACACACAGGCATATCAGTCGTCGTTTTCATATTCTGCTGCAAAAATATGGAGTGCCCTACCTAAGACCATGTCGAGCATATCTAAAATAGAATCTTTCCGAAATGAAGTAAAGAATTTTCTTTTGGCAGAGCAGAGATTGTGTTCAAATACTATGATGTAACTTGTATGTTTATGTTATGTATTTTGTCTACATGTTTTTATTTTTACTTATTTTTCATTCATTTTATTTTATTTTTATGTAGTTGTCTTTTCACAATTTTTGTATCATTTTATTCATACATTTATTACAATTATTTTATCAATAGATTTTGTAACTAAATCATACAGTTTATTGTACACTGTATTAATACTGTAATAACATATGTATAAGAAATGTAAATTTAAATGTAATCGATGACACGGGTTAGGTGGCAGAACAGCCTCAGGCTGAACCTCGCCCACGTAAATAAAGAATTTGAATTTGAAAAAAAAATTTGAAATACTCTCTTTTAACTCACGGATGGTGTGCGGATTGTCTTTGTATACTTTATTTTTTAGATTTCCCCATAAATAAAAATCGCAGGCTGACAAATCGGGGGACATAGAGGGTTTTTGAAACACCTGTTTCTTGTGAGAGGCGGCGGATAGATTTCCGAGGAGACTGTTCTAACCTTTGTCCTATCTCATCGAGTTTTTCCTCAGTAAGTACACGTGGGTTTTTCTTTCCACTTTTATTCAGAACTGACCCTGTTACTCTAAACTTTTTTACGAGGTTTAATATAGTGGTTCTATGTGGAATGAGAACACCAGGAAATTTCGTTGCAAAACGTCATCGCACTTCTCCACAATTCCTCTTTCCGTAGTAACACTCGACAAGATAAATCCTTTGTTGTAATGTAAACTTTTATGGTGCCATATTAAGCCACAATCTTCAACACACGGACACGACACAACACAACTTCCGAGGGAGGATTATACTGGCGTCAGTCTGCAACGTCAACAGAAAGGGAAAGAGAGCGAAAAAACAGACTTTAGCGTGCGACTGTCGCGGACCCCGTTCACCGGGAAAGACAAGCGCTGACGCAGGGCCGCTTGCCGCCGAGTCTCGTAGCGAATGTCAGGGAATGCTCTGTATTTGTTATCGTGATTCGTGGTGGAGTGCTTACTAAAATCAGAAAACAATATATATTGCTCCCCTGGCATCTCTCCTTTAGATGCCATGTATTCGGTATTTTCTGAGACTTCTGGTTTTTCACAAGTACTTTTCTATCGAATACTAAAACTTGGTCGTGTTTTTGACGTATGTTGGGTCGTTTCATCGTTCAATCCTGTTTGAGCGCTTGTTGGGATCCATAGCGTTTTGTTGTCTTTTAAAAAAATAATAAATCGAGATGGTCTCCGTTCGACTCATGGGCGGTTTAAGTTTGAAGAATTGTTAAAACATTTGAGAAACTAATAGAATTTGCTGTACTTTATGACGTTCTACAAGCACTGAAAGTATTATCATTGTATGTAAGATCTTTAATGTGCAAAACCGAAATCCTTCAGTTCTTAAAGCAATGTAATAAATTGACATGGCTACTCTTGAAACATTGAAAAGGATTGATTCACCGTGAAGGAAGGACCGTAGTTAACGAGATTCTCTCGGAAGCATTTTTTTCAACCTTTGGTGGACAATATGAAAAGCCAATTTGAAGACCTGTTTCTTTTCACATGTGGTCCTATTACATACATATAATACATACATGGCATTTAGGTGATTGTGAACATGTGTTTTATGATGACATGTCATGTAAACGAAAATGTGTGTGCGTCACTAGTTAAAGGTTTTCTCATCTGAAAAGAAAATCCAAAATACATTTTCACCTAACTAAAAGATTACACGAATTCAATCAAATTTGAACCAATATCTGCAGCTGAATGTGAACGCGGGTTTAGTGCCATGAATCTGGCCTTTACATCGCTGTAGAGCAATTCGGTGATACCCCGTTGTTGTTCTTTTTCACGAGATATGAGATCCAATTACCAATTTAAACCTTCGTTTTGAAAGTTATTTAAAGACAAAAATGGTTATCGGGGCCATTTTATGGTGGTTTGCTCTTACTGCTTGAGTTTTCCCGACATTTTACTGCTCTCATTTGATCATTTATTTTCTGATAATTTCGAGGTGGTGGCTGTAGCCCCTTCCGCCCCCCCCCTCTGCATAGGCCAGTGGTTTCAGCACAATCTTGTGATAAAGGGAGATTGAGCAGCGGCAGCGAGCTGGCTCTGTTTTCTAAGGAACCCGTGTTTGATTCTCCTCCTTAGGATATAATAGGAATTATAATATAATTTGTCTCAATGTTAATAGCGTAAAACCTTGATCTTAACACTTTATTCAAAGTAGTTCATTATCTATCGACCTGTGTAGCACAACGTGCTACGACGCCGGGGTGGTTCGAATTCTGGCCTGGGTGTTTTGTGTTAGTGTCCCTTGAACAATTATCATATCATCACTCATCCTCATCCTCCGTGGCGGAGTGGTTAGCGCAGCGCGCTACGACGCCAGATGTCCCGGGTTCGAATCCCGGCATTGGTGTTCAATGTAATCCTTCATCCTCTCCCCAAAAGTGGCAGAAAGCGAAGTAAAATAAACCAAATGAATGAATCAATCGATTCCAAAGATACATAAAGTGCAATAATACAAGAAAATGTTAAATACTATTAAAACTTTCTGTACTTATTGACCTAAAGGATATCGGTAGGGATGGAAAAGAGTATATAGATCTTGCTCAAGATAGGGACAGATGGAAGGCCTGTGTTGCTGCAGCCATGAACCTTCGGGTTTAAGAAGGCTAGAGAGTTAGTTGTACTTATTTCTATTGTAACGTTTCGACGTTATTCCCTGTCCTGGGGTGCTTCAATGTTATACGTTACCAAAAATCTTATGTTGGCCCTGTCAGCATAATGCTTTTTTCTTTATAACACTCATTATTAATGAGTAATTTACCCCTTTAGCAATTAACAGCCACTTACATAAGACACACCCGCATACGCATACCTTTATCCGCCTCTTGAAAGCTACGGACTAGGACATCGTCGAAGTTAGCTTTGAACAGAAAGTAGCGCACCTTCTTTTTTGTTGTATCCAGCGATAGCAGCGCTCGACCTTCATGGAGTTTCGCTGCGACACGGTTCAACTCTCTGGGCAGAAGAGGTAGGAAGTGGATTCCGTTAGTCTTGTGGTGATACAGTTACACAGTGAGTCAGGACCATTACGAAACAAAATGCTTGTTTCTTTTTCGTGATTTGGGCCTTTTAGTTAATTATGAATGGTGGTTGTGATAGTGTGCGCGTGTGCGGTGAGTTGCATAGACTTCTCCTGGGACTAATTTCATTTACTGCGAGACATGGAAGGACTTCTATACACATGCCGAAAGTTTTACCAAGGAAAGACCGAAATCAAACAGCCGATTATTAAAAATGAGTGTATGGTACGTATATCTGGTGCTTTTTCTGCATGTATTGTACACGCATGTGATTTTACTGGTTCGCAAGGGAATGCTAATGACTAGAGCTACGATTCATATGATTTGGCATATTTTTTTTGGTAAGGGTGGTGTGTTCCCCAAACATATATAGAAATTAATATTATGAAGAAACTAATAAAATTAAGGTGCCGTTTAAAGGCATATTTTGGCATATTTGGCCATTTCTGCGTGATGGAGCATATTTTGATGGATTTTCTGTCATATTCAGAATATTTTTGCATTTTCAAGAAATATACAGTCATTTTCGAAGTGGATTCGTTCTTACTCCCATGTTTACTCGAGAATTTTATTTTTCTTTGGACTGTAGCAAAATATTTTCCATTTTTATTTGAAAATTTAGAGAAAGTATTCATTGTGAATTGCAACTCAGGGCCCATAAATTGAACTAAAATTAGTACGTATGTGAAAATATCTCGGCATTTAGGTATTAATGTTTGGAACAGTCCAGTTATAAGGGCATATTTTTCAAATTATAGTGCATATTTTGTAAAATTTTAGGTCATAAGAGCATATTTTATTTTGCATATTTTGGCGGTTTTTAGATCATAAAAATCATAGCCTTACTAATGACAGTAACTGTGGATGACATGCTTTATGTAGTAACGAACCTCCCCGATGGCGTAGTGGTAACGTCGTCGCCTTGTAATGAAGGGGTCCCGGTGGAGGTGTATAGTGGTTCGGATCCCACTTTAAACTGTGGGTCCAGTCCCGATTAGCCTAACTGTGCATAAAGTGGACTTAAAACACCAACTCTAAATGTTTTGTGTAATGGTAACGCTGTAGGCTTGTAAGCAAAGGATCATGGGGTCGATCCCCGATGATAGTTCGGATACCGTTTTTAAACTGCAGCTCCAGTAGCCTATCTGAAGAATATAAAGTGGACTTCAAACAAGCTTTGACATGCTTTATAATAGAGCCGGAGTGGGGGGACAAAGCGAAACGAACCTTTTTGCCTCCAGAAGTCCCCAGTCTTCTCGAAAGAGGATATTTCGCCACATTCCTGCCTCAGTGAGCGAGCTTACATCTTATTGCATGTATTTCCCTAAAGTGACGTGTCGACCTCCGTGGCGTAGTAGCGGGGCATGGATATTTTCTGTGAGTGTCCCTTCATCAATTTCATCATATCATCCTTTATCCTCAACTTCGCGATTAGCCAAAAAATGGAAGATAAGCGAATTAAAATAAACACATTCACTCAATCAATCTAAAGTGACGTTTCTGCATCTTGCTCCGTGTTGCTGCGTCTCCGCTCCAGTAGGCGTCCAGCTTTCGACATTCCTGGCTAATGACTGTGCCAGAAAAAAAAAGTATCGTAGGAGGCAGGCCCGTACCCAGGATTTTTTTGACGAAGGTGCCGGATCCGAAAATGTATGTGTGTGTGTGTCTATAGTATATATAATACAATATCCGACTGGGTGGCGTTTTCGGCATTTCGTCACATGAACTTTTGTGTTTATTTTCACTTATAGAATCACCTCCTAAGCGTTGGAAACGAACTTTAGTAACACCCTGTACATATGTATATGTATGTATGTATATGTGTGTGTGTGTATATATATATATATATATATATATATATATATGAGAGAGAGAGAGAGAGAGAGAGAGATTTATATATTGGACTTCGCTCTTTGTGCCACCTTTAGCTAATTTGCGAAGATGAGGTTGAGTGATAACATGATGAAATTGATGAATGGACACTCGCAAACATCCATGCCCAGGCCGGGAGCCGAACCCGGACCCCTGGCGTCGTAGCGCGATGTGCTAACCACTCCGCCACGGGAGCCGGCGAGAGAGAGAGAGAGAGAGAGAGATTACAAAATAGTTCAAATAATTCTGTGTTCCTCAAATTCACAATATTTTCAGATATCCTTTAATTTCCTTATCGGCGCCATTGAAAAGTCATGATAATTCTATGTTTAGTAAGTAATATATTTACAAATTAAATGTTGCATATTAGAAATTATTATTAGTACAGTAAAGAACATGTCTAAATGTGAGTTAACAAAAGATAATAATAAAAACATTTTCGCATCTCGACTGCAGTTCGAAGAAAGTCGGGACAAGGATTAAAAGTAATGGACTGTCCTGACTAAATCGGTGAATCGGGCGTCTGGTAGCCTTGTATCAATAATTATAAAACTAAAAGTACCCAATATTGCAGACTGCAGACTTCTGTTAGCCTTCCTCTCCACACAACAAACACATTCATTTATGCAGGAACAAAATTTAAATTTTTACAAATTTGAAAAATCGTCCATGCTAATTTCGTAGCTTTTTATAGATTCACATTTAAATATTTCATGGTCAGTGGGGGTGGGGCATGGTCCCTCCCCTTGGTACGGGCCTGGTGGGAGGGGTTATTTTCTGGGAATACAGTCACATTTAGAAGTACACCTAAATACCGTACAAAAAATGCATATTTGGACTAAAAGAGCATTTAATTATGGATATTTTCTTGCTTGGGGGCAGATGAGTCGATGGGCGTCATAACTGGTTCCTGAACACGTCACTGATCATGTAGATCGAAAGTATGGCCTTTGGACGATGGCGTTGATTGGGTGCCAAAACTGGGAGGGCGCGCAAGGATTTGGCATTTTAAAGAGAGGGGGCTTAGCATTAAGGGGCCATAGTGCAGGGGGGGAAGTAGCAAAACTTGGAGAGTAACTGTCCCCTCCCCCTGTTGACGTTCTTTCAGTGCGGGAAATCCAACCCTTTTTACCGACCACACTCCATAACACTCAACTGCAAAATCAGGTTTCTTCCTTAAAATGAGCAAGTGGAATTTCTCCTACAAAGCAGTCCATAAATTATGCGTTTTCCTTTCCTAACATATTATCAGAGTAATCTCGCGAGTCTCCTAATGAATGAGCGGTCGAGTGTTTACGCTAGAATGCCCCCTCCCCCTTTCGTGATAAGAGGTTCCCATGAGTCAATGGTTACTAAGGAACTTGATACCAACTCAACTCGCCGTAGACAGCTCTGAGCATGTTCTTCCCCATGCGTCACGCAATCTCAAAGAATGTTTGTGTGGTTCTCCGCCAAAGCGGACTTGAAATGTGAGCTTCATCTGACATACATAGCTCGCAGCATACTTTCAATTCAGCTAGTCAGAAATTTACAAGTGTTGTGTTTTACAGAAAGCTTTCGCCACTCTGATCTGCCTGTCACGTACCTGACACACTGATGTAATTTCTTTTAGGTTGTACACAGCTGGTGGCTGTAAACAGAAAAAAAAGAACAGTTCGTTATTGTTGTTATGGTCATTGCTTGAATGTAAGGGATGACCTTCGCCGGAGACACCCAAAAGCATGGGCGTCGCCAGAAAATTCTGTGAGGGGGATCAGGTCAATGATAAAACTTGAATAGTAGGAAACAATAACAATAATTATTATTATAAAATAATAATTAATATAAATATACCCATTTAATTCTGAGTGTCCCGCACCGTAGCCGTGCTTTCTAATATGTCATGCATTGGGCTCCAGCTACTGGATGCGCGCAGATCAGTCTCTCCTGGGGGTAGCGTAACAACTTTTCTCCTGAGATTTCGGCCTGTGCATGGGTCCCGGCGGCGTATTTCACATGTGCACATTGAAATAGAGATTGAGGGCGTGGTTTGTGTATGAATACTCCCTATTGGCCAGCAGACTGCCTCAATGATATAGGATAGGACACTGACATTTATTTCATTGACTTGTGCGAACACTTTCTGTAAACCACAGACTACAAGCAGAACCATCTAGTGGGAAAAATACAACGCAATCTGATAGTAATCAATACTCGAAAAGCGAATAGACTTTCTTATTGGAAATAAAAGAGGCAATCATTTTTAAAATGTTGCGTTGGATGAAAATTCTTATAGCTACAATTATTTAATACGAGACTCGTATATTGGGTCATTTTCCGCTTTTCGTCAGATGCAAGCAAGGATCATTTTTAATTATTACTTTAAAAAATCTGTCAAAACCTTGAGTAGCGCCAAAACCTTAATTTCGACTATATAAGCGCGCGGATATTTGTTTTGTAAGAAGTTGTTACAAACCAGATATTACATACTGGAAACAATAACACAAGATGAAAAGAGAGGAGTTTCAAAAAAGACAAGTAGATGGCAGCACAAGGTGAAGGAATATAAATAAATCGCTGGAGGATAACTATGGATTTAGTGAAAGTGAACTACAATAGACGGATGTAGAAAAGATCAAACCAATGTATAAAAAGTAGAAAATAGATGGAAAAGGAAAATATAAGTGGTTTACATCATTCAACAAGTTCAAGCCTGTAGTCAATTGTTAGGCACGCCATAGGAATACTCAATAAAGAAAATATAGACCAGCCAACCAGAAACTTATCCATTACAAGCCACGCCCCCAGTCTCTATTTCAATGTGCATATGTGAAATACGCGTCCCGGCGGCCATTGCCAAATTGGGGAGCTACGAATGAGTAGCGTAACCCGGTCATGGAAACCTACAACGACTGGGAGTTCGTCATGCTGACCACACGTCACCCCGTAAATGATCGGGTAATCTCCCACCTCGGCAGGTAGTCCCTATTCACGGGATGTTGCACCTTGTGTTTTTGTTATAATCATGATTGCGGAGTAGCTAGCTGCCTTAACCACCAGACTAAACTGGCACTTGCTTTCGAACCACCTTTACCTGCTATAGTAACTTCAGCAGAATCTCTAAACTGAAATAACGCAACTTGTGGATGAAGACATGTCTCTGAAAGAAGTTCTCGCCGAGAAGAGGATTCTATCCTACCTTGTGATTTAGGAGCAGCTGCCTTTCTGCATGATGTCGCTTTCGATATATACTTTAGGCAAATGTATTATATTGACAATGAATGCAAACGAAACGCGCGCGCGCGCACACACACACACAAACACACACACTAATAAATGGAACCAACTGATATACAGGGTGATTGGTAATTCGACCTATTCCTGGAAAGGGGTAATAGTAGAGCACATTTGCAACAAATTTGACCCTATGCACCGGGGGTCGGAAATCAATGGGTTTCGAGTTATTGCAGTTTGTAGGTTTTCGTGACATATTCCTACTTGCGACCAAAAAACTACTAATTGTGAAAAAACTACTACACCCTGGGCACTTAATCGACACGTTGCTAACAGCTGACGACTGAGTGACTACTGGGGAAAAAATCATGCCCAAAATTCCCATACCCACAGAAAGAAACAGTCATTGGAGCACATGTCATGAAGAAATTTGGAAATTATCGTTTAAATCGAAGAGTCCTCCTCCGTAGTCGAGCGGGTCCAGTTCAGCGGAAGTGCCCGTGCGAGCAACATCGCCGTGCCTCTGCTCGTGAACCGGTGAGTCATCGGGACTCTGGCGTGCTAGACGACGCGAAACGCGTAAATTTTCAAGTCACGTAAAGTTGTTAAATTGAAGGAAAATGGAAAATCCGTCGTGTAAATACGCTAAAGTTATGGTTTTCAAGTGTGAAGAAGTGCCCATCATCGCTGATGCTTCATCGTTGGATACGGGATACTCTTGCCTTGACTGAAGACCAGGTATTAAGTATTGAACTGGACCAATACCATAAGTGCGTATATATTAAGCTAGTGACGCGTCTATTAGGCGAACAGTTAATGAATAAATTTGAAGGGAAGTTAGTGTATTGTGATGAGGATGATGAACATGAAATTAGATTAGATTGGGCTGATAGGACAACTACACTAGTGAGACTACATGTTATTCCAATGGAAATAACCGATAGCCATATCCGTACAGTGCTTGCGCAGTATGGTGAAATTAAGACCCCTCCGATGGACGAGCGATATTCGGATGAGCATATTTATAAAACTCGTACAGGCATTAAGTTGGTGAGAATGGTTCTGAATAAGCCAATCCCGTCCTATGTATCAATACAGGGCATGCAATATTGGGTAACATATTATGGACAGAAACCTACCTGTAAAATATGTGAAGACACTCAACACACAGCACGGTTTTGTCCACACCGACGTGGTACTATGGGTGAGCGAGTGATGCAAGATAATACTGGAGCATGTGCTACTCCTGTAGAAATCCAGCCTAAGCAGTCATATGCAGCAAGGGTACATGGACCACCTATCCAACGTTCAGCGCACGAGACGGAGATAAAGGCTGACACACAATTTACAGTGTTGCCAATTCCAATGCAGTTGCAAGAAAAAATGTGAACAATGAACGCGATAAAAATCTGCAAATAGAGCCCAAAAAAGCTGATGTTTTAGAACACAAAATGGACCCTACGAAGGAAACACCTCTACCTGCGTCTATCCACAGCACATCGTGGGCGGAAGAGGTGGCATCTTTAGACAACCTCCACAGTGACGTACGGGATAACGTGTTGGTGTCTGACAATCTGGAAACAACTGATCAAGCAATGCGCGAGTCTGACACTACGAGTAATCTTCAAATGGAGACTGACACGTACGAAGCAGGAGGATCCCATACACTGGAAGATCAACAAAACAAGTTCAGCTTGGTGAAACCACAACAGGAACTAAGGACAATGCCAAAAGAAAATCAAATGTGAAGAGACTCCAGGAACAGAAGCAGTTGAAGAAGAAAAAAGTACAACAAAATGTGGCACCTAACCCCCACCACAAGAAGAACGTGAAGCAGCAGGCAATAGCCCCCTCCCCAGTGCGTATAACCAGATCCCAAAGTGTGACAAATTTGGCCCCGAGTGTTGATTTACAACCTGTGATCGGATCCAAATTCAGTGTTTCCCCTAGTGTGTCTAGTGAATGTGTGGGTGCAAGTAAAAATGAAAGTCAGAAATAGCATGTGTAAAATGAGTAACGGCATATGATGCTTGGTCACGTGTTTGCACGAGGTACCGTGCACATATGCAAGGTTTACGTTTCGTGTGCATGGAAGTGAGTGGAAAAACAGTGTACGAATATTAGTGTCCTCTGGGCAAAATGTATAATTCACAGTGTTGGGTAACCCTAGTTCTTAAATTTCTGTTAATTGTATATATGATGACTACTCTCCGTTTAGCTACGATCAATATTAACAAAATGCGATCTTTTACTAAACAGGAGGCACTAGGAGATTTTTTCCTACAATCATCTTTAGATATAGCACTTCTTCAAGAATGTGGAATAACGGCATTTAACCTCCCCCCAAACATATTAGTCTATAATAATGCGACCTTTCAAGCGACGGGAACAGCCCTGTTAGTACGTAACACCGTACCGATTACAAATGTGATGTGCCATCCCAATGGTAGAATTATCTCAGCAAAAATAGCTAATGTTTGGGTATATAATTTATATGCACCTTCAGGGACACAATTTAGGAAACAGAGGGATGCGTTTTTTGCGACGGACGTCGCTACTGAAATGCAGGGTACAAGAGAACATATAATTTGCGCGGGCGATTTCAATTGTGTCCTGCATCCACAGGACCAAAGACCTGGCTTTAATACCTCCAATTCTTTGCAAAAATTAGTAAATGGGTTTAATTTTACAGATGTATGGAATGACAAATATTTTGGACAGAAAGGGTACACGTACATTCGTAATAATTGTGCTTCCCGTTTAGATCGATTTTATGTAACACCACATTTACGCCAACAAATCAAGTCACTTAGTATAACACCCACCTGTTTTTCAGACCATAGTGCCGTAATCATGGCGATAAATGTGGATATACCAATAGTACCGAGAGGGTATGGCTACTGGAAATTAAATGCTTCTATCCTTACAGATGCAAATTTCCAACAAGCCTTTCAGGACCAATGGAATGTATGGGAAGCACACAGTACCAGACAAAGTGATATAATTCGCTGGTGGGATGAAATTCTTAAACCGGGCATAAAACGGTTTTGTCTTAGTTATTGTAAGGAACGTTCTAGTGACTGGAATAATAAATATAATTTTTATTACCGTGTGCTGCGTGAACTTATTCATGAAGCCACTGAAGGGAAACAAGTGCAAACAGAGGTAAAACGTGTACAAGCTGTACTGCTGAGGATGACAGTTGAAAGAAGACAAGGTGTAAAAATTCGCAGCAGACTCCCCCACTTTGATAAAGAAGAGGTTGCATCTATAAGCCATGTGCTGCAAGAAAGACACAATGCGAAAAGACAATTTATTAGCGAAATAAACGATAATTCTGAAATTAAAATAAAAACAGCCTCGGAAATACGTAACAGGTTTTACAAGTATTTTGAGAATCAATTTTCCCAACCAAAAACACATAATGTAGATTTGACGTATAACTTGGAATCCTTGTCCGAGGTCCTTGACGATGAGGAACGTGAGCAATTAAATAACGACTACACAAGCGAAGAAGTATTCAGTGCGGTTTAGTCAGGGCAGCCGTTTTCTGCACCTGGTATGGATGGGATACCAAACAAACTCTACCAAACATTTTGGACGTTGATGGGAAAAACACTAACTGAATGGATAAATGCAGTGTTCCGAAGGTATAAAATGGGAAAATCCTCAAATACTGGGATTATAGTTTTAATACCAAAATGTGTGAAACCCACTGAAGTTGGTCATTATAGACCCATTACCCTCTTATGTACTGATTATAAAATATTCTCTCGCTGTATGCTAGGCAGACTTATGCCATATGTAGAAAAACTAGTTGGAGATACACAATATGTTTTTGGTATGAACAAGAAAATTACAAATGTCTTACAAACGCTTCGTGAAGTACTTACCTGTTATAGAGTCAATAGCAATAACCATGATAATGCTATATTAGCAATAGATTTTGAACGAGCATTTGACTCGGTACACCATGATTACATATTTAATGTGCTTCAAAAGTACGGTATACGTGGACATTTTTTGTCAGCATTTAAAAGCCTTTATAGTAACGCAACATCCAAAATACAAATAAATGGATTTATGACAAGAGAACTTCCTATTCACAAGGGAGTAAGACAAGGTGACCCATTATCGATGATAGCTTTCTGTATCTCATTGAGACCCCTCCTTTCTGCATTAGAAAAGCAAGTACAAGACATCACCATACAATCTATAAACACAAAGGTGTTGGCCTATGCTGATGATGTCAATATATTAATAAATACGCAGACTGATATTGCTGCAACGTCTAAAGTATTACAGGAATTTGGTCCCCTTTCAGGGCTCACAGTAAATCAGAAAAAATCAACTCTTATGCATTTAAACCCGGATATAACTTACCCTCAGAGCGGAGAATTTCATGTTGTTCCATCGATAAAAATACTTGGAATAATTTTCGCGCGCTCCCTTCAACGAATGATCCAGTTAAACTATGACAGAGTGATAAATGGTGTTAAAGCAGTTCTACAAATGAATAAATTTCGAATACTTAGTATACAGTCAAGAGTGACGTTTGTACAGGTGTACGCTCTCTCCAAGGTGTGGTATGTAGCAAAAATCCTCCCGTTGCGGCAACTGGATATTTTTAAGCTCAAGAGTGCTGTGAACTGGTTTGTCTGGAACGGTCAAATCTTGCGTGTAAATCACGCAACGCTTTGTTTACCCTATGCAGAAGGGGGAATGAACCTTGTAAACGTGGAATATAAAAGTCAGGCTCTACGTATTCAAGCTGATGTAACGACACTGATCCAACACCCAAACAGCCTCACTAGTAAAGTTCTGAGACACGCTTTGGACAACATTAAATTGGAGGCCCCCATTGATGTTACAAGACTTCCAGACAGATTATGGTATTTTAAGAATTACGCGTTAATACAATCTCCTATCCTTTCAACACAAGAGACGTCAAAAATATATAGAAGACTGTGTTCACTATCACAAAACCAGTGTAAAATTGTAGATCGGAATCCAAGAGTCAATTGGCGGGAAGTATGGAATAATATACAGGCCCGCCACCTTACGTTAAGAGTCAGATCAGCGTGGTATATAATTGTACACCAAATATTCATTACTGGAGTTAAACTTTATGATATAAAATTAGTAAATACTCCAATATGTGCTACATGTAATGTACAAGATAATTTAGTGCATAAGCTTAGTGAATGTCAAATAATCCAAAAATCATGGTTATATATCAAAAAACTTGTGAGTACAATTTGTCGTACATCAGAACGTAACATTTCAGTAGATATTCTTTTGTATCCTTCCTTTGCATATTATCCAAGAACAAAACGCCACAGTGTACAATGGCTCTTAGGCCAATATGCCCTTTTTGTATCCATATATAGGCAACAAGATTTTCACACCCAATTTATCAATCACCTGCACCAGGAATACCAAATGATCCCTAGATGTAAAAGAGATATGTTATATGCAAATTTCCTAAATGTAATGTTAACTTTGTAATGACTTAAAATGTATAACATGCACAATAATATGTAATAGTTTCAAATAAAAAAAAAAAAAGCGGGTTAAGGCGTTCACTCGTCTTGAGATCGTTCGCTGCGGGACGGCGTAGGTTCGAATCCGGCTCTGGTCGGAATTTATTCGGCCTGCGTATAGGGCCGGTGACAACCTGGGGAGCTCCAAGTGAGTGAGCGTAATCCGGTCGAGAAGACCTACTATAACGGCTGGGGATACGTCGGGCTGACCCCCCGACTATTCCACTACTGGTTGAAGATCTCCACGCTTAGAGGTGACGAAGGAAAGTGTGGGAGGGAGACCGGCAGTCGGTAGGTATGCCTAAGCCCTTCGTGGGCTGTTGCGCAACGGATTATTATTATTAAATCGAAGAGGATTATTAAAAAAAATGGTAACACACTTAGCGTAAAAATTACGGAAAAAACTTCCTTGTTTCATAAGCTCTCCAAAACGATACAAATGTTGTCAAGTGGCACACGGGTTGGGGGAAAAATCTGAATAAAAAGCGGAGAAGGAGCGTTGTAGACCTCCTTGTAAAGTGAAAAGAAGTTGCCGGTTGTGAGAAATAAAGGAACGAAAATGAGTGAAACAATAATGTTATTTACCATTCTCATGATTCCAGGTTGTCAGAATTAACTGTTACAAAACTATAAATCCTGTTCAAATTGCCTCACCTGTTACGTATGCAAGCACGCAGCCTGCGGCGTAATTCAGACACAGTCACTCGCGTAGACACTCTGTATCTTAATTCTTATGTATTGGGCGGCTGCCACAATTCTCTCTCTCAACTCTTCTTGGGAATCCACTGGTGTACTGTAGACTAACTCTTTCATGTGACCCCAAATGTAAAAGTCGCATGGCGTCAAATCCGGACTCCTCGCGGGCCAGGGGGTCGGCCCGCCTCAACCAATCCATCGCATGGGATAATTGTCGTCCATCCACTGTCGCACACCCCGGAAATACTGAGCTGGGCAGCCATCATGTTGGTAAATCATACCCCTTCTTGTGGCGAGCGGCACATCCTCCAGCAGCGTCGTCAATTATTCCCTTAGTTTTCGTAGGTAATGCCGTTAAGGTTTTGTGGCAGAAAGAATGGCCCGATCACATGATTGTGGATGATTCCCATTTAGTGAGAATTTTCTCTGGTGAGCCTTTTCTTTAGATCTTCTGGGGACCCTTAGGGGACTAAAAATGCGCATTATCAAAATTCGTAGTACCATCGCGGTCGAATTTGGATTCGTCCGTCCACAGAATTCTTGTCAGATGATGGGAGTCTACAACGCGCCTTCTCCGCTTTTTATTCAGATTTTCCCCCCAACCCGTGTGCCAGTTGACAACATTAGTTTCGTTTTGGAGAGCTTATGAAACGAGGAAGTTTTTTCCGTATTTTTTACGCTTAGTGTGTTACCATTTTTTTTTAATAATCCTCTTCGATTTAAACGATAATTTCCAAATTTCTTCATGACGTGTGCTCCAATGACTGTTTCTTTCTGTGGGTATGGGAATTTTGGGCATGATTTTTTCCCCCTGTAGTCACTCATTCGTCAGCTGTTAGCAACATGTCGATTAAGTGCTCAGGGTGTAGTAGTTTTTTCACAATTAGTAGTTTTTTTGTCGCAAGTAGGAATATGTCACGAAAACCTACAAACTGCAATAACTCGAAACCCATTGATTTCCGACCCCCGGTGCATAGGGTCAAATTTGTTGAAAATGTGCTCTAGTATTACTCCTTTCCAGGAATAGGTTGAATTACCAATCACCCTGTATAAGTAGCAAATGAAGTCCTCTATATACATATAAACATTAACATTATTATTTATTCATTTAGCTATATTGAATAATATAATTAATATATATTCGTGTGTGGAGTAAGACGTTTCTCCCCACCAAATCTTGAATGATCTCGCACCCTATGAACAAGCAACCTCGATTTTAACAAATGTAAGCATAACTGTCCTTTCACTTTTTCATGAGGTATTCAAAACTTTCCTTTCTCAAGAGTCCAAGAGATGTTTTTTTTTTTTTTTTTTTGCTCAATGGATGAGCTAATATTCTTCAAAACCTAGACACGTGTGTGTATTATGTAATGTATTATTTTATTGCTGATTTCTATTTTCGCCATGCACATAAGATAATTTGCGTAATAATCCTAATTACAAAGACGCTTTGAGTAAGATAAGTCAAACTAACTAACTAACTAACTCTCTAGCCTTCTTAAACCCGAAGGTTCATGGCTGCAGCAACACAGGCCTTCCATCTGTCCCTATCTTGTGCAAGATCTATATACTCTTTTCCATCCCTACCGATTTCCCTTAGGTCCATCTCGACGTTGTCCCTCCATCTTCGTCTTGGCCTTCCTACTGGTCTCTTACCATCAGGTTTCCCAACAAGAATCCTGTAAACTCCTCTTTCCTCTCCCATTCGTGCCACATGGCCTGCCCACCTAAGTCTTCTTGATTTAATTATTCTAATAATGTCTGGACATGAATACAAATTATGTAGTTCTAAATTATGTAACCTTCTCCACTCACCTGTCTCCTCATCCCTTTTAGGTCCAAATATTTTCCTAAGGATCCTATATTCAAATACTTTCAATTTATGTTCCTCTTTCAATGTAAGGGACCAAGTTTCACACCCATATAATACTACAGGCAAAATTACTGTTTTGTATATTTTAACTTTTAGTTTCTTAGATATTAAACGAGAAGACAAAAGTTTATGAAGAGAGAAGTAACATGCATTTCCTGAATTAAGCCTACTTTTTATTTCCTCTTTAATATAATTTTCATTTGTTAATATTACTCCTAAGTTTTTGAATTTGGAAACTGTTTCAAACGAGTTGTTATCAATAATTAGATTTTGATTATTACCTAACACTTGGTTTCGGCCTGTAAGCATATATTTAGTTTTCTCTTTGTTAACTTCCAAACCTATCTCTTTAGCAGTTTTGAAAAATATTTTAGCATTATTCTTAATTGTATTCACATCATCCCCCAGTAAGTCTACATCATCTGCATATGCTAACAACTGAGTCACACCATTTAATTTTAGTCCTTCTTTAGTTTCGTTTACCTTCCTAACAGCATATTCTAAGGCAAAATTAAAGAGCAATGGAGATAATGCATCTCCTTGTTTTAACCCATCATGAATTGTAAATTTGTCAGACATATTAATACCCACACGAATTTTACTTTCTGTTTCACTGGTGCATACTTTTATCATACTAACAAGCTTCTTAGGTATTCCAAACTCTACTAATATATTATATAATTTATCTCTTTTGACCGAATCATATGCTTTTTTGAAATCAACGAATAGCTGATGGACATTTTGATTATATTCCCACTTTTTTTCAAGTGTCTGTCTGATGTGAAAAATTTGATCTGTAGTTGATCTGTTGCGTTTAAATCCACATTGATAATCACCTATAATTTCATTAGCATATGGGGTTAGTCTTGTTAAAAGAATGTTAGATAATATTTTATATGTTGTTGAGAGTAGAGAAATTCCACGGTAATTATTGCAGTTCATTTTATCACCTTTTTTAAACACAGGAACAATTATGGATTCTTTCCACTGTTGAGGGATTTCTTCTTTATTCCATATTAAACAAATTAATTTATGAATTTGACATATTAATGAATTTCCACCATATTTAATTAACTCAGCTGGTATTAAATCAATGCCAGGTGCTTTGTTATTCTTTAGCCTTTTAATAGCATCTTTAACTTCAGTCAAGTTAGGTTCTGGAACTAAAGGTTCTGCTGTGTGGACTTCATTTACTTCTGATTTATCTCCTACATGGACATTTAAAAGGTCATTAAAGTAGTTCTTCCATCTATTTAGAATATCGCTTGGGTCAGCTAGAAAATCACCGTCTTTATCTTTTATCAAGTTTACTTTAGGTTGCCACCCCTTTCTAAACTCATTTACACCTTTATATAAATCTCTGATATTTTTATTTTTGCTGTTTGTTTCAATTTCGTTAATTTTGCTTTTCAAGTAATCTCTTTTTTTTTTACTTCTAAACGTGCGGTTAACTTCTCGCTTTATTCTATTATAATTGTTTAGATTTGTATCATCAGAGTCATTTAACCACCTAAGTCTAGCCTGATTTCTTATTTCTATTAGATTATGACATTCATTATCAAACCATGGCTTATTTTTTCTCGGTTTATGGTATCCTATACTTTCTTTAGCTGCTGATTCTATTGCATTACGTATGTGCTCCCAATTCTTATTTACGTCTGTTTCATTTATATTTTCATCATCATTTAAATCCTGCAAAACATCAAATCTATTTGACAGTTTAATTTGGTAATCTTTCTTAATTCTTTCATCAGTAAACTTTCCTGTATCAAATTTTATAACTTTTAGATTTTGTTGCTTATGATTTATCACTGAGAGTCTTTCTCTTAATTTAGCAATTACTAAATAATGGTCACTGGCACAGTCAGCACCTCTATGTGTACGAACGTCAATTATACTAGTATGCCTTCTCTTATCAATGAGAATATGATCTATCTGTAAGATAAGTCATGTATGTTTTTTTAGCGAACTAGCTGCGTCTTTCCCGCTCGTGTGAACAGGGCTTAATTGTTGACATTACGTGGACACTATGTGCCTAATCTGACCATCAATTCCAACCACCAAATGCTTCCAACCTGTCCTAAGCAGTAAATCAAGAATTTAACCCTTCTCAACCCCCTCCGGTGTCTGATTTGGACTTTTTTGCTCTATGTGATCGTCTCCCGAGTGTAATTTCTTACATTAAGAACATGTATGCAATATAATATAGTTTGGCCCAATATTCTTAAAAAGTAGATCGTCAAATGTAGGAAAAGATGGCAAAATAGAGAACTGACTACTAAAGAAGAAACTGTCCCTTTATGGTCACTTTCCCCCTTTCGAAATTAGTGTCCGCACCACTGGCCGCTGTTTTTCTGATATTTGACACAGGACAGGAATCCGGAAATATTGCTTTCAAGTAGCTCCCCGTCTTCACGACTGTCAACTTGGAAACCTTGTAGCTCTTACCGGGGATCGAACCTAGGACTACTCACACCGAAAGCGACAGCTCTATAATCTCGGCTATGCAGGAAATCCCAGAAGTCAATTAATAATAAAGTCATTGTTATTATTACATAGGGTGACCAGATCCTTAGCAGCAAAAAACAGTACACACACATCCCATGACAAACTTTCTTCAAAAAAGGAAAGACATAAGGACAAAAGTTTTTAAAATAATTATTATTTTATATGATGAACCCCCAAAGTATATGAGTAGCATAAAACAAAAATGAAAACTAAATGTATTTAAAATTTGACATATTAAACAAACTACAGTTGTGAGCAAAATTTTGTTGAGAACATGTCACGTACACTTTAAGTCTTTAAAACAATTCTAATAACTTCAAGTTAACAAATATTTCATAATCAAATGTACGAATATTTAAGTATCATCCTTAATGGTTCTATACTTTTGCTTCGAGTGAATACCATGTAATAACTTTGTATTTTCCATAACCATATTTAGTTATTATTAGGTGTTTCAGAGTTTCAGTTTTCAATTGAGATTTCTCAGCAGTCCACATGTTATTCATTAATGAGAAAACTCTCTCAGTGGGTGCATTTGTGGCTGGAAGGCACAAACTGAACTCTACAATATCAAATACCTGATACAAGGAAATACATTTTTCCTGAAAATATTTGAATATCTCAACCCATCTTAAATCTACTCTTATTTGAGCAGTGTTCCATGCTTTCTGTTTTTCAAGAGTAGCATACGCTCTTACATTTGAAATTTCATCAAAGAGATAAGAATCATTAAGTCGCTTTCCTGACCATTTGTTGAAAAATTGTACGCTATTTTGCACCCTGTCCCATTCGATCATCGAATCCAGTTTTACCCAATCCAACACAGTCATTTCAGAAAAGGGAGAGGACCACTGCTTAATATATTCAATACAAGTTGAATAAAATGAACACACATGTTCCTTAAAACTTGACATACAAACAAACCCATTTTCCTCCAGACTTTTCAGTTTCGACTGCAAGGGGCAAAAAAAGGCAGTCATATCTATCAACTAATTTTTGTTTAAGTTCTGCAATCAATGCAGAACCTTCTATCACAAAAACATACTGACCCTCAAGAAAGTGAACAAAGTCATTAAAAAGTGCTGCATTAGAATTGATAAAATAAAAGCCACATTTCAGATAGGTCCTCAAAGAACATTTTAGTGATTGTGGGACACTTGTCCTGTGATAGAAAGTATGATTTCAATGCTGGATAGAGTTTAAGTATGAGCTCAACGGCTGGCAACAAAGAGAGCCGCCTAGTTTTGCTATAAGAAAGAAGCTTTGAGAACTCTTATCTCCACGAAGTCACAAAATTCACGTAAAGCATGTTCACGTACTGTATATGTAAATATATGAGTATATTTTGTGCACAACACCTTCTATGAAAATCGGTAAACCGTCCATCGCAGTTTGTACACAATTATTCACTATATGTGCAGAACAACCTACACCTACAATTGGTTTGTTTAAGCATTCCTGAACAATACTGTAAACATTTTTTTTACCTTTTCTTGCTGCTCCTCCAAAGTTGCAGTTCGTGTTGACAGCACATAATCCAACAACTTTAGTTTCAATGTTGTATTCATTTAATGTCTTCAGGATATACGAAGACACAATATCGGACGTTTTACCACACTGATCTTGAAAATCCAGAACTTTAACGTGCAATCCGCTCAAAAGAAGGAAGTAGCGCACCAACAATGGAAACAATTTCGTAGCTTTATGGTTCGACGAATCTGTGTAAACTGTAACGTAATTTACCAGATCCAACTCTTTCTGAAGCTCTGCAATTGCATAGGGGCTTATCACATTTGTCACGATCGCTTCACATTTTGTTCTTGCACAAGCATATTGTGGTTCGAAGCACTTCTTAAGAAGTTTCGAACTACAGTCTGTAGAACGAAACGATTGATTACGTTGCACAGTATGAAATGCAAAACACGCTTCTGCTGCTGCCAATTTTTGTTCTTTAGGACCAAAATTCTTGTTTCGAAAAAATGTAGAAAGAGTAGCTCTAGATGCAGCAGCAGCGTCGGCAGATTTGTGTTTTGCCGTTTGCAGATGTCGTGTTATTTCAGACCTTCCACTGTTTGCAATTGAAAACTCACGTGAACATTTTTCACAGTGAACATCACTATCGCTTTTTCCTCTCTTAAGAAATGGATAAAGAGATTTCAGTTCTGAATTAAATGCACATTTCCTCCTAGGAGGCATCTTCACCCGACAGTGTTGAAATACGAGACTTCCACTCTACGCACCCCGCAACAACTGGACAGATCGGCGCCACCTGACCCTTTTGTTCGCAACTGTCTACAACCTGCTCTCTGCCGTGGTAACTACGCATTGCTCTAACCGGATGTTCATTCTCTCCAGCCCGACCACAACAGAAAAGTATGTACTGCATAAACTGTTGACATGGAAAAAACAAAAGAAATATAAATAGAAAATAAATCTTTGGACTTCGGAGACCGGAGTAGAAATCAGGACATTTCGCAGGACATATGTGAAAGAAAGGACATATCTTAATTTTATACATGGCTTCGCATTCTGCAGGACAGCCCATCAAAAAAAAGGACTGTACTGCGAAAATCAGTACGGATGGTCACCCTATTATTACATGAACAAGTAAAACCGCCGGCCCGTGACCCGGTACGTCATTTATACCGGACCTTGAGAGGTTCTCCTGAAGTTTGACTTACAGCCCGAGCTGGCAACCATCTGGAAAGACAGCCTTTCGTTCGGTGTTCACTAGCGATAAGAGGAAATCGTTTCAAGTCACCGAGAGTTGGCGAGATATCAAATGCGCTGATAGGGGACTGTTACCCGTGCAGCCTCCAAATTTGAATTTTAACGAGTTAGAGCGGGAAGGGTGAAGCGACTTGCAGCACGAGCTGGCAACCACCTGAAAAAACTGCCTTTCGTTTGCTTTTCGACTGCGATAACGGGAAATCCTATCGCTAAAGTGGTGGTGAGCGATGAAACGCTCTAACAGGGGTTGCATTGCTTGTCTCCAAATTTGGAGGTTGACGGACGGACACCATTCTCAATTTAGTTTGCGCAGCAATTTCCATTAACAAATTTATTAAAGTGGAAATATTTTGATTAATTGGAATTTTTCGGTGTCCAAAATGGAACATGCCAATGAAAATCAGCACTTACCGAATTACTTTAATGATATTGCCCAGAGGAAACTAAAATATTCCATGATATCCAGTAGTTTCAACTAAAGCCCCTATCACACGGAACTGGATTTCTAGTTGGAATGCCCTAGTTGGCGATGAACTGACTTTCTGGGTAGTAATCATGGCCGCCTGGCTGACTGCTTGACTGGTTTTGAGGAATAGGACATGTTCTAATTGCTACTAACTTCTTCGACTAGATTCTGTGGAACAGCCAATCAGAGCAAAGTTTGGCCATGTGAAGATATTCTGTGAGTTTGTAAAGTAGCCTTTTTTTTGTCTGTGGCTTCCGAGTGCATACAACACGAAAGGCATGTTTACAATTGAAAAAGCTAAAATATTCTTCCATACGTGTATAGTAAACGTTGTAAAGTACGTATTTTATCAGCGCCATTCTTCTCTACCTAAAACCATTTAATGCGATGTGATATTCCTCTCGGTTGGATAGGTATCGTATTTTAAAAGTTTGAAGTGATATGTTGTTTACATCTCGCGCGGCCGCCATTGTGGGAACGAAAGACTATCGACAAGTACGGTATAAAACAAGTACCGTGTGAGGCGAAAACTAGCAAATGGGTAGCCAGTCCAGCGTCAACTAGAGCATTCCAAATAGAAATCCAGTTCCGTGTGATAGGGGCTTAATTTAATTTATATTTAAGCCCCTATCACACGGAACTGGATTTCTAGTAGGAATGCCCTAGTTGGCGCTGAACTAACTTTCTAGGTAGCAATCATGGCCGCCTGGCTGACTGCTTGACTGGTTTGGAGGAATAGGACATGTTCTAATTGCTACTTGCTTTCCTCGACTGGATTCTGTGGAACAGCCAATCAGAGCAAAGTTTCGCCATGTGAAGATAATCTGTGAGTGTGCAAAGGAGCGTTTTTGTCTGTGGTTTACGAGTGTTACTCCAGCAATGTATAACGTATACAGCATGAAAGGCGCGTTGAGTTACACCAGTGCACGGTGTTTACATTTGAAACAACTAAAATATTCTTCCATACGTGTACAGTAAACGTTGTAAAGTATGTACTTTTAAGCAGCGCCATTGATTTGTACCTAATGACGTTTTATACGAAACGTTGTTCCTCTCGGTTGAATAGTTATCGGCTTTTAAAAATGTGAAGTGATACATTGTTTACATCTCACGCGGCCGCCATTACAACTTCCCTCGTATGGGAACAAAAGTCTATCGACAAGTACGCTGATAAGTATCTTGTGAGGCGAAAACTAGCAAATTGGTAGCCAGTCCAGCGCCAACTAGGGCATGAAATCCAGTTCCGTGTGATGCGGGCTTTAGTCAGCAAGCCTGAACATAATCGAACTAATACTCTGATGATTATGCCATAATTTATATATTAATATTAAATTTCAAGCGTACATAATAATTAAAGTTTAATAAATTAGTAAGCTACTTACGAGTAAAATTATTGGGATGAGGTCATCGACTTTTAAAAAAACGAATTTACCGTGGCGCGGGATCACGAAGATTGAGAACCGCTGGTCTACAGGTAAAGAAAAAGGGCCACGCAAGAAAACATCCTTTGAATCCGATGCGAAAAAACAAAACACGTGTGAAGTGCGAAGAGGCAGAGAAAGCAAAGTTGTCCCGGACGTCCTGAACGGAAGTGGAACGTTGAAATCCACTTTAGGTTTCATGCAACCCACGTCTCTCTTCAACTGTTTCACCCATCTGTGTCCAATTACCCCTGATTCAAGAATGAGTAAGGTCTAGCAAGACGGGATCGCAGCGCAGGTCACAGACATATACTATCGTGACTTGTAGAAAGGTCGACGAACGACAATCGGCCTTCCTGCATACTCGAGCATGGGGGCTTGGGAATTCCCTGATCACTGCCATGACATATTTTGTGCAGACTCGGACAACCAGCTTACTGCATTGCTTTACCAAGACCTCGCGTACATTTATGGCAAGACAGCATGTCTTTCTGAAGGCCGTTCAGAATATAATATAATCGATTTTGTGTTTCTACCTGACATTCTTAGGCTGGAAATGCTTTAAATATTATCATGGGTGAGAATACATCTGAAATAACTTTCGAAACAAAAATTCCCTTTCAAAATACATAATAAATGTCAAATGTCACACTGAGAAAGGCAGGGGCATAGTACCGAACACCGAAAAAAGCCACGGAAATAGTACCAAATACCGAAAAAGGACGGAAATACTACCGAACACCGAAAAGGAATGGAAACAGTACCGAACACTGAAAAGGGACGGAAATAGTACCGGATACCTAAAAAATAACTGAAATAGTACCGAACACCTAAAAAGGAACGGAAATAGTACCGAATGTCGAAAAAAGGACGGAAATAGTACCAAATACCGAAAAAGTACGGAAATAGTATCAAATACCGAAAAAAGGACGGAAATAGAACAGAACACCGACATGGAAATAGTACCGAGCACCAAAAAGGGACGGAAATAGTACAGAGCACCGAAAAGGAACGGAAATAGTACCGAGCACCGGAACTGGCACGGAAATAATACTGCACTTCGCAAAAGGGACGGAAATAGTACTGATCACTAGAAAAGGGATGGAAAATGTACTTAACGACGGAAAAGGCACGAAATTAGTTCTGAGGAAAGGACGGAAATACTTCTGAACAATAGTTGATTGATTAATTTGTTTTACTTTACTTCGCTTTTTGTTTTGTGCCACTTTTGGCTAATTTGCGAAGATGGAGATGAGTGATGACATGATGAAATTGATGAATGAACATTCACAAACATCCATGCCCAGGCTGGGATTCGGTACGGGACCCTTGGCGTCGTAGCGCGATGTGCTAACCACTCCGCCACGGGGGCCGGCTTCTGAACAATGGAAAAGGCACGAAAATAATAGTACTGAACACTGAAAAAGGCACGGAGATAGTACTGAACACCGGAAAAGGGACTGATATTATACTGAACATTGGAGTGAAACTACCACGAAAATGCAACAGTCCTCTGAGCGAAGTGGTTTGCGTACCGTTCAACAAGGGGTCTGAGCTTCGAAACATGGGTATTACAAACTTTTAGTTGTGTTTCTTCCCTTCATATTATATATCCGTAAAGTCTATAATAATGACGTGTAGGCATGGGGTTCCCAAATTTTTCGTTTCACGGCGCCCTTAGTTTTTCAAGATTTTTTCACGGCGCCCAAGTCAGAATGTAGGCCTATCTAAAGCCTCAATCACACGGAACTGGATTTCCAGTAGGAATGCCCTAGTTGGCGCTAAACTGGCTACTCATTTGCTAGTTTTCGCCTCACACAATACTTGTTACACCGTACTTGTCGATAGTCTTTTGTTCCCATAAGACATTGCGGCGAGCAGACAATCTCTGTAAAGATGGACGAGCAATTTGAAGAATGTTGTAGGAGATTACTGCTTTGTGCTTTTATTAAAAAATTAAAAAAAGAAAAGTATGGAGTAGAGATTGGCTCGAAAAAAAAATAGTAATCAATGTGTACCGAACAAGCTTTTCAATTAACTTGGGTATGCATATTCCATATTCATACATGAGATTCACAGGATTCAATCAATTTTTTTTAAAAAAAGCAAACATTTAATTTAATACACTTGTAATAATAAGGATTTTCATTTTTTCATTTTCAGCTAATTTTAATTGTCGCGTACACATCTCATTGCTTTGCATAAATACCTAAATATTAATGAACTGAACACAAATGCACTGCACGTCATTTCATTGCTTTCTTTTTTATCGAGAAACAAACTAACAAAAACAGCCAACAGTCGGAAACCACAGACAATAAACTTCCCTTTGCAAATTCACATATTATCTTCACATGCCCAAACTTTGATCTGATTGGATGTTCCACAGAATCTAGTCCAGGAGAACATGTCCTATTCCTCCAAACTAGTCAAGCAGGCAGCCATCACATCCGGGCAGGTAGCCAGTTCAGCGCCAACTAACTGGATATCCAGTTCCGTGTGATTTGGCCATAACACTTGCATCGCTCAGTGTATTTAGGTTGCTTGCCTTATGTTAAAAAATAAACACATATTTGGAAGTCGGAAACATTTTATGTGTAAAAAGTACTAAATAAGCACATATTTGGAACAATCATATCTAAAACCATGTGTAGACTAACAAGTGTCATTGCAGTGAAAATAATGGAACATTTCGCAGCACCCCAGGCCACCGTGGTGCACACTTTCGAAACCAATGGTGTAGGCTATATAATTCTCGTTTCTGACTCCAATAGTGGAATCTACCAATGCAAAAAGTATACTTTGTGCATCATGTTTGAATTTAACATCATGGCAAAAATAGTGAGAACTTTAGAAATTTCTTTTTCCACATTTAGACATTTTTAAACTGTTTGTAACTTACTTAATAGAACTCAATTTAGATTGTGCAGTGCTGTTACTGAATATATGAATAAATATATAAAAAACAAAGCGTAATAATTTTGTATATTTGATAAAAGCAATTCCATATAAATAGTACAAATTGGTATAATTTGAATTTTCATGATTTCTATTCTTTCGAAGAGATTTAATTGGTTTGAGTTGCTGTTTTAAGTCCACTTTATGCACAGTAAGGCTAATCGGGACTGGACCTACAGTTTAAAGTGGGATCTGAACCACTTGTGCCTCCACCGGGTATCGAACCCGGGACCCCTCGATTACAAGGCAAGGACGCTACCACTGCGCCATGGGGGAGGCCCTCGAAGAGATTTAATGTGGCCTGAGGTATAACCTCTGTGTGTTCTTCGCGAGTGTTCCTTCATCAATTTTATCACGTCACCACTTATATTCATCATCCGATAGCATTAGCCAAAACACTCCCTTGAATTTTCGGGTGCCGCTATATGAAAAAATTCCACTGCCCCCCTTAGCAAAGCTGTCGTAACAAAATAATTTCATGCTACTCACTTCGATTGCCTCGCTTGCATTAAAAGGTTCATAAAGTACAAAAATCTCGATTCCCTTGGTTAATCATTTTTATGAACATGCATTATGCTGCCAAGGAATATCTTGCAATGTCCTTGAATCCATGGTATACGCCAAGAGCGCCTGTGCCCCCTCCCCTCCCGAGATATCTGAAAAAAGTTTATGTAATAGGAATAGTGAAATTGTAGAAATATTTTATTCTACAGCAATTAACTACCACGCCAAACAAAATAACGAGAAAACGTTTTCACAAGAGACAAAATCATGTTGACTGATGTAAGTAGAGGTATGCGGGGCAGAAAATTTTTGGTCTTAACGGGACTGGGAATGAAATATCAATAAGGACGTTCGGGACTGGGAACCAACCAGGTCGGGAAATTTCGAATGCAGTGAAAATCTCAAATTATACACACTTTCCCCCTCGAGAGATTGTTTTAGCACTTCTGGAATAAAAACTGTTAATTTCAAGAAATGTCAGACACTTATAGTGCACGGAATTAAGCATTTATAAACAAGATCCTTTGGAATTTCATGTCTGATCGAGATTACGAAAAGTCAAGAAATCATTTCCCGAAGTCGGAATCTAACCTTTATAATTCACACACCCTCATTTTGAATTATTACTTTTTTACAGTACCCTTTGGTACATACAAACATGGATCAGAGGTACCATGAAGGACAGTATACTAAGTGGTCTGCGTTTGAAATTTGTGCATTGTAAAAAGTACAAAAATACAAAGAACTGTTCATCAACAAAGTGGTAGATTTTATGGAAAGGCAGCAATTCAGTTTCTATTTAAATGGTAGACTCAATTGTGAACTTGTATACAACATCAGAGTATTTTAAACTCATTTGAACTTTATTAATTGCAAAGGAATAATAATAGTAGCAATAATAATAACAAAAGTTTTTGACTGAAGGGCAAGATTTGAAATCTTACTCTGCCATCCAAGAAGAAATCCTGTACTCTTGGTATCCACATAGTGTTATAATATATCCAAGTAACAGAAGCACTAGAAAGTGGATAAAGTCCTATTAATAATAAGAACCATCGCCACTAACATTCAGATAAGTTATTAATTCCTCTCCTTACATACGACCACTAAATTTTCAATCAAAAACCGGCAGAAAATTTCAGAAGTTTAGGCTACCCTTCCATTACATTTCCTTAGTAATGGACAGAAATCTGAACAAACTAAAAAGTGTTCCTATATACATGGTAGCTATAGGTCTTTTCTACTCTTATGGCAGGTGCTCTACATGTTGGCAAGGGAAGTGGGCAGCGGGGAATACACAGCAAACCAGACAACTGCGGTGGCGCCGAGATACAACACAGAGGGAGGTGGGGGGAGTACTACGTGAACATCGTTCTACAGGCTGCTGCGTTTCTTATCGTGCTGGATTGGTTGCTTCCCCGTTCCCTTGCCAGCATGTAGAGTGCCTGCCGTAATAGTAGAAAAGAGCTATAGTACGGTTTAGATGATACTGATAAGCAATGTTGCAGTACAGCATCAGAAAGTATCGACCGAAATTTAGTCATCTCTACTGGCAGATGTTTTTCCGGAGTCAGGGTGTCATGGAGTCAATAAAAATTTAGCGACGCACTTCTGCAGTTTAAATATCCTCAAAATTATGCAAAACGCTTCATTTTCCTCATTTTTACAACAACATTGCGGGGAGATATACGAGTAGAATTTTTGATATGTTTATTCCATGTAGTTCGTAAACTTGCATATTAAAATTTATAATTATTCTGAACTACTTTGAATTGTTACAATTTTCAAATATTGTTATTGATCCATGTGGGTTCAAAGTGGTATTAGCTCAGTCCTAGTAGCTAGCACACTATTATGGTACGGGGCATATTACTTTTTAGTTTGTTCAGATTTCTGTCCATTACTAAGGAAATGTAATGGAAGGGTAGCCTAAACTTCTGAAATTTTCTGCCGGTTTTTGATTGAAAATTTAGTGGTCGTATGTATGGAGAGGAATTAATAACTTATCTGAATGTTAGTGGCGATGGTTCTTATTATTAATAGGACTTTATCCACTTTCTAGTGCTTCTGTTACTTGGATATATTATAACACTATGTTTTGAGAGAGCATCTCTTCTCATGTCTTCAGATGAACAATTTCTTTTTGCTGGTTGCAGGGATTGAACCTATGACAGCAGGTCCACCTGAAGATTATCAGAAGAGATGCTCTCGAAATATAGTGTTAGAATAGGTATAAGCGGTAGCAGCACTAGACAATGAATAATATCTAGGACTGAGCCGATACCCATGCTGATGTATCGGTATCAGCCAATACCAGTGGTATCGAAAAGTTTCGGTTGTAATTTATTTACCAATACCTTCCGATACTTTTCCAGCATTTTCATCTTTCACGGACTGTGCAAAAATGCCGTGAGATACTTTCGAGGAGTCTAATTATCCTGATATTATGTAAAAATTTGCACCAGTTTTATGTGAAGAAACTTTTTTCAACTATTGGTATCGGTATTAGTGGGAATCGGTGAGAGTATTGGCATCACTATCAGCTCAGCTCTAATCATGTCCAGTTAACATTGCATGCTGGGAGAGGATTTAACAGTTAAAGCTATTCCATAGTTTAATTATGTAACAAATCAACAATTATTGAAAACACTTTAGTCTCCACGACATAAACAGTGACAGGGACAGTAGGCTTATCTCATAAAAAAAAAGAAATATTTCCCCTATGCCCTCACTTCCCAGTTTCAAAAATCATGTATACTGTATTACCATGTGCATGTAGTAAATTAACATGTGAACTCAGAAAATTTTATAACTAAACTTCAAAATTATATTACGAAGTTTCATTTGATCTTTTAAAAATAAATTTTGGATTTTTTAAAAATAAATAAATGCTAAGAAAGATTAATTTTATTCTAAGGTGTTTTTGTTTATTTCATCTAATTGTAAGACATTTCTTATGTATAAAGTGTATCAATTTAGTTGTGCTCAATTAAATATTCACTCCAAACTTGTATAATCTTGGCCCCTTCCCCCCCCCATAAAAATATTCTGGTATTGCTAGTGGACATAGAGGCCAATTTTTTACACAACTTTTAATAAATTATTTTGAGAATATATACATTGGCAAATTGCCTATGATGATTATCTGTAGAGTTTGCAATAAATAAAAAAAAATATATTTTTTTTATAAAAAAATTACAATTTATAAAATTGAATTATAAAAGCTAACTAATCGTGTTAATATTAGAATATTTTGTTGGTTATAATTGTAATTTTCTTTATAATAGTACAACTCTAAAAGTTGACAACCTCTATGGTCTGGGGAAATTGTTAACCTCATTTTCAAAAATGATTTCTTGCAATTGATCCATCCTGTAATATAAATTTTACACAAGATTTCAAGGTTCATTTTCTTTATTTCTAGGTTCTAACCCAGTGAATATTTTGCATCCTCTACAATGGAGAAGGAGACGAAGATTGACCTGTCCAAGAGGGTGGTCCTCGGACGAGCAATGAGTATGGATCAAACATCGCGAACTAGGCGCAGCATATCTAAGTTTTCCTTGAGATACAAGACAGCCACACCAATACTCAAACACCAGTGGAAAAGGCATTCGAGCAGCCGGAAGAACAGCACCATCGTGGAAGAGCTGAGCGACCCTGATGATCTCGAATTGTCCGATGCTCTGGAGTTCAGTTACCAAATGCACTATGACGATGAAGGTGACAGTCCGCAAGTCGAAGACCTCAGTGTGAAGATATGTAGAGATTCGATTCGTAACAGCTTAATAGAACAGATGAAGTCTTGTGGTGGTATGGTTCAACTTCTGGAAAATATTGAAGAGGGAAAGTTTGTGAATATTGCGACTGCTTTGAACAATACTGCAGAAAGAAGTATTACATTTTTGTGGGCAGCTTTACTGAAAAGAAAAGACATATTGGATGAGTTACTACGGTGTGGTGTCGATATTAACTTTTGTGACATTGAAGGATTTGGTGCTCTACACTTGTGCTCTTTTGTGGGTGCAATAGATTGCATGAAGTTTCTTATTTCGAGAGGATCTGATGTGAATTTGCTCAAGAAGTGTTATTCGCCCTTACACTGTGCTGCACTTGGAAATTCTGTTGAGGCCGTAAAGGAGCTTTTAAACAGCGGTGCTGTTATTGAGTTCGGTGACGGTAATAACTGTGAAAGTGTTCTTCACTGTGCAGTGCAAGCAAACGCAGTGGACTGTGTCAAGTTGCTCTTGGGTGTTCATTCTGATGTGTGTAGTAGGAAGGGACCCAGGAAGGGGGCTCCCTTGCGTATACCATCAGTTTTAGGTCCAACAGATTCATATCAGAAGCTTCTTGATAATGACTCCTTCTCTGACCTTAGCACAGATGGTGGAGTTATAGGAACGATGCCATCTTCTCCGATGGACAATCTGGAAATTCTTGATTGTGTGAACGACCATATCGATGTGAACAAGAAGCAATCAACTGGGTTGGCTCCGATACATATTGCAGCTGACCTAGGACATTGTGAATGTTTGAATATCTTGCTTGACAATGGAGCCGATCCGAATATTAAAACAGACACTGGTATGACCCCTCTTCATCTAGCTGCCGAAGATGGCCGAATTGATTGTGTCAACTTGCTTCTTACAAATGGATCAGATGCAAATGCCAGAACCAACAGAGGTTTGACAGCATTACATCTGGCATCGAGAGGGCAGTCTTTAGAATGTCTCGAAGCCTTGCTCAAATGTGGCGTCGATGTGAACGTGGAAGACTATGACAGGCGTACAGCTCTGCACGCAGCAGTGGGAGGATCTTTCCTTGCGAGCGAATTAGTCGAGATGCTAGTAAAGTGGAATGTTGATGTCAATCACAAAGATCGATACGGATACACAGCCCTTCATGTAGCTGCCTTAAACGAATTAGCAAATTGTGTTGATATTCTCATTGACCATGGTGCTGACATTACTGCAAAGACAAGGAGAGGAACATCCGCTCTTAATATAATTGTCCGTAAAACTCCAGCTTCACTCAGGACACTTAACAAGAAGTTGAACAGTGCAATATCCATCCACGACCCAGAAGCTACAAACAAAGAGGTGGAGCTGAAGTTAGATTTTAGAGTTCTGTTAACCCCAAATCAAAATGGGGAAGTTAGATTTTTGAAGACTTTAGTTGATGATGGTCAAAAGGAACTGCTCGAGCATCCATTGTGTGAAGCTTTTCTGCATTTGAAGTGGCAAAAAATTAGAAAATATTACATTGTCCGCCTGCTTTTGTGTGCAATGTTCGTTTTAAGTCTTTCCTTATATGTGTATGTAGGTCTTGCACACAATTGCTACAACAGTGGAAGAAATGTTACAAATGCAACTAGCAATAGTTCTTTCTGCCACGATAACGCAATTATTGACAGGTTCGTTAAACACAATCCAAAATTTGTTGAGGTTGTTTGGTATATTTTAGTTGTTTTTACAGTTTTAGAAATATTGAGGAAATTATTTGGTATCACAAGTTACACAACTTTAAGGTTCTATTTTACACAGTTTGAAAACATTTTCGAGTGGCTTCTTTACTGCAGTGTGTTCCTGATTTCATTTGTATTCCATCATAGGACAGAAATCTGGCAAAATCACATTGGTGCATTTGCAGTATTAATAGGGTGGGCTAACTTGATGATAATGATAGGACAGCTACCTGTATTTGGTTCTTACACTGAAATGTATGCAAAGGTTGCACAAGAATTTGCAAAGTTATTGTCAGCATATTGTTGCCTTCTAATAGGTTTTACAATAAGCTTTTCTGTAATATTTCCAACAACAGAAGGTTTCACAGATCCTTTTTCAAGTTTGATTAAGGTACTAGTTTGGATGTCTGGTGAAATTGGTATAGAAGATTTATTGCTTGAAAGGGAAGGTAAGCAATCCGCAGCATTATATATCAGTGCACAGTTAATATTCATTTCTTTTCTGCTCCTGGTGACAGTGGTTCTTATGAACTTACTGATTGGCATTGCAGTACATGACATTCAGGGTCTCAAAAAGACAGCAGGTCTTGCCAAATTAGTTAGACAAACGGAGCTAATCTCTTATATGGAGTCTGTACTTTTCAACAAGTACCTACCAGCTTATATTCAACACATGGTACAGTGGACAGCTATGGTGGCACCTGGGGGATACAGGGTTGTTTTACAACTCAAACCGAACAATCCGGGAGAAAGAAGATTGTCAAGGGATGTGATGAAGTCGGCTGTGAGGATTGCCAAGTGTAGAAAACATCACACGCATACATTATCATCTTGCTCATCACATATCACTGACGTCACAGACGAGATATATGAAAGCATAAGGAAATGTAGAAAGAGATCTCATCCAATCTTGAACAGAACAAACTCCAGTAAAACATCAAGCACTGGAGGGCTTGCAGAAACTAATTCAGAAATGATAGAGATTTTGGCACAAGAAATCCGAGAATTGAAGGAAATGATGAAATTAAATGAAGTTTTGTTGAGAAATGCTCTTAGTAGTGGTGATAAGAATAGTTTCTGCTAATATTATACTATTAAAATGTTTGACAATTATAAGTATATATGCCTGGTAAATTTTATATAATTTTACATATTTGTACAAATAAGCTGTTTTTGATATGTTTTTATGTTATTTTATACAACAGCAGATGAATGTGATACTGTTCCAAATTTTGTAAATAAACATTTTAAATCTTATGTTCTAAGTTCTAAAACACATACATTTTAAAGGTTGAATTCTATTCTTTTTGTTGTGGTGCTCTTCATGAGATGTGAAAGGGGGCAGATGGATGCCTTGTTTAATTACACCCAGCTTTTGTGTGAAATAATAATAATTCCCAAAACAATACTGAAGTAATCACTAGGGAGTGGATTTTTAGCTTAATATTTTTTTTCTTGCTTCAGAAGTCTGCCATATGGCTGAAATGCAATTTGTAAAGTCTTATTTCATATAAAAATGCATAATTTTTATTTTAGCACATAAACACACTTATTTCTAGAGAAATGACATAAAATGAACATATTTTGGAGTTAATGCAGAAAATAGACAAAATACAGAAGGTTGTTTCACGTCGATGGTAACAATTTCGATCACCAGGAAGCAGCACATAGGCACAGCACACAGCAGCCAGAGCCGATAGGACGAAAGTACTGTGTGTTGACTTGCAAAGAAGACGGTTTGTGTGTGAGTGGGTGTTTATATGGCACCGAAAATTCCAGTCTTTTGGGAGGGGTACATCTGTGCCCTTTCCGACATTGGTTATAGTTATAGCCAGATAATTAGACAGTGCTAGATGAAAGCCTTCCATGTGTCAAAAAAGGGCATCAACGCAGTGTTAAATCGCCATAAAGCTTGCACCGTACCTGTTGTTGGAACCAGTCAAAGTGTCCTCGAACATATCGGAAGCCAAAGCGTTCCCCCGATGTTGTGCGGAAAGTGAGATCCTTCGTGCGACGTGAAAACCCTGCAATGCAAAGAGCGATTGCACAGGCAGTGCAATGTTCCCCTGCAACTCTAAATCGCATCATAGCCCAAGATTTACAACTTGTGCAGAAGCACAAGGCTCAAGTTCATAAGCTGCGTGCCTCACATGTCCAGGAGAGGAAGACTAACAGTCGGAAGCTCTACGAACGCCATCTGGCTGGGGACCGCTGGAAGTATGTGGTGTCCCTGGATGAAGCATGGGTGTATCTGTCGGGATGTGATAGAAAAAGGGGCCATCTACTATCGTCGACGTGATGCAAGAGGTCAATCTGAGTGGGTAAGTGAATGTGCTGAAAGTTTTCCACGTGGGTTCATGGTTGTTGGTGGTTACTGCTATAACGGCAAACTTCCACTGCGCAGAATGGACAAAAAGGCTAAAATATATGCAGCCTATTACCAGACGAATATTTTGGATCAACTTTACAGACATGATATCCCTTCTCTCTATGGCAGCGACACATCTCGCGTTGTCATCCACCAGGACAAGGCATCCAGTCATACAGCAAAGTCGACGCAGGCATTCATGGATCGGATGGCACGTGAACGGGCATTCATGCAATCCCCTTTACAGACATTCCTGTGAAATCCCCCGATTCCTCTCCCATGGATTTTTGTGGATTTCCGTTATGGAAACGAGCCTTGGGAAGCAGATGGTCCCGCACAATTGAGGGTCTTTGGAAAGCTTGTCAGGAGGAATATGATCGTTTGGACCAATGTATTCTTCAACGCAGTCTCCTCCAATGGAAACTCCGCTGCAGGGCCATTGCTGCAAGACAGGGGTATCACATGGAGCACCACCGCTGGTGGCGTCACGGATTTTCTTAAGGTGAGGTGGGTTCTAACTTTGTTACCATGGATGTGAAACGACCTTCTGTACTTAATGATACTTTAAGACTTATTGAACAGGTTCCTATCTGCAAATCTAAGCTTTTTGTGTGGCATGGTAGAAAAACTGGAAACTTCCACACAACTGCTTTGCGAAACATGAATTCATGATGAAGGTTGTGCGAATTACAAGTTTAATATATATATAATATTAACTTACGTTTTGCGAGTATCGAGGTAACTCCAATATTAACGTAAGTTAATATTATATATATATTTGCGGAACAGTACAGTTGAAAGGAAATTGATATCTCTATCAGGGACACCCTTGCAGGTCCTTAAAGACAAAAAACAAAGTATGTTCAGAAAAACATGGGAGTATCAAAAACTGTAAGGTTGCTCAGATTATGTAGAGGGAACATGTAGGTGAAATTCATGGTGTAATGTACATGACATCCCACACTACATGTGACGTGGAAAAGTAGTTTCCACAATACAAGCCATTGTTCAGAATTAATCAGTGTGAATTTTCAAGGGACAATTCTGGATAGGTGGTAGATCAGCATTTGCTTACCACTAGAGCCCGGATTTCTATGTAATTACATATTTTTTTCTTTATATGTACAAGCGTGGAATTAAAATATATTGACGAATTACGTCAGTAGAGATGTCACAGTGAAGTTTTATATTACATATTTTTACATATTTTACTAAATGTTACATATTCCTAAGATATGAAATATTTTTTACATAAAACAGTCCTTAAGAGGAAAATCCAATGAACTTTTGGCTTACTAGTTAAAAAAGTATCTTCTCACTTCCCCTCCCCATTTCCAGGTCTAAAAAATTATAGTAACTTAAAAGTGTGATTTGCCTTCGTTGTACGTACATAGCAGTTCGTTGATTCGCCGCATCGTAACAATTACATCAAGATTCGACAGTGTTTCAGTTTCCAGTTTGTAACATGGAGCGGCAAGCAACACACAGCGAACGAAGAGAACCAACAATGGAAGGCGGCAAGTACAACGCTGAGAGGCACTTACCTTTCATCCGTACATTGTTGTGATCGTTTTTCCAGCCGGTGGCGACAAATCTTGAATGAAGTATTGTTAACTCAACCGTATAATTTCGTATATATATTTCGTCGCCTTTTCATTTTAACCATTGGAGTTTTAAGAAGAGCTTGCCTCAGTATTTAAACAGTGTTTTAGCTGTAGAAAGCTGGAATGGCTCCGCCTACCTCCTCATTATCTCAAAAGTTGCGATCTTGGATAGCAGTCGATGATGCATTTACTACGGATGGTAAAGTTATTTTTTGTCGAGTGTTCGATAAAAAAGTTGGGTGCACTATGAAGTCTCAATTAGATCAACATGTTCGCACTTCACTTCATGTGAAAAACAAACAACTACGGAGTGAAAAGAAGCAAGTTTTACTAACCCAGATGCAAGAGGATTCTTCATTCAGTGTGTTTTACAAGGAAATGTGCGAAGCAATGATTGCAGCAAACATCCCTTGGTATAAAATTCAAGTACCGAAGTTCTGGGATTTTCTGGAAAAATATTGTGGCCATAAACTTCCTGACGAGTCAACCCTTCGAAAGCGATATCTTCCACATTCCTACAAAGAAACTTTAGAATCAATTAGGGCAGAAGTAGGCACTTCTAGGCAGTTCCTATGTGTGGATTTCCGTCGACGAAACAACTGATGCTTTGGGACGGTATGTAAGTAATTTCATTGTTGGAACGCTAATTGCTGATTCTCCATCTACACCACATCTCATTGCATGCAAAGTTCTAGAGCGTACTAATCATTCCACCATAGCACAATTTGTGAATGACAGTCTTAAATTGTTGTATCCGGATGGCGTACAAGAAGAGAGAGTTCTTCTCATGTTCACAGACAGTGCGTCATACATGTTAAAAGCTGCTACGGCACTTAAAGTGTTTTATCCAAACTTGATCCACTTTACTTGCTTGGCACATGCTCTCCAACGCATTGAGGAGGTGACTTTCCCGGAAGTCACCCAACTTATTTCTTCCACGAAAAAGGTGTTTCTGAAGGCACCACAACGTGTGCAAGTTTACAAGGAACAATTGCCAGGTGTACCACTTCCTCCGGAACCTATTCTTACTAGAAGGGGCACTTGGATCCAGGCAAGTAAGTTTTACAACGAACATTTTGAAGAAGTGAAATCTGTGCTTGACTCATTTTCGGCGGAAAGAAAATTTGACGCAGTGACTGAAAGAAACCCAGGTTACATCAGCTTATTTACAGTGAGCCGCATTCTCAATGGTGAAACAGTTAACCCTCCCAATGATATTTCTCCCGACCACATTCACCTCCTGAAGTACGCTCCGGTTACTTCTTGTGACGTGGAGAGAAGTTTCTCTGCGTACACGAACATATTATCTGATCGGCGACAAACATTTACTTCTGAACATTTGGAAATGTACCTGGTAACATATTGTAAGTTAAATAATTAAATACAGTGCCTGCCCCAAGATCAAAGGTAACCTGAATTTTTGTAAGTGCTTTTTGAGTGAAAAATTTGGGCAACGAAAATTTACTACTGAACATTTTGAATGGTACCTGGTGACATTGTATATTAAATATTGAATATATTCAAATTGTGGTTAATATTTTTGCTCTATAAGAACGTAAAAAATACTTAATGTAAGCATTGTAATATTGTAACTTCAATTTTTGTAAGTCTTTTTGAAATAAACATATCCCTTTGTGAGGAAAAAATGTAACAAAAATAGGAAGTAACATTTCAAATAAATATTTATAGTACATATTTCATTATGAATTTACATATTTTTTACATATTTCAGACATTTTTATTACATATTTATGTACATAGTTTAGGGGTTGATATTACATAAAAATCTGGGCTTTACTTATCACCCAAGAACAAAGACCATTGAATTGAATTGAAATATGCTTTGTTTTAGAATGCAACAAAGTAACTAAAGTCCTACTGCTGTCACTAGTGAATATCAATTTATTTGATTGAAAATATTTTTGACGTTTAGCCACGTATTTCCACTGTTTTTAGAACATAGAAAATAAATATTTTTAAGTTTTTTAACACCTAAAAATCCACTCCGTAGTAATCACGCAACTACCATATTTTGGGTAGAGTGACCATGAAAAGGATTATTCTGTAATACACTAACACCCTAATAAATAAAGGTAAGTTTAACACTAAATGCAAATGGAGGAGTGAGGTCATAAGTGATTCTGATTCTCCAGTGTGGGAAAATAGAAACTTTTTTTAGTCTTCTACATTTTGATGTTCGAATTAGTGCTCAAGTCAAGTTCTATTATTGTCCCCTAAAATTACGATTTTTTGTACACATTTCTGCATGATATCATTTTGCTCCACAATGGAATCCCTCAATTAATTTGCTTACATTGTGATTCCCTAAAACTACTCGACGTATTGGTAACATTGTCGCCTTGTAATCAAGGGTCACCAGATTCAATGCATGGTGGAAACACAAAGTGGTTTGGACTCAACTTTTAACTGTAGATCCAGTCCTGATTAGTCTAATCGATTTATAACAAACTCAAACCCTAAAACTTGGCAGTACAGGAAACATGTAGACTGTCTGTGGGGACTTCTTCTTGGCCTTTAGTCTGGAGTCAATTAATACAGTTGTTTCATTGCAGTGACTTGGAAGATTAAAACTGGAGCCTGATGAGGAATATATAGCTTGGGAACCACTCAAGCTCGATGTATTGTGTATTTCTTCCTGGCGTGGTTTGTCAAATGTTTATCAAAGTTTTTTGAAGTTCACAATATGCTCAGACACTAATCTTGACTGGAACTATAGTTTAAAGTGAGATTCAAAACACTGTATATTATGATTTCACCAGAAATAAAACTCAGGACCTTTTGACTACAAAGTGCCAGTTTTAGCCATTACACTGTCATAAAGGTTATTGATTAATTTTACTTTGCTTTTCTGCCACATTTGGCTAATCACAAAGATGAGGATGAGTGATAATATGATAAAATTAGTGAAGATATCCACAAAGAACACCCGTGTCCAAGTTGGGATTCGAACCTGGACCCCTGGCATCGTACCATTTTTCACTTGCTATTAGAATTGTATATGTGTGTCTCATTTGCTTTGCTTAGATTCTCCTTGGTGCTCGTTGGGGTGTGGTTCATGTGGAGGACTAGTGTAGGGTGCAATACACCTTATGGTCCTTTTGTTCCATAAACAACTCGTTGCACCCTGGCACTCACTGAGAAATTAGTAGCTTGATATTTTTATTGTCATAATTTCTGTGCTGACTTTATTTATTGTGGCTTGTCCCGAGAATCCTTAGTGCTCATTGGAGCGAAGTTTCTGTGGAGAACTACTATCGGATTAAAAATTATAGATACTACAGTTTAGTCTGCAATTAAAAATTAACCAGTAGACCTACATAAAAACGAGTTACATCAAAATTTAGCTTATTCAATTCTGCGTTAATCTATTCTAACCAAAATTTTCTTCAAGTGAGCCTTATATTTTTTATCATCGTGAGAACAAAAAAGGACTGTTTTTTTTGAGTTTTGCAAACTATCGCTCTCTTTTGAAATTCTATAAATAAAAACCGGTTTGTCCGATCGTTATGAAATTTTAGTACAGTGGAGGCAGAAAGGTTTAACACAATTCTCAATATTCAAGTTTTCAAAATTTCTCAAAAAAAAGTTTTTAGCAATTTTGCGAAACAACACTTTCTTAGTGTTGGGTAATCCTAGAAATACAATATTGGTCTTGTTTTGAAGCTTTTTTGCATCTGTTTTTAAAATGCACTATAATTGTCAATTCGCATTGCGAAACCGATTTTATAGATTTTTATTCAGCGGAGTAAAGCTGTACATGGAACGTGGCAACACCACAAGCACAAACTCTCAGCATGAACCCGTAGTTTTCACGGTTCAATGGACATTGCTGTGTGCCATGTTGCCACGTTCTGTGTACAGGTTTACTCCGCTGAATAAAAATGTGTATAAAATCTGTTTTGCATTGTGAATCGACAATGATAGTGTATTTTAAAAACAGATGCAAAGCAAAGCATATCTTCAAAACAAGATCAATATTGTATTTATAGGGCTACCTAATTCTAAGAAACGGTTGTTTTTTGGCAAATTTTGGAAACTTGAAAATTAAGAATTGTGTTTAAAACCTTTCTACCTCCACTGTACTAAAATTTCACAATGATCAAACAAACCGTTTTTTATTTACAGAATTTCAAAGAGAGTGATCGTTTGCAAAACTAAAAAAGGCTCTTTTTTTTTCTCACGACGATAAAAAATATAAGGCCTGCTCGAAAAAATTTTGTTTTGCATACATTAACACACAATTGAATAAGCAAAATTTTGATGTAACTCTTTTTTATGTAGGTCTACTGGTTAATTTTTAATTGGAGTCCAATCTCGAGTATCTATAATTTTTAATCCGACAGTAGTGTGGGGTGCAGTACACTCTACAGCCCTCTCGCTTCTATACAAAACTCGTTTTCGTCCTGACACATGTTGAGGATCTCTGTTCGGATGAATTTATTTGATTTCCTGATGTTGGGGCTCGATCCCTCAACCCTTGCTGAGACTGCTGTCTCGGGGTGATATATTTGTGTATTTTTACTTGCCAGTGACCTTGTATGCTTATTTTGACTGATGGGGCCTGTTTGAATTGATTTATTGTCTTATATAGTTTTGCCCTTGTATACTTATGTATATTTTGATTTTTTAAATATTAATTTCATAATTGAAATAAAGATATAGATGTCTGAATCAATATTTGAAAAGTAAGTTCTGATTTTTGTTTGGACTGCAAATCTTAATATTTTCTCCTGCTCTGAGAGGTGTCACTTGTATACCATTATAGTGTCTCATGCTATCCATGCATTGATATTGTTATTATTGTTACTAATGTATGCCCCACCTTTTGTTTCAACAGTAACACTTAAAGTATTTTTAAAAATAAAGCTATTACTAGTGGCATGCATATATTTAGTTTTTGACGAAAAAACAAAATGTCAAAAAACACATTGTAGTGTCAAGGTGCGAGATGCATTTTGCTACCACGTTTTGTCACGAAATAATGCAAAATGAACTGCAAAATGCGAAGTAAACTCTTAAAAATGTAAGTTAGGGTTTATTTACCGACACAACACCTTCTGAGGTCTGAATTATCCTGCGAGTGATGCAATTCACAGAAAATTGATTAATTCTGCTGTTAATATTGTAGAAGCAATAATGGACTCCTTTACACAGAAATAAACTTAATACTCTGATAACTACATAAATGTGCTTTTAGAAGTGAAATGTTAATTTTGTGTAATAAGTGTAGTTTTTAAATCAAATTTAGGATTATATTCACAATTTTAAAACCAAAATGTCTCTTTTTATACCACTTTTCATCCAATTTTTCACCGCTAAAACACCGAAATTTAATTTTATTTACTACTTTTGAACCCAAAATTTACTACATTTTTGTACCGAAATTTTGCTTTTTTATTTACCAAAATTATGTGCCTCTAGCTATTACCTTTTATCATGAAAGCTGTAAACATATAATGTGGCCATTTTTTTTTATTGGAGGAAGGTGGAAAATCAGGGACCTGAGTAGAAAGTTTAAAGGGAAAGGGAGGTGCCAAATATCCATCTTGCTCAGGTGAAAATTTTATCTTGAGCGGCTCCTGAATTTTAGGTACCTAATTATTTTTACAAATCAGTTTCCTGATGTTGATAATAGGCAAACAGATGGCAGATATTAAATCAGAACACTTCAACTGATCAAGATCACATATTCTTCTTAAAGAAACACAAAGTTTCAAAATACAAAACAGTCTGGGGTTATTCAAAATTTCAACAGCACACAACCAACGAAAACTGTGGGGTCCACTGAACAGGGAGACCTCTTAGTTTTCAGACAATGAAAGAGTAGGGCGAGGAGCTGCTTCACCAGCCATGCTAACCAAATGAACCATGTCCATTCAACACTTGAAAATATGTGGAGGAAAGTATGTTTACTTTATCCACTCCTGGCAAGTGCGAAAAACAATATTTTCCACACCTGTTTGACCTATCTGACCAACCCAGGTCAGCCATATGCACGTAGCCTTCATCCAATTCATTCAGGACATTTGGTTCAATGAAATGTCCATGTGTAGAGCTGAAATGTTGGCAATACTAATTTCTTATCATAACTGATCCAGTTTAAAACTTGTACATGAATTGGCAGGTAATGTGTATAATTAAGAAGCATGTTTATAAACAAACTAGTGTACTTCATTAGTATTGTGCAACTACAAATAACAAAGAAGTATTTGAACAATTTACATTTCTTTCAGAACTTTCAAACCCAAGATGTTCATTCCATGGTTTAATACTGTCCTTGCAACATGGAACAATAGTAACCTCTGAGATCCAATGTGAGGATCTTGGTTCTTCACTGGCAGTAATTTGAAGGCTTTATTAATTGCATTGCTGAAAGAAAAATGTTTAAATTAATGCCTGATTGATTTTTACATTATGGGCATATCAGCACATAGGCTATTTTTGCCCATCACACAATACAGGGATAAGGCTCTTAACTAGGGTTACCAGACGTCCTGTTTTCCCTGGAAATGTCCTACATTTTAGCCTTATGTCTGGCGTCCGCGAGGAATTTGAAAAATATCATAGATGTCTTACATTTTGAGTGTCACGTAATGAATTGGCAGGTAATGTGTATAATTAAGAAGCATGTTTATAAACAAACTAGTGTACTTCATTAGTATTGTGCAACTACAAATAACAAAGAAGTATTTGAACAATTTACATTTCTTTCAGAACTTTCAAACCCAAGATGTTCATTCCATGGTTTAATACTGTCCTTGCAACATGGAACAATAGTAACCTCTGAGATCCAATGTGAGGATCTTGGTTCTTCACTGGCAGTAATTTGAAGGCTTTATTAATTGCATTGCTGAAAGAAAAATGTTTAAATTAATGCCTGATTGATTTTTACATTATGGGCATATCAGCACATAGGCTATTTTTGCCCATCACACAATACAGGGATAAGGCTCTTAACTAGGGTTACCAGACGTCCTGTTTTCCCTGGAAATGTCCTACATTTTAGCCTTATGTCTGGCGTCCGCGAGGAATTTGAAAAATATCATAGATGTCTTACATTTTGAGTGTCACGTAATATTAATTAGGAAAATTCGTGTTTGAGTTGAACAAATCATGCAAATTACAAGTCTATGGACTGTACCCCCAAACCCAATAGAGAAATTTGTTTTGATTCAGTCACTGCCCAAAAAGAAAAGAAAAAAGTTTTGGGACCACATTCTGATGATGTCACTGTTCATTGCTGGAGTGGAATTTCTTCCCTTGGGGTTTACACTGATGGAACATGATTCCCATTCTTATTCAATATTTTGATTGTAAAGCAGGGGTATAGAGAACAAAGTTATTCAGGGTGTTTACCAGTCATGAAAGTCAAGAAAAAGTAAAAAAAAATATACTTGTGGTCAATAATTTTTGCTATCATAATGACTCATTGGTTGATTGAGTTTATTTTACTTCACTTTTCTGCCCCTTTGGTTAATCGTGAAGATGAGGATGAATAGTGGTATGATAAAATGGATGAAGGGACAAACATATAGGGAGGACCCCCCAACACAAGCCCCACATAAGATTATACTGGCTGCGAGTCCAGATGCCAGAGCCTCGTTAGTCTGCCAAATGCAGTCCAGGATGCATTAATACATAAAGCAAGTCTAATTCTCTGGTTAAATACAGCTTTAGTTTTGATCTTAACTGGCCTTTTGTAGGGGTTTTCATTAAATAGATATTTATTTTCTTAACTACTAATTTCCAACTTTACCTAAGTAGGGATTGGATAAATAAATGATACGAAAAGTGAAAAAAAGGTCAAGGAAAGTCCTGAAAAAGTCAAGAATTGTGGATGTTATTTTGGTAGACACCCTGTTATTGAACTAAAAACTACCCAAGATGAAACTTCTGGAACCATTTTAAGTTACAGTAATTTGTGAATATTTGTTTGTCATTACAGGTCATAATGCAAATGTTGAGAGACTACTTTAATTAACATCAGCACAACGGACTCACGAGAGAAATAATTTTTTCATGAAATCTGAAAAATGTTTGATACTGGTCCCTATAATTTCAGAGAGTTTGACTGTCTAATCTAACATAAATATATTTTGACTAAACCTGAAATTTTGAGAAAAATTTGCTCCTCTGGAAGTACCAGTTAAAACATGTAGTAAGAGGTACATTGTTTAGTATTTTTACAAGTTCGGAAATTTAGCATTTAAGAATTTATGTTATTTTAAGTGTCATTTTTAAATTACTTTCTTACATGTTCGACAGCTGTGTTCTATATAAATATTTATTATTTATTGCAAAAGTTTGTGTCCTACATTTTGACTTAAAGGCCTACATTTTCCTTATGGTGATCTGGTAACCCTACCCTTAACTAAAACAAAAGTGAGGACAGGCCTCTTACAGGAAAATAAAATATGTCTGTTAAAAACTTCCTCACTCAATTTTTAAAACTAATTCATTCATTCATTATCTTACAAGAACTATAACTATACTGTTTCTGAGGTCTTACCTTTTAAAGCTGAAGCTGTAAAGGGGAACTCAGAACACATGAGGACAAACACAGAACAGCAAGACTCCACAGAGGATTATCCTGGCCATGGATCAAGGAGCTAGAGCCTCATTTGCGTGCAAATGCAGTTACTGGTGTGTACTCCCTTTGCCTCTATATTGTGAATCATCCACCCAATCACCACTAGGCAATTGCATCCTGTCACAACTTACTAAGTGTACAAACGTGACAAAGGAAGCATCGGTATAAATACTTCAAGAATATAGCATGAGGTATATGGATTCGAACTACCTTTACACTTGCAACTGCTATTGAACTGCAATTAAAAGTTTTAAAACAGCCATTTTCTTGATAGCCCTTCCCTAATTACCATGATACATTCCCACTCTTGCAAGTGTGAATTAGTCCAAAATAATAAAATAAAATGGCAATCTCTGGTTCAAAGTCAAAAGAGAGCAAGTAATGATTCAACTAACAAGAATGTTGGCTTGACCGCAGATCAAATCTGGGTCCTCAACTTCCAAATTTTTTCTGTATTCCCATCTCAGCGTATTGCTACTTTTCACTGCTAATTCAAAAAATTAGTTGCCTTATCTGGATGCAGTTGACACTAGTCCAACAAATATATTTTGTGAAAATTATGAAGCAGAGGTTGCCTTTTTTTTATTTTTTACTCAATCAGCAGAGGGGTGACAATGAATGAGAAGGTCCCAGGTTCAATCCCTGGTTACAAATTTTGTAACATTTCTGTTAGCTAATTGAACTATGGGTGCCTTAAGTTTCTAATATTCGTTTCAGTATCAATTAATTATATATTAGCAACAAAATATTACTGTTTGCCCAGGAAATACAAGAGGAATAGGCCGAGTATGGTATACTCGAGGCTCTAGTATGGAATACTCAGACAAAAATGTACTTATTTCAAATATACACTAGTGTCCAAAATTAAAGCAACAAACAGAAATCCTTTCCTCGTGTGATTTTTTTTTTGATAAATTTGCCAAGTTTAACCTGTTGCTATCGTGATTTTTTTGTTGCTAAATCCTGGCAGGGGTGCCCACAGGGGGGTTTTATGGTGCAGGTTGCGCCATCGAAATTTTTTGGGGGGATTTTTTCCATTTAAATAATATAAAATTCAACATTTAGATCTTTTCCAAAATATATGTAAAAATTTTACACCTTAAATGCACCATATTTAATTAATTAGATGAAGAAATGAAAGTGTTTAGGGCATTATCGAACTCCTATATATTAGGCCTTAAGTGACACGTGGGTTCTAAGGGGGATTCTGAATTAAACTTTTGGGGGGGGGGGCAGTATCCAACTCTAGGTCTTAGATTATGGTGGGTACTTTAGTTACAGGGGGATTGAGCATTAAATTGAAGGGGATGTCCAATTCTTGTGTCTTACTATTGTCTTAGACTGTTGCGGAAATTCTGGTGTGGAGACTGAGAATTAATTTTTTGGAAGAGGCAATATCTACTCTTCGATATTAACAGTAAGTCTAAAATTGGCATGGAAATTTTGGTGGTAGCATTGAGTATTAAATTTAAAGGGGGATATAGAAAGCTCTTGATAAAGTGTTAAATCTTAGATTGTCAAGGGACTTCTGTAGTGGAGAGAGAGTTCGAACATTACCTTTTGGAAACTGTATTTAGCGATAAGTCATCCACACGTTTTCGGCGTATTGACACCCCATTAAATTAATATTCTTCAGAGCCTGCAAAGAAATGGATGTAAAAATTTTCTTGCTCGCAATACAAGACAAGCAATATTCTCGATTGATTGATTTGGTTTTTTAAGTCCACTTTATACACTCTAAGGCTAATCGGGACTAAACCTACAGTTTAAAGTGGGATCCACGCGATATTCTCCATTATGATGAACGATTTTAGGGGTGATCTTGAGTGATGGCACCCCTGTTTAGGGAGGAGGGGCAGATCAATTATAATGTGCAGTAAAGCTAAGAAAAAAGTTACTTTCAGTAGATACGCTGTCGTGATTAACTATTTTGTGCAGATTACGATATGGTTTAAGGGCGCGAATGATATGATTTGGGGGGAACGTATGACATGATTTTGGGGGGGATGTGCCATTGGCCTTGGGGGGGGGGATGGGCACCCCTGAACCCTGGCACTTTAAGGTTAGTTTATTTTCTATCGTAAATCAATTGTCTATGACATCATAAATATTACTATCACCTGATCGTATTATGTGGTCAAATGAACACACGGGAAAAAATTTCCGTTTGTTGCTTTAATTTTGGACATTAGTATATAAAGAATCCCCCTTGAACTTAATAATACATGACATCATTGCAAAGAAACAAAAAAGAAAAAAAAAGTAATAAAATTTGGAGTCCTATGACTCCCATATTGTAATATTTGTGCATCACATCATTTTTTTTGGAGTCAGAACTACTGTGCATCATAATTAAAGAAAAACATTCGCAAATGCATAATGCACTCACCATGACTTACTTTCCTTTTGAGATTTCAAACCACTTTTTCCTGTATTTACTTCTGTACACTATCACAAAAGAGATTCTAGTGCAGTTTATTAATATTTACATTGGTTAGTGTTTTTCACAATAACAAAGAAAAATATATTTTCAATGATCGTATTACATCTATAAGTTGGTTTAGTCAACCTATCAAGGATGTCTGAATTTTGCAATGCATTTGGCTGATATAGCTGATTAAGCCTGACCTTCTTTATAATATATAGCTCTGGGGAAATTGTAATCCTTGATATTCCGTTCCATTGAATTTTCATCAATTTCTCAACAGTTTGTGATTTAAGAGTTGTGTGTGCCTTAGTTTCCCTGAAGTTTTTCATTATTTTGTCTTAGTTTCCGAATCACGAATTTCAAATCTGAACTTTGTTTTGACAATTTTTTGCTTCTCATGAAATAAAAGTGTGTATACGCTCTATATACCTTGAAATGTATGTGCTCCTACAGCCAACATTAACTGAATGAGACTTAAAGTAACTCTTCTAAGAATCCAACACTGTCCCACTCACTCCTGTGTAAAATTTCTATAACATATTCCTTGTACTCAAACTGGCCAATGATCATCTTCAAAACATAAGTAACAAACTCACCAATTAACATCTTCAAGCCCAGATCACTTTCATACACATTCTTATTTTAGGCAGAGTAATCAACCCTGAGTAACCTCACTGCAAGAGGGTACCTATAACTAACTCTGCCAAACTGACCAATATGCTGCTTACTTTTCCAGCAGAAGCTGTCTGTGCTTTACAAGAAACAGCAACAGGTAAAACACATGTACGAAGATAGAAATGCTTGTAATAAACAGTACTGAAACAATAATAAAAACTGGACATCACATGACATCCAGCAAGTACTTTTTGTGCGTCACAGACTGAAATTTGGGCGTAATTACGCACAGTAGTGCAAGCCCTGCAAGAAACTGTCTTATACGTTGTACTGCAGAATACATTATTTTTCAATATTTATTTCCTAAACGACACGTTGATTGTTTCTTTATAACATGTAACATTTCACAAATTTCTCATAAATGAAACGTCACGAGTAAAATATTTTTCGTGTACGTTATTATTATTATTATTATTATTTCAATACTACAGGAATGAAAGCATGCCAAGTTGCATCTATGGTGCCTCGTTTGTTAATACTTCTGATTAGAGCATTGCTAACAAAAAAACACTGAACATAAGAAATATCTTACCATAGCTGAAATAAATAATTGACAAGAATACAGGCTTCTAGCTCATCATAGCTCTTCTTAAGAATTTCATCAAATCTGTAAAGCAACATGAAGAAACAATTAACATTTCAAAGGAGGTAAAGATAAATGTATTAATATAATTTCACAGATGTTCTGAGTGGGTTAAACTGGAGATTCTGTTCAACCTCACTGACTATTTGTAAGAACATATGTTTCCAGGAAAGATTCAATTAATGCTAATCTCGCAAGAAATGCATAGAAACAATATTTGTTGCACATAATTTCAAAAATACTGGCAAGCTTCAACTGCATCTAAGTAAAAGATGAAAGATCTTCCAAGATTTCAGTCTTCAACATGAATATAAGTTCTCTCCCATACTAGAAACACATTTCACCTTCTAATATAAAATAATTGGAATAAACCAGACCATTTGAATTATCTGGGTGTTTATTTAATTAAATGTGATGGCTGTGATAAACAGTATGCTGGAGAGAACATCACAAAAGAAAAGTTTAAAGAACAAAAAAACAAAATGATACATGACGAAAAGCATCTGATGCCTGATTTATCATGTCATACTGTGGACGTCTTTCAAACATTAAAGGTGGTGAAATGAAGGGTGAATGATTGGATGTGGTGAAAACCAACATACAAGATTTTTTTCTAACTTGAGGCCGAACTTGGGATCTTGCTTGTTGATTTGCTGTTTTATGTCAACTTTATGCACAGTAAGGTTAATTGGGATTGGACCTACAGTTTAAAGTGGAATCCAAACCACTATGTGCCTCCACCGGGTATCGAACCTAGGAACCCCTTTATTACAAAGTAACGACGCTACCACTGCGTAATGTGAGAGGCCCAAGAACGTGGGATCTAATTCAGTTATAACAGACTTGGCAATTTGACAGACTGCTAAAATAATATATATATAGCACGGAGGAAAAACAATTCATTTAAATTTATGTATTGCAACTACTCTTTTTAGCTTCCTTTGTTTACTGGATTTCTTTGTTTTTCCCATTCTGATTGTTTTGCAATTAAGTATACATTATTACACCACAAATCAGGCTTTTATGTTCACAAAGACACATGTGCATTTATGTTGAAACCTCAAATAAAAAAGCATAATGAGGACAAAAAGTACATTTTTAAATTAGCATTTAAAATTAATATGTGGTACTGACTGACAATTGTACAGGTTAAGTCGAAAGTCCCTTAACACCCCCTTATGAAATGTAAAAGAGTTAGGCTGGATACAATTGGTCATGATAGAAACAGGTTAGGCCCAGAGGGGAACCATAGTTGTGTGTGTCAAACTGAGGCACACAACATATGGCAAACCTCAGCTTGACACACACAACTATGGTTCTCCCCTGGGCCTAACCTGTTTCTATCATGACCAATTGTACCCAGCCTAACTCCTTTACTTTTTATAGGAGGTGTTAAGGAACTTTTGACTTCACCACGTAGATTGTATTCACAGCAGCTAACCTTGCAATTTCCAATGCCAAAGATATTGCTTCTGGTTCGTGAAGAACTTGCGGGTCACAAATTTCTGGAAGAGGAACTCCACAATTCTTTTCTAGACTGCATAGCCTGCAATGTGTGTACTGTAATCGGATGCCAGTGTCTCCCTGAGACTGAATGAAAAAGAAAGAAATGTATGAATAGTTACAATGATACCATATATCATGTGGCCATTCTTCAATTTCATCTAATCCTCACTCATCCTCATAAATTAAAGAAATATTACATGCATACTATGACAATAAAAATAATACATTGTCATAACAACATTTGAAAAAGGTTAGGCTAAGTTCAAAGTTCCACATTTGTGCAATATTTATAATAAGTTAGTCATAACAGTTATTTTTGACTGGCAATATGAAAAACAAACATCTTCAATCATATGTGTTCTTTCAGACAAGAAAGATATGATATATTCAAATTTATAATTAAATTTATTGAAATTGTGTACATTTGCATTGGCATCAAGGTTTATATACAAAGGTCAACTCTTTAAAATTGTTCAATGTATATTATGATGTCATTCTTGGTATTTTGTACCAACATTCAAAAAATGGTAATTGTAATCATGATATAAGTATATTGTAATATACATAGTAAAATAGCTGTAACAGAGCAAATATGTACATTTACAACACAAACATTCAAGCTGTTAAGCACTTATGGACAAAAATATAAAACAAAAACAATTGAAGATTGCACATACTAAAAAATCTGGCTTGAACTAGTTGCTCTAATACTGGTTGTCTGTGACTTTGTGGGAGCTGAAGGGGGAACAAAGATAAAGACAGATATATCAATATGGGATGGTTATATATTGGTATAATAATTGTTGCTTTTAAAGATTAAACTTGGCAACGTTATAATAAATTGGATGTTTAAGTTATATAGAAGCCTTTTATGACTTGAATGAACTTTGATCATGATATAATCTTATAAAGATTCGAAAGTTGTGGAATGACACTGATATGTATAAAAGATGCCATGTTGAATTTGAAGCAGTGAATAGGTATCTGTTTTCATCTTCCTTAACGGGCAGGCTTGTAAATGTTACAGTTCCTCAAATGAGTGCTTGGAAGAAGGTTGCATAGAGTGACACTTATATGTTCTACGTTTGGATGTGGTTTGGTCAGATGATGAATCTTGAAAACTGAAGCTCAGAATTGTGGATACAAAGACTTGCTTTATCCTGAAAGGAGATAACAAAGAGATATTTTCTTCTTATGTATAGCATTGATATGTTATAAATGTTCTTGTAAACAAATGCATAATTTGATGCTCTTGTAATTTTTGTTGTTTCTAGTTTTTTTTTATCAATTTAATAATTATAAAGGTATTTATTATTGTTTGAACATAAACACTATTCATCAGTATATGTAAATTTAAATTTCCTTTTCAATATAGCACCATAGCTACCTATTGTGCTGATACTGAGTTTGAATTATACTGACTAACATGGTTAAACTTAGATTATGAGGGCTCAAATGGTACAATTGTTGGATAGGAAAGAATAAGTTATTGAGTTGTGAATATTCTTGTTTCTGATATTAATTTCAATACCTAGCATTATGGAGAAGGAGATCACATTGGCTGACATTGTAATCAGCCCTGGCCCAAAACCATGGTAACGGTTGAAGTTTTTGCATGCGATGACGTGTAACCGGCCAAGTGAATGCATCACTTCAATGTGAAGTCACGTGAAAAGACAAAACGACAGTGTTGCAGTATGCAGATATTAAACAACAGAACAAGAACAATGTCTAGATGAGGATGTGTACTACAGGCTGTGGAAAAGGAGATGCGATAACCACTAACGCCGTCAAACGGTTGGGCGGAAACTTTACGTCACATACCATGAACAAGTAATAGGATCTGAGCTGATTATGTCCTTTGCGATTAGTCCACTCAGAATTAGTTCACTTCACCAAATGATTTACTAAATCTCATCAATTTACATTGTCGAATTCATTATTTGAGTTTGTTTTTTTTGGTTTAGGTTCAACATCTTCACCTTCATTGTACACCAATGGCAAAGAAATGGTAGGCGAAGTATTTACCAGGATTATACTCCCTACATTCCTGCTCATAATAAGGAGTCGAAGGTATCTTGCTTAAGGATCTTTCTCCGATGTAAACCTAAAAGTTGACTTTTCAGATTACGTACATAATCTTCTGGGCAGAAATGCGCACTGCAGATTCTAGCATTAGCATGATTCACGTTAACGTGACCGAAGAATCCTTTTGAAAAACATATATAACGTATATATTATGTTCAACGTACTTGGAAAATGTATCTTGTGCTGAACTAAAATAAATAATAATAACAAGTGGTGTGCGGTATCTCGAAAAGTCTGGACCGGGATCGGAAAGAAAAATTCCGTCCCTATCCCGACTTCAGCAAATGACTTCCCTAAATTTCTGGATCCCGAGCAGTAGGGGAAATACCGAATGGTCATTTTAAAACGGTATTGATTCTTGACGTTTTTTACATTGCAAGTGTCTGGAACTTATCGAAAATTGTTAGTTTTCATTCCAGAAATGCAAAGAAAATCACTTAAGGTGAAAATGAGAATTTGAGATTTCCCGACTAGTCGAGAAATTGCGAATATTTCCCATCCCGAATGTCGGGATTTAAAAAAAATTCCCATTGCGATCAATAATATTCTGTCCCGCATAACAATAAGTACCTATTTATATTTATTTTCAATTTGTCTGAAGCCACAAAATGTAAATGGGTGGAAATGCTCATTTGTGTACTCGATTTCGTGTGTTCAGTTTCTGGCATGGTTTCCTATCTGCATAGTGCAACACTAGCGCATAGATTTGGAATTCATTTCATGGATAAATTCACCTCTTACCGTCGTTTCGTCATCACGAGTAAACAACGGATTGGCCCAACCTATACTTCGAATAACCTTGATTGTAATGATGCTCAAATCACAGCAAGAAGGTATCTGTGCAGTGCAAGGAGAAATGAAAGAAGGTATTTGTGCATTGCAGAGTCAGATGAAAGAAAGCATTGAAGCCAGTAAAGCTCAAAATAAGGAACTTAGAGAAATTAAGGTAGATATTTTACAGTTCCGTAAGGAATGCTTAGATAGAACAGAAAAGTTAGAAAAGAAAGTTCAATTACTGGATCAAAGGATGAATGATGAGCTAGTTTATCTTGCTGCGGATATGGATAAAAAATTAGACGATACAGTTAGTAATTTATCCAAACAGTTTACTTCTCAACTGGATCAATGTCTTGAGGTTTGTGCTCAGTGTAGTGTATCACTTGGTACAATAAGTAATGATCTAATTAAGTTACGAAGTGAAACCAAGTATGCTCATTCAACTGAACCACAGGCTGATGTCAAATCCATTGGCATACAACATGATGAGGTTGATAAAGAAGTTATGTCTAGCAGTGGAAGGCATATTATTATCACTCGCGTTCCAGAGAATGATGCAATTAGGAGTGATGTTGATAGTGTTAAGTCGGTGGATATTAATACAAGGCATAAGTATTATAGAGATGATGAATTGCATAAGTTACATGATGTAAATAATAAAGGCAATATCAACTCTTCTTTGGAATTAGGTGTTAAGAATGCACTTCTACAAATAGAAACCAATATCATGAGTGTAGTTAATAATGCATTAACACCAGTATCAACTCACGATATAATAGCAGTTAAAAATACAGCTAAAGCACAGAGTGACTTTACACCTCGAATGAGTTCTCGCACTGTAAATCAGAGACAACATACAGTTGGGAATAAAGATGAAGTTTGTCATGGTTCACCAAAAAGTAGTCTTGTTAGACATAATATAGGAGTGAATACTGGATCTGAGATGCATAATAGTACAGATTCAGATCATGATAGAGTAAGTATGCTTAGTGGTCCATACCGAAATACAAGATTAGCATCTAAGCGTCGAAAATTGAGGAAGAACAAATCAGTTGCTAATAATAATGTTGATGACAAAATTTCATATGCACAACATGATCCTGGTCATATGACTAATGTTAGTCATTCAGTAGATGTTCCATTGACTAATTGTAATAAGAGTCAAATTAAAGTTCTCATTAAACCACAGGACTTGAGGCATTTCCCTCATTTTGATGGGATATCTTTAGAGTTTGCACCATCGGAATTCTTAGAAAAAGTAGAGGAAAACCTAGATATTTATGACATCAAAGAAAGTCAATTCTTGAAGTACATACCAAAACTTCTAACTGATTGTGCTAGAACTTGGTACTTAGAAGTAAAGAATCAGTTTACCACTTATTCTGAATTTAAAGAGGCTTTTTTGGCACATTATCAGAATGACCGCTGGAAATCATAAAGTTGACTCAAACTTTGAATTCTCCTTTTACAAAAGAGAGTAATGTAAGCCTGTTACAATATGCAAATAAGAACTACAAAATTTTGAAGTCTACTCAGCCTCATGCTGAAGAACCTCATTTGATAGCACAATAATGTACGTACATTGCAGCAAACGTTGCAAGTAATTGAAAATTTCCAATCTCTTAGAAATAATTCTGCAAGGTTCAATGACACGAACAAGAATAATTACAATCCGAAAAATAAGGCTAGAGTAGCGTATGTTTCACGTGCTAAGGATCAAAATAGGAATTTGAATTCAAATGAAAGAAACAATAGAAATAATAGTATAAATAAGGATAGATATTCTAATAAATTCTATAGAAATTCTAGGACTTTTTCTAATAATAACGAACAAACGTCTTCTGATGTTGGTAATCGAGTTCAACAGCAGCATGATAAACAATCATGTGATACAAGGGTGCAAAACACAGTATGCAGAGAGAGCAATAACAATGGTCCTGGTTATGATAAAATAGAGTATTACCGAGCAGATAGTTACGGTGGCCGTAGCAAAACTAGTGACGGTGGCCATAGCAAAACTTATAGAAACTCTGCTTATACTCGGAGTTCAGTTTCTAATTGGAGACTCCAAAGCCAATAACACAAATTAATTTAGGAATCAAATAAAATATTTAAGTAGGCATATACATGATACTTCTTTATTTATTTTGTAATGTAAAATTGGTGATCTTGTGCAGAAGTTTCTTGCCCAAGTTAGACAAGTTCAAGTTGATGTTTCTTTAGCTTCTATATCTTACATAGATGTAGTAACTGCTTGACACATCAACTTATAAGGGTGGTTGGTTGGGAGTATCTTCTAGACTGTTGGTCTAGGGAGGTATATTTGGCCACAGTACTACTGTTCATCTTGATGGACAAAAATACAATATAATATTTTGAAGTATAAGTTTGTGATTTATTTTATGCACAATTTAGTTGCATGATCACAATATTTAAGTTTATTATACTTAAATATAACTCTGCATGTTTGTGGGAAACTTGGCATTATCATGCACAACAAAAGCAAATTTTAAAACACTTTAATAGTTCATCTATGTAACAAACTTGAATAGCTGGTGAAAGATGTTACCCAAGATGTTAGTTAAGTAATGGTAGTGTACCAAGAATGTAAGTGCATTTAAAATGCTTATATACGAGAATTATTTTATTGGCTATTAGGGAATTGTTAAGTCAATAATTCCTGAAGATGAATTGTTTCCTCGTATATTTTATGAAGTTGACATGTAGCAGAGACATCCACTAGATGATCCAAGCTCGTCACTCATAATTCCATGCCACAGTTGCATGAAAGCATTGTGAAGTGTTCACTGAGTCCTATTGTGACACTTAATGTAGAAATATTTATTATATGAATATATATATTTCTTTTTATGATGCACATGTATCTTTGGTGCTTTATCAAGTTTGGATTCTTCCAATAGTAATCATGTAGTGCTGATAGGTTAGGTATTTATGATTTCAAATACATTTATCAAGCTAAGCCACACGATGATGCTGCTATATATGATGATTGAAGGTTGACTATTTCCACATCTTAGGGGTATAAATTTATGAAGGAAAAATACATATTAAGACCAGTTACACTAGTTTTTTCAGGGAATGTAATGTTCCATTTATGTTATAATATAAATGTACTTAATTAAATAAGTGATTACTCTGAGCCACGTGTCTCATATTTATAATGATCGTAAGTATCAAGTATCTTTTGAGATAACCATTCTTACCATGTTTTGGATTAAAGCTATGTTAGATGTATTTTTGATGACTTCTGAAATCACACATGACTACGTTAAAAAGGTTTGTCAATTAAGCCTCAGAGATATGTTATTTTATCAATGCACTTGCTAGGATTGATAAAATATTTATACAGACTAGGATGAAATTTTGTTGGTATGAGGTATATTTTAGTTGTTTTATTCTAAATGAATAACAACGTTAATTTGTGATTTATTTTGACAGCATATTAAAGGACTTTGACATGATCATATGATATCTTTGCACTTGAAGATATTATAGTAATGAACTTTCACAAGGTATTGTCAGTGTGATGTCATTCTCTATAAGTGTGATCTATATTAAGAGTAGACACAGATTGATTATTATTTGACAATTTCAGATAGTATTTTCTCAATTGCAAACTCAAAGCAATTCTGATAATCAAAAATTGATTCATGGTTGTAAATTCTTTTAAATATACACATATATATGTTTGACAGTGTTATACATCTGAGATTATATATCCAATATATATGTTCATACTTCATAAATGTATAATGTAATATTTTCTTCATCATTGCAAAACATGATAATGATTTCTTAACTGATAACATATTGTTTATTTTGTTGGTTTGAAGGACAAAAGATACTGCTTTGTTTCACAACCATACCCATGAGGGTTGGTTGGTTGAGTTCTTCTCTTAGACTGTTGCTTAAGGGTGGTACAGTGAGTCACAGTACTTTATGCACAATTTTTCTTTAGTCAGATGTCAATGTAAAACTTTTCTCATTTTTCGTGCTTCTTTCCTTGAGTCTGAAACATTAGTTCAGGTATGAAGTATTCATCTGTAGAGTTTGCCTTAAGTTGATCTTCGTAATCCGACATTGGTCCTCATTCATATATCTTGATCCTTAGTTGTGATTAACGGTGGAAAAATTCAATATAACAAATATTCTTTGTTATGTGTATTTTGGGTGCAAAAAATGTATAATATAATGTGATAGCATGTGCATAATAGATTTTAATATTAAGATTTAGCTGTGGCTTAAAAACATTCACTAGAGCTCTAAGATTCCAAGAGTTGAATTGTAGGCTCCAATAGAAATAAACTTGACAAGAAGCAAAGACGTGTTGATCCAAGCTTAAGTCAAGTAGTAGGTTCCTTTAAAATGCTAGAATGCATTATGGCTCCAAAATGTGTTCACAAAGGGCAGAATAGGAAATTCGTGCCGTGACTCTGTGAGTTCAGGAACAACAGTTATTTATGATTTATAATTTTTGTGCGCACATCATAATTTATACATTTCTTGCATGAATTGATTTGTGATATAAGAAATCTTATTTTCGGCACTCCATAAATCTGAGGATGTTTGCTTCTCAATGCAGGGACTTAGATTTTTGTCTTGTTAGCTGATGTTACTAGATAAATGGATGAATTCCCAATGGGAAACTTAGTTGGATCATAGGTAACTTACTCTACATATAGAAAATTATAATTAATATTTTTTGGCTAAATAAAGATTAAGACAGAAATTATGCTCTCAGATTAAGAATGAAGTTCTGAATGGTGCTTCATTGGTTGATAATAAATAAAAATGTTATGTAGCTACATTGTTTTATGTAAAAATGGTTCATATGGAACTTCATTAGATAATTGTTGGTATGTAGAACTTGATTTTTTTTTTGTTTGTTTTTCAACATTATTATGTACTAAAAACTCACTATGTGTAGTTGCACTGTATTGGTTCATGATGAACATGTTCTTGTTCTATTGTTGGAAAACAAATATTCAGTTACACTCATTAAAAAAAAAATATTCAGTTATACTCAGATGATTATAATGGTAAACATGAAAACAGTTTGTAAATATAGAGGCATTATATTAATTATTATATTTCAAAAGTCTCAGTAGTGCTCAGATCTGTTGTTGTGGGTTCGTCCCTTGTTGAGCGCCAGTATGACAATAAAAATAATACATTGTCATAACAACATTTGAAAAAGGTTAGGCTAAGTTCAAAGTTCCACATTTGTGCAATATTTATAATAAGTTAGTCATAACAGTTATTTTTGACTGGCAATATGAAAAACAAACATCTTCAATCATATGTGTTCTTTCAGACAAGAAAGATATGATATATTCAAATTTATAATTAAATTTATTGAAATTGTGTACATTTGCATTGGCATCAAGGTTTATATACAAAGGTCAACTCTTTAAAATTGTTCAATGTATATTATGATGTCATTCTTGGTATTTTGTACCAACATTCAAAAAATGGTAATTGTAATCATGATATAAGTATATTGTAATATACATAGTAAAATAGCTGTAACAGAGCAAATATGTACATTTACAACACAAACATTCAAGCTGTTAAGCACTTATGGACAAAAATATAAAACAAAAACAATTGAAGATTGCACATACTAAAAAATCTGGCTTGAACTAGTTGCTCTAATACTGGTTGTCTGTGACTTTGTGGGAGCTGAAGGGGGAACAAAGATAAAGACAGATATATCAATATGGGATGGTTATATATTGGTATAATAATTGTTGCTTTTAAAGATTAAACTTGGCAACGTTATAATAAATTGGATGTTTAAGTTATATAGAAGCCTTTTATGACTTGAATGAACTTTGATCATGATATAATCTTATAAAGATTCGAAAGTTGTGGAATGACACTGATATGTATAAAAGATGCCATGTTGAATTTGAAGCAGTGAATAGGTATCTGTTTTCATCTTCCTTAACGGGCAGGCTTGTAAATGTTACAGTTCCTCAAATGAGTGCTTGGAAGAAGGTTGCATAGAGTGACACTTATATGTTCTACGTTTGGATGTGGTTTGGTCAGATGATGAATCTTGAAAACTGAAGCTCAGAATTGTGGATACAAAGACTTGCTTTATCCTGAAAGGAGATAACAAAGATATATTTTCTTCTTATGTATAGCATTGATATGTTATAAATGTTCTTGTAAACAAATGCATAATTTGATGCTCTTGTAATTTTTGTTGTTTCTAGTTTTTTTTTATCAATTTAATAATTATAAAGGTATTTATTATTGTTTGAACATAAACACTATTCATCAGTATATGTAAATTTAAATTTCCTTTTCAATATAGCACCATAGCTATCTATTGTGCTGATACTGAGTTTGAATTATACTGACTAACATGGTTAAAATACACATCAAAGTTGCCCCACAAATTTTGTAAGCATATTTGTTAATACTGAAAGAGCCTCCACTATGCCATTCACAAACTGCAGTACCAGGTTCCCCTCATTGTGCTAAATGAAACTCCCCGAGTGTTCCAGCTTTACAAGCATTATGAGACAGAAGAATTATTAATGATTGGCTATGCTCTTGAATTAACTTCTTTACAGCGAGCAACACAACACATTTCTACATGCCATTCTCAAAGTTAAACATACACAAAAACTCTATAATAGTAAGAGTTCAGGAATCTTTGAATGAGTTTATTCCTAGTGCATGATTTGGACATATTTTTCGATTCATGTAATGTTATTAGGCACAAAATTCTCTACAGCATTCTCTTTTTTATTAGATTTGACTGGAAATAAGTTTTAACTAACTAACTAATAAGTTTTAACTAACTAACTAACTAACTCCCTAGCCTTCTTAAACCCGAAGGTTCATGGCTGCAGCAACACAGGCCTTCCATCGTTCCCTATCTTGAGCAAGTTCTATATACTCTTTTCCATCCCTACCGATGTCCCTTAGGTCCATCTCAACGTTGTCTCTCCATCTTCGTCTTGGCCTTCCTACGGGTCTCTTACCATCTGGTTTCCCAACAAGAATCCTGTAAACTCCTCTCTCCTCTCCCATTCGTGCCACATGGCCTGCCCACCTAAGTCTTCTTGATTTAATTATTCTAATAATATCTGGACATGAATACAAATTATGTAGTTCTAAATTATGTAACCTTCTCCACTCACCTCTGTCCTCATCCCTTTTAGGTCCAAAGATTTTCCTAAGGATCTTATTTTCAAATACTCTCAATTTATGTTCCTCTTTCAATGTAAGGGACCAAGTTTCACATCCATATAATACTACAGGCAAAATCACTGTTTTGTATATTTTAACTTTTAGTTTCTTAGATATTAAACGAGAAGACAAAAGTTTATGAAGAGAGAAGTAACATGCATTTCCTGAATTAAGCCTACTTTTTATTTCCTCCTTAATATAATTTTCACTTGTTAATATTACTCCTAAGTATTTGAATTTGGAAACTGGTCCAAACGAGTTGTTATCAATAATTAGATTTTGATTATTACCTAACACTTGGTTTCGGCCTGTAAGCATAAATTTAGTTTTCTCTTTGTTAACTTCCAAACCTATCTCTTTAGCAGTTTTGAAAAATATTTTAGCATTATTCTTAATTGTATTCACATCATCCCCCAGTAAGTCTACATCATCTGCATATGCTAACAACTGAGTCACACCATTTAATTTTAGTCCTTCTTTAGTTTCTTTTACCTTCTTAACAGCATATTCTAAGGCAAAATTAAAGAGCAATGGAGATAATACATCTCCTTGTTTTAACCCATCATGAATTGTAAATTTGTCAGACATATTAATACCCACACGAATTTTACTTTCTGTTTCACTGGTGCATATTTTTATCATACTAACAAGCTTCTTAGGTATTCCAAACTCTACTAATATATTATATAATTTATCTCTTTTGACCGAATCATATGCTTTTTTGAAATCAATGAATAGCTGATGGACATTTTCATTATATTCCCACTTTTTTTTCAACTGTCTGTCTGATGTGAAAAATTTGATCTGTAGTTGATCTGTTACGTTTAAATCCACATTGATAATCACCTATAATTTCATTAGCATATGGGGTTAGTCTTGTTAAAAGAATGTTAGATAATATTTTATATGTTGTTGAGAGTAGAGAAATTCCACTGTAATTATTGCAGTTCATTTTATCACCTTTTTTAAACACAGGAACAATTATGGATTCTTTCCACTGTTGAGGGATTTCTTCTTTATTCCATATTAAACAAATTAATTTATGAATTTGGCATATTAATAAATTTCCACCATATTTAATTAACTCAGCTGGTATTAAATCAATGCCAGGTGCTTTGTTATTCTTTAGCCTTTTAATAGCATCTTTAACTTCAGTCAAGTTAGATTCTGGAACTAAAGGTTCTGCTGTGTGGACTTCATTTACTTCTGATTTATCTCCTACATGGACATTTAAAAGATCATTAAAGTAGTTCTTCCATCTATTTAGAATATCACTTGGGTCAGCTAGAAAATCGCCATCTTTATCTTTTATCAAGTTTACTTTAGGTTGCCACCCCTTTCTAAACTCATTTACACCTTTATATAAATCTCTGATATTTTTATTTTTGCTGTTTGATTCAATTTCGTTAATTTTGCTTTTCAAGTAATCTCTTTTTTTACTTCTAAATGTGCGGTTAACTTCTCGCTTTATTCTATTATAATTGTTTAGATTTGTATCATCAGAGTTATTTAACCACCTAAGTCTAGCCTGATTTCTTATTTCTATTAGATTATGACATTCATTATCAAACCATGGCTTACTTTTTCTCGGTTTATGGTATCCTATACTTTCTTTAGCTGCTGATTCTATTGCATTACGTATGTGCTCCCAATTCTTATTTACGTCTGTTTCATTTATATTTTCATCATCATTTAAATCCTGCAAAACATCAAATCTATTTGACAGTTTAATTTGGTAATCTTTCTTAATTCTTTCATCAGTAAACTTTCCTGTATCAAATTTTAGAACTTTTAGATTTTGTTGCTTATGATTTATTACTGAGAGTCTTTCTCTTAATTTAGCAATTACTAAATAATGGTCACTGGCACAGTCAGCACCTCTATGTGTACGAACGTCAATTATACTAGTATGCCTTCTCTTATCAATGAGAATATGATCTATCTGATTATGAGTTTTACCATCTGGAGAAGACCAGGTATATTTATGGATATCTTTATGTTTAAAAGTGGTACTTTTCACAATTAAATTCTTTGAGGTTGCAAAAGTAATCAATCTTATACCATTATCATTACTTAATTCATGAAGACTTTCTTTACCAATCGTGGGTTTAAATGTCTCTTCTTTGCCAATCTGTGCATTACAGTCACCTAACAGAATTTTCATATCATACTGAGAAAATTTATCAAAGACCTGTTCTAACTCTGTATAAAAATCATCTTTAGTATTATCATCTTTATCTTCCGTTGGTGCATGTATGTTTATTAAAATAATTTTACACCACCTACCCTGTAAAACTGCATATGATATCCTATCATTAATAAATTCTACTGTTTTAAGAGCCGAGATAATTCTATTATTTATGAAAAAGCCTGTTCCAAAATTATGATTTTCAGTATCACCATAGAAAAAAGTATAATTTTTAGTTTTACAATTCCCTTCTCCTGGCCACCTAACTTCCTGGACAGCTAATACATCTAATTTATACTTAACTATCTCATTAACTGTACACTGAAATGCCCCAGGCCGGTAAAGGCTCAGAACATTCCAAGTGCCTAATTTAATATCCTTATTCCTAACGTAGATCTTATCCTTAGTCCAGGGACCTCCCAAAGTAGTCCCCACCCGCAGATCCGAACGGGGGACTATTTTACCTCCGGAATATTTTACCTTGGGAACATCCATGGCCTTATATTGCTGTTTCTTGACATTTTTTTTTTACAGTGCAGAGTTGTCAGCTCTACGCCTAACCCCCAATATGAATGGAGGAACTACTACACAAGACAAACACATTAGACAGCACAATTACTACACAAGACGAACACAAACACATTAGACAGCACAACTACTACACAAGACACACACAAACACATCACAACTATAACATGATATAAACATAAACAAACTACACACCATAACTACTACACAATATAAACATAAACAAACTACACACCACAACTACTACACAAGACACACAAACAAATTAGACAGCACAACTACTATGCAAGACAAAACAAACATACTAGACAGCACAACTACTACACAAACATACTAGACAGCACAACTACAACACAAGACACATACATACACATCACTGATACTACACAAGACAAACAGAAATACATTAGACAACATAACTACTACATAAGATAAACACAAACACACTAGACAGCACAAATACTACACAAGACAATCCCAACCACACTAGACTAGATTTCAAATAAAATAAACAATTTATTATTTTCATTTCCCATGTTCACTCCCAATAAGCCTGTCTACACTGGTAGACATCCACATCTACATCTACATCTTAGTAATTAGGAATGAAATGATCGTTCTAGCACTTGTATAAAAATTTTATTTTTGAATGCACTACTTGTCTGTTATTCATTACCATTAAAATTATACTCAACTAGTATTTTGTTTTGATATCACTAAGTTTCGTTTTTTCTGCTTATCCCAAGTAGATGTCTTATGCAAAGTTTTAACTGTATTTAAAATATGTTGTTGCAAAATATGCAATAAGCAAATTGGTACTTCTAGGCATTCATAAAAATTAGATTCATGCGAAAATTGCATCTGTACAATGATAATATTGGAATATAGCAATTGGAACTTGGGCCATAACTTTTCACAATTTACTGAACATACCTGCAGTACACGATCCCAGCTAAATTCGTAATCACGCTGCCTCCTCTGCTTCAGGTCATTGACAATTACTGCAGAAATTCCCAAGATGTCAGTTACTTCTGGACCTACATCCCTTGTTGCTGTTTGGAAAAAAGGAAAAACAAATTCAAGAGGCATTTAGGATTCAATACGTGAAACATAATTCAGCTACTCTAGGACTCAAATAAAATTCAAGTATATTTCCAGGTTTTCAATGCAAATCTTCCAAAAATTCAAAAAGAAATATAATAGCAAATATTATAACAAAAATAAATTTTATTAACATTTTAAACTAGATGTGTATGAATAGTTCTTTTTATGAACAACCCCCCCCCCCTTCCCAGAGTCATCCACAATTAACATAGGAGTAATTGATGATTGATGACTCACCCCCTTACCTCCTTGTCATCCAAAATAAAACATTCACCTCAACTGTCATCTAAATGTTAGTGTTAGTGTTCACCAGTTTTGAAGTCCCCAAAGACTTTTAGTTAAAGCATGATTTATGCCTTGTAACAATACGATATATATTACATAAGTAAATACAATCACTTAATATTTCTTTTACGTACATTATAAACTTTGGAGGTTTTCCGGGCAATTCCAGGAGACTCGGTAATATTTTAATTTCATAATAAACAAATACAGTATTTAAAATATTGGAATTTAGTGAATACTTTTGAGAAATAATTTAACATATTATATCTTACAAGGTTGCGGTCATCCAGTTGATAGGATGCCTGACTGCCATTCCAGGTCAGGTTTGATTCCTCGAGAGTGTAATTTCAGGTGGGAATTTTCGCCAATGATGTCCCGGCATGGCTTTAAGGTTCACAAAGCCTTCAGAAAATGAGTACCTGGGACAGCCCTGGAGAGATACAGGTGACATCACCTCCACCCACACACACATACATATACTGTATATATTTTCCCTGAAGAACACTGACATTTCAAAAAAATGTTCTCGAGACCACAAAAACAAAATTCTTGATTTCAAGTAATTAGAATCAGAGTGGAAGGCTTAGAATGAATATGAATTCAGAAAATCATATATAAAACTCACATACTAGGAGAATCCATCTGCTTCTGTTTCATAATATCCTTGGCTTCGTCAAGAATGTCACTCAAGAAAACCACGCTGCCTTTCCTTGTACTCATGCCTTTGATTCTTCCAAACCTCACATGCCCAAGTTTACTAGCCCAGGGATAGTCCATCTTCGACAAAATATTGAATAATGCAATAAAATGGTTACTCTGTCCATTATCCACAACGTAAAACATTTTATCAAACAAGTACTTTTCCTGTCTGTCTACCGCTGCTGCTATATCACGAGTTAGATATAGTGTGGTGCCGTCACTCTTAACTACGGTAACATTCTGGTTCGGTTGCACTTGAATGATTTTCTTCCCATCTGCAGCACTGCTTAACAAGCCAATTCTCTCTAAACTGTTCAGGACTGACTTAATCTCTTTAGCCCTATACATAGATTCCCAGTGATACTCATTGAAACTAACACCTAACCTACTGTAAGTTCTTTCAAGCTCTTCAACTGTGTAATTTCTATAGAGTTTCCATCTTTCCAAACCATCCTCCGAACCTTCTTCCAGCTCCTTAAACACCTTCCTTGCCTTTTCTGCCAATTGTGGATTGCTTTCGGCTTCTTTGTTCGCAAGTACGTACGCTTCGAACAGAAGTTTTATTGGGTTCTTCCTAACCATTTCGTCAGTGTAGCCAGACATGTCCAATCCAACTTTCAACAGACCAAACTGAGTTCCCCAGTCACCAAGGTAGTTTAATTTCACTACCTTATGGCCTAATGCCTGGTTCAGGTTGGAAATAAAGTTGCCAATGATGGTAGACCTCAAATGTCCCATGTGAAATGGCTTTGCGATATTTGGAGAACTGAAATAGAATTAATTAGAATAGAAATAGAATTAGAAATTCTTTATTCCTGGGCAAAGTTCAGTCTGTGGCAGCTCTAGCACTAAGAATGAATTGATTTTTTACTTTTTTAAAATTTTATTTGCTTTTATGCCACTTTTGGCTAATTGCAAATATGAGAATAATTGATGATATTATGAAATTGATGAATGTACCCTCACAAATAACATGCATGTCCATGCCAGGATTTGAACCCGGGACCCCTGGCATTGCATGGTGTGCTAACCACTTTGTCACAGAGGTCCACAAGAATGAAATGTATAAGATGAAATAGCATTTCACAGAGATCAATTATTATTATTTCTAATCTTGTAAGAATAATGCATGTAAGATATGAGATATTGTAACAATTTCCTTCAATTTGGAAAATCGTATGTTGTTTATTGTCTATCCTACTAAGCTACATATATTACATTATGTTTAGCAGACCGAGATGTACTATTGTACAGTTATGGCTTTACAATATGAGCTGCACAAGCATAATATTATTTATCAAAATATGTGCACTGAAATCTACTGACTACATTTACTACACACAGTCAAATAAATATATATTCCTAGTCATAATTGATGTTCCTGGCATGATTTATATTTGTATTTTATTATTTAGTGTCACTTTTTGGCCACTTTTAGCTATCATGACAATGAGGATGAGTGATGAAAAGTGAAACTGATGAAGGAACACACATGGTGTATCCATGCCCAGGCTGGGATCTTCTAAATCTTCTAAACAGGAACTTATAACTAACTAATATAACTAAACAGCCACTATAAAATTCCTCTCAAAAATGGCTTTAAATGGTTTTTAAATATATATCTAAAAAAATTTTTTTGGTCATGGAACTAAAAAAGGTATAATTTTTCTTGCATGTACACATTGTTTTCATTGTAGAATTATTTCTCTTGTAGTCTAGTTATTAAAATATAATGTAACAGAAAACATCAAGAAACTCTGTGAAAGCAATGATGATTTTGAATTGTCTGATGATATTTGAGATTCATATTTTTTTTAAAAATGTGATCAAATTTTTTTTTAGCCGAAATGAAATAAAATTAAAACAGACTGTTTGGTTCACAGTTAACTTCCTACATTACAATGTAACATTGACAACATCCAATGTATAACTGATTCTTTTTTAAAGTTCTTAACCATTGTTATAACTGTCTCTTTATCAAACTAAAAATAAATGTCTGATGAAGGGAGCGTGTGTTCTCCTGAAACATCACAACGAAAAACTGTGTTTTTATGCTTGTACGAATAACCGTAGACTACAAGAGAAATAAAAAAGGCATTTTAGAGTAAATCATCAGCCTTCTTGTGGCATATATTATTGCACAAAATTATGAAACAAATATCAGAGTTCAGCCCACCCAGTGTTTTTCAAAACTTTGCACCACTGCGCGCACACACACACGCACACACATACATAAAATCTTGCTGAAATTAAATTGAACATCATAAATCTTGGAGCAGATACAAGAAAAGAAAAAAAAATTACCTGAAATCCACAACAACAGTTTCTGGGTTCATTGTAGCAAATATATCACTCCGTTTCCAGAAAGACTGTGGGCTCTGTAACACATTTTCAACAATGTCTTTAATAAATATATTCTTGTCAATCTGAAAAACTATATTCTGTGTACGTTTTTCAGATGTAGCACATGAATGGCAAACCTCATCTGCACGGAAACCCTGAAGGCATAAATCTGGAGAAATATCTGGAAACAATTTCCGAAGATTGGTCAGAGGAATGCAAAATTCAACACCTCTTCCATTGTTTCTGCTTCCAACTGATACAACTGAAGCTGATACGTCCGGAGAAAAATTCACATTGGTCCCACTCTTTGCAATGTCAAGAACCTACAAGAAAAGAATGAAAAATCAGAAAAAAATTAAAGACATATTTGGTCAACAAGTTAGATATAACTGTGGTATGCAATTTACGATTAAAAGATATTATTAAATCACCTCCTTGTCATGGATGTCTGCAGGATTTTTTCCAGGGAGGGGCAAGGAAGGTATTTTTTTCCATGGGGGGACAAACAAGGCACATTTTCCCCAAAAATATTGTTCTTCCCTAATAAACATTGCTTAAATTTGAATTTATGGTGTTCATGCAATAATTAACACATATTATTGTGGCCAAAATGAAATTATATGTGTGAAATATATAATTTTTGGTTGACCTTCCTTTTTCACGGGGTGGGGTGCATGCCCCCCCCCCCCTCTGGATGCCCATGCTCCTTGTCATTCTTCATAATGAACATTAAAAAAATTGGAAGTATTGTGCATGAGTGTCCTGTAGGATTCCTGTATTGGTATTGAGGTCTGATTATACACATATAACACAAAGATATAAGTAATTCTCATGGCATTTTTTTTATTTTTTTGCATTGCTCAAATATTCTCAATTTTGAGATACTGTGCTCTATGAGAAAAAGGTAAGCTGCAACCAAAGAACACTCACACCAACAACTAATCTAAGGAAAATTATATTGAAAGTAACGCTTTTTTGATAACTAAACTTCTCAGATAGATTAACCACCACACATTAATCCTAACATCCAGCGGCGTATACTCTGGGTCATCTAGGTAATCGCAGATGACCCGGCTGTATTTCTTTCTTTTTTTAAAAAATATATATATATACATTTCTTCGCAATATTCTTCCAAACCAATTTCGATGCATACATTTCTTTGCTTCAAGCGCGCCGCGAATGCTTCCAACCGTTTGCCGCTGAATGTCCGGGAACCTTTCTCCAGCCGGTGGAATGACGTTAGGGAATCTCACCCTGACGTCATTCCACCCGCTTCTTTTACAACCCTTGGCGAGAAGAGAAAGAAAAGAGGGGGGAGGAAACTCTGCTTCTCAGGCGTGCCGATTCCGTGGCCAGGGTAAGCTCCTTCTGGTGAGAGTCCACCGGTCTCAACCCCTAGAGTTTGCCTTTCCTTCCGCTGGCGACCATTGACCTCCTACAACCCTCCTCCACAATTCTCTCCCGAAGGCTATGTCGTCGCTAAACACAGAAACTGTGTTTTTTATGGCAGGGACATTTCTCAGGAACGGGAATTTTGGGTTCACAAATTGCCTTCTGTAAGGGAAATAGGGAAAACATACCCGGTAAAGTGCGAAGAACAGGAAAATATGAATAACATAGGCAAACCAATTCTACGCTAATTTTCACTATACATTTACTTCTGTCTTGCTGATGTCTGTTACAAAAGGAAAAAGCTTAAATATTGAAGATGAAGCAAACTAAATTAAAATTCAAAACTTAAGCAATTAATGCACCTATAAGCTGACTCCCCCCATTCTTGTATTTGCAAAAATAGTGATTGTTTCTTCTCTCTAATCTTCAAAAGCAGGGAGAGTACTTCCTTCACGGAACTGAATATTTTTTAAAGGTAAAAAAGGTAAAGTGCTCCCCTGCGCATAGCACCACGACATGAAGGCGTATAGGGGGTGTGGGGGTAACGCCCCACACTTTCTTGATCCGGTCGTGAGTGGAGATGATGTGATCAGCATCACGCCCCTGACCGCCTTTACCCCCCAGAGTTTCCCCCAGGTACCCATGTTATTCGACGCTGGGTGGGCGCCGGGGCCGCTTCCATCGTTAGAAAAGTTCCCGGATTTGAACCGCCGGGGATCGAACCCGGGACCTTTAGCATGGTAGTCAGACGCGTCACCGATTGAGCCACCGCGGCCACACGAATATTTTTTAAAGGAAAATATATAAATAAATTACATATATTTTAGTTTATTTAAGTTCCTATTCCACCTTTTTAGATTAATAGTGATGAAGATGAACGACTAAAACATATAAGGAACAAACACATCAGGCACGTAGCCAGGTGGAGGACTCGGGGAGCTGAAATCCCCTCCCCGAAATCATTCATATATCTAATTTAAAAAGTGTATAGTGGTAATTAATTTTACTTCATTTGCAGATTAAACACCTTGCATAATACGTTGTAATTATCTGAGATTTATCTTCAGAACTTCTACCCCCACTTTTTCAACTTTATGATGCGGCTGGTAATAAGGGATGAGTACCCTCTTCTCCACCCCACCCCAAAATAAATTTCTGGCTCAGGCCTGCACTGATTCGAACTTTTAAAACCTGTCATTGCAGGGAATTTGGAGCTCGGAAAGGGATTTTTTTTTATCATTCATAGGGAATTTCATTCTGAGTCCTGGAGTAAGTTGAATTTTGCACTTAAATTAATAATGAGGGTTTCTATTTCACTAGTGCATGTCTTTCATTTTATATTTCACAGTTTGTTTGTTTTTATTTTGCTTTATAATACTGTCTTGTTTTATTATTTGAAATTCTACACGTATATTAAACTGCAATAATGAGAATTAATTGATTGTGGTCGCCACAATAAGACAAAAATTCCCACAAAATATTCCTAAATCCCATATGGATCCTGATATAAAATGCACGGAAACATTTATTAGTTTGATGATCAAGGGTCGGAGATTACCCACTCGTTAGAACCAGCATACGCCACTGCTAACATCATTGTTTCTGTAAAGCATGGAGAGTTTTGTTCATTGTTTCCGATGTAGCTTCACATTTTTATCAAAACTTCGCCCATTAAAAGTCCAATTCTGTTATTTTGTGGAAGACACAGCCAGGTCATTTAAAGTGGTGTTTGATTTTTCATTATTACGAACACTTTGCAGTTGTACAATTCTATTAATGGTTTTTCAGATATTTAATGTTCTTATGTACAGCATTACATTTACAAAATTCCTTTTCATAAATGAAACAGAAGGACATAAAAGCAGCTATTCAAAATTCATACTGGAAAAATTGATGAAATATTTTTATATATATATATATATATATATAAAAATCAAAGAAGGTAAAAGGAAACACTCACCGGACATTGGAAAAATTCAAAATTTTCGCTAATTTCATAGCATCATCGGTGTGAGGAGAAATAGACGGAACCGGAAGTTGGGCATCCGGCATCCTCACACCGATGATGCTATGAAATTAGCGAAAATTTTGAATTTTTCCAATGTCCGGTGAGTGTTTCCTTTTACCTTCTTTGATTTTTACTTAGCCCTTTTGGCCCTCCTTGCTTTTATCCATATATATATATATATATATATTCTTTCAATATTTCTGTGGCCTGGCAAAAGGCTGGTGACTGGTCGTACCCCTTCGAAAATTCCAACTTTTTTCTTTCGATTTTTAAGGTGCCTGAAAGTAATTTTAACATGTGGAAACCACAAATAATCGAGATATTTATTCTCTAAATGTGACAATGGCACGTCCAATTCTTCACAACCTGGACCACTTTCGACACTCATTTGAAGAATTTTTCGTCATGCACGCAAGAAATAAACAGTGGATATAGAAGAATAACGTGTAATTTCCATCACCATGAAAAAAGGTGTAATATTTTTAAAATGACGTCTGCTACACTTCACACATTTCTTGTTCTTGGCAACTCATGAATGTATATGCAGGCTCTTTATTGAAGAAATCGTAAATTTGAAATATCATAGAACAACGCGACAAACATGTTTGATAGCACACTTTCCACTCGTGACGTTCACTTCAACGATATTTATGTTAAGAGAATCAAACCTAACAGGCCTAACCTAACAACGTAGACATTCCTTGTGTGCATGATGTCATAAATCATACCTCATAAACAGGGCTCGAAAAATCCCGGTTGCCATGGCAACTAAACTTTTCAGCCTGGCGACTGTAATCTTTTTGCTGTATTATGTATGAAATTTTGAAGATTCTTTATTTCCGTGGGCAAGGTTTAGCCTGAGGCTGTTCTGCCACCTAACCCGTGTCATGGAGTATGGCCAATATTTAAGCACATGTTGCATGTGTCTGTTGACAAAATTTTGACCTGCTAGTGTTGCCATTTATGGAGGATATGTACCAAAAATGGCACTTTTTCACCACTCAACCCATAAAATCGCCAGTCAAAAATCTATCAAATGCTGCACATGATCAATATTGGTCGCAAATGACAGATTGACATGGCATCCAACATCTAATTATAACCCTTTCATAATTTCTTACATATTTTTCTCACTCAAAAATGCATTTCTGGAAAAATGTTAACACTGCCTTTCGCCAGTTATTAATTTATCTAATTTTCTGTGTGGCGTAAACTGATAATTTTTTAGCATTGAAAAATATCTCAATGGATGAGGCTTTATAATGCAGAAAACCCAGTGTAAATATCTCTTACGCTTTTCAAGATATACATTTTCAAAGTTTGGGTTGCACGACTTTTGAAACACCGTAGCATGCACAATTGCTAGTAGGTGGTTTCCTGGTGCCTGATATTCAGAGCTGGTGCCTAGCTCTGAAGATTTTTCGAGCACTGCTCATAATATAGTCAATTACTCGCTTAAAACGCATGCTAAAAACAAGAAACATTCAGATGAATAACAAGCTTTCCAACAAACTAAAAAATTTCAAGTTTCTCGCAGGGGTATAGAGGGTCACTCACCATCACCCCCGGCGGAACCCCCTTGAGATGCCAGAACCTCCCTGTGATATGGGGCCTGAGGAGCCATTACTTACACTACATGAGGATGTGTACTGTGAGAAGGAAGATAATGGATAATGTTTCATAGTGCAAAGTGTAAGAGCACAGGGAAATGAAAACGTGAATGATTCTACAGAGTACACAGGAGTTTGAAAAGTGTGAGATGTCGGAGACAATGATAAACATATCAATGCAGGCAGCAATGATAAGTGACAAGATGAAGCAAAAAAAAAAACTCCAGTTTGTCAACTGAAAGTACGGATTCCCAAGGATGAAAAATGTAATAGACCTTTTAGTACCAAATACTATTATTTTTCTCGTTTGAATTTCACAGAAAGTGCTACATTTGCTCACTGAACAACTACAAGAAAAAGCCAAAAAAACATGCAATGAAGTATGAATCATAAATATCATGTTGGTTGATCAGATAATGAACATCAAATCAAGTATGTTCCGGAAATGAAAATAAAGGGTAAAATGGCAAAATTTTTGTTTGTTACCAAAAGCTATCAGTTTGCTTGATTTGTGCACTATAATTCAGTTGTATCTAATGCTACCTGCAACTTTTTGAGAAATAAAATGAGAGAATCATCATACAGATACAAGGCTGAATCTCGCTCTGTTGTAAATAAAAGACTTTTCAATTCAATTCAAATTCCTTGAGCATGTCACTGAAAGATACCTTACAAGCCTCTACATGGCTGCGTTTATAGGTATCGTTTGATTCATGCGCCACTTGACACATTCAACCCTGCAACCATGTTGTGGAAAATGCAAGATGTGTATGTACATTTATTGATGACGGTTTATTTTAGATTTGATTCATTTCACCCATAACACCCATTTCATTAGGCCGAGGGTGTTAATTTGCACTGCTAGGTTAGGAGTGTTATGCTTGGTGCCATGTACTTTTGTATGTGTATGTGCCCTTTTTGTTCAATTTTGGGTTGTGCACATGAACAGTTTTTATGAATAAATAATTATTTCATATATAGAGTTAGTAATTGGCCCAGGTTTCACTGTTTATCATCATTCCATTATTCTGCAGCGTATTATCTTTCCTTCTATGAATGAATCATACCTTGTCGATAGGAAGCATGGATATTTGGGTAAGGTACTTTTAGGTCTTTTTTTTTTCTAAAAAAAAATGCACTTTTCGGAACTCCAAACAGTGGTTATTACTGTTCACCAAGGTTCAAATTTACTGTAACCATCATTTCTACAATTCTGTAATACTTCGTCTTTCTCCCATGAAACTTTGAAGAAATCGTTAAACATTCGGAAGCATTACCTTTATTGGTATAAATTTACAATACCGGAAGTATCTCTGATTACTTTAAAATTACGCATACTCACTAATTTCGGCCTCGTAATAAAGATTCTGCAGTTAAAAATTGGCGGTCACTTCCAGAAATTGCAAAATTACATGAACATATTAATATTAATATTAATATTGTTGATACACTATTATGGTAGCCATGTCTGATGATGTGAACAAGTGAGTTCGCTATTTGAGAAAATGGGGTCTTGCATAAGGTGGAAAAAATGTTTGCCCCACAAACCATTCACGGTAAGGTTAGGTTAGGCAAGCATAGTAAAAATTAAGGGTCATCATAAACATAGTTTTGAAACGCTAATCATTGCAAAAACTAGTTGTTTTCTTCATAAATCAAGGGTGTTTACTCCGTTGACGAACCCACTTATTTTGCAATTTCTAGACGTGACCGCCAAATTTTAACTCCAGATTCGTGATTAGGAGGCCAAAATTAGTGAGTATGCCGTTCTTTCTCTCTATCGTTTTTTTTTTTGTCAATTCATCAGATATTTATTGCCGACTTAGCACAAATGTCTATCAAATACTAGAGGGATGGGGTATCTTATGTTTAGATTTTTTAAAATTAAATTCTTATAATTGGTAAGAAATGTACCATATTCAGGTTGGAAGAATATACACCTAAAAAAAATCTGGTGGGAATTAGTCCTTCGTGAATGTAATGCTTGAAGTCGAACTTTACTATTTTGGTGACCCACTTATCCACTCAAAACAAGGTCACCAACATATACATCGATTGATTGAGTTTGTGTTTTAAGTGCATTTTATGCACATTAAGGCTAATCGAGACTGGACCTACAGTTTAAAGTGGGATCCGAACCAGTATCTTTCTCCACGGGGTTTCGAACCCGGACACCTTGATTACATCTTCATTTCCACTGCGCCATCGGGGAGACACACAAACATGCACATTATATTAGCTACATACATTGTTATTCACTTATTATTGGTATGTTGCAATAATAAACACAATCGGCTTACTTTTGAAAAAATTAAACGTTTTATTCTTGATGTCATATTCAACAATCGCCGATACACAACGTTTTTAACACACTTTTCAAGAATTGACTTCTGCTGGTTTCAGTGTTGCCTTCATTTCCGTTCTAAGAATTAGACCCATTTCCGTTCCAAGAGCCAGAATCCCCTATCCATTCACGGGATCTACGTTTCTCGTCATATTGATCAGTTTTCTTTGCTTTGCATGTTAACCCAGTTTCGCGCGAGTACAGGCAAGATGAAAGATTCGTTGCGCAAATTATCCTGCAATTTTACTTTCTATGCACTTTCACCGTGTTTCTTTCTTTCTTTCTTTCGGTTGAACCTCACTTCTAGGTAGAACTGACCTCCAAAGGGAGGGGGGGGGGGGGCGAGGTGCTCACGGGTTATCGGGTAGGCTTTGTAAACCAAGTCCATTTTTCAAAAGTTTAATAGTATTAAATGAAGGTAAATTACGTGTGTCGGGGGTCATTAAGTTAATTTCAAATATAAAATTTAGAGATACCATACAAATACTAGTTTTATATATATATATATATATATACCAGGTGGTTATAATTAAAGTGACGGTGTTCAGAGTGGTAGAGGCAACGCGTTTTCGGAACATCTCTGAGTTCTGTCGCTTCGCTAGTCAGCGAGCCTAAAATGGTCTTCTTCCTTCTGACGGCGTAGCAGGTTGCGCAGAACGACATGCTCAGAAATCATTCGTGAAAGTGATACCGAGGTGCGAGGATCTGGTGCTAGACTTGAGCGTGCTGCTGAGTGTATGGAAGTGCGATTTCGTAGTGTGTTCCTCACATAAAATATGCCTCCTGTTCATTCCAAAGTTTATCGTAGAACGCTTAGGGGACAAACGCGTGAAGTTGTGGCAAACGTCTTGCAATTCATGCAAGAAGAGGCTGACCAAAATGTTTTAAAGTTGCCTCTTAAAAAAGTCATTGACCGTGTTTGTGCTGCGACAGGTGTATCTTTAAGTACGGTAAAATCAATTAAGAAGGAAAGTTCGGCGGTTCGTGCTGGATCATCGTCATCATACAGTACGCCCCGTAGAAATAAAAATCGTCCGCGGCCGTGTACAGATATAGATGATTTTGACATGTGCGTTGTTCGGAGAACAATTAATGAATTTTACACCGTAGACAGGCAAGTCCCAACAGTAAAATCTGTGCTTGCAAAATTAAGGAAAACCATCGGATATAAAGGGCAGGCAACCAGTTTATTGAAGATCTTCAAAAAACTTGGGTTTAGGTGGAAGAAAGTGGAAACTAATAGACGTGTGCTTATTGAGAGGAATGACATTCGGAATGCAAGGATTGCTTATTTACGGGCCATCAGTAGATATCGTCGGGAAGGCCGTCCTATTGTATACACCGATGAAACATACATTCATAGTTCCCACACAACCACTAAAACATGGTGCGACGATAGTCTCGAGGGCCTGAAATCTCCAATATCCAAAGGGCAACGTCTCATTATTGTCCATGCAGGCAGCGATAAGGGGTTCATCCCTAACGCCCTTCTGATATTTAAATCCAATCAGAAAACTGGAGACTACCACTCGGAGATGAATTCCAGTAATTACATGCGGTGGATAAGAGAAATGGTCATTCCAAATTTACCCTCAAATTCCGTCTTCGTAATCGACAACGCATCCTACCACTATATTCAGAAAGAAAGATGCCCTTCGTCTAACACCAAGAAAAAGGAAATGCAATAGTGGCTATTAAAAAACAATATACCATTTACGGACGATATGTTCAAGCCTTATAAAACTGCACAAACCGAAGATGAAATCCTACATTTTAGATGAACTGATGAATGAACATGGCCACACAGTCCTTCGCTTGCCTGCATATCATCCCGATTTAAATGCTATAAAGAAAATTTGGGGCATTTCTAAACAATGGGTTGCAAATCGCAATGTGACTTTCAAATTAAATGATGTGTGGGAACTTTGTAAGGAAGCGTTTTCGGTGATTGGAGAGGAGGAATGGGAGTCATGTTGCAGCAATGTTAGAAAAACTGAGGAACAATACATTCGGACGGAGGGTTTGCTGGAACCAGAAATAGAGCGTCTGGCTTTCAGGGTTGGCGACAGTAGCAGCAGTGCGGACGATTCATTGTCGAGTGCAGAAGATTCTTGTTGCGAAATGTCCGATTCAGGTTCTGAACTTGAAGGCATAGAAGACCTGGAATAAATCATTGGTTTCTTCATTTGATCGTATTTGCAGTATTTACAACACATAAGGTAAGCTTATTGTATTGTTTTCGCTAGTGAGCTTTTGTTGTTCTACAATTCTGCATTGAGACATTGTTACCCACTGTTTTTTTGTTCACTTGCAACGCTGCTTGAGAATTGTAAACACGCGCCAACAGTCGCGCGTTGCAACTCCCTCACCAGCTGATTCGGTTTCTGTGCGACTCGCTTTCAACTTGCGCATAAGAACACCTCAGAGATGTTCCGAAAACGCGTTGCCTCTACAGCACGGGCTGTCAAGGTACCTTTATAAGGTATGCCATTCCCGAGGTTCCGAGATTTTCTCCCATGATCCTGTGCGCGCTATGACGTCATTAAGAGGACAGAATGGAACTTACTTCGTTATCGTATACGGAAGCTTGAGATAAATGGGTCGATTATTTACTTATACACACTTTTTCTTGAATGCCGGTAGAATGAGAACAAATCAACCTGTTTGTGCTCTTGCCACGTGCAATAATAATAGTAGAAAATCGCCTGGAATAAAGTGATCATCGCTTCCCAAAAAGTTGCTGTAGCAGGATTGATTCAATTTGTTCCTCCAAATTTCGGACTTACTCAGTGGTGCAACCACAGGGGAGGGCAGGGGCATTGTCCCCCAACCTTCGACGGAAGTCAATTCTAGGGGGGGAGGGCAAACATTGATGGCCAAAGGCACCTGCAGGGGGCACAGAGGAGAAATTGCCCCCTTCTATTTCAAATTTTATACAAATAAAAATACATTTCGTAAAATTTTCTTGCTCGCTTTGCTTGCAGTGCCAGCTTTTCTCAGTTTCGTCAAGTTCAGAGACGTAGCTAGGGGGCGTTGGGAGTCGGCCATGGGCGCCAAATAATCTAATTTTAAAAAAAAATGTGAAAAAGAGAATGCCTTGGCGCCATGTGATGTTATCTGTTCCTTATTAAATAAATATTGTTTTAAATTGCAAAAATTGGATCAAAAAATTTTCTTTCTCGCTTCGCTCGCAATATAATTGTTTTTTGTAATGTGATGTATTTAAATAATATGTTTTGTCTATATGTAATGAAAAAAACTTTGAATACGTACATAATTTAGTGTTAGCATCTTGCATATGTATTTTCTTATTTTATGTCGCTCCATGTTGCATATGTGTAAAACATATGAAAGTTATACATGTTATATGTACAAAAAAAATATCTTCGGCATGCACTTATCATTAATTTTCTGCAATTCAAAAATACAGTTTGTATGCTTGTTTTCAATTATTAGCTAATGTAAAATTTCTGGTGTTGAAAAAATATTTCAAATCGTATGTTCCAAATAAATACTTTAGCACAGACATCTACCTCCCTTGTGCGTAATTTATGAGGATCAGTGGCGGAGCGTGACCTTTCCAACAGTGTAAGCCTAGCATGACGAAGGCTATTTCCCGTTGTGCTTATTTTTAGGCTGACATGGTTAGTGATTTATCCACACACATCGACCCCCGCCCCCCCCCCCAATTTTTCAGAACACTTCCCTGGAATTTTTCACCAAATTAAAAATTCTGGATATCTGATAATTAAGTCAGTGTTATTCCTATCACAATGAGTAACGTAACGATAAAAAATATGCAAAGTTAGATAAAATTAATAATAATAATAATAAAAAAAACGAAAACAGAAGGAAACAGAAAAGTGCTGAATACTTTTCACAACCGCATAACCAAGTATCAGCTCCGTATCATTAATCGCAAAATCGGCGCACTTTATTTTTCGTTTCTGTTACTATGTCTGCTAGAGAAGGAAGGGGTGGGCCTACCTATATCCACAAGTTTCTTCTTGGCAGCAAAATCCTTGCTGGACAACGGCGTCTTCAACAAGTTCTCCACCCCACCGCACAATCACACTCATTTTATTCCATAATGCACTTCACTACTGTATCACACCACAGCACAGGGACGACAGTCCGCTTTTCAATAGATGGAATTCGCAAAAGCAATATCTCGAGACTTTAACAAACACACAGCAAGAAGGGGAAAACAAAAAGAAACCAGATCCAAAATCGGTCACTGCTCAAAGCAGTGATCTTTCGGACTGTGAGGGGAATATCCCTTTCGGATATAAATAAATTCCCTCTCTTGCCTTAAAATTCCCTATATTTAGTAAAAAAAAAATACAATATAAAATATAAAAGAAATGCTCACAAATTGTAGGGATATATCCAGAAATTTCTATCAAAGGACATGTAAGTGTTTTCTTAGGATAGTGTAAAAGCAAATCTAGCACCTAAAAGATCAGAAACAGGCTTTTCGTACGTTGTTCGAAGAGTGTTTGAATCACGGACTATGTAATTAATAATATTTGGTTCACATTTGACATGAAATTTGTAAAATTGGTTCAATCTTCAGTTTTCATTAACATTTATTTATTTATTTACTTATTTATTTCACTTTTTAGCTCAATTATTACCAGCTGAGTTCATACATAAACGGAAAACAGAGTCTTAATATGTCTAATGTTTATGCTCTCCTACAAGCGAAAAAGAGAAACAACAAGAATTTAGCACATCAATGTGTATCTAGTTTTTACGTATCCCGCTCATTTCTAGGTTTCCCCTTTTTCCCCTTCCTGTTAGTTTCTTGCTTCAGAATTCCCTGTTCCTGGAAAAAAAAACCTCCTTGAAGCACCACCGGCTCAAATTTCCTTTGCCGTCAACCATTCATACCCGACAACGCTGGAGCCCCTCCTCTTGCAGGACCTGTGTCTCGCTGCCGCGTATTCAGTGAAGCCAACCCAAGCATAATGGTGCTAAATCTCGCACAAGTTTAAAAAGTCGTTTGTAAGTTGGAGATATAAATAAAACAACAGGGCCGCTTTTCGTTGTGGTTGAATTTTCTCAAACTTTTCACATAACGTGGAACCCATGTCGTTGGTTGAACCATTCAAATTTATATTTGTTTTTGTTATAAATTAATATTTATAATATGAAAATCCCAGAACAATTTAGTAGTATGTAGCATAATTTCGGAGTTTAAACGACACCATGGATGTCCAGAAGGGGCAAGGGGAGGAGGCACTTCCTGAAAAATGAATGTCAACCATTTTCACACATATAATTTCATTTCAGTCACATCAAATTGTTAATTATTGTAAGGGCGTTGCAGAAAAATGTTAACTTCAAATTGAATTAGTATATTTTGAGAAGGGAAATATACCTAGTTTACCCTAAGCCCTGAAAAAATACTTTGCTTAATCCTCCCTGGTGAAAAGAAATACTGCGGTCGTCCATGAACAACACTTTTTCTAAACATGAGGTTTGCAACGCTGCTGTAAGCCTCTGCCCGTAGGTTTACACACCTAGGGTTTCGACGCGCTCTTCTCCATATATTCCCTGTTCTTCTCCTTCCAGATACGGTGGGCGACGGTAGGCACTGCTCCTTCGCGGTCAGAAATTTGTAAGGCAACATTCAGACGGCTTACAACTTTCCCCAAGCAAAAGGCGGGAGTTCTCATGTGCCATCTGGTGTGAAGTGTTGCAATCTAACAAACAGGATCTCGAAGACTGGTATCAGGCCGAGATGAATTTACGAATTTTGCCATATAATTACATACATTTTACTAGAATTAATAAAGTGTAAGCCCGGCTTACACGGCTTACATGGACGCTCCGCGCCTGATGAGGATAATAACGTCTTTGATACTACTACTACTACCACTAGTAATAATAATGCCATTATTAATATTATTATTACTATTATTATTATTGGTACGTTTATCCTGGTACTTTCTCCCTCCAGATAAAAATTTGTGGTTGCGCCTCCGGCCTTATCTTCCACACTCGCCTTCCATATCATCACGTATGCAACTTTCAAAAACCTTTACACAATCGGAACTCAGTTTCTAAGTATTGCTTCATGTAAATAATGACCAAAGAAGCTATTCAATCAGGCCCGTAGCCAGGAATTCTTTGGGGGGGGGGGAAGGGGCGAAGTCAATCCTAGAGGGGGCAAATTTTTAATATATTGTGTCGCATTGACACATATTATGGTAGGGTAAACAGAGGCACTTGCCCTCCTCCCCCAAGAGCTATAAGTAAGAGAAAAGGGATAGTATCTTGAAACTGCAACGAACAAAAAAAAAAAAAACTTCGAGCAACATCAAATAGCAATATTTCGATAATGACCTTTCCAGGTTGCCAAAGAATATAAAGTTTAACATAAATAGGCTAGTAGGGACTGTACCTACTGGATATTGTAATTGATTGATTTGGTGTTTTAAGTCCACTTTATGCACACTAAGGCTAATTGGAACTGGACCTACATTTTAAAGTGGGATCCGAACCATTAGCCTTACTGTTCATAAAGTAGACTTAAGAAACCAACTCAAACCAAACCTAGCTGTGTTATTAGTAAAACACATTTTATGTTTGTGTTGGATATGGTATGAGATTTAATTAGGAAAAGCGATGGATAATGTAATATTTATACAAAGTAAATTAATGTATTATGTTCTTACAAACAAATGTAACTATTACAGAATAGGAAGCCAGTGACGAAATTAGCCGTAAGTTTTTTTTAATTCCTCGCAGTAGTAAATATTGTTACAAATTAAATCCAAAAATTTAGATCCTCAACTCAGGTGGATAAGAGATCAAATTATAATTCTCAGCTTGCATCTACCTCCGATTATTAGAAGTATCATTCGACCGAAAAGCAATCTCTGACTGTTGGCTGATACATGCGACTTGCCTAAAATACAGGAAAACGTAACAGCATAATCGTTCCATTATTTGTGTTTTGTATTTGTATTGCTTTTGTTTTATTTCAAGTATAATTTACACCTTGGCCAATCGCAAAGATGAAAATGAATGGTGAGTAGATGAAATGGATGATCACAAATCCATGTGGATCACAAACAGTACAGAGTACTACACAGATTGTTGGCCCACATGACAGAACCTAGTAAGCCTGCAAGAATGAAGTTCCTAGGATATACATATTACCTGGAAGAAATATTGCTATTTGAATGTTTCCCGAAAAGACACCCTTTATACAATAGCCATCATCTAATTCATTCGCCCGCTCGGTAGCCGAGGGCGTTAAGTGGTCGACTTTCGATTTCGCCTCCGAAGTTCCCGGTTCAAATCCCAGCATGGGCATAGGTGTTCTCTGCGAGTCAGGCACGTATCCAGGAATTCATTTCGTGGGGCTAAACACCATATTTTTAAGGGGTATAGATAAAACCTCACAATTGTATGTTTAAGGCCAATGGTGGCAATTGGGTTCAAAACGGGAGTGGTGGGTTCAAGAAAAGTTTACTTTATCTTCCCTTGGTATACAAGGGTTAGCATAAAGAGGTCATAGTGTGAAGGCAAAAAAATGGGGAGCAATTATCCCCAAAATCGTCGCCACTGTTCAAGGCTGCCAAATTATTTAGAACGTGAAATCGGAACATCTTTTACCACTCAACTCCTCTGTTCCCATGCATTAACATTGTGTGCCGGAACCATCTCAGTATGTGTGTTTGTCCATTTCTTATCATCAGACATCAAAACATCTATGGCGTCTTCGAGTGTTTTTACGAAGCTGTTACACACGCACGGGATGGACAATCCACTCGACAACGCGAGACTCAAACTGTGGGCTGCGAACTGGACGCAGAAATTTCTCGAATATTTCTCTCTGATTCGAGCCTGAACACCACTACTGTGTCATGTCCTCCCATGTTTTACAGTTCTTATAAAAGCCGAAACTCACCAAATTATTCATATTGAGGCCTAAGAACTCGCAAGTGTTCACAATTGTCTGTCACAACTTCCGCAGTCTTGTCATATATTGGCACAAAACAAAGTAAGTCTTCTCGAATACAGTTCGAAACAATTAATTCACAATGAAAACCCTTCCGATCCCAACACATCTAGTGTTTCATCTCCCAGTATGATTACATGCTTACTCATTTATCTCCAGTGACGTGCCCAAGGGAGGGTTGGTGAGGTCATAACCCAATTTGACCAAGTATTCCTTAAAAAAAAAAAAGAACGTGAAAGAGAGGAAAAGATGGCAAAATAAGGGCTGACAACCAAAAATTGTATGCATAACCCTCCTCTTCTAAAATTCTGGGAAAATTTGGTCCGGGCACAACTAACTCATCACTCAAAACTTTGATTTTCAGTTGATCTGTGCAGCTTATTTCTTTTTTAATTAACCGCTCCAATACTCGTTACTTCTTAAATATTCACTTTAGAGAAAGACCTTCGATCTCTTCGGCCCTCGACCCGAACTAGCACTACACTGAGGCTCCGGAAATTCCGCTGTCGTTAATGTCTTCTGCTTTGGACCCGAACTGGAACTAGTAGTAGACTTCGTTACTTTATGGTATTTAGTCCTTTTCATTTTCGAATCACTAGATCTTATAAAGCCACCAATGGACTGTATGAACTATCACACTTACCTTTGAATACTCATTAACCGATTCTGTTGTACAGATCAACCTGGAAATTGAAGCCGCGTATTTTAACCTCATTATATTCTAGAACGTTCCACAGATAAAACGATTCGTTAATGTTGCCAGTAGTTCGACGCCTTCTCTTATTCAAGAACGTTCCCTCTCGCGCTTTCCAGAGATTAAAAAATTACAATGAATCGTCCTACGTGTGGCGTTTGCAGCTTCCAAATGCTGACAAGTCTTTGCATAGTGTTGCGACAACACCGAAAGCGCAAGAAAAGTTTTAATGCAATATTATCAAAAACAAGCTTATAGAACATTCTCCGTGTTGCCTTGGTAAGTATTTCTCTCCTTATATATTATCGGCACACTATTCAAGAAAACAAAAACCTAATTTTGCCGGATCCTGTGGCTGAGTGGTTAGCACATCGCGCTGCGACGCCAAGGGTCCCGGGTTCGAATCCCGCTCAGGCATGGTTGTATGTGAATGTCCATTTATCATTTTCATCATTTCATCACTCATTCCCATCTTCGTAAATTAGCTAAGAGGAACAAAACACGAAGTAAAATAAAATAAATCCAAAAAAAACTAATTTTACGTAGTGTAAACTGAAAAAATAAGGGGGGACTCCAGCCCCCTGATCCCACCTTGGGTGCGCGCTATTAACAATAACAGGGTTGTAGAACATTCTGTGTCTTGCCTCGATAATTATTTCTCTCAAATTATCATCACATTATTCAAGAAGCCATGAACCTAATTTTATGTAGCGTAACTTCCTGAAGGGGGTGCTGGAGCCCCCTGATTCCCACCTTGGATACGAGCTTGACTCGATAATTATTTCTCTCCTTAAATTATCGTCACATTATTTTATTTCTCACCACAAGAAACCAAAAACTTCATTTTATCTATTGTAAACCGCAAACTTTCGGGAGGGCTCGAGCCCCCTAAACTCCCCCTTGGATACGTGCCTGTTGCGAGTGTCCCTTCATCAATTTAAACTAAACATCACTCATCCTGTTCGTAGCGATTAGCCAAAAGTGGAAGAAGACACTACATAACAAAAACAAATTTATCCTCATCGTGGCGATCAACTGGAGAATCTGAAAAGTAGCGTAAAAATATTAAAGGGAAATTCCAGGATACTCAGTAAAAAGTCATATCAGAATATGCCCGGACAAGAACTTTCCTTAGAATTAGACATTTAAAATAAATGCAATAGGTTAGCTGGAAAGAAAAGCTGGCAGTGGACTACAGCCTACAGGGACAAGATATCACGCATATAATGTATGAAAAATAAACTATGCATTGTTTCGAAATAAGTGTATTCTTCTATCGCGTATTTAATCTCTTGTTGTCAAATTAAATTAACAGCTTTGGTGTATAATATCAAAAGATGCATGAAAACACAGCGTTTCATGGGCCATCTGCTACATTCTACGCATAGCTTTCTTCCGCTCGTGTCCGCTTGGTGACGTCACAAGCTCTAGCCAATAACGTGCAAGTCGCGGAGTGGCCCCCCCTGACGGGCTGTAATGAGAGTAGCAGTCTGAAACTTCGTAGATATGCTAATGAAGCAATGCGCTCGCGAATTATGCCAAAAAAAAATAGTTCCAATTCTCGCCACCAGGGTAAAAAAACGGCGCTGTAAGCAGTCAAAACGTGGAATTTTCCATAACTCTGACGTCAAAGTCGGTGAAATTGCCTAACCATTGTGTGAGCTCCCTGGTTGTTGTTGGTGACGCTTGTTGCTTTTTCCTTTAGTAATGTTCATGTAATTCGAATAGTGAAATTGTAGCGATATTTTATTACAAAGAGTATTGTTTTCTGCGATTTATAGTGTTTTTCCTGTAACTATACCAAGTTTTGACTGCTTACAGCGCCATTTTTTACCCTGGTGGCGAGAATTGGAATTATTTTTTTTTTTCATAATTCGCGAGCGCATTGCTTTATTAGCATATCTACGAAGTTTCAGACTGCTACTCTCATTACAGCCCGTGCTGTACCACTCTGAACACCGTCACTTTAATTATAACCACCTGATATATATCTTCTAAAACATCTCTTGAAGTGCTACTTACACAGTGGCGTGCCCAAGGGGGGGGTTGATGGGGGTTATAACCCCTCCTTTGGCCCAGTATTCCTAAAAAAAGAACGTCAAAGGTAGGAAAATATGACAAAATGAGTGCTGACTGTGGTTGTCGTCCCCAAAGCAACCTCACTTTACTTCAAAGAAAGTTCCGAAAGATCAGTTTTCCCTCTAACAACAACATGTCAAGTCCACGTGGAGTCCAATAAATCGTCCACTCGAACCTTTCCCACCAATAGCGTCCGTCCATGAAACGACAGCTCTCGTCAAGTCCACGTGGAGTAAATGAGATGATGCCAATTCAGTTTCTTAGATATTTCTGAAGGTGAGGTTGCGATTGCGTTGTCTTTGCAAGGTTGTGTTATTGTGGTGTGCTATTTTTTAACACAATTTAAAAACCATGGGAGTATAACATCGCAGTGAATGAATGGATGTAAACACTGCAGGCAAAAGTGACAACATTGCTTTTCCGAGAAAAAAAAAAAGGGTGCTGGCTCGAAACCAGGTACGTGGCCGGTCGGCTGCCTCTGGGGTTGTGTCAAAGGTACCGAAATGGTGATGCTTAGAAGACCAACACTATACCAAGAAAAAGTACACATATCCCCTCCCTTTCGAAAATTCTAGGCACGCCACTGTACTTACACCATCCCTTAATACACACTCCATACATGGGCGTCCGGAAGGGGGGCCGTGGCCCCCTGGAAAATGAAAGTCAACCAAAAATTATATATTTTTGACATATAATTTCATTTCAGCCACAACAATATTTATTAATGATTGTATGAATATGATAAATTCAAATTTAAGCAATGTTCTTTGAGGGAACAATATTATTATTGGGGAAAGTGTGCCTTGTTTGCCCCCTGGAAAAAAATACCTTCCTTGCCCCTCCCTGGAAATAATCCTGCGGACGTCCATGACTCCATATGATGATACAGATATTTATATCATACGTGTTAAAATTTACAATATTTACTTCATTCATAGTGCCTACCTTACATTCCACCCCCGGTCCAGCACTGGCCCCGGCAAACGTCCAAGTGGCCCCGGGAAACTGTTCTGTATTTGCTGGAAATTTTACTTTGATGACAAATATTGAAAAATAATTCTTCAGTAAATTTTGCTTGCAGTTTGAAACACTTCTTCAATTTTCAGTAGCACAAACCCAAGCAAGGTATTTCTTTCCTATTTCCCTGTTTCTTGCTTGTTGAACACAAACAGATGTATCGAAAGGGGTTTTGTGGTCCGCCTCGGTCAGGGAAGTCTGAGACCTATTGAAAATGCACTTTTCTTCCCTGCTGCACACCAGATCCAGAATCCCCCCAAAACCCGCACTTTCTCTTCATCTGGCCCTACACTGGCTCCATGGGCGCCGAAAGGACGACACAAACAGGAAGATTTAGCTACGGGTGGCTAGAACTTTCTGGGTTAATTATTTTATGGTTCAGAAAAGATATCCCCATATCTTTCAAATTCCAAGAACAGAATTCTATTGCTTGTCCCTTTTTCGGCGTGGGAATGAATGACATAGCGGTTCTTCTCACATGCACTCAACCCTCCTGCTAATGACCTGCCCTGCAAGGAGGGAAATGCCACTTTCTGAAAATTCGGAGAAACATCGAAGCGGTCGGTTCATCTGTTGATTTGGTGGACAGATGATATCAGTCAGATAGTTTGAAGTAGGATTTGTGGTCCGAGCGGTGTAAACTTCTGTAAACGCGAGAAGATTGCATCACGAAGTGTTTCTGATCTCGTTTTCCTACATCGCGAGTAAAATGTCGAATGAGAAGTTGCCAGATTGTCTTCCTCTGGAAACAATGGATCAGGATCGACTGATCGATCAAATATCCAACACATTGGCATTCTAAAAGAGATTCTGACTACCACACAAGATCCTGGGTTCGACTCCAAGGGTGGTTGATCTCATGTATAATGAAGAATAAACCACGTTTCAATTAAGGAAGGAAACTAGGTATGTAGCAATTGTTTTTACAGCCGTCTGCATGCTCTATACGTAATATGTTACAAAATTTGTATATATTTCTGACTTTGTGTGATTTTTCTTCATTTAGCCTCCACCTGCAAATTCGGAAGCTGCTGCTGCTTAGGTGGCTAGGTTCACTAGACATACAAATATAATTAATCCCTAGTCATACAGCGAATAATACTTATAATATAATCATGAGTTATGGAGAAGCAAATAACTTATCAAGCATTTTCTGTTTCTATTTGTTGTGCAGTGGTTAACAAGGTGCATTACGATGCCAGGGGTCCTGGATTCGAATCCCGGACTAGGCGATTAGCCAAAAAGTGTCAGAAAAGCGAAGTAAAATAAACCAAATTAATCATTTATATATTTCTATATTACGTCGCTTTTCTACCTCTTGGGTTAAATGCGACGATGAGGATGAATGATGAGCCGAAGGAATGGCAATGGGACAGAAATGATACAACCATACCTGTCCAATGTCCGAACCTTGGACCTATGGTTTCGTAGCGTGTTATACTCAGTGGAATTCTTAGGAAGACAAACTGTAAAAGTAGGGTGAAAAGAAGCAGGTGAAAAGAAGCAAAGTTGTACGATGCATAGAAAGCCATGTTTAGTTCTTCTAAAACCTTCCAATTATCGAGTTCGTGTTTTAAGTCCACTGTATGCACAGTAAGACTAATCGGGGATCCGAACCACTATGTGCCTCCACCGGGTATCGAACCCGGGACCCCTTGATTGCAAGGCGGCGACGCTACCACTGCGTCATCTAGGTGGCAGAAAAAACTTAAAATTAGTCAATAAAATTGATATTTAGGGACAAGGCCTGCGAAGATTTCTTTCATTCGGTTGCACGTGGTCATCACATCGAGTCCCATAGTTTCTAGAGCAGAATTTGCTTCCATATCGCTTTCAAGTACTTCCCAAATTGTCCTCACGATGTTGGAACAGCACAGAAATTTTGGAACTAATACAAGCAGGCACATACCCAGGGAAGGGGCTCGGGGGCTGCAGTCCTTTCCCAAAATCCTACAAATATCTGATTTTAATAATGTGTAGTAGTAATTAAATTTACTTCATTAACAGGATCAAACATCTTGTATGTGGTAAGTTGCAATATACCAAGAAAATCATCTTCAGCGCATTTACTCCTCCCCCAACCTTTTCGTCTTTAGATGGCGGCTGCCGATAAGGCATAAGCCCCTTCCGAAATCAAATTCTGGCTACCGGCCTAACCACCAGGGATCGAACCTTGAACCTTTCGATTGATTGATTAATTAAACTGGTGTTTTAAGTCCACTTTATGCACAGTAAGGCTAATCGGGAGTGAACCTACAGTTTAAAGTGAGATCCGAACAACTATGTGCCTCCATCGCGAATCGAACCCGGACAGCTTCTTGAACTTGCCGAACCAAAGACAGGAGCGTAATCATTTGAGCGTGTGGGGACTTTGTTTTATCCAGTGCAATCATATATTCAGTTTTCCACACACAAATAAGATTACTTTTAAGAAACTAGACGTGTGCATATAATTTCTTATCGTCATCATTTCCCAAGTGAACAATAAGATGCCATAGAAGACTCGGGCCCGCCCTTGAACTAAGAGATACCGGATTCGATTCCGGTATGAACTGTATACATGAGATGCCTAGCTTGAACTCATTACGCACACATTTCATATTTGCACTATTGTAAATACGTGTAAACCTGGTTCCAGCACTTTATATCTAAAACCACGGAAAAGGGTTTTATCTACTTCTCAATTTTCTTCCAACAAATTTACAAATCTAAAGACTAATAACATTGTTCTTGGTGTATCAGCCATTAAGCTAATGAGTTCATTCTGCATTTAGTTTCCCGAATAACGGCTGTGAATTTCGCGAGAGTATATCCGTAGACTGTTGGGGGCTTTTGAAGAAAATCATGTTCCTCTCCAATTCATTGTTTGATTGAGTTGGTGCTTTTAAGTCCACTTTATACATAGTAAGGCTAATCGGGACTGGTTCTACAGTGTAAAGTGGGATCCGAACCACTATGAGCATCCACCGGGTATCGAACCCGGAACCCCTTGATTATAAGGCGACGATGCTATACCATGCGCCAACGAGGAGACCCTTGCTCCTTTTCTTTCCAAAACTATATAACTATATATATATATATATATATATATATATATATATATACACACACACACACACACACACACACACACACACACACACACACCACACAACACACAAGACACATATATATAATGTATGTATACAGTATAGGCCTATATGGTGTATAAATAGTTTGTTAATTTATAATAGTTTGATAGCAAAATATTACGTTTGGGCCCCCCAAACTGATCAACCTAGCTACGTCCCTAAATCAGAGTCCCAGATTTCTGTCAAACGAGAGGCTGCAACAGGTGCAGGAAAGGCACACATAAAGAAGGCTCCCTATGAAAAAACTTGCCGCTGCTTAGACCATATGCTTAGCCTTCTGCTCATAAACAAGATGAACGAAAGAAGTTGTAAACAAAAAAATATATATATATTCTGTCTACATTTTCACTCTTATCCTCAAACAAATTAGAATTCAAAATAGTTTTACCTAATACCAAGGGGACTGAGCCCCCCTGTCGCCTGCCTGGCTACGGGCCTGCGTCTAAGTACAAGACAGAATCGAAATGGGTAGGTAACGAGATTCATGCCCCCCCCCCCAAATACTGCCATTACAGTGGCTGCATCTCATTTTAGCACATGGTTTAAGCAAAAGATTGATTGATTGATTGATTTAGTTTATTTTACTTCGCGTTTTGTGCCTCTTGGCTAATTTGCAAAGATGGGGATGAGTGATGGAAATGATGAAATTGATGAATGGACATTCACAAACAACCAAGCCCGAGCGGGATTCGAACCCGGGACCCTTGACGTCGCAGCGCGATGTGCTATCCACTTTTTTCCTTTTTTTTTTTAAAAAAAAAGGAATACCTCTATCCCCCGTCATTCACACATTTTCACAATCTTTCACACATGTCAATTTTCACTGTATTCACATTGGTTCTCATTATTCGGACAAACACACACATCCAAGCCCGAGCGGGATTCGAACCCGGAACCCCTAGCGTTGCAGCGCGATGAGCTAACTACTTTTTTCTTTTATTATTATTATTATTATTATTATTTTATTAAGGAAAAGCTCCTATGCGGAAGCTTCCCCCATCACACTTCATTCACTCACATCAGTTCATTCATATTTCAATTTCAGGACTTTTCAGGACAGACAAACACAAACATCTATGTCCGAACCAGGATTCGAACCCGGTACCCCTGGCGTCGTAGCGCGATGTGATAACCACTCCGCCACAGGGTCTGGCAACACTCGGCCCCAGGGTCCGGCTTTAAAGAGTATTTACTTCATGGACAATAAGGCTAATCGGGACTGGACCTATAGTTTAAAATGGCATCCGAACCACTATGTGTATGTGCCTCCCCGCCGGGTTCACATCAGTATAACTGGAAGTCAATGAACTATGTTGCATCACAAGGATATGAGCAAGCTGTTTCACATCATTCTTGTGCTTCATCTTGTGTTTGAAGAACTTCTGATAATATTTGTGACTAAAATAAGTTTGGAAATATTTTTTGCAATTTTTTAAGGTTCTTTGCGAAGCTCAGTGTCTATAGATCACAGATCTTGACAAGAAGATCGTTGCAGTGGAGTGGCGTGACCAAGAGGATGGGAGTTGGTGGGGGTCATAACCCCCCCCCCCCCTTTAGCCCAGTATTCCTACAAAAAAGAACGTCAAAGGCGGGAAAAGATTGTAAAATGAGGGCGGAATACTGAAAAAGTATACTTAACCTCACCTTTCAAAAAATCATGGACACGCCACTGGAAGGTTGTATCGCTTGCATTTTATTATTGAATCAATCGGTCACACGAAGAAACTAGTTTTTGGTTAAAAGGCAGGTGCAGTCTGCAGCACGAATATTTGGTGTGCACAGTTTGAATTTTCTATCTTAAGTTGAAAACAATTTGTGTTAAACAGTCAAATTGTAATTTTAAAAATCGTATTGTCTGCCAATGAACAGTGTTTAAACGTACATATATAATTTACTCTCTAACAAGCCAGATTAACGTAAGTATTTAACCAATCAATGCGGTAGCTATCGCATTTCGAATATTCTGGAGGAATTGTTATGATGAACAATTCTTTAGGGCGAATTTTGATGAATGGCTTTAGGGGGGGGTGCGTCCATGACCTTGGGGGTGATGAGCACCCCGGTCGCTTTATATGTGTCCACGACTGCTTTCATGCATTTAAAACGATTGTCCAGTTGTGAGCAAATTGTGTCTAGCATCGGGTAAAATATTGATACGTTGAACCAGCTCTCTAGGTTGGCAAGTGTTTGGACAAAGTCGTCAAAGTGCTTCTTCATTCTTTTTATATTTTTGTCAGAGAATTCACTTGAAATCCTCCTGGTTGGTATATATTTTCATCACTTCAAAAAGTGATTCAAATGATCTCCGAAGCTAAGTCATTCCATAAGAAATCATGTGTAGCCATATCAAGAGTGTCTGCGTGTAATGACTTAGTGAAGTGCCTATTCATCTACTCCAAGACTTTACATTGAACAGTCCATAATAAAATGAAACCGAAAGATTCAATTTTCCCCTTAACCCTCCGTTAGGCGCGTGGGTGACAATTGTTCCCCACTGATATTTGTCGCGCTTCAGTAGCTGAACGTTGTTTGTTGGTGTTTGTTGTGGCGGCAGTAACGCACTTCTGTTTCCCGCCTACAGTTAGTAAGAAATAAATTCTCTCTGCAGTAGCGTGTTTGGGTGACATTTGTCAACCACGCTCCTATATACGTAACAAGTAAAATGTCAAAACGCCGGAAGACGGAGCCGACAAAAGACACGAATATAAATATCTCTTACGGTTTTCGTTGATTTATTGATTGATTTGGTTTATTTTACTTCGTACTTCTGCCACTTTTGGCTAATCGCGAAGATTAAGATTGAATGATGAAAGTATCCAGGTCGGGATTCAAACCCGGTCACATCTGTACTACGGAATAATTACGATATTTCTATGGTTAGAAAGTAATATATGCTTTTGGTAAATGCACAATCTCATGGATTAATTAAATGATACATATTAGCAATGCCATTTATAATGAAAAAACATGGCTTAATGTGAGTTAACCAAAGAATCAGGTCATTTTCAGATCACGACTGCTATTCGAAAAACTCTGTACATGAATTAAATTAAAAAGAAAGGACAGTGTAGTTATTAACCACGTCGCCTTGTAATCGAGTAGAGGGTTTGATTCCTCGTGGAGTAATATCGATAATGGTTCATATTCCATTCTAATCTAGTCTCGATTAGCTTATCCGAGGAAAAAGGGAACTTTAAACAAACTTCTTCAATTAAATCGAGAACACGGAACAAATGGTTTTTCTTCAAGCGTTCCTTCATCTAATTAATGGAAAGTAGCAATTAAAATTTTACATATTTTAAAAAATTGTACAGGAATCTTTAAAATTCTTTTTAAAACGTAAGAACATATTCTTGCATGTGTCAACTTACCTGAAAAGTTATTCTTGAACCGTGTTGACTCCTATATCGTCATCGTCGCTGCCCTCCATGGAATCATCTTCTTCCTCAGAGTCATCATCTTCTTGCAAACTGATGAAGAGTCTATCGTGATGAACTTCTACCAAGCCATGTGCCACCCACATTTCTTCCTATAGACTTGTTTCACAAAATTCATGTAATGTTTCCATTGTTCTGGAGTCACTTTGTTTACACCTTCTTCCACCAATAGCTGGACGTCTGCCAACTTGAACGTTTTATTGTTTGAAGCCGCATAACCTTTGACCTGACTCCATACTTACTCTATGCTGTAAAGTTCACAATCGTAAGGGGGAGGCGCAATACATCATGGCCTGCTTCACGCGCCAGTTCATCAATTCTGCATTTTGGAGGAAAGTTGCCTTTTGCTCCATTGAAAATTTCGCAAAGTTCGAATTTATTCATGTTTTCATCCCAGTGAATCCTCTTGTCTGTCAACCAACGCTGAATTTCCACCTTAGTGCTCGATTTTGTTGGGATATTCTCGGTTCTGACTGAATGATAAGGGGCGTTGTCCATCACAATGACCGACTCAGGGGGTAAATTTGGAAGTACTTTTCATATGTTTCCGCATTTAATCCCCAGTTTTTTTTTGCCGTGAAACACAAGCTGGGCGTTTGGAACGAATCCATTCTCTGTACCAGCGTGGATTAAAATGACCCCCCCCCCCTTACCAGAATGTGCTTTCAAACCTGGAGTCTAACATTCAGTTCGTGCTTGCCCAGTTGTTTTTATACTTGTGTCGCACCACACTTTGGATTTCGTGTGGCCTGCATTGGCCCAGGTTTCGTCGGTGTAAACAATGTTCCGCCCGTCTTGTCTGCATTTCTTAATTTTTCGCAAGTATTCATGGTGCCACGCAATGATATCGTCCCTATCAATCAACAGGGAGCTGTACTCACGTCTCATAAACCTGAAGCCCATGTCCACAAGTAAACGCCGTAACGTTGAGAGTGACATTTTAGGAAAATCATCGTCGTCTTTGATGATGTTGTTAGTGTTGCCCACGAGACGAGACTTTGGCCTGTCTCGTCTCGTGGAAATGCTGTCTCGTCTCCAAAATATTCGTTTGTCTCGGGACACATGATCAATCTCGTCTCGTCTCGAATTTTTAAAAGCCTGTCCCGTCCCGTCCACTAGATGTTGTGGAGTTTTCCCAAAATCGGTAACTCATTTTCCTTATACATGCCATGCACTTTCCTCCTAATAGCAGCCTGGGTAAAATTATCATATTTTCCAAGTCGAATCGCCCCGTTCTTCTTCTTCTTCTTCCTTGGTGTAGAAAGTTTCCCATCGTTTACATTAAAGTCTTTCTTAATTTTAATAATAGTGGACATAGCCAGGGCTCGAAAAATCCCGGTCGCCATGGCGACTAAAAATTTCAGCCTGGCGACTGTGATCTTATGCTGTAATATGTACGAAATTTTGATGATTCTAAGTTCAAATTGCTCCGAATGAGTGAGCGGTAATCCGGTCGAGAAGACCTACAGCGGCTGGGGGTTCGTCGGGCTGACCACCCGTCACCCCAATACTGGTCTAAGATCTCCACGCTACACCAGGTGACGGAGTAATTGTGTGGGAGGGAGACCAGCAGTCGGTAGGTAAGCCAAGGCCCTCACGGGCTGTAGCGCTGGGGGTTATTATTATTATTAAGTTCAAATTGCAGTACAGCGTAAGTTAGCAAATGATTTTTTTTAAATCAAGGTTGTGAACATTCAAGAGAGTCAGTAATAATTTCTTACTCTTTGTTCCCCAACACCCCATTACCTTTTTTCTCCAATGATTTAGCGGTTTTGAATACCATGATGCTGAGCTTCATATACAGAGTGTTTCAAAAGTAGCACAACCCAAACTTTGAAAATGTATGTCATGAAAACCGTAAGAGACATTTACACCGGGTTTTCTGCATTATAAAGTTTCATCCATTGAGATATTTTTCAATGCTTAAAATTATCAGTTTTCTCCATACAGAAAATTTAGATAAATTAATAACTGGCGGAAAACAGCGTTAAAAATTTTCCAGAAATGCACTTTTGAATGAGAAAATTACGTAAGAAATTATGGAAGGGTCATAATTAGATGTCTGATGACTGATGCCATGTCAATCTGTTATTTGCGACCAATATTGGTCATGTGCAACATTTGATGATATTTTTTTTATTGGCGATTTTATGGGTTGACTGAAAAAGTGCCATTTTTGGGACATGTATGGCAATGCTAGCAGGTCGAAATATTGTCAACAGACGCACACCACATGTGCCTAAGTATTGGCTATACATTTACGTGAAAAATCATAAGCCAAGATTTTGTGCCGAAATTGGGCTCTTGAGAGAATCCTAGTCTGCCTCTGGTTACACTGAATTCTCTTCGCTCACTTTCGACGCTACTATGCCTGTTCTTTTAATTGATTCAGCATGGCGTATTCTTTGAAGCAGCGCGTGTGCATCGCTGAAGAGTATTTTACTACTCATTCTTACACTCATGTGCAAGAGGTTTTACAAGAAAAATCCCCTGCTTCTGCTGTACCTCACAAAGCACTTGTTTCACGACTAGTCGAACGCCAACAAATGATCCCACAAATTGTTAAGAGTTGGTATTATTATTGAAGATTAGGCACACGAACCTAAGTCTCTGGCATACCGTACGATTTATCTAACCACTGAGCTACTGAGTCGGCCTGGCCTCGCCTGACTTCTCGCTGTCGCTGTTTTACCTGTGTGAAATCGTCTCTGCCAGTGCTACCGCAACGGGTTGTGTTGCCATTGAAACACAGTAGACTTCGATATTGCCTGGTTCCTCCCAGCGTAGAGATGTTAATGCATCTTTCGCTGAAAATTTCTACGTAGTACATTTCCTGTGCGTGCCTGATCTTCAATAATTAACAGAGACCCGTGTTAGAGTCCTGGTCGAACCTGCATTTTTCGCTGAAAATTTCTACGTTGGTATATATTGTTGAAAATCAATTCTCAGATGTTTTAATCAAATTAAAAATATTTATTAAAATAATGTTATTGCTTTTATTTGGATACATGCTAACATAAATTTATTAACCCAGTGATAGCGTACATGATTAGTTTAGTGCAGAAAACTTGGTGTAAATACCTCTTACGGTTTTCATGATATACATTTTCAAAGTTTGGATTGTGCGACTTTTGAAACACACTGTCTTATGCACAATTACTAGTATTAGGTAGTTTCCTGGCGCCTGATTTTCAGAGCTGGCGCCTAGTTTTGAAGAAAATTTTTCGAGCACTGGACATAGCTATCCCCGTTGCTTCAAATGTCATTCTAGTAGCAGTCCTCACTGTTTCGATGCCGCCTTTTGATTCCTTTGCCCAAAAATAGGCGTACACGTTCAACACAATTCTCTGTTCGGCCGAGGACAAACATTTGCCTTTTTATGCTTGTTTTTGTAGCATTCCGGAGAAATACAGGCCATTGTTCCTCTTGCTCACTTCACGCACTCCACGTTCACACATAACAATAAATAATAATTAACGAAAATAAAAACAACAATGCAACAAGAAAGATAAAGAAACTAACGAAAATACAGAAGAACACCACGATCACAAACACAAGCCGAAAAATATCAGAGCGCGCTTTTCACCTGCGGAACGTCAATGCGTTAAAATGCACAGAACGGAAAAGACACTGCAAGTGGTTGCAACACCGCACCCTGTGTTGAGACCTCTACCGTTCAGAAGACGACAGAGAATCAGAGCTCTCGCTCAGCAAGGGCGTAAAAGGGCCGGCGGGGTGAAAATCTGAGAGATTTGGCATCGTTGCCTTCTGCTTCCACCTCACCCCTCGGTTGCACTACCCCCGCGCTCGCCGACGAACTGATGTGAAGCGCTTCCGGTATGTACCGAACTGAGCTGAACTGGACTGTAGTACACCATAGAGGAATTTATATTTAATAAAGTTCCTCTATGCTAGTACAGTACTAGTGGGTATTCTATGGCTGACCTCAACAAGAAATGGAGATTGGGGAGATGCGGCAAAAGGAAGGGTGTCCACCACACCAATTTGCCCCCTGCTACCAACTTTCCAAATAAACGTAGACAAATGAATTTTCGACATTCGATGACTGCCACTCAGTCATATCATCCCTTTTTGCTGTTGCTGCAACAAAGGAAGCTCTGCAATAAGTCAGTAGAGCTGCAGAACCACCAAATATCTTGGGTTGATATTTACATAGCAAATTTGAATAGATATGGCCATTATATAACCCGACTACCTCTTCAACATCGTTTCCGAAAATCGTAAGATCATTTCCTATTGTCTTGGTTTGGATGGAAGGAAGGGATATTAGAAACTCCCCTCTTGGCAAACAGACTTTTGATTACTTTTTCTGAATACTTGTTACACTTTTTTTTAATTCGCCTTCTATTTGTGTTACAGCATATATATATATATATATAAGATATATTAAGAACATTCCACTGTCAAAAAATGACATTCGGGGTTCATTTTGAGGTCATTTTACCACTATGGTTTTCCCCAGAATTATTCACTGTCTATATTTCAAAATGTTAATTTCAGAGGGGGGTATGGCCCCATTCGACCGCCCTCTGCGTACTTCTGAGCTAGCGAGCGTTTGTTAAAGGACTAATGGCGTAAAATGGATCATCATTGTGGAAGTGGAGAGAACTGTCTGTACCTGGCAACAATATTTCCGTTACCTCAATTTCAACTCATACTTTATTGTAATTTATTTTGAGCATTTAATGAAGTTGTTTTATACTTTAACCAAATTAAATTATTCACAATAAATTAATTATTATGTATTTTGTCTGTCAATTGTGTCTGAAATTTAGTTTTATTGGAGTATATACTGACGTCATCACCTGACTCACGTCGCCATCTTGATCAGTGATAGTTGTTGAAATTGTACAGCTGAGTTGTCATTTGTAGAGTAATATTTGACTGGTGTTCTACGTGGTTTGGGGTTTATGAACCCCGGTGTGTGTGTTTAGTTCCATATATTTATTGGGAGTGTAAAAATGGCTGGACAGACTATCAACGATAGGTTACTAGCCGCTAGGCATAGCATAGCCGGCCAGGGTTTAGCGAAATCAGTATGCAAAGCGACAACAGAAGAAATGATAGGACCAAAAAAGAAACATTTAGATTGTAAGTAATACATTATATTATTTATCAATGTATGTTTGTGTGCTGCCCAATATTATCAAGTCCCTACCAGTGCCCGAGGGTCACAGGAAGTGGGTGGGTTTTATTTCGATTCTAGGCGATAAATATTCTGTGCACTTCAATAACCATGAAATAAGTGTAATTCCTGTTCTGAAAAGAAGACAGTAATGTTTCTTCGTCCTTGTTTATTCAACCATCTTAATATTTTACACTCGGGAATATTTCTGAATTTACGATTAATGTTTGAGTGCCATGTGACATTTCAGTTGTTGATTTCCAATAGACAATCATTAGGTCCCTGTACATCGAATATGTGTGTAGATGCAATTTCTACAGAAAAAGGCTGACCTCTTCTGTTACATCTGGGAAATATTTTCTTTTTTGTATAATTGATACATATATCACCCAGTCTTTTTTGTCATTATCTTCGCAGTGTCCGAAGCGATTGTCCACCATCGAAATTGTATGAAAACACATGTTTGAATGAACAGTACAAAATTATGCTGTAAAGTGACAAATTTTGCTTCTTAACAAAACCTATGGTAACAGTTCGTTATATCGGAGACACATTTAAATCAGATATTTTGTGTTTCGCATGGTTCGTACTTACCAATTGTGTATTGCGGAACATAGTTCAAGGTGCCATTATGCTTTTTACACGAAAAACAAACACAATTTTTCCCACAGAGTGATTTTTTTTATTCCTTTGTTCACTTCCGGAACACACAATATGGCTGGCACATCTTGACTCACGTTGTGGGTATGCAGTGTTTCAACCTTCTTCACCGAAAATTACCTACTATCGTGTTCGTCACCAGTGGAAATTATGCATGGGTAGTTGACGGATAGCCCCACGAACCATTGACTGATAGCCCCGCGAATCCATTATGCACGGTAGCTGACGGATAGCCTCATGGACCATTCATGGATAGCCTCGCAAACTATTTCCATAAGGTTAGGTTATGCAAGCATAATAGGAAAAAAAAGGAGTTTGAAACACTGACAGTGGGTTACGTCATCGGACGTGTGGAGCATGCAGTTCACATACGGGAAGCATGGCAAATGTGCATTGGTGGGATATTTCTCTTGAAAAATATGATTTGCCGGTCAAATGGATTCCACGATGAAAGAAAATACCTCCACGAACGTTGGAGAAACTCATTTCCGTAAGTAGTTTCTTCTGTAAAAATGAAGAAATGTGTGTCCAATATAACAAACTGTTAGCAAACATATTAGAACTTGCATTGGACTCGTTTCTGTAACTTAAAATGCGCTGATCTTTTCACATATCACATAGGTGTTCACATACAAGTTCCCTGTGCCATGAAGTGCATTTAGGGCCCCACACATTCTCGATCTCTGTCACTATGGATGTGATGTGATCAGTACCAAGCTCCGGCCGCCTTTACTCCCCATAGTTTACCCCATGGGTGAGCCTCATACGTGGGAAATTTATTTAATATGACAAAAAGGTGTCATATTAACTGAAAGTTCAAATTATGCTGTGAGGCTTTTAGGAGGAAGGTAATAGGTTATGCTTAATTAGTGATGGAGAATATGGATCAGATCCGATATCTACTACAATCTGAGGCTAATCCAGGAAAGAATTAATGAGAACTAGTGTTGACACATGTGACTCACTGGTTAGGGTTCCGGTCTTGCTTTCCCATACCTATAGTGAAGCATGCATGCATATGTTCATTGCCCACAAAAGTTAGACTTTGGGTGTTTGTTTTAGCGTTGAACATGGTGCCATCACTCTCAATTAACACTGAAGAACAGCAACAAGGAGGGATATGCTTTTTATGAGTTTTACCAGTGCACACTGGGCCAGAATTCTGAAAATGGGGAAATTCTGAATTTGTGAATATATACTTTACACTGTCCATATTTCTAATAACAGAAAATAATAAGCAAGATGATTCGGTACCAGTTTCGTATGGGCACACCACATCTCACTAGTTTATTTTGTCATTTTTAACATTCGTATTTACGTATTCTGCATTGCGAAAGATTCTTTAAGGTGGAATTATGCTTTTTTCACGAAAATAATTTCAATTTTTCACGTTACGAGTAATTATTGTTCTTCCTTTTTTTTGCTTGCGTAACACACAATATGGCAGGCACAGCTTGACTAGCGTTGTGGATCATCATTGGGTATGCAGTGTTTCCAACCTTCTTGACTGAAAAATGCCCCACAAACCATTCATGCATAGCCCCAAAAACCATTCACGGTAAGGTTAGGTTAGGCAAACAGTTAAAATTAGGGTTTGTAGTAATATCAGGAATGTACATTTCATTTTTACGTCATCTTGCAAAACGACGACTTGGTTGGAAACACTGACAGGGGGTTACATCCGGTTTACGTAGAGGAAGGAAATGAAAGCAACGTCAATTGTGCGTTGGAGAGATATCTCTCTTGAAAAATACATGAATTCCCGGTGAAATTGATTCCAAGATGAAAGAAAATACCTGCACGAACTTTGAAAATGTTACAGAAACTTCATTTCCGTAAGTAGTTTCTTGTGTAAAATTGAAGAAATACATTGTGCCGATATGAAACTGTTACCGATGATTCAAATTCTGTAGTTATTCACATGATGGCAGTGCTAAATAATAAAGTAACGCCAAATGTACAAATACCCTATGCTTGTATAATAACTACTGATAAAAACTGCAGTTTGAAGTTTCACATAAAATCAGTTAAATCCTGTGCTTCTTGACGTGAACATACTACCAAATGGAGCTGCGGTGGTCCAGTCGGTAGAGCAGCTTGACTGCGAAGCGGGAACTTTGGTTAGATTCTCCGGGTGGGTGATCTACTGTCGGAATTTTTTGGCCTTGTTCCTACATAGAGACTGATCTGAGGTTTACACAGCATGTAATAAATAAGTTGCTGGAGGCATGCTGGGGGGAGGGGGATGGAGAAGTATAGTACCTCCACAAATGGTAGAGATCGTGAATTTGTGGAGCCTCCACACTCACCTATATTCCTTCATGGCATGGTGCAGAGTGCACATTAAATTTCACCTACACTATGAAATAAATTTTAAAGTGCACTGTGTTCACATACTGACTGAGATGAACTTTAACCTACACTTTCACTTTCAGTAGAGATATTTTCATTGGTCATGCAGATTGTTGGGGTTCATCTGGAATCTATGCTGTCGAGCAAGCGAGTGAACTTTTCTGATGGCATACATGATTTCTTAGCAGGCCAGAGCAGAAGACCTTGATATTAGTAAATTAGGAGATCTTATGATGTGTAAGATCTTTGTTAGCAGAAATTTGTGAGAACTCTCTTTATATTCTTCATTCTGCTTCTTGAGCCTCCTGAAAGAGCTGTTGCTATGGCACCTGGAATGTGCACCAAGGTCTTGTGTACGCCATCGGACATATAAATATAATACCAGAGATATTCTGCTTCAAGAAGTTTCGCAGTTTCCAACACATATTCACTGAAACTGTGGACGTTAGTAGGGTGACTTGATGATAGTGTTTACATAATAGCTGTGTTGTTTAACACCTCTTTGATGTCTTATGATTAGGGAAAGGAACTTCAGGTAAATAAATGTTTTTTCTGCGATAAGATAGAGACCCTCATTTTTGCCAAAATTCTGATCATAGCCTTATATGTCAACACAGCAAATTTTATTTTACATAAAAACACATATTTTCCAGTTTTCCGTATGTAAATACATATTTTGCGAATTTGCATTTTAAATGCATAAAATCGCTCATTGACTTCATCTACTTCGAAATCCTCGAAGGAAAAATGTTTATTCTCCGCACCTCTTTCATATCGAGAGTGTTAGGTTTGTTTTGTCTTTAAGCACCCTCGCTGGCAGACTTCTGGCACCTCGCCTACGATCCTATTGGGAGAAAATAGCTGTAAGTAGCTGGGGCTGGCTACACGTAACGATAGCAAGGCTTTTTAATGAAGCAATTCAGCTATTGTGGCCGGAAGGCATAAAATTTGACAATGTTCTTCTCTTGACAGATGCTGCAGCTTACATGCAGTAGGCCTTGCTGTTAGCTACCCCAAAATGGTGCACGTTACATGTGTGGCTCATGCGTTGCATAGAATATGTGAAAAGATAAGAGCTCTTTATCCCAATGTCGATGAACTGGTTTCAAATGGGAAGAAAGTTTTTATCAAGTCGCCTAGAAGAATAGACATTTTTAAACAAAAATGTCCTGAAGTTCCCCTTCCCCCTACACCTGTAGTTACGCGATAGGGCACTTGGTTGGATGCAGATGTTATGCCCAGAACTTTGAAAAAATTGTATCTGTTGTAAATGATCTCTACAAAGAAGAATTCTGCAAGAACTGTTGATGGAGCCCTCCTTAAAAGTCGAATTGGCATACATCTCAAGAAACCTGTCCTTTCTCTCCAATTCCATACGAAAGCTTGAATCGTCCGCGTATAGTAGAAACGAAACTGAAAGAATTCACTGGATCTAACGCACGAGTGCAAATGTCTAAATGTACAGAATTTTTTGGGAAAAAACAAGGTTTTCAAACTTTGTGCCAAATTGCACGTGTTTTGGAAAGTGAAGTAGAGGAAGAGGAAGCTTTGGAAAACTTCAGCGTTAGTGACATTTCGTGCTTCAAATATGCAAGAATTGTTTCTTGTGACGTGGAGCTATCTTTCTCACAATATAAGATGCTTTTTAGAGATAATCGTGACAGATTTACAATGGAGAATTTGGAATCAAACTATGGTGATCCACTGCAACTCTTCCAAAAAATAGCTCACTAAGAGGTAATCATTTAGAAACTGATTTCAGGTGTTTAAAATGCATGTTATAGTTTGTTTTTGTTACCAAATGTTTTTATTTTTGTCACATATTTTCCTGTTTTTATCACATATTTTCAACATTTATGACACATAAAAAATAAATATTTCTGAGTTTGTTAGCACATAAAGTTCCGTTCCCTACTTATGATTTCAACTGACTTTTTTAGGATCCTGAAAAAATTGGTTTGTTGTCGTGCCATCATTGGAGGTGCCACTACAACCATGTTTAGGCTTGTCTGCGGCGATGCCCATAAAGCATTTGAATTTCTCTTGGATATCTGAATATCTGTTTTTTGGGGTTTTGTTTTTACTTTGTCTTCTGCACCCTCTTGCATTAGTCAATACGACATGTGAAGAAAGAAGTCAATAACCAAATCTATGCACATAGGATTGACAGTCAGAACTGAGTATTTGTCGCTCTTTGAGTACCCTCGTCAAAATTGTTCATCTGTCGTCCAAGCATCACAAATGTAACACACTTGAGTATATCATGTACTGCTCACTTTGTTGCAAACTAATGTGTGAAAAACTTTCAAGATCTTCCTGAATGCCAGCTGAGAGGTATATAGTACTAGGATGCTGTATCTGGTATCCAGTGTATTCCGATTCTGCTTGGTTTACGTTAAACATTACATTCTAATGCAATTCTATTTCAATGCAGGCTCATTTGTCAGAGTGAAGCCGCATGAAACTGACATTGTATTTTCATTTCATATATGCAAATTGGCAGCTAGTTTTCTCTTGGTTGCATTTGTAAGACCCATTGAATCATTCGACATAAACATCTTCATCCCACAATTTTTGAAAGTCAAAGGGAATAAACACACATCATTGCACCTCAGCTGAAAATGGCAGCATATGAACCTGCTTGTATAACAATGCCCACAATTCAGTAAATCAATTCATACTCCACCCACAGAAAGTACATACCTTGACGATATGTAGAATATATGCAACAGAAGTCTACACATAATGTTCTGATAATTCAACACACGTCTCAATGGGTGAAACTGTGTGTGAGACATTTGTTAAAAAGCATTTGGCAAATGTATGGGTTTTGCCCACCTTAAGTCCTCATTTACGTTAACACCTGGATGGAACTATTTGCGCTTTGAGGCACCCCTATCATTGTTTTACAGGGAACAAATGGTTCAATGGCTCTGCTTTAAAGTAGGAATTGCGATTTTGTCCCAATTTACAGACTTCTGGCCCACTGTGCAGTGGTTGTAACACACAGTGCTTTAAGGAGTATTGGCATAATTTTACGTTTGAATGGATTGTGAAGTTTACCAACTGCAGTGCCATCATTACAAGAGATTGACATACAAGAACAAGAATATGTTGCTCACATATTTACATAATGGACATTTTAATTTGAATGTTTCAAAAGAATATGTTTTATTTGCAGATCATGTATATGCGGGTGTTTTTACATTATCAAATGGAAAAATATGATTTCCCAGTAGACTTTTGAAGCATAGGCTGGTTTAAATTCTAGTTTTTAATGTTTTCATTTTGAGACTTTATGCACATTTGGCAAATAACAAATTGATACAAAATGCCACCTAAATGCAGGAGTTCAATTTTAAAGTGATAAGTTTGAAAGACATGCTGTGCATTTTACTGATGGCGTCCAAAATCACTTTTTGTTGAGGGCTTAATCAATTTTGAACCACCGAAGTAAGCACACTGAAACACAAAAGGACTGTGAAAAAGAAATGGATGTGTGTTGTAGTTCTAGTAGGTAACTTAAATATGGCGCATATTTTTGTCATGTTGCAATTGTTAATTTGATTATATATTTCAAACACACAGAATTGTAATCCCTCTTGCAGTAGTTACTTTTGAACTCTGATGTAGGGGAGATTTTGTTACCAATTTCTCAATGCAAATGTTCTAAGAATGCCATCAGCAGCCTTTAATGTTACCAAACATTGCATGGTGCTGTGTCACTATTTTCCCAAGTGCTCAGGAGGGTCCACTCCGCTCTTTAGCAACCCTTACATTTACAACCATGCAAGGAAGGAAAGCATACACTTACAGTAGGCTTGGCAGCCCAAGTTCCGATTGTTTAATTCTGAAATTATCATTGTACCTTGGCATTTTTTTACGTGGATCAATTTCTAATTTATCTGTTAGAACATGCTTCATATTCTTAGTGATTATTTGCTGCTTGTTTTCTGGAGAATGATTTTTGCCTTCCATATACTGTTACATGATTCTTTGTTTGCGAGCAACCATTCATTTCCTGTCATCTGAGATACAGACTGCTGCTGCAGCTTTCTACTTCACATGCGTGAGGTGAGAAGAGTTATTTTGCCTTGAAATGCTTTTGTTGTTAGGAAGGTCTGATTTAGGGCTTGTAGCATTAATCAGATATCCCTAAATACTTTTGTTGTTAGGTACTTCAGTTTTAGAGCCCAAAATTACATTCTTAAGTGCTTTAAATACCTGATCACCTAAAATCTGGTAACCCCTTTTGAGCCTTGCATGAAATTCAGTGAAAAATCCTGTCCCGGTCGACCAGAAATCAAAACGTCTGCTCGTGTAAGCTACTTTTCAAACCATCATTCCTCTTGTAAATGACACTTAGTGAAGTGTTTTTTAACTCTGATAATTAGCTTCTCCAAGCTTTAAACATACTTCACAACTGTTTTCACTATTCCAGAGCACTTCCTAATGTTCCTATAAAATTGCAAGAAATCATTACATTCGGAACTGTTACTGGCTTGGCAACATGATGTGTCTTAGATTGTTCGTTTGATGCTGTAAGTAGTGTTAAGCAACTTGGACACAAGTAAATGACAGCCAAACATGACTGAATGTATCTCTGATTTGTCACTTCCCAGCTCAATGTTCAGAAAGCACCTGCTATACCCGAAGTTGAAATATTGCAGCAGCTAAATTTAATGAAGACGACAAGGTTGCAAACTACTTCTAAGTAAGATCACAACACACAGATTTTTGTACAAGAATTGAATTCTATTTAAGTGTGTGTGAACAGGCTTACTCACAGTGCATAGTGAATTTTCATGTAACACATGTTCAGCTTGTGTAATGGAGATACAATCGTTTACTTGTGTTTCCGTACTGAAGTCTTACTTATTATATACTTTGTATTGATGGAGAATGATTCGTTTGTCCGATATCGTTTTTTTTTTAATGAGCACTTGTTAATTTGCTGTTCTCTTGGATATGGACAACTGCTGTCATCTGTTGAGAGTTTCACATGTGGTGCCAAGTGGTTTTCTACTTTAAATTTGTTTCCTCATGATCATTGGTTTTGTTTAGCACCTGTTATTACATCGTCAAAGTGTTTGAAGATTCTTGGAGGAGTTGATTTAAGAGGTTTCCCCCTGACCTATATATCCTGGAAAAGTCAGGGAAATCAACTTTAAAATGGAAAGGGTTTGGTAATTTGGGGCCCATAACAGACTGCTTCCTTCGATTTTTACATCAGTTCTCTTATTAATTGATAGATTTGATATTTTATGTAATACTAAATGTGTTTCAGGGTGCAGTAACTACAAATAAAGTTATCTTTGACTTCCCTCTCCCTGTTCATTACCTCCTTTTCTATTTTTGGAATCACCTCTTCCCCCTCTCTATATGAGAGAGGAATGTCTCTCTTCTTCTCACTCTCTTTACAAAGGACACCCTCCTTTCTCTTCCATCCTTTTTCTATTTCCTTTCCAATTTTTATACAAAATATCTCCAGTAAAGAGGCCGATCAAAGGCAACAAAAATTGAAAGTGTTTATGGATTTCTTATGGCAAATGAACATTTATTTTCCCTGATTTTCAATATTTTTACAAAAAATTCTGGTACCTTAGACACTCTGTACCCCCACTAGAAAGTGAAAAACTTTGCATGTTTTTTTGCAGACCATGATGTGTCGTGGCTGAATCAATATAACTTGAGAGAGCCATTTGCTGTTTTCAAAATGAAGCATCTTAGTTTATCTTTAGAGGATATAGGTGTTGTTATTGCAGATGGTAACCTTCAGAAGTGGGTGACATTCCTTTGACATTGAGGACAAATAACTTGATAGCTTTCTTGAATAAACATTTTTCACTGACAAATTCCAAGTTATGCAGTGTGATGATTGTGGCCTGGAAAGGATTTCTGAACAACCCAAGGTACACGAGAATAGAGCTGATGCCTCTAGTACACCACAGGGTGTTCTAAAACTTGAAGGTAACCATTCTTCTGGAAACAAAGAAGGAAGAAGGACCAGGTGGTTATTGGTGAACTTCGAATGTCCTTATGTGAACTGGAAGGACAGTGTTCCTATCACTCCTGAACAAGTTTTTACACTATATTGCACGATGATATTAGGTAATGATCCCACAAATGATACGATTTCCAAAGTATATCGGGCATAATTGGGTCAAAAGGACAAATATTCACTCAGTTTTGGCCTGACCAGGAAACTCAAATACTCCAGTGTCTGATTTGGGATACGACAACATTGCTCATTGGCCAGAATAGGTAAGGTAAGGTAAAGTTTCCAGAGCATATAGCATCGTAACATGAAGGCACATTTAGGGGATGTAGGTGTGCGGCTCCCACATATTCTTAATCTCGGCCAATTTAGAGGTGATTTGAACAGTACCATGTTCCGGCTAACTTTGCTCCCGTGGTTACCTATTTATTGATTGAGGCTGGCTGGACACCAGAGCTGCTTTACCAGGTGTATAAGCTTAAATCTGCTGTTTTGTAGTCAGAAAAACACATGGTTTGTTCATAGAAAGCAACAAGAAATTTATTCAAAGTACTTGCCCTCGCGAGCTACACATTTTGCCCATCTCTCGGGAAATTTGTGGATACCACGCCAAAAAAAGTCCTTCTCTTTCGAGGCAAACCACTCATCAAGCCATTTTCGGACGTCTGCATACGAATCGAAGTGCTGCTCAGCGAGGGCGTGGCCCATCGACGAAAACAGATGGTAGTCGGAAGGGGCCAGGTCTGGTGAATAGGCGGGATGGGGTAGCACCTCCCAGTTGCGTGTCTCCAAGTAGTTTTGGACCAGTCTTGACGTGTGTGATGGGGCGTTGTCGTGGAGGAAAATCAGCTTGTCATGTCTTTCTTGATAATCCGGTCTTTTGTCACACAGAGCACGGTGCAATTTGATCAGTTGTTGGTGGTAGCGGTGGGCAGTGACAGTTTCACCAGGTTTCAACAGTTCAAAGTAGACGATGCCCTGTTGATCCCACCAAACACACAGCATCGTCTTCCGGCCGAAGCGATTTGGTCTCGAGGAAGATGTTGATGGTTGGCCGGGATCAACCCACGATTTCTTGCGTTTAGGATTCTCGAAATATATCCACTTTTCATCACCAGTCACAATCCGATGCAGGAAAGACTTTCTTTTTTGTCTGGCAAGCAAGATTTCGCATGTGTTTTGGCGTCTCTCCAGCTGCCGATCGGTCAATTCATGCGGCACCCATTTTCCGATCTTTTGAACCTTTCCCATGGCACGTAGACGCATGGAAATGGCTGCTTGAGTAGCACCCAATTGCTCGGCAAGCATCTTTTGCGTTTGGGTATCGTCCTCGTCCAAAAGAGCCTGCAATTGATGGTCCTCAACCTTCCTGGGCCGATTTTCACGCTTCTTGTCGCTCAGGTCAAAATTGCCGTCTTTGAACCGACGAAACCAATCCCTGCACGTTGTTTCCGATACAGCACTGTCACCATAGGCCTCCACAAGCATTCGATGCGATTCGGCAGCCGATTTCTTCAAATGGAAGCAGAAAAGCAGAGCTTCCCGCATATGCTCTTTTTCTGGCACAAAACTAGACATGCTTACCACAGGAACACTGTCTGTTGTTGTCTGCACCTGCTAACGATGTGCACTGATTTGTGTTGGCAGATGTCCAACTCATAAAAACACCAGGTATGGCGTGCTCATGGTAGCTTCATACGCTCACTAACGCCATCTATGAGCAAACAGCAGATTTAAGCTTATACACCTGGTATGTGGGGACAAGGCTGGAAAATTCAGACTTTAGATAACCCACCCTGGGAATCGAACCCGAGTCTCCGGTGCGGCAGTCAGATGCCCTGCCGACTAGACCACCACATGAGAAAAAATAGGGAACATGTAATTTCTGATCAAATGGCCATGTGACATAATTTGTTGAAAATGTGGAGTGACATTTTGTTGTGAATAAAGTACAAATGCAAGAAATACGAAGAATATGTTTACGTTTATCTAGCAGTTATATTGTAACCATGATTATTTATACACCTCACACATATAATTGTGACATTTGACAGTGTCACTTAAAAAAAACAAAAAAAACGACTACTTTATTTTGCACTTCGATTTATAAGATGATGCAAAAACAGCATTGAGATTAACTTGTCCCAAAGGAAACATTAAGTCCTAAAGTTGTATCCGAACAACATATAAAATACCGACAAAATGTAGCTTTAGAACCATTGTTGTTCAGGAACAGCATCACATCACAAACCTACGTCCCAGATTTCTGGGGGAAAAAATTGACATTTTACATTAAGGGAACCAAACGTTTTAATGAAAATTCACAAATGCAATCATGTTTTAGCAGTGAAAGGGTTAGGTCTTGAATTTTTGTGACTTTTGTTGCAAAAACGTGTGTGCTAAAAGCTGGCTACAAGGCTGTATTTTCATTTTCCGCAGTGTCCTTGAAGATTGTTTCTGAATACCTTACCATCTTTGGAACCTTAGGGCAGTTTCCATGTATTGTCCATAATAATTATGGTGTACTGTTTTGAAGGGTCCACCCCACTCCCCAACTGCCTTCAGTCAGAGAGAAGGGACGCGAGTGTCATATGTTGCGCTCTCTTTTTGAATTCTTTGTCTTCTCTCTCCAACTTCCTATTTCTCTTTCAGTGCCAGGGGATCAAACCGTAAAAGAGATGGGGTGTTCAGGGTGCTGAAAAGTGAATGCTTCTTTGTCCTTTTAGTTCCTTCTTCTTTCCTGGGCAGTCGCACATCTCCCTCTCAAGAGATAGGAAGAGAAATGAAGAGGATAGGAGGAAAAGGAGAAACTCTCTCTTCCATGCCTCCCTCTCAAACTCCCTCAGAGTAGATGCAGCGAGAAAGGCCATGAATATAAGGACTGCACTAATAAAACAACACTTACCACTCAAACAACATTCCAATCCATTTCCATCTGTCTTTGCCGATATTTCACAATAACTTGTGCAGAAGCAACCTATTTTTTGTGAAATTATAAAAATTACTCATTAATTTAGTAACTATGATTTTACAGTAAGTTAGGGTTAGATTTTATTGCTTTACTATTTTGCACACTTTTTCCCTCCTCTCTTTCATGTGTATAGAATATTTTTCATACAAAATAACACTTGAAAACAAGAGTACAAGTGTGCAGAGAATGCTTCTTAATTTCACAAAAAAATGCTTTCCATTGCTCGGTACCTATATCCATTTGGCAAAGTTGGGTTTGTGAGAGTGAATTTTTGTACGTCTGCTATGGTGAACTGAACTGGGAAGTACAATAGTGTAAATGAGAAAGAGGAGGAGAAATGGCTTAGCTGATGTCCATCCTTCCCCTCTCACACAGGATGAATCAATCCTCTTTTCTCTCTCTTGCTTGGGCATGTGTTGTCAAGAGGGAAGGTGAAAGTAAAAAAGCAGAGACCATGAAACTTATCTTTCTTTTCATTGCCTGGTGTTGGCAGGATGGATAGAAAGAGAAGCAGGATGGACTGAGAGAGATGTCGCCTCTTCTTTATTTTTGTCTTGTTCAATGTTTCCCTTCTTTTCAGCTGTCTCCCTAAGATACAGAAAATTTTGGAAAAAAATATCAACATGTGAAATTCATCTTTTCGTATCCATTAATTGACCAGTGTCATATCAAGTTCAAAGTTACTTCCCAACTTTGTATTTCCAGACATTCTTGGAAAACCTCTTTTTAATCCCCCAGCAATACTTGACATCTTTGATACTATCTGAACCATCCCGCTTTAATTTTCTGTACCTCCATCCTTCAATGATGTAAAGTAGTGATCTTTGGTTTGATCTGCAATATAGGCATTTCGCACAGTGGTTTCAATCCTATTTGAAACTGTAGTGGTTAGTCTGTTTGAGCATAAAGTAGACTAAAAGCAATTTTATTTTCTATGTAGAAAATTATTGCTGATTGCAATTCTGCTCCTTCTTTGTGAACAAGTTTGGTGGTCTTACCATTGTATTTACACTGCTGCATGCCATTAACAAAATTGAATATAAAATATGTATTTACTTAAACAGTGGCTACTCACTGGGAATTCCTTGAATTCTGGGAATTACATGAATTATTGGCTCCGGGAATTCTGCATGAATTTCTCTCCGTAGACTTTTATTAATTCAAATCCCACTGAATTTATATATATGTATAAATGCCCTGAGGCAAGTTTTTCTTAGTTTAGCTTGTGTTTTTATCGAGGAAGGAAAAGAAAGCTGCGTGGAAAATGAAACAGAATTCTCTCAATCAGTTTAATTTGTTAGTGTTCTTTGCAGAAAAATCTATCTGATAGACAGAAGATTATTGCAAGATATCTTTAAGTTGGTTAGGTAAATTTGAGTTTGAAATTCTTATACAATTAACAATTTTTCGTAGATTAGTACATCCCGCAACATGTTTGACTTGTGTTTGTAGATGTATTTAGAGTCTGAACATGTGAAATGGCAAATGTAAACTCCGCACTGTCAATTAAATATTTTAAATATATGTATGTACCATTCAATTGAATTAGAATTTTTGGATACATTGGAATCACACAGATCCTTTATATTGTTAATATATATGTGTGTGTATGTATGGGTGTGGTGGTGAGAGGCGGTAAAACGTAAGGTTGAAATAGAGAAAACATCTGCTTGCATTCTTAAATTTTTGGAAAGTTCACCTTAAATACGAGGAATTATACTTGAATTTTATCATGGTCCTAAAGTGGCCACCCTGATAAAAGTTCTCCACCATGGCCGTGTAGTCTAAGCTCCAAGCTTTGGGCTCGGCCTGTGTATGGGACCGGTGGCCACCCATCATTGTGAGGAAATTGGAGAGCTACGAATGAGTAATGTAACTGCCATAGAAAACCTAGGAGGACGACCGGGGGTTCGTTGTGTTGACCACACGTCACCCTGTAACCGGTTGGATGATCTCCCACCTCTGATTCTCTTTTGCTTGTACATTTGTATTCTCGAGCAATCTCTTCAGCTGTTGGACAGTATGTGCTTCAAGGATTTGTGCTGAACGTAATGCATTGTGACTGGCAAAACTTATATCATAAGAACTGCTACATATTTAAAAGCCATGGAGAGAAAAAACTTATTATGGGGTTTACCCACCTCCTATTATACCATATAGCCACAATGGCAACCACATTAGTAATGCACATCTTAAAGCTCATGTAATAATAGTCTTGAATCGTCTGATCATTACATGATAGTCTTTGTATCCCAGAAAATATGATGGCATGTATGTGTGTGGGCAGAACAATGGTGCAATTAATTATCAATCACAAGTTCAATAACAGCGTTGTTATTTTTGGATGTGCTTGTTTAAAAAAGCCTTTTTAACCTAGCTACCTGAATCACAAAAAATATCCACATTGCAAAGATAATCTTTTCTGTAAGGGTCATCATAAAGGAGACTGAATAACTTGGAAGTGGTTGTTTTATTGCATATATTTTTTAAACATTTTCCTAATGTTTCACCATATGATATTGTATTTGCTCTCTACAACATTGCATTACTCGATCTGTATTTCACATTAAACACAGTAAAGATCATAATTATATAATTCTTTGTATGCTGTTTTTTCTTTATATTTTAATAGGTTGATTACATTTCATTTTGCTTCTTATATTATTTTACTTGATTCTAAACCACTACATGTTACATTCTCTCACTAAGAAAGGTACTCACTCTTAGCACCAGTGGCGTATGCTGGTTCTAACGAGTGGGTAATCTCCGACCTTTTGATCCTCAAACTCCAAAAGTTTCCGTGCAATTTATGTCACGCTCCATATTGGATTTAGGAATATTGTGTCGGAATGTTTGTCTTATTGCTACGATCACAATCAATTAATTCTCGTTATTGCAGTTTAGTATACGCGTAGAATTTCAAATAATAAAACAAGACAGTATTATAAAGCTATAAAAAAACAGCCTGTGAAATATAAAAATGAAAGACGTGCACTAGTGAAATAAAAACCCGCAATATTAATTTAAGTGCAAAATTCAACTTACTCCAGGACCCGATTACTTGTGCCGTACTACATCCAAAGCACGCTGTTTGTCCAGTTGCACGTCAATACGTGTCTGGGCGAAAGATTGCAGCTTAACAAAGGAAGTTACGTGACTTTTGGATTTTTCATGTTTGGCACAAGTGTTGCAAAGATTACAAAGATTACAAAGATTACAGCCCCGAAAAGTAAGCACGGCGAACAAAAATGCAAAGCTTATTAACACTTATACTTCCTGTCAACCATGGTGTTTTGTCATAATTTGCTTGCGAAAATGCCTCACATATTCCCGATTTTGTCTTTGTGTGTAGAAATAAGTTCAAGCGATCACACTGGCCTACCTGTATTAACAATTTGCAACTTCTCCTGAAAAGATCTTGTTCCAAAAGGTTTCACCAGCAAATCTTGTATCACATCCATTACCCTTTAACACAGCACTATCACGACAAACACTAACACCTAAATAAATAATAAACACGAAGCACAGCACGAAGCCAACGACTACACGCATTCAGTTTCACGCGCCAAACTTCTGTTGTTGTGTTCCTGGCTCAGAATGAAATTCCCTATGAATAATAAAAAAAATCCCTTTCCAAGCTCGAAATGACAGGTTTTTAAAAGTTCGAATCATTGCAGGTCAGAGTCAGAATTTTATTTCGGGATGGGGATCATCCCTTATTAGCAGCCGCCACATAAATTTGAAACAGTGGGGTTAGAAGTCCTGAAGATGAATCTCAGATTATTACAACGTATTAAGCAAAGTGTTTAATCCTGCTAATGAAGTAAAATGAATTACCACTATACACTTTTTAAATTAGATATTTGTAGGATTTCGGGGAGGGGGGTTTCCCTTTAAAAAAATATTCAGTTCCGTGAGATAAGTATTCTCGCTGCTTTTGAAGATTAGAGAGGAGAAACAATCACTATTTTTGTAAATACAAGGATGGGGGGAGTCAGCAAATAGGTGCTTTAATTGCTTAAGCCTTGAATTTTAATTCAGTTTGCTTCATCTTCAATATTTAAGCTTTTCCCTTTTGATAAATTTATGTTCAAGTAACAGAAATCAGCAAGACAGAAGCAAATGTAAAGTGAAAATTAGCGTAGAATTGGTTTGCCCATGTTATTCAGTTTTCCTGTTCTTCGCACTCTACCGGGTATGTTTTCCCTAGTTGAGCGGAGGGAATGGAAAAGGCTCTCAAGGTTGAGAGTGCGACCGGTGGACTCTCACAAGAAGGAGCTTACCCTGGGCACGGAATCACCGCGCCTGAAAAGCAGTGTTTCCTCCCCCTCTTTCCTTTCTCCTCCCTCCTCGCCAAGGGTTGTAAGGAAAGCGGGAGGAATGACGTCAGGGTGAGATTCCCTGAAGTCATTCCACCGGCTGGAGAAAGGTTCCCGGACATTCGGTGGCAAACGATTGGAAGTATTCGCGCGCTGGAAGCAAGGAAATGTATGCATCGAAATTGGTTTGGAAGAATATTGCGAGGAAATGTGTATATATATATATATATATATATATATATATATATATATATATATATATATATTTAAAAAAAAAGAAATACAGCCGGGTCATCTGCGATTACCTAGATGACCCAGCAGAGTATACGCCGCTGCTTAGCACCTAGATGGCCCAGCTCACAATCTTGTTGCTGAAATTTCCAGGTTACTTCTGACCCAAATATGGTTGCACCTAGATGGCCCAGCTCACAATCTTGTCGCTGAAATTTCCAGGTTACTTCTGACCCAAATATGGTTGTTTATTGAGTGCATTGAGTGACTCATCATAGTGAGTAGCCTGAAGTTACTTAAAATAACCAAAATAAAACATACAAATACAAAACTACAAATCTAAACAGGAGAGTAAATATAAGTGCAGAGATAATCATAGTCATATGCAGGTTTTTTTTGTCAGGGACAATTGATTGAAATTCTGTTGTTTGTGCCAGGAACCTGAAAGAATTTTACTTGTAAATATGGGCCAAGACCTTTGTAATAGTACAATGTATTGTTATGAAATTAAAAGTACATATGTGAAATATATAGTTTCTCCCCCTGACGTTCAATTTCTGGAGAGGAAGGGTGTGAAGATTTCCTTCCTTCTTTAGACACACATGGAGACAACGTAGTGCACTTGTATAATGTTACTCCAAGGCCATTGGTCTTTCACTTTTCCAACATAACCTCAAAATTGAAATATGGAACATTAGCTGACATTCAATTGGAGAAGTAACATGATGCTGTTGTAAGTTGTATGAACATAACATATAGTAGTTAGGTACCTCTTGTAATATAATTAAGCCTTGTTTCCATATTAAAACCAATAAGTTGCTGACCAAGGCAGTTTATTAAGATAAAAACACTTAACACGTAACGTTTCGACCCTGTATCAGGGTCTTCCTCAGACGAAGAACTAAACTAGTAAAGTTAGTTTAGTTCTTCGTCTGAGGAAGACCCTGACACAGGGTCGAAACGTTACGTGTTAAGTGTTTTTATCTTAATAAACTGCCTTGGTCAGCAACTTATTGGTTTTAGGTATCTCTTACCTTGATGCCAGTCAATGTGGTTGGGCAACATTCCGGGTATTACAACAATTCTTCATCCATTCTCACCGTCGCGATTAAACTAGTGAAGTGAAATGACGTCAGAAGAGCCAGAGCACACCCGGTTGATCAAACTGTCTACTGCCACATCGATATCACTACAAGATAAACTAACTTTCTTTTTAGCACGATAAGTCATATTCCTGTGGCATTTGAAGTATATTAAGTGTGACATTACCCCCCCCTCTAAGAATATATCCAATTCACCCCTGTTTCCCCATTATTTTTTTCTGTTGTAAAAAAAATAACACTTATCTTTGCCAGACCCACGGAGCTGCATACAGCCAAAGACGAAGATAATGGTAGGCAACTTGCCCATCGCTATTTTTATGTTTTATTCCATATCCTGTGGTGTTTAAAAGAATGGAATTACGGTTGATTCGAAGCCTCTACTTATTGATGCTTTTATTTGAATTCCTCGTTAAAAACAAACTGGATGAAAATGGTGATGGATAATTCGCTTATTGTTTTTGTTGCCGTTGGGTGTACAAATTAAGTTATTTGCATGTGTTCATTTTGTTTGCACTGTTAACAGATATATTTGTTCTCCATATTTTGTGAAGAACATGGCTCCAAAAAAGGACTACAAGCGACTGTAAAAGTAAAGTTCTCCCCTGTGCATAGCACCACGCCATGAAGGCGTATAGGGGGTGTGGGGGTAACGCCCCACACTTCCTTGATCCGGTCGTGAGTGGGGGTGATGTGATCAGCATCACGCCCCTGACCGCCTTTACCCCCCAGGGTTTCCCCTAGGTACCCATGTTATTCGACGCTGGGTGGGCGCCGGGGCCGCTTCCATCGTTAGAAAAGTTCCCGGATTTGAACCGGCCGGGGATCGAACCGGGGACCTTTAGCATGGTAGTCAGACGCGTTACACATTGAGCCACCGCGGCCACTGTTACAATGTTACAAGCGACTGTAACATTTGCATTTTCAAACACAAATGTTTTTTGATGCAGCAACATAGTCTTCCGCCTGCTCCTATCATAATATATAAGTAATATACCAATTCATTCATCACCACCCTTATCAATTTCATTCAGGTCTATTTTAATATTGTAATTCCATCTTGGTGTTGGTCTTCCTACAGGTCTCTTACCAGCAGGTTTCTCGACAAGGATCCTGTACACTTTTCTACAGTTTTGAAATTTGTATATTTAATATACCATATATATATTTATTGGGGTCCATTTTGACTTCACCGTAGTTATTACGTTAACGAGATCTATAGTAGTTGTGTAGTAAATTAAGGATATTCGTATTAGGTCTACTGGTATATAATCTCATCATTAGTCCTCGGATTTTAGGTTTTTAACCTATTTTTTTCCTTTACAGGTATGTAAGAAATAAAAGTTATGTCAACGTTTGATTAAAGAACGTAACTGATGAAGTTTTATAGTGCCTAAAAAACCTATTTCGCTTGTTAGAACCTATTTTAGGTTTTCGCGCCGAAATCAAACATTTTTTAGGTTTTTATATTTTTTTAAGGTTTTACAGAATTTTTATGTCACATAAAGGCATTTGCTTTGTTTGGTCACGAAAAAATTCAATGACGAACGTGTTTGAAACGTACTCTGTCGATTTCCCTTCCTCCAAGTCCATGGTGATTTTTCAAAGCTCTAAACAAAGCAAAATGTCTGGTGCCACTGTTAACCTGTACAATCCAAAGAGGTCTGATCTGTGTGGTCTTGCTCAGTTTCGCGTCACTTCGGTGGTTTGTGGCAAACTAACATTTCAGCATTGAAGTTTGCACCATTGACTATGTTTTTGTTGAAAGATTATTTTCAGCATGTAAGATGATCCTCACAGACAAAATTGCGGAGTTTGACTGTGGATAACATGAAAAAAGATTGTTGACTAACTATACGGCGAAGAGTGGATTTTAATAGCAAATTTCCAATGGTAAGTTCTGTCATCGCCGTAGGGTTAGGCAACACACATAACGTTATGCAAGATAGTGCGTATTTCAGGCTATAGGTGACTATACCTAATCAGCATTTTTTCAGGAATTTTGAACTATTTTAAGTTTTTTTGAACCTACTTCAGGATTTTTCGGGCCCAACTATTTTTAGGACCTATTTTATAATTTTTAGAACCTATTTTAGGATTTTTAGGAACCTAAAAGCACACTTTTGAGAACCTAAATATCCGAGGTCTACTCATCATCTAGGTGAATTTCCAGATTCGGATGTCATGTTCATGTAAACAAACGAACCATCCGATATGTGTTGATTGCTTGGAAAGCGCTACAAATACTGTAGAAATTGCATGCGCTAGTATAATGGGTTATTTATATCGCGATCGATCTGTTTTATCAATAGAAGAAGAAAAAAGTTGACAACAATCGGCATTACAGCGACCTCTTTCCGACAAATGCAAGCATGAATATATTCTGTTGGTAAAATATTGATGGGATAGTAACGACTTTTTGTTAATTAACGTCGACTTTTTGCTACTTTTGGCTATCGCGACGAGGATGAATTTGATGAAGGGAAACTGACAAAGAGCATCCATTCCCAAGGCGGGACTCGAACACAGGAACTTCGGTGGCGAGGTCCAGAGTGGACGGCTTAACGCGCTTGATCACCGAGCCAACGTATAGGATATTATATAATAGTGGAAAAGTAATGTCGATTTGCCTGTTTGGAAACTAGGAACGTTAGAAAGATACAATTTTGTAGAACGAAATCAGATACAAACGTGTATTAATTACGATATAAATTTTCCCAATTAGCAATTCATTATACATCTGTGACCAACAAACCGCGGGATGTGCCAATATTGTGACTAGTACCAATATTGCAATTGTAAATGCAGTTCCCACTTGTTGTAGGTAATTTTCATTCTCACTTGTATGAGCCCAGCGAAGGTCACGTGAACTGCGAAAATAAGATGCTAATAATCAATCTGGGTATTTTGAATTTCTTGTTCATGACGTGACAATAACACACTTTGTGGAAGTTGACACACGAGGCAGGTCTCTGTTGTAGACCAAACGAAGCGAACAGTAGAATGTGTCTGGCCATGAGAGTTCTCTGGATTTATCATATCAGTCCCCAGTACGTCCGCCTCCCTGATTGAAAGAGCTACTCGAGTATCACCAGATGCATCCAAGGGAGCCATCTCACTACTTCCTCTCTTCGGCGAAAACACGACGATGTAAACTGTTAGAAAGTGAGAACTAGCTTTATTCAATTAGGTTACTAATAGTGGAATAAGTATTACATTATTGCAAACATAACTTGTTTTGCAACACAATTTCCAGTTCATGATCTATTAGTGTATGAATCGAGTAATAAAAAGGCGGGAGGATGTCAGTTCCGGCTACTAGCATGAAGTTTTATGTGCAGCCCGGGAGAGAGACTCCCAGTTCTCCTATGGTGACGTCGGGACACGTGGTGGACACACGCCTCGTAAGGATTGTGATGAAGATAAGGTCCGACTTTGTTTATGTTTGTCTGGAGCTGTACGTAAATAGTTATTTTAGTAAAGATCTAAATCTCCCGTCCCTTGTAACTGTTTCTAAACTATATGTATGCATTTATACGTCACCTTTTTGCAAATTTTGGGTAATCGCGAAGTTGAGGAGTGATTATGAGAAATTGATGATGTGGGAACTTATCGCGCCCAGGCCGTGACTCGAACCCAGGGACTTGTGTGGCGAATGATAGAAGGGTAATCGTACTATTGGCTGCGCGGTCTAACGCGTCAGGCTTTTGGCTCCGGCTAACGGGAAACTCGCAGGGTCGAATCTCCTGGGCGAAGCGTAACAACTTTTCTCCTGAGATTAGGCATGTGTATGTGACCGGCGGCCACCCACCATCGTGAGGAAATTGGGGAGCTACGAATGAGTAGCGTTACCCGGTCACGGAAACCTACAACGACGACGGGGGTTCGTCGTGCTGACCACACGTCACCATGTAACAGGTTGGATGATCACTCAACTATTGGTGAAGGCCGGCCCCCGTGGCGGAGTGGTTAGCACATCGCGCTACGACGCTGGGGTCCCGGGTTTGAATCCCGGCCTGGGCGTGGATATTTGCGAGTGTGTATTCATCAATTTCATCATGTCGTCACTCAGCTCTATCTTCGCAAATTAGCCAAAAGTGGCACAAAAGCGAAGTAAAATAAAGCAAATCAAAATCAAAACTATTGGTGAGGCATGTTGGAGTGAGGCTGGCAGTCTGTTGGTAAGCCTTCGCCTTCGAAGGTGTTGCGCGATGGATTATTATCGTACTATTGACGCCTCGCACTTCGATACCTAACCGTCGTGAACCCTGGAAGTTACACCATCATAAATAAACAAGCCTGTAGTCCGTCAAACCACCACTGCTTGTTGTTTTGATGTACTGCCACCTTATCATTGTTTGTTAGCGCTTACCTCTTCGGTCTTGTCAACGTATTTTCTTCTGAATATCCTCTTAGCCCTCCCCAATGGCGCAGTTGAAGCGTCGTCGCCTTGTAATGAAGGAGTCCCGGTGGAGGCACATAGTGGTTCGGATCGCACTTTAAAGTGTAGGTCCAGTCCCGGTTAGCCTTACTGTGCATAAAGTGCACTTAATACATCAACTCAATGAATCGAATATCCTCTTTATAAACTTTCCTTCAAGTAATGCGAGGTTTGTTAAGTTTTTAAAATTTGTGAATAAAATATGTAGCTATTACGTTGTTTTTCCTGTCGCATTCCCTAAAGGAAATCCCTAGAGATCAATATTCCTTGTTACACGACGCTGCATTCAACAAATGGCTGGCGATGCATCAAGAATGCATACAGTTAACGCCAAGAACTAGAAACTAGCGTCTCCCGGATTACTTTTTTACCTTCGGTAACCACCTCCTTGGTTGGGAACACTGCCCACTTGGTTACAACTACCCACCACTCTTACATAAGCTCTTTTCAAATCGTATGAACTTTCATTCCAGCGTCAACAAACACCTCCTCCTTTCCATTACCACATATGCAAGGCTGGCTTTAGACGGAAGCATTTCCTGTAACATTTTTGCTAGAATAAATAATACTGTGTAAATCCTCCCAAAAATATTTTAGCAGACCAGGGTGGCGACAGACCTGGAAAACCTGGAAAACCGGGAAAAGTCAGGGAATTTGAGGTGTCAAAAAAAGTCAGGGAAATGTCAGGGAATTTCGTCTTCATTGACTTCGAACACTCTTTTGACGAAAATTGTTATAACTCGGGCACTATGGGAGCAATCTACTTCGGATAACTTTTGTTTTGCAGCTAAAACATCAACGCATGCAACCGTGTACAACTTAGAACACCGGACCGAGGAAGGGGGCTTGGGGGGCACGTCCCCCGAATTTCAATTGAAAAAACATAAAAATCTCGAGTTTGCTCCCCTCTTCTCCTGCTATTTTGTGGAGATGGCGCGAACTTTAGTATTCTTTTCAAAGAATGGACATTTCTCAAGAGAATGAAACCTCTTTCATGTTCATGGGTGCCATACAAGTTGAATAATATGTCAAAATGTGATTTTCTTTATTATTTTTTTTTTTTTACGAAAAATAGGTAATTTGCATTTTTGGAGGAAAATTGTTATACCTCGGTCACTATGGGAGTTATCTACTTCGGATAACTTTTGTTTTGCAGCTAAAACATCATAGCATGCAACCATGTACAATTCAGAACGCCGAACCGAAGAAGGGGGGTTTGGGGGTGCGACCCTCGAATTTCAATGGAAAAAACAAAAATCTGGAGTTTGCTACATTCTTTTCAAAGAATGGACATTTCTCAAGAGAATGAAACATGTTTCATGTTTTTGGGTGCCGTACAAGTTGAATAATAAGCCAAAATGTGAAACTGTTTTTTACGAAAAATAGGTAATTTGCATTTTTGGAGGAAAATTGTTATAACTCGTGCACTATGGGAGCAATCTACTACGGATAAGATAACTTCATAGCATGCAACCGTGTACAATTCAGAACACCGAACCGAGGAAGGGGGGTTTGGGGGTGCGACCCCCGAATTTCAATGAAAAAAAATAAAAATCTGGAGTTTACCTCCTCTTCTCACGCTATTTTGGGGAGAATGCGCAAACCTTAGTATTCTCTTCAAATAATGGTAGTTTCGAAAGAGATTGAAACATGTTTCATGTTCCTGGGTGCCATACAAGTTGAATAATGAGCCAAAATGTGAAACTCTGTTCGGAAATTTGGCATGGATATGTTGCGGAGAGGGGGGAGGTTGGTCATCAATATGAATTTCCCAGGTTTGGTCCAGACCTGTGTCCAAGTTTCCACCCAAATATAAGAGTATGAAGGTCCAAAAAGCACATTCATTTCGTAATCAGCACCATGATACCATATGGTATCATCGGGCGAGTACGACCTTACTCTGGTGATACCATACGGTATCATCGGAGGAGTAAAGGGTAAGCCTCTAAATATTACGTCGAAAATGCATTGAATTATCATTTTTTTTCTTGTCCGTATGGGAGTAGTAAGGGGCCTTGTCAACAGATGGAGGGGATGGGAGTGGGTGGCGCCGTCCGATAGTTGTCGGACGTCGTAGTAAGGCATTTTGTTGGGCAAACTGAAGGAACATGGAAACAAATATGTTCCATTGATACATACGATTTTTGTCGAATATCGCCACCCGACAAAGTATCTCACTACAACATGCGACAGAAATTGCATGGACTGCAACATACAAGAAAAATCGCATGCATAAACAAGAAGAGCTTTAGACTGCAAATATGCTGCTGGAATTTTATGACTCTTCTGGTTCACTTCACCTTATTTAATGTAGCAGTGCTTACGACGGTTTTCTTTCATCATCCTGACGTATTACTGGTTTCGCACAAGTTAACATACGTTTACAATGACATTGCAATATTCTTAGATATCAAGAAGAATCCACCCAAACGGGATATATATTGAATACTATCACGAAAAAGTGAAACATAAAACTGCATTGGTGAACGTTATAAAAATTGGCAAGTGCATGCTCCCAACCTCAAATTTACTGCAACACTAGTATTGCAATGAAATTAACGCCACTCTCTGTCCTGTCTGTTTAAACTCGTGAGAATGGTCATTAATCTCTCACTGAGTAAAAGTAATGTCCAATATTATGAAATAAAATACTAATAATAAATACGTAAATATTTTAATATCATATTTACTCGAATCATTCAATCATATAAGCAAATCACTTTCTTCAAGAATTGACTTTTCTCTGCCAGCCCTGCTAAATTTTCACTTTCCATCTACTGATTTATACGGGGTGGCCAGAAAGTAATTTCCAATTAGTAGGGACATTGATTTTAAGCAAACGCCAAAACCGTGAAAAATGGTAATTGCTGCGAAGTTATGTTTAGGAATGTGCAGTGATATCTGGACACATTTTTCGCCCTTTCGAAATATCGAAATAATGCGAATTTGCTATAAAATGAGAATTCTTGGCGTTTTTAGCGATATTTTTTTAAAAAGAATGTCATATAACAACGAAAAATTCCATGAAATCCAACATTCTTGTCTTTTCTAGGCCATGTTTGTGTACATAGAACATGCAAGTTTTCCAACATTTTACTCGAGAGTAAACTATAGAGTTATACGTACATGGAATAATTCCGACAGCCACATTAAATCATGTATTTCCCACGATTTTTTCAACTTCTATCAAAACCATTTGCATCACAGACCAAAGTGGCAGGGTTCTAACAGGAGATCGAGTGCGTATCTACCGTCACACGGAAGCCACATCTTCGGATTTGTCGCACGAAATATGTTTTGAATTACATAGCTAAGTGTGCACCATCGGCATTTGTCGAGCGAGTAATAATGGAGCTCAGTCGTTAGGGCGTCTGACTACTATGCGAGAGACCCGGTGTCGATCCCCTGCGGGGGAGAACCGGGATGTTTTCCACCTATTCAAACTGCTCTGGCGCCCACCCAGCATCATATGAAGCTGGTACCTTGAGGAAACTTTGAGGGATAAAGGTAGCCAGGAGCGTGGTGCTGATCACATCACCCCTACCTTCAGCCGTGATCAAGAAAGTGTGGGGCCCTAACTCCACACCCCTATACACCTTCATGGAAAAGTGCAGGGGAGCACTTTACTTTTACTTCCTCAAAAATCTGTTCCAACATATCAAACTGTCACGAAAATACGTAGACCATGTGACCTACAATTTAAAATAATAGTTTAAAGCACAATGGAGTATTACGTTTCGGTATATTTGGCAGATAAATGTTCTAAAACAAAAACGCAAATTTTGGGAAATTAACACTAACAAGTCAAAAAAAGATAATGCCAATTTTTGGGTGCCATAATATATCTGTATCTGTCACGTGAGATGATTGATTTCAATTTTTTGTGTGCGTCGCCACTTATGGTCATTATGCACCCTTCAGTATATACGGAGAAAATTCCATTATCTAAAATCCTTACCTTAAAATTAAAAATGGGGTATGGAAAATAGCTTTCCCAAAATAACTTTCAAGATATCAAACTCTCACGAAGAGGCGTAAGCCATGTGACTTACAATTTGAAACAGTAGCTTAAAAACACCATGAAGGTATAATTTCAGATATTTGCCAGAAAATGCGCTACAATGAAAATATGAATTTTGGGAAAAGTAAAACTGTATAGTAAAAAATAAAAAATAAGAAAATACACCAATTTGAAAAAAATAACAAAATATCAAGGTCCCTACCGATTAGACATAAATGAAACAAGAATATCAGTTGTAATTTATTGCATTAGGAACAGTGAGTCCTAACCTACTTTTCGGCATAATCACCACCGTTGTTCTGGCATTTGTCATAGCATGGCACTAAATTTTGTATGCCCATGGTATATGTGTCTGACAGCAAAGACTGGAACTATCTCTACCGCATTGTAGCTGTCAAATCCTTGCCCTGCCAGAAACCTCTTCAGTTAAACAAAGAGATGAAAGTCGGTACATTCAAGGCCAGGGCTGTACAGGGAGTGGTCCAAGATCTCTCACCTGAAGTAATGCAAAGGTCCCGTGTGTACTCAGCTGTATGGGGTTGTGCACATTCGATTGGCCTTCCGTGAATTGTCTCCACCATCGTCTGACCATACTATCACTCACGACTTCCGGTCTGCACACCTCACACGATTGCTGGTGGCTCTGTGCCAAATTCTGAGCGTGCAATGTAGGCTACATCGCAGTCGGTGGGAGACTGTATGGGTTTTTTTATTTTTATTTTTATTTTAAAATTTTGGGTGCGTCAGCACTAAGGCTATTTTGCACCCGCCACACTATACGGGGTCCAGCCCCTTGCCGTTGCACATAACTCTAACGTTGCTTAATTAAAATCATAAAATATTAAAATGTTCTGACTTTCGTTAAAAGCCGAGGCTGCAAAGAACACTCAGCACAAATAAGGACAAAACACTGGACAACACAAACAAAATTATACAATGGGCCAGTCGCCAGAGCCTCGTTAGTCTTCAGTCCAGGGTGTACTAACGTGGAAGTGAGGTTGACATTTGGGTGTACTACGTGGAAGGTCACCCCTTACACCCCGGAGACTGTATGGGAGCTGCAATCTTTAACCTAGAACTGTCCTAAAACGGCTGCATTGCAACTGTACCAGATTACAGCTATATGCCACTTCTTCCTGTCTGCATGTGTGTGTGTCGCTCTCCGACCACTATTTCTGCGTATAAGCACCATTGGAGCTTTTTTCAGGATTCCTCTCGTATATGAACTTTCAGAAGCTTTTATTATTAGAGTGTTCCTGTTTTAATGTGTGTTTAGCTAAATCAGGTACCTATACAATGCAATTCTATAAATTCCTTGCTTTTAATTTCTAATACCTACGTACCCTTTTCGTCAGTATTAATGGTATAACTGCATGTTGTCAGTTTCACAGTACTTCACTTGGATATATTGTACAGAAGCAGAAATCCCATTGATAATGTAAGGAAATATGACACTTTCTTTTGTTCGATTCAATTGTTTCACTTATATGCAAGAGTTAAGTTGTTTGCTTTACAGAGAAGAGAGAAGTAGCTTTATGGATTGAAAAATGAGTCCGCACTCATGGTTTTTGCAAGCAGAGGGTTCCAAACCTCAGTGGAAATATCAACATATAATACCGAGAATGTAGAAGGAGACTGATAAATTACAAATTGTATTTCTTAAATCATTCACTCTTCACTCGTATCTCATTTAGTCGTAACTTTAAAAATAATCAAGTATTTTATTTTAAACTTACTGCGTATGATAAAATTCCGTAATCCTTCCTTAGCTTGTGAATTGTAATAATTTTCCAAATTCACTATTTTGCAGTTTGAATTCAAATCAAAGAGTATAGAGAAATTAAGTCAATTTCATAGAAGATAATATTGGTACTTAACAAAACCATACGTGGATCTGTATGAGTTTATTATTTCTATTTGCAAAAACATCGATTTAGTTTAGTTTGTAATTGTCAGGGAAAAATGTAAATTTTGTCCTGGAAAACCTGGAAAAGTCAGGGAATTTCATTTCTGCTTGTTTGTAGCCACCCTGGCAGACTGTACTTTACGTGGAAGCATTTCATGTAACATTCCGGTTAGCTTTTGCGGTTGCAATGTATAATAAATATATACAGCACGAAAGGCACACAGAGTTACACCAGCTATGGTTAGTGCACGGCGTTTACAATTGAAACTAAAATATTCTTCCATGCGTGTACTGTATAAGCTATAAAGTATGATGTAAGTAGCGCCATTGATTTGTACCTAACAGGTTTTTATAGGAAATGTCATTCTTCTGGGTTGAATAGTTAGTGGCTTTTAAAAATGTGAAGTGAAACATTGTTTGTCTCTCACTTGACCGCCATTTCATCTGCACTCGGAGCCTATAGCTTGGTTCTGATTGGTTATTCTACGGAAATAGGATCGATTCTACCCTTGAGTTATGCCATGGCATCTGAAATGGCATACGATTTTTCTCTTGACAGGATAGCAGTTTGGTCATGGCATGAACGTTAACAAAAATGCTGAGGAAAATGCTTTCGTCTAAAGCGGGAATTAGGTTCAGAGGCTGAAAACGATCAGTGAGCGAAAAATAAAGATACCAGAACGCGTTATGGCTCTAGAGCAGGATTGGTCAACACGCCGTATTTGTGGAAGACTGATCTCGCATGCATGTGTGCAGCAGAGCGGGGAGTGGTGACACTTGTCGCTTGGGAACGAGTCAATCGACAGCAACCTTTCACACCATAGCGGCATGACAGGTCGCACAAATCTGTGTTCGATTGGTGAAGTGGAGCGGAAAAGAGGGAGGCAAGAGGCTTCGTCGGTTGCGTTCGTGCAGTGAGTAACAGTACAGTGTGGCATTATTATTATTATTTTTAGCGTCGCATGGAATTGATGAATGGATACAGTGTCCGAATCCAGAATGTATGACAGAAGAAACTGGAAATGGTTCTGTGAAAAGAAGGAAGCCTTCAGCACAGTATTTTTTTTTTTACCTCTCAACGCAAGCGGCACTCTGCTGCTTACTGGTCTTGAGGTGGATCGTTTCGGTTGCTTGAAAGACGGACAACACGTTTTGATATACGGGGTGGCCAGAATTAAAGTTAGCGAACTCGGAGCCCTCTCTAGCCTGTTTGAGGCATCGTAGCACTCTGAAATTTGGTGAATCCACTAAGCAGACCATGGGGAACAGTATGGCGATAAAAAATAAAACTGTCAACAATTTTCCGCCACCAGGTTGAAATGTGGCGCTGTACTTCCATGATTGGTTGTAATCATGACGTAAACTGCTCCAATTGGTTATGGTTTTGCTTTTACCTTGCAATCTTGCATATTTTCTCGCAAGTTCCAGTCACTAACAAATGTCTTTCTAATTAATAACTCAGCTAAACCACTTAACGTGATTATTTGTACAACCCATCATGGAAGTACAGAGCCATATTTCAACCCGGTGGCGGAAAATTGAACTTCTTTTATCGGCATCCTCTTCCCCATGGTCTGCATAGTGGATTCACTAAATTTCAGAGTTTCTACGATGCCTCAAACAGGCTACAGAGGGCTCTGAGTTGGGTAACTTTAATTCTGGCCACCTGGTATTAAAGATAACCATAGTGGGAAATTCGTCTTGTGGCTGTAAAAAAAAAAAAGAAAGTGGGGCGACCACAACCCTTCTGGCATTTTATAGTGGAGACGTCCTTGCAGCCGGCGCTGGGACAGTCTTTATGGCAGTGACCCTCTGTTACCATGTTTACCTATGAAGGATCTTGCGGTCAAATAACCAATTAGGCCTAGTGCTTGGGCATGAATCGGCAATTTTAAAATCCTCCTCCCCGAAGCAGCCAAGAAGGAAACAGGATTTTGTCAAAATAACCGTTCTCTGCTGTCATACGATGGCTTCGCTATAGGTGTCTTAACCTCATGCTTGTTTCCCTGTGCTTATCAATTCCCGTGATTATTGTATATATTACTTTCTTACTATGAAAGCATTTCGGAAATTTTCGTGGTTCATATTCTGCCATTTTGTCAACCGATAACAATAGTAGTTGAGTTAAGTAATAAAAACAATGGACCTAGAAATTTAAGGGAAAATAGATACTTTGTCCGAGCCATTGTTTTCCTACAGAACAGCCGCCCCCCTGGGCATGGATGTTTGTGAGTGTCCATTCATAATATCATCACTCATATCATCACTCATCCCCATCTTCGAAAATTAGCCAAAGTGGCACAAAAAGCGAAGTAAAATAAAGCAAATCAATCAATCCTACAGAACAATAATACCGCCTGCAGGTTCTTGGGTGCCTTGTAGAGCAGCTTTTTTCCCCCTCTAATTTAGAAAAACAGCTATGATTTTCCAAAATCTAAAAAAATACATATGCTACTAGGGCATTCACGTACATCTTTGTGTGGTTTGCTTTCGCTCTTGCCTAGATTTTATCAATAGTTTCGTGGCTACGCAAGTCTATTAAGGAAATAAGAGGAAAATTCGGAAAAAAAGATAGAAAAAAAAGGTGCCCTGGCGACGGCCAAAAGTCCAGACGAGCCTTGAGGCACGATAAGTGACAACGGACTTCAATTTTGACCCTTCGTCCCCGCAACAAAAAGTCATGCAGCAGCTTAACATTTTTGCTGTTGTAAAGGAATTTGATTGCATACCGAATTCATAAAACATGGGTATTTTTATTGAACGTTGTTTTACTTTTGAATGTTCTTTCTTTCTACTTCGGTTTATTTTATGTCGCTTTTGTATCTCCTGGGTTAATCCTGACAAGGAGGATGAATGACGAAATGGCCCGTGCGTAACCTGGGGTTCGAACCTTGCACCTCTGGCTTCATAGCGTCACGCTGACTACTCCATGGAGTTGTTACTGCTGTACTGTCTGATCTTCCAACTAGAAGCAGCATATGTGCGCGTGTTCACTTCAGTGTCTAGAGTGGTAAGCAAAACGCGCTTCGAAGCTAGAAATCCTTGTTGAACCTTTCTGAATGCACCCAAGTGTTAAACCTCTCTTCAACATAGTTCATCTTGTCGACCTCCGTGGCGGAGTGGTTAGCACAGCGCAAAAGTGGCAGAAAGCAAAATAAAATGAATCAAATCAATCATTCAACACAGTCCACCTTGAACTGCATTTTGCAGTCTACGGGGCTCTGGTGTCTGACCTACAGACAATACAAACCTCGTGTTGCCCTGTCCATGTGTATTTGTTCCTTGCACCTATGTCATCTTACCATCATTTATCCTCATCTTTGCCATTAGCCAAACGTGGGAGAAAGGCGAAGTAAAATAGGCCAATCAATCAGTTCATCACCATGCAACCCACGCTGTGGAAGAGCTAGGAAAAACCAAAATGAAAATAGAAAATGAAGCAGTTAATAGAAAGTATAATTGATATATTGCAATTAGTAACAATGCCTGTAGACAATTATTTTGTAGCTACATTTCATACTCGTTTGCGTGTGTGTATGCGTAGTGTTACGTAACTTCTTTTTTATATACCGAATGGTAGACGACCAGAATAGCACCTCCAGCATCCAAGCGAAATTGCGTAATACGGTAGCAGTGCCAGCGCTCAAACTGATCAAGCATTGAATGGATGAACATGCAACGTACAGACAGGGTTTTCATGTAAACACTTGTGAATGTCGGTGTGTTTAATGTCTTAAAAAGCATAGTTGTGTGAATCATTGCGCGTGGGTGAAAGTGTTTCACATAAGCTCCAGGCGAATTGTTTGATCTCTTTCATAATACTGCCATTGCGAATGTACATTTGGTCTTTCTCTAATGTGTATTGTAGGAATACTCCACATTCACTTGTGGATAGGATTGATTCATTACATTTTCCTGTTAGGTAAATTTCTATGTATAGCCTACTGGTGCAGAAGTCGTCAGCAGCTTGTTTGGAACTTTGTTTCAATTCTTGAAGCTCTCATTGCTTAAGAAAAGATAATAAACATGGTGATGGGAACTTGCTAGGTAATACTTATGCATCTCACTGTACGGGAAGAAATGATGCCATACTAGTGACCATCCGAGATTGAGAAACTTCTGATCATAATGTTGAAGGTAGTTTGAAAAGATATGAAATTGGGCGTTGAAACGCTGCAAAATACATTTAGACGTTTATTCTAACTGGTGCTCATTCTAATACGAACTGAAATATGCACTCTTTGCTAAAACTTGTTTGCAAGTGGACCACAACTCATTCAAGCTCCCCCACCCTTTTTCGTCAGTCCAGATGATTTTCGGAATTTTAGAAGCACGCCTGAGAAACGAGAATATTTGAAATCCACAAACCAAATTATTATTCTTTGATCTTCATTGACGCGAGAGGAAAACTAATTGCATGGAGTTGATGTATTGTACATTAGCATGCTTGCTGCCATTTCAGTTATGAAATTGATTGCTTGTTCACTGTATCGCAAAATTCGTATAGACTACGGAAACTAACAAGTAATGATTCTGTTCTGAGTATTGCAACAATTTAATGCAGTGAACTCCGGTTGTAAAGAACCTCCATGGATTTAGATAAGTGGTTCACTGCATCCGAAGTTCACTCAACCGAAAATACTTCCCTTAGCGTGAATCGAAGTTAGAGACAGAGGAAATACAAGGCCGAAGTCAGTAGTAGTTTGTTTGACATAGAATCTATTAATGAAATAAAATATCAAATACAGTACAGTATCAAACAAAAATAAGTTTTCAGTACTCTTCTTAATTTACTGTACCTGAAAAGCTGTATTATTATCTGTGGCTGCTTAGGGCATACTGTTTTAATGAACATTTTTTATAGACCCTTCTCTAAAGCCCGAGCGATCAAAGAACAAACTTGATATTGTATTTTTGTCTTTTACGTAGAAAGGCAGGGTGGGTTACATCAACCCTTGAACCAATCGACTCGGTCCAGTTGCCATGATGAGTGAAATTCTTGTGGTATTCTGCTTTGACAAACTTATGCCTGACGGCAGGGGTTTTTGAAACAGATGGCAAAGGCACTCACAACAAGGTTAAGGAGAGGCTAAGCATCACGGTCATCGCAGGGTAGCAAACGAATCTACCTCTGATTCTTTGTGTCTCCCCGAACTGCCGAGTGAATGGTGCAAGTTGACTCTTGACAGCAGAAAGGTATCATTTACGACTGGTTCTGCAACGCCCACATTTGGAGACAAAAAAATCTGGGTTTGTTCTTTAATCATATGGGCTTTAGATTGCGTGCTTTTTCTACTCTATTCGAGATTGTCCACGCACTCTAGATTCTAGAAACCTTGGAGAAGTCCGGACACCCTCCAACGCCTCTAACTGTCGTGACACTAACTTCATTCTTGTCCTTTTTTTAAGATCATTTCATTATTTAAGTTTACTAATACTGAAGTTGAGAGTTCACTATAAACGAAGTTTGTAATGTATTTGGGACGGGACAGATGATTTAAATTCGATATAACCAAATGCTCACTGCATGCAGAGTTGATTAATTAGTCACAAGCGTATCATTCTGTGTTCATGTTATTGTTTGTTTCGTACGAATTGGGGCTATAATTAAATCGAAATAATTTCCGAAAAATAAAATTACAGGAATTTGAGCTTGTATCACAATCAGAATTTCCAAAACCGTGTTACATCCTTGTATCGTTTGTATGCTGTAAATCTCTGTAAATGTAATGTACTGGTGCTAACCTTATTTTGCGAAAGTTTCTAAAGAACGTATGCTACCTATTACTTTTTTATAATAATGGGCAAGGAACTTTAATCGGAGGTAAAGTTCCGAGCAAACTCAAACTCTGATCTTCACAATCTTTACGAAGTGTGAAGATGCATGGATCAATCTTATGTCCCTTTGAATGTTGTCAATTCTTGTGAGGCCACCCACATATTCATATAATATTAAAACAGCAAAAAGTGTGAGTCGCTTCAGAAATTTCGCCTTCTCACCTACTCAGATGGTTAACGCTTTAGTTTTTGGTGGGATCTGTTGTCATTCCGATCTCCGGTTGGACCCATGTGGCTCGGGGTGGAAAGATTAATGAAGTTGAATCAATAAACGATAGCGTTTTCTGTCTGAATTGAGTGGGTTTTAATGTAATATGTGGTCGATAATCTTACATTCTACAAATAGTTCTGGTCTCTCAAGTGAAAGTATACATCGGATGCTAGCAAGCTCAGGAATACCGTTGCACTGTGTTTCCTTTTCGATACACAAATACCTTTAAAACACATACATTTCCGCGTTCAATGTTTCCGGTTTTTTCAAAGTACGAAGTATTTTACATTGCAAATGGAACCATTTCCAGAACATCTGTTTTCCGCTTTGTCAAGTTCACTTTGCTTCTCTAATTTTCAGTACATTTCGGTAGAGAACCAAACACTAGGACAGTTGATGATGCGGAAAAAAAATTGCCACTATTTTTTTTTTAAAAAAAACTCTTAAGTTTCCCTTCCCATTTCCTGTATGATGATAACACACACGCGTCTGCAGTATCTTTCCTTGATAAGGTTTGGTTGCATCCTTGTCTTCATGGATCAGCCCTGTTGGTCATCTTTTTCCACACTGAACAACTTTTTCTCTCGCCTGTGGGCATCCAGAGAGACAGGTTCATCGTTGAGGTCATTATCGCAAGGCAGTCGATCGAGACTGAACAACATGCAAATACCTGCTGGCAAAACGGAAGATACGTTTTCGAAAATCTCTGTAGCATAGTTATAGTAGAAACTAGCATGTTGGGAGTATTCCTAGTTCTCCGCAGCTGTTGGTTAATTTCTAATGTTAGGCTGCACTAACCTTAGTAGATTCTATATTTTTATTGGCTTCAAATAGGAAGTCTTGCTTAATGTTTATCATGCATATTATTTATCGAACCTACTCGTTGAAATGTTTATTTTAAAACTAATTTATCTTATACGCACGTATTACAGTGGTATAAAAACAAGGATGCAAACATAGATCTGACGGCCATACGCTCCAAGTAGTCATGGATAGGAATGAGGCTGGGTGTATTCCAGCGCCACTGTTTTTCCGTGTGATGCTTTGCCAACCGATTGTCCGTACGTGGCAATCCCACACCCTGTTATACATTCCTAATGCATTACTACTTAGTTTTATATCGCAATGATTGCTCACTACAATGGAGGTCGGTGGCACATGATCCCAAAGTCCCACACACTTTGGAAGTTAATAACATGGTGAGATGCAGGTCCGATTGAATTTTTTCTACAAAATGCACATGTCGATGAAAAAAGATACGCAGAAATTATCGGTGCCGTAAATTATGTGTCCCTTCATTAGTTTTATCGAATAATCACTGCTCGTCGTTGCGATTAGCCAAAATGGCAGATAATCTACGCCAAATACGGAACGGAGTACTAGTTTGAATGAGTGCTGTGTTTTTTTAGGATTAACTTTGTAATGAAATGATAGTAGCGAGCGTGGTAGTGAGACTCTTCACACCTAAATGAACGCAATTATTTTAACATTAACATTTTCGAGCAATTACTGCTAAGTGTTGTAAGTTAATAAGCTAAATAATTTCCTTCATTTTTTTTGACGAATCAGTTTTTTATTTCGCTAACGTCATCTTGAATGTAAGTGTAAATGAGTACTTAAAAAGATCTTGAGAACATTCAGAAATAATTCCTCAGCCAACAGCTATAGCTTTCCAGCACCATGCACAACCTGTGTTCCTTAATGCTGTCAAACACTGAAGTGACGCATCGACTCTTGATATGCTTTCAAAGCATTATACTAATCAAGAGGCCAGGCCTTGAAGGATATGTTCCATTGCCAAAATAATGTAACACACTATACATAACTTCGGATTTGATTATTTTTTATTCCTTTAAAAATGTACAGAAAGGTTTGTTATTTCCACTAGTTTTGATCTCTTAGACGTTTTGCTAGAATCACATTAGGCGACTAAGTTGTCAGGTCTACTTTCGAACGTTGGTTGTTAAGGCGGAAGAATATGATGAAGGTGGCGGTTGGTTTCGGTTGTTGTCTACACTAATCATACCATCGGTTGACTAAGGATGTTGTTTTTATATATTTCTAATGCAAGAACAGAATATGTGACAGTAAGATTCGTTTCAGCGTGGAAGCGTAAACTGTTTCCTCGTAAGAATACCATTGAAGCATTTGCATTGATTTGTTTCAAACTACACATTTACAGTAATGACTTGATTGCATAGCTGGGAATGAAAGAGTACCTCATGATGAAGATAACAACACGAACATGCAACAACGATTTATTATTGAATTGCATATCTGTTCGTATAGTCTCAATAGTCTAGTCGGTAGGGCGTCTGACTGCCACGCGGGAGACCCGAGTTCGTTTCTCGGAGTGGGCGATCTAAGGTCGGAATTTTCCTGGCCTTGTACCCGCACAAAGGACCACGCACACTGAGAAGCGAGGAAACACGGAAAAATCCGGCAACAGAACTTCTGTCGTCTGCTTCTATTGAAATCAACTGGTGTAACTCTTAGTACAGGGGAACGTGTTGAATCCAGGAACGGAATTTGCGGCTAGAAGTCTGCAGATTAGCTTGAGGGTTATGGCCCACTGAGATGCCGGAAGCGAAACTGTTCCGTTCTGTTGCCGCGCTTCCGGCGTCTCGCTTAATGCTTAAGGCGGCTCTGGCACTCACCCAGTCTCAAATCAATGGGTACCCGGGGGCAACCGTGGTGGTGGGGGGTTAACTGCGGCCGGAGCGTGGTGCTGATCACATCACCTACAAAATGGCAAAGATCGAGAATGTGTGGGGCCATACCACCACGTCCCCTAAATGTGCCTCCATGTCCCGGTGCTGTATGCATGGAGAACTTTACCTGTAGTCCCAATAGCGTGTAGTCTATATTGAATTATAGTGCAAATGCCATTGAGAGAAAAGTTGATGAAATTCTCTGGCATTGCTTTAGAAGTACCGGGTGATACGTTGAAATTGACGATTTTAAAATAAATTGATGCGAGGAACAGGGTAGGTTTTACAGGAATTGCACAGAAATTAAATTTTGGGCACAGAGAAACCCAAGAAATCTGGATGATATATATACGTAATTCAAAATTTCTGACATTAATTTTGGTATAATCATTTAACCTAGATATTCGTATAACCGAGGAACAAATATCTGATGTCCAGTTTTCTGAAATCATGAAATCCTGATTTGCCCCTTCCCCCTACAATTGAAAATAATGTCTAAATTATATTTTGAGTTGAAAAAACTAGCAATGGCCCAGCAATTTTGCCTTCTCGGCGATCATAAAGACAGCCCAAGTTGTGAAATTTCTCACAGCTGCTAAATGTTATAAGAAGGACATTGCACGAATATTCAGTTTTACTTCACTATCCGTTCATTTTCCCTATTTGTCGTCTTGTGTGTTTGTGAACAGACACACTGCAATACACAGGTGTCCAACTGAGTAGCCTACACGGTATCGCTCCCGCTTGTTCACAGCTTCCTGTCTTCAAATACTCATCATGACAATTTGCTGCGTTCTAAGTTGCACATTCTAGTGGTAATAGCGTAGATACGACTTGCGCTATCTCTAATGCTGAAGTGCTACGCAAAGACAGTTCTGTGATACCGAGGACTCATTCAAATTTACCTTGGTTTACTGTGATGACGTTCGTGAATTAAGTACTCTTAGAATATTTTCATATTAGAAACCAATTGTGGTTGTAGGGAACCGATTTTTTTTTCTTCTTCCAAAAAACTATAAAGATACGAGAGTGTGATCATATTTTGCTCACGTTCGACGCGATATGATTGACGCAGTAATATTCGAAGTGTGAAGCATGATTATCCACATGGATGCCTATTGAGAATTAAGCTTCAGTACAGTTTTCTAACACTTGTCTTGTATGTTGGGCCCCTAAGGAGTGGCTTCCGTGGGCACCAGATCTTACACCCTTAGAGTTTTACCTATGAGGAAACTTGAATCCATGGTTTATCAAACGAAGACCTTGAAGAGCATTTCGTCCTTGCGCATATCAACTCAGAACGTTGCACTGTGGCATACAAGGTTTGTGGCATCTAGTGTTGATGTGCGATGGCCATCGAACACATTTTGTCAAGTCCATAGACTGGGGACTTTTGCTATCTTAAATAGAGGAGGAAAAAGTTAAATGATAATTCTCATTACTCATCTGTTTGTATGGAGCATTTTGCTTTACTCTGTATCTATCCACGACAACGCCCATTAAACAAACATCCTCCACCCATGTTTTCACACAACTTTTCATTCCAATCCTAACTCTTTTAGTTTTCAGCAGAACACTGAGTTTAAAGCTTGTGTGCGTGGAATGAACTCGAAGGACTAGACATGGATTTTAAATAAGACAAAGAAGGAAGGACTGGTGGCGTTTGAGAAGTGAAATTAAATTGACTGATAACATGAGGAAGTACTGAAAAGGATTGTCTGGAAGGCGTATGATTCATAGCCAAGATTACGAAAGTGAGTTTATGATGTACGAATGAGATGATATAATGGAAGGACCTCCATAAATGTACGTAGGAGGATGATGAACACACGATATCAAACAAATATATATAAATAGGTGCATTCAGGTTTAACACTAATAACAACGTAGTTGGTGTCGCGTCCATGCTCCATACATGACAGCATGGATACTTAATTTTTTCGTGTATATAATGAACCTTCATCGTCGTTACGAGTAACCTAAAGAAGAAAGCGACCTTAAATACTAAATGCAAACACCCTTATAGGTGAACACATGATGCATATGGAATACATCTTGTACAGTCACGAACACTTCTGGCTTGTAATGAATATATTGACTTTCAGTGGGATCGTTACAACCCAGAAGTGTCCGTGACTGTACATGCACTCTTCATGTAAAAATGTACTGTAATTTGTCATTACCACACGTGGAGGTAGGGCCCTACACATTATCGATCTCGGCAATTTTTAGATGTGATCAGCACCACCTTCTCACTGCTTTTATCGATAAAGATCGTCCCCAGGTACCCACTTATTCGAGTCTAGACGAACCCCAGAGCCGCTTTATGCAGGGACAAGACCTGAAAAATTACCGACCTCAGATCACCTACTCCGGCTCGGTTCCACTTCTTGGAGTAAGATAAGTTTTAAAAATATGATACTGTATTGTGATAATCTTGTGCGAGATTCTAGTTTAAGGTTCGAAACACCTGAAATTGTTTGTTTTGTAGCATCAACAAAGCATTTTTTAATGGCACGAATCAGAAGCTGAAAGATTGTACGCTACAGCAATGTCCGTTGTAACTATAGCCATCTCGGAAACTGCTAGTTCCACAAAGATGAAGTTTGGTGGATTGGTAGGCATTACAAATAATAGCTCAGTGCATTTTAAATTAATTCGTTCGGATCGCTGATTTTAAGTGACTTGTCGACATTTCAGGAATTCTCTGAAGTTTATTGCATGTCAGTCCGACGTCAATTGTGTAATGTTGCATATGAACGACCCAATAGAGAAGGCGTATATCATATTTTCATTGTTATCCCATCTTTGTTCATTTCTCAAATTAATCTTAAAACTAGTCTTTTGGTTCGGTTCATTCGACAAAATTTGGTACACCGGCCAACCTAGCATGCGCTTATTTTACTCCAATATAAATAACCATGTTGGGTATTTTAATAAACCATTATATGCAACGACATATGCATTTGTAGATTCTGATTAGTACCTATGGTGGCCACGGTGGCTCAGTCGGTAACGCGTCTGACTACCATGCTAAAGGTCCCGGGTTCGATCCCCGGCCGGTTCAAATCCGGGAACTTTTCTAACTGTGGAAGCGGCCCCGGCGCACACCCAGCGTCGAATAACATGGGTACCTAGGGGAAACCCTGGGGGGTAAAGGCGGTGAGGAGCGTGATGCTGATCACATCACCCCCACTCACGACCGGATCAAGAAAGTGTGGGGCTTTACCCCCACACCCCCTATACGCCTTCATGGCGTGGTGCTATGCACAGGGGAACACTTTTTTTTACCTTTACCTTTGATTAGTACCTATGGAGAACATCTCTGTACACAGTTAAACCCAAGTTGTTTATTGTTCAGCTGCTCACGGTCCATTACATGCGGATGAGGTCTGAATCTCTTCTTCGGAAGACATTGGGTGATATTTTCCAGATCGGAGACAACTATTTTTGTACACTTTGTTGCTTCGTGGTGTGTGGTTTTCTGTTAACAAGCTAACTGCCCCGTCTGCTTTGTATTGCGGAAGGAAGGGGATGTTAAGGTTGTGGAACGAGTGAAGGACAGGATCCAGGATTTACAGCATTCAGTAGACTGTAAACGAAAGCAAAATATTCCAGAATCCAAGGTTATTGTGTGCTAAATGGGTAACGGGAATTGTAGCACTTTCCGCCGCTATTACGTGGCTTCAATGCCGCACCGAGAGGATGACAATGTTGTTTTATTTCACATTCAGATAAACTATAGGATATGAGCCAGGTTGTGTCTGGAGCAAATTTGTTAATTACAAACTTGAACAGTTGGCAATCACGTGCAACTTCGTTGGTGGTAAATTTAATTGGTAGCTTCAACTACTTTGTTCTCCAGTTAATGAAATACACAGAAAAAAAATAATGAGTACCTGGGAAATTTCCTACCAGAACTTTGAGAAAATTATCTTTTTCCTTGAGTTTTTCCAGTAATTTTTATTTTCATCAATGTTGTAGAATAGTTTTCCTGGCACCTTTTTGTAATTTCTGCCCATCGTCATTATGCGATTGTGTAACATTTGTAAAACACCACTATGTATTGTTAGTATTTTTTTAATGATAAAAGAAAGTCTGCTTGGGACTCGACATACGAATGCACTACTTCATTACTGAAAGATTGTTTCGATTACAATGTCATTATACGTATATACATGTGTGTGTGTGTGTGCTCACATAGAAACTAATTTCGTGCAGTGATTTTTTGCGTGGTCCACATGTTTCTGATTGTCCCTTCATCTCATTACTATTCTTCCTTTTATTCGCGATTAGCCAGCAATGGCGGAAAGGCGAAGGAAAATGGATCAGTTGATCATCTTGCTTAGCCCAAAGTATCTGTCGCCAGCCTTCTTTTGTTTCTAAGTATTGCAAAATTTGAGATTTCGAATGTCGACGATGTTAATCCACGTATAAACTTATATAGATTGTGAAATCCTATAGTCAGCTGTTCTGGTAGTGGTTACGACGGAATTTCCGAGAAATACACCCGAACCTTAAAGAAAAAGCACAGGAATGAAGGAAACGATGGATAACTACGGGAAAAATACATATTTTAATATATTTACATATATTTTTTTACATATTTTGCATGTTTCGGCTAAATAAAAATCTTAGTAATGACAACTATGCACTTTGGTTTGAGGATATTCGGAGCAAGAGATCAATCCGATGACCACACTTTAAAATTATTACTACTCAGCTGCCAGAGTAGTGATTCCAGATTCTAGAAATCGGCTCCAACTTCTTCGGACCTGAGGTGTTGACTGTGTTAATTCTCCACACTAGGAGCCTGACAGATTAGCAGATTACACTTTCCATTTCGAACCTGTGAGATTGTGGAACAGAGTGCGTAGGAGTAACCAAGTTCTGACACTTTGCTTCTGCTTAACTTATTTCAATCGATGTGATAATTCTCACGGAAGGCTTGCTTTTAGCATGCCTGACTTTCTTCACCTTCGCTAATGAAAGTTCATTCCACAAGGAAGAGCACCGTTACGTCAGCCCGTGAGATCCAGGCCAATGTCGCTCGACTGGTTCCCGGTTCGTGTGCATGGAGAAAGAGTAGACAAATATGAATTGTTTGAAGGAGCTCCACTTGGGGCGTTATGCAACCGAAAAAGCTACTTGACGCTGAATTGTGCCAAGTGTTCGGTAGCGTGTTTCGTTTCGCTTTTACTGCACTCGCAAAAGGTGTTCCAGTTTGGGAGTGCATTTCTCTGTGGATGATGGAGTTGGTTCGTGTACGATGAGGCTATTGCGGCATTGCTCTTGGTAATCGGCAAAGGTTCTTGTTACGGACCATGGAAGATCCGGATCTTGGAACAACCTGATCTCTTGGCTTACTGTATTCGGTTCTGAATACGTGGTTCGCACTTCAGAGTAAATAGTTGCGGATTTGGGTGTCAACCCCTGTTGGTGTACTGATCATCTTGGATTTTCGATCAGGTGTCTTGAGAATATCCTGAGAAGTAGAGCAATGCTCACACATGTACTTGTTTCCAGCTTTGTCTGAATCATTGATGTCTACCCGAATCAACTTCTTCAGTACAAGTGGATACTCTTACCGAATTTGGAACCTACAGATTAGTTACTATGCTATTTTAGTGATATGAACTCGGCTTGTAACAGGGTTGCTGCTTTAAACCAAGGTTCAAACCATTTTTAGGGCAAAGGATGATACACTCATTTGAATCAACAGTAAAGTGGATGGAAACAATAATATCAATAGTTTGGTACAGAGTGAATACGATAAACGGGAAAGAATACTACAGATTGTAATTTGCCGTTTTCATAATTGCAGAAGGTCTATTTAAGGCAGATATAAGTAAGATTTTTTAATATTTGCTAAATACAAATTTGTCTAGCATTTCGAGTCCAAATTAAGATACTATTGAGTAAGCAATGATTATACCTTAAAAAGTCGCACACAGTTGTTTTATGGTTTTTCAAACGACTGTACATCATTATAAATCAACACAATGACTCGCAATTGATTTTTATTCTTTCAGTGTGAAATTTTGTAAGTTTCAAATAATTTCTGAAACCGTATCAAGCGGATAGTTAATAAAGAGTCCTCCTCCACAGGGGATTTACAGCTTTTCAGTGTGATTGCTGAATAAACATGTTTCAAAGGCAAAACAAATTGCCATCTCCTGGTTACGTACATAAATGTAGGAAATAAATGAACCTTTTATATCGGATCTGTAGGCTGTCAGTTATCGTTATTGGTAAATTGCACACCGTCCCATCTAGTACAAAGTAAAGAGTTGTGATGACACGATGTAGATAATACAAGTATATGCCTTAAAGTCATGGCTGTACTACAGCCTACGCCACCACTACAATAGAGAACTTCACACTGATGCCTTTCTCAGATCCCTAGCTTAATTACTTAAGCTTTAAATGTAATTTTAGTAGCCGTAGTTTACTTATGATTGGCAACTTTAAGGTCCTGTAGCTTCAAGACTATTTGCTACATCAACTGTAGATTTGGAGGTTTTCCTTATATCCATGATATACTAAATCCCAGTACAGAACTATGTGATGAGTTGGTGTGGAATGAACCGAGTGTATCTCGTAGCATAGCAACATTTCATTTGCACAACGAACGTGAAACTTCTCTGAATACATTTGCATCAGTGTATAAAATCCGACTTGATTCGACGTCCTGCAGCCATGATGGACTTTATCAGGCGATATGTTGCCGCATGTGTGTACGTTTGTATGTTCAAACTATATATTGTCTTATCTACAATCTTTAGTAAGATACTGTAATATTTACGGCAGGGTCAATTACCAGTAGAAATGTAGTAATTTCAGAACCATCTCTTCAGCCACTTTTTTTGTTTGCTTTTATTTAAAGCAAATAGATGTCAATATTTTATGTCAAGGTTGAAAAGCTATTGTTCTCTAGAAGGAGAGAGAGCCGTGTGGGCGTACTATTGAACATCTGTACCTCCTGCTGCTCCAGACGTATTCTATGAGGTTCCATATGGGTCGTTTGCTGTAACAGTGTAACATTAGTTGTATCAAATGATTGGCGTTTAGTGGCCTAGCAAAATTGGAAATCAGCTGTAGTTAAATTTTTTGTTTGTGTTAAGCGAGGGTAGCTTGCTGGTATTAGTTCACACACAAAATTTGTAGCTGGCTAGAAGTTTGTGGAAAATTGCCACGCTGATTTGAAATTTTATGTGATTGACTACATACATACAGATAAAACTTTTGAAGGGTGACCGCTTGACTTAGGGATAAACTTTTGGAGGGTGACCGCTTGACTTACGGATCTGAAGGGTAACCGCTTGAACGAACAAACTTTTGGAGGTGACCGCTTGACTTACGGATAAACTTTTGGAGGGTTACTTACGGATAAGCTTTTGGAGGGTGACCTCTTGACTTACGGACAAACTTTTGAAGGGTGACCGCTTGACTTACGGATAAACTTTTGACGATTTACTTCCTCCATAAAAATTGTGCTTTTAACCCTATGAAGACTTTTCTGTAATTAGCAATTTCCATTCCTCGAAAGATGTATAGAACAACGAAGCATTTTATAATAATTTTGTTCCGTCTTCGCAGAGTGTTTTTAACTTTATGGTGTAGCAGAATAAATACCCTATTTCGAACTTGCCGGGTTCGATATCCGGTAGAGGCACATAGTAGTTCGGATCCCACTTTACACTGTAGGTCCAGTCTCGATTAGCCTTACTGTGCATAAAATGGACTTAAAAAACAAATCAACTAATCAATCTATTTCGAACTCCCATCATCCTCAGATTTTAGCTTTACTTTGGTGATTTGTTAAGTCCCCCGTTGTGCGTATGGTCAAAGAAGAACAAGGAAGGCGACACTTCATTATTACAGATGCCCCTCGTGAAATCCCAATGTCATTTTGAAGAGACCAATGGAAAGGGCTGTTCTGTTGATCTCTCAGCTCGATGCATCCTGTGTGATCACAAGCGTTATCAGACTACAAGTCTTGTTTACGCATCTGTTTGATGTCACAATATTACAGTCTCGTTTCTCTGCCGCTGTTCTGTTTATATCACTGGTTTCCGAAACGGATTTACTGCCCCCTGGGAGATGAAAGTGGAAAGAGAGCATTTTGAAACCCACGCAAATCTCTCGAGCGTTTTTCTCGCTGACGACTCAGTTTGAGCTGGTTGCTAACTTCCTCCCCCCCCCTTTCTGGAAAAAATGAACGATTGATTGCATCCACTTGTGACCATAGATTGTGCAATACAATTAACTCTGCTTTTACGTAACCTTCCGAATGCTATGGTGGGCCATGTACGTAAACTACGAACGGGGTCCAAGTGCAACTCTTGTAAAACTATAAAAACATTTTGTATGATGGTTTATTGAATTTTTCTTGATCATGGCATAAAGAACAGTAAAGGCAATCTACGCATCTGCTGTCATTAGTAGATACCTGGAGAGATTGAAAGCAAACTTGGAACTCAACGGTCAACATAATAGAATACAATATGAACAAAACAGTGTTTTGAAATGGAGTGATACAACACCAAAGTTACTACTATTTATTTCCAACTTAGAGTTGAAGGATCAACTATATATAATAGTTGATTGATTTGCTGTTTAATTCCACTTTATGCACAGTAAGGCTAATTGGGACTGGACCTACAGTTTGGGATCCGATCCACTATGTGCCTCCACCGGGAATCGAACCCGGAACCCCTTGATTACAAGTTGACAACGCTACCAATGCGCCATTGGAGAGGCCCGAGTATATAATATCTAGCTAGACGATATATGGTGATATTGAAAAAATATCGACCAGGCGATATCAACTAGACGATATATCGTCACGATATTTTGACGATATGTATCGTGGGGACGATATATCGCCGATATCACGATGCGGAAAAATATCGTATCGTCTGTGACGATATTTTCTTGATGTATCAAATTTCCGATATCGTTCATCCCTAGTATATAACAATCAATTGCCAATAAATGTATGTTATTGGTTTCAATTATTATTTTATTATTTCTTTAGTAACGTTATATAAATGGACCCTCGTACAAAAATCTCTCGCGACGCCTATGATTATACGTTACCTACAACTTTGAAACCTGCCGGATGGAAGAAGAAAGAGAGCTCTCCAGACAAGTACACACACAAAATTCAATCTTTACGCAGCAGTCGAGTTCAGTCGGCCATTAACTCGAAGAACTAGCTTTCAATTCCCTTCAAAGCATTTATCCAAGCAGATATCGGAAGATTAGTTTCCGTGGCCTATTTCAAGCACAAAAAGCCCACCCCCTTCCTCCTACGTCATCTGCGAGAAATAGAATACGATCTCAATTACTAAGAAACGTCAAACATCCCCCCCCCCCTTCCTTTTACAAAACAGTTCTGCGAAAAGATCGATGATAACGATGACAGCCAGTTGCGACACTAAGTTTTTAACTGTGATGATTACCTTGTGTAATCTGACAATACAATAAGTAACTACTGCACTCGAGGGATATCGGAAAGGCAATGAGATTTTTACCGATGGAAGAGAGTTTGGGAGGGGGGAGGGGGGAGGGGGGAGACTGCTAAATGGAAAGTTGGCTAAGTCTTAGACTTGTGTCGTCTCTCTGTGATTGCCCCTTCATCCATTTCATCACCATTGATCCTTTGAGAAGTAGAATAAAGTAAATCATCCAATCAATGAATTCAAATATGCAAGGATTTTACCTCGAGAGCTTGAGTTTGCATTCTGTGTTGTTGACAAGAATGTTAGAATAGCAGGTGCATTGTGTATTGTCAAGATTTCAAATAAAAGAGACTAGAAAACTAACAGAATACAGATGAACGGAAAACCTTTGATATTTAACACAAGAAGGGAAAGTGTAGTAATAGCATGAGTGTGGAATGTATTTTGGAAAATGTGGAAATTATGTCAAAACTCCAATATGTGTAAAGTATGTAAAATAAAAATTGCATATTCGAGCTTTCCTACAACAATTTGTAAAGATAATACAAAATAACATTGGTTTTAGCATATGAAGATAGTATAGTGGAACCTTGATAACTATAACCTCAACAACTCGAATAAAACTTTGATAAGACGAATTTTTGTACAGTGTGTGGGATGCCGTTCGAGCTCAATAACTCGAAGGTAGACTATGGAAAATATCTGAGTCGAAGTTAAATTCTAATCACCTCTATAACTCGAAGTTTTAGTTCCACGAACCTCAATAAGTCGAAGTGAAGTAAACTTTAGACCTCTATAACTCAATTCTGCGATTTTGTCTCTCCATAACTCGAACCTTAATAAGTCGAAATCCTTGATACCTCGAATTTTTTCCCCCCTCAAGTTCGAATTATCAAGGTTCCACTGTATTACATATATGTCCGTTCAGTGTCTGCTAAGCTTCTGTACTATATATCCATTTATATATAAATAACATTGTTAAATTTTTAATTACTAAAACTCGAAAATAATCAAAATATAAAGTTTAAAAAAAAAAAATTGCCTCAAAATTGGCCCAATATTTTCTCTTCCATCGCTTTCACAGCGCCCCAGCCCGATATCGTGACCGTTGCTCTGGTTTAGCAGTCAGAAGGGAGTTTTAGTAAGAAATTTAACACCCCGCACGCATTGAAACGCTTTAATTCAACATTCTTCAGTAGTTTTACAAACAAGGGAAATCTGAAAAAGCGACTTTTTCGAGGTGCTCTTCCCTCCACTTTCGAAGAAGCATGTAAAAGGTAGAAGCCATCAGTCGTACCATCTCCGTAATGGGACATGCCAGGTGCAGTGGTCTACTGCTAGAGTGGTAGTTTTCCCCGGAGCCCCGAGAAGTTCAGGAGGAAAAGAACTTACGCCACGAATGGATCAAACTCTGACAAAATTTCTAACGCGAAATCGTAAAGTAAGACTCGTCGTATGAGTACCAGACGGACGTAACTCCCAATTTATCAAATTTACTTTAGAGAGGAATTAATGTATTCTTAGGAATATATGTCTGTCAATAAATTCAAGATACGTGACTCCACCTTACTGCTAACTATTATAAGTAGAGATGTGTTGACTCCAGACAGGACTCTTCAGAGGAGATACGTTAAACAAAACCGAAAATAGTTCTCTCACGACGAATTGTCAGAGTGGAGTAGGAGCCTGGGGGATATGTAGTTGGCAATTTCTCCTGACACTTGTGTGAATTCAGTGCAGTGTCGATACTTTAATAGAAAGTTTCGGATATCAGTAAACTATTACAGGCATTCAAAATTGAAACAAGCTACGTTAAAGCTCGGTTGGACCTTTGGCAGCCGAATGGGTGATTTTTTTCAAATTTTGTTCTCCATTCGAAAAACGTCTTGGATATTTCAAAATATGAAAAATTACATACGCTTAGAATTCCTTCTAGAGCATTGACATGAATTTTCATGCAGTTTGCTTTCACTGGTGTCTAGACATTATCAAAAGTTTAATACACTTACGTAATCTCAAAACTTTTGATAATATCTAGACAACAGTGAAAGCAAACTACATGAAAATTGACGTCAATGCTCTAGAAGGAATTCTAAGCGTATGTAATTTTTCATATTTTGAAATATCCAAGCGGTTTTTCGAATGGAGAGGAATTTATTAAAAAAATTGCCCATTCGGCTGCCAAAGATCCAGCTGATCCTTAACTGTGGAAGGCTTTGCTTCTATTTAGCTGCATGACGTCGCATTTCAGTCTCATTAGGTTGATTGCAAAGATGAAGAAATAATATATGAAAAGCAGCCGAGATCTGTGGCTGAATGGTTAGCACGGCGCGTTACTATGGCAGGGTTCAGGGTTCCAATCCCGGCTTAGGTATGGGTGTTCTTTGCGAGTGTCCCTTCCACCACTCCTCATTGTCGCGATTAGTCGAGAGACAGAAAAGCGACGCTAAATAACAAGACCATCAGTCAATTAATATCCTACCGAGACTTGGACCTAAACCTGTCAGCTGAGAACCACCGAGGAGGCAAGTAGATTAAGGCGAGGAGGGACAATTTCCCCTAGGTCTTTCTCGATGGGGCAGCTGCTGATCACTGTTGTCAACTTCGCTCTTTTGGAGCCAGATCTGGCTCTTTCGTGCACTCGTTTGACTGTGAACTGTGGCACCCGCCCTCTGCCCCACTATGATGCCACCACTGGCTCCGGCCCATAAATACCAACTTTTGCCATGAGTGTACATTTTGCACGTGACGTGATATTCGTATAGCTATAGGCTGCGTCACCCACCTCTTCTTTCCTCCCCATGTATTTTTATATATAGCGCTGTGGCTAAGATGAAGATGACAATTTTGTTATCCGGGAACCCTTTATTTTCGATTTTATATTAACATCATTGGATTATTGAGATGGGTGATGCCGCCAAATCTAGGCGGTGAAAACTAAGAATAAATTGCCATCACTTTAAAGCTAACGGCAATAGCAGCACCCCCACCCCTCTGACAACTAAAATTACCCTAGTAGGCACTTTATGCAGCCTTCGTTAATCTAGCTCCTTGAAAGTCCTCTTTAGCTATATTAATGGTGAAATTTAGCTCTATTATGCACATCAGGTTTGGCAACACTGCCAGGATGGCCGTAGGAGGCAAGGAGAAATGCACTAAACTTATGGGACCATTATTTTATTCTTTCTCTCGGGAATATCAAACATCCGATGACGTAGAAAAGTACATGGAAGGAAAAAGGACACGTTGAACTATGTCATAGTAGTAGGAAAAGTCGAAACTCCCATTTGATGAGCCGTAACTTGAAGTTGATGTCCCATAAGGAATTCATGGGATTCGGTAAATACTAATTCATCATATTTTTCAAAAATCGTATAAGGCTTAATAATCAACTTAGGAAACCGCTTCCACTTGCCACATGGGGAGAAATTCATACTCTTCATTTCTGGCGGAGATCTTTTTAGTAGCATTGCTCATTCCGACGATATTGGAATAAATGCATGCCTGGTGCGTAATTGTCACTCTTCGCCTTAACAAGCGAGTCCCGGTGTGGATGTTCTTTGTGAGGTCTCATCGTCGCGATCAGCCAAAAGTGGCAGAGAAGCGTAGCTAAATAATAAAAGTGCAGAATAAGAGGATCGCCACATTAAAATAAAAAATACTCCTCGTGCAATCGTAAAGCATGATTTTCTTCGCAATCTGAGTTTTCTAAGGATTAAAGTTAAATCTGTGAATAACAATCTCCTTTAATGCCTTCGCATTCTGTTTCAGCTACTTTAACTAAAACTTGACGAAATCGATTTTCTTTAATCCAATGCGACACTTCCTGACAATCACTCTCCATTACTCTGCTTTAAAATTGCAAGTTCCTATTACCACAGCCACTTAATAATTTGGCATCACTTTCTTCAAATACGCAAACGTAAGAAATCCACTGTCCAACTCATATTTCCTCGTTTCCAGGTCAGTGTACGGAAAATGCGTATACGCATTCGTGAATTGAATCATGCCCATAACATGATGACGACGGGTATACAGAATAACTTGAACTTTTGTGTGCAAGCAGGAAGTCTTCGCCATAAAGAGAACGTCGCTTTGCGCTACAGAAGAAACCGCGAGGAGCGTACTATACTCTTGAACGTGAGTTGCACGTATGTCAAGGTGAAGAGAAAATAATAACGTATAACCGAGAATTACTTACAAATCAGATTTAGATACTATGTCATATAATTATTAAAATCCTGTAATTGTATCTATTTTGAGAAACAAGATACACGTAATACAGATTATTTCTGTCATAAAGTGGTAAATTAACGAATCGAAAAGTTTTTTTCTTTCTTAAACCTCATATCAATGGGTACCTGGGGGCAGCTCCGGGGAACTGGGGGTAAGGGCGGCCGGAGCGTGGTGCTGATCTCATCACATCCAAAATGGCAGAGATCGAGAATGTGTGGGGCTCTGTGGCTCTGTCCCCTAAATGTGCCTTCATGTTACGGTGCTATATACACGGGTACCTTTGCCTTTTACCGTTACGTATAGGCGGCCTCGTTGGCGGACAGGTCGATGCAACCCGCTACGAATCTAGATGTAACAGTTTCGAACCCTGGCTAAGGCACGGTTTGTTCTGTCAATCCATTTTATCTCTTCTCCAATCATTCTCGTCGTCACAATTAACCAGCGGGTAGAAAAGTGATGTAAAACAACCTAATTAGAAAGAGAAAAGAATGCATGTCTAGTAGAGACTTGGCCTACGGTTTAAAATAATATTCGAACCACTAAAAATGTTTAACTCCGTGGAATGAACCCGGTACCCACCCCTTGTTACAAGGTGCCAGCGTTAATACAGTATACTAGAGACAAGAGCGAGACTTAGTATCGGAGACTTTTTTACGGCATTGAAAAATTTACCTGAACTAAAATTACTGTTATGCGGCTTCTTCAGTCATACCAAGCTATGTATGTGTGATATACCAGATAAACCATATTATCTTGATAGTAAATTTTCAAAATCAATCCATAAGCCACGTCTTTACGTATATAAAGGATAATATAGAAGGTTAGTATCGTCTTAATGAGTCGTCAGACGAGAAAGGAAAGGCATTTTTTTTGGCCTTAATGACCTATTCACTATGAAGGTTTATGCAGTGACACGTTTGTGTATTGTTCATACTTCATACTGTATTCTTCGAGACTATAACGAGACGGATGTTTACGAATCGGGACGATAACGAGACTGATGTGTACGAATCGGGACGTTAACGATACTGATGTTTGCGAGTCGGGACGATAACGAGACTGATGTTTGCGAGTCGGGACGATAACGAGACTGATGTTTGCGAGTCGGGACGATAACGAGACTGATGTTTGCGAGTCGGGACGATAACGAGACTGATGTTTGCGAGTCGGGACGATAACGAGACTGATGCTTGCGAGTCGGGACGATAACGAGACTGATGCTTGCGAGTCGGGACGATAACGAGACTGATGCTTGCGAATCGGGACAGTTGCAAGTCTCGACTCAATTAATATTCCACTATTCCATCAGGGTTGCTCAATGAGGAAAGTTTACGTGAATCTTGTGGGTACTTCGTCTCCAGTTTCCCGTATTCTTATGTGAACTTCTGCAAACAGCATGGCAAGACAATTTCTTGAACGATACGATACACCTATGTATCAGTTATTTCCGAGATGCTGTCTTCGTAATTGCTAATTTCTTGATGTTCTAGTATTGTACTATTTTCACATTTTGATATAACGACAGAATTCTGTTTATAAGAAATAATAACCACCAATGTTTCTTCAACATAACTGTATATATTCCATTTATCTTGACATAAGGATTCTAATATTAACGTATTCTTATACAAATACATATGTGTACAATCAGCTTATGATCCAGAGTCACTGGGATTATAAGTACCCAGGCGGTAATAAACCGGCTTCATTATTATGTGAGAATTTTACCTGTGCGTTCTGAAGTTCGTTTCAATGGAAAAGCAATCTCAAAGGTGGCATTGAATGGCCTATTGGCAGATAGTCCCATTAAATACTACAATGATGAAAGTCACAATTACAACATCTGATTGGAACGCCAAGGGGAAATATTCTCTTTATGGCTGCATTCGCTCAGACGCATTAGAATGCGAGTAAGGGGATAATAGTGTCAGCGTCAGAAAAATGAGGAGGTGGGAGGCAGTCGCATTTAATATACACCTGAATATCATACAAAATGCATATTTGAGTTAAAACTGCATTTATTTATCTAGTTTGTTTGGTGAGAGGCGTATGGCGAAGTGGGGTGGGGGGTGGGGCGTTCACTCCACAATCCCTCAGACACCGTCATTGGATTATCGCATTCTTTGATCGTACCAGAATATATAATATCCTAATTTATGCATATAGTATTCATAAATTAGAATTGGAGCTTTGCGAGAGATTTTTCTCATTTAAGTTCTGGAGTGGATGTAACTATTTGTCACTTTGTATTCAGAATAATCAGGATTGGACCTACAGTTTTCAGTAAGATCAGAAACACTGAAATGTGCCTCCACCGCGGATCGAACCTGGGACCCTTTGATTACAAAGATACATCGTTATCGCTACGAAATCCAGGAGACCCCCGCAGATATTTGATGCAGCTTAATAACAGTATATTTATTATACGTCGCTTTTCTGACAATTATTTAGGTAAATAACGTTCATGCCCAAGCCGGGACTCTAATCCTGGGACTTCTGTGACGAGATTGATAGTCGACCAATTATCGCGCTAAGTCATAGTCTGCAATAGAACTTACTTGCCTGTTGTACACATGATTACAAAAACAACTTCAGGGTTCGGTTGATTCGATGATGATAATTAATATTTTTGCGGGCCCCGTGAGAGACCAAAACCTCCCGAAAAGTATAAGGTGGTATCAGTAGATGAATTCCAACTGATAATTTCCGATACCGATACATCGGCATCGTTATCGGCTCAGGAAATATGCATGCTGATGGATACTATTCAGCAGTCATGTCAGAAGCCACTAAGGACTTGTACTAAAGCTGAATTCACGATCTTCGTGGCGGAGTGGCTTGCACAGCACTACGACGCCAGACGTCCAGGGTTCGAATCCCGGCATGGGTGTTCTTTGTGGTCCTTCATGAATTTTATCATTTAATCACTCATCCTCATCGTTAGCCAAAAGTGGCAGAAAAGCGACGTTAAATAACAAAATCAAATCAAGCTGAATTCGAGTCGTCCGTGCCATTGCGAAGGAAGACTGTTGATAGGCAAACATCTTGAAGATTTTTCGCAGTCGTTTAATAAATTAAACTAAATTCATCCTTGATTGCTCTCCTCGGGACACACGAGTGCAGCCTTCCTCTCTCCCTTCGTTTTCGTGCATCATTCGAGAGGAAGTTGACGTTGCTCGGAGATAACGTGAAGCCCGAAACGTGCTAATAACACGCCCCCTTAGTTCGAATGTTCGGCAACGCCCCTTCTCATATTGGAATGCTGGCAGGACGGTGAACTGCTTCGATGCAGCGAACGCCGTCTGGTCTGACCAGTCTGGGTGATAAGATCAATATGCAAGAGCATATATTTTCCTTTATTTTATTGGTGAACCTGAAATAAATTATTCTGCGCGGCTCTCAAATCGTAAATATCAATAAGAAAACGATTTGCCGGTTGCCGGTATTGAAATACATTAATTGTGACTGTGTAGAGAACTTGGGAGGATGGGTGCTTTAGCGCTTAGAACGAACCTGTCGCCCGCTTTTTAAAACTTGATGGCGTAAAGGCACTCAGCACAAATGAGAAATCAGGACTGGTATAAAATAAGAATGAAACACCGCATATTATATTATTTTTGGCTTTGTTCATTCGCCTGTGCATAACATTCCAAATAGTGCACTCCTAAGAGTAGTGGTACTCGTTTGTCCTTTCTCATATCTAAGGAACTAAAGAGCTAGGGAAATTAGGTTCACGAGATGATCTGTTACATAATAAATTCACGATTTCTCTGTCTACCCATGTCACTTTATTATGATGGAACACCCAGGAGAATATAGGGTGGCGATACACTAAAACACAAGCTAGAATACCTACAATATTGCTTACCGTAAATTATATAGTATATTTCTAAAATGTTTCACGGACTTACGAATCGCCGACTCTCGTGGCGGAGTGGTTATCACATCGCGCTACGACGCCAGGGGTCCCGGGTTCGAATCCCGGGCTGGGCATGAATGTTTGTGAGTGTCCATTCGTCAATTTCATCATGTCGTCACTCAACCCCATCTTCGCAAATTAGCCAAAAGTGGCACAAAAGCGAAGTAAAATAAGCAAATCAATCAATCAAAGACGGACTTTTGAATCACCCTGTACCCACACTGTCACCGCATTCTTCTCTCAATTTGTAAATTGTAAACTTTGTCCCTTGGTTGGGGGATACTATGTATAAAATTTATTTAATAACCCGCTGCTTTTAAAAAGAAGCCATTGGAAATGTTCCAAACATCACACTCATGATCCTTATCGCCGCAATTAACCCAGAGGCAGGATAGCGGCGTAAAACAACAAACGGTGCCAATCTGTAAGCGTAGATGGGCAGAGTTAGTCCCAGCTCTGATCTTAAATGTTAATGTTTCAAACTCTCGAGTTGTCGTTGGAACTGGAAGCAATTTCGTATTCACCGGGCGCTCTGTCAATAGTGCAGATTTGGAATGAAATAGTTCCCATCGGGTCACAGGTCGGTGCGGGGTATTCAAGAGAGAACGAGAAATCCTCGTTGGAACGGAGTATTGGTTGAATCGGGCTTTCAAGGCGGAAGGTAAATTTGCACGCAGAGACTTCAGCGAATATTAAAAGCAGACTTATTTCCTCTGTAGATCTTAACATTCGTTTTTGATGAAAAATAATAAAAACTGAAGAAGTGTTTATTCATAATTTTCCGATCCCAAAAATTACCAAAATGCAATTCTGCATATTTTTTTAAAATTAGGATCAGAGAGCCCATTAGGAAAACCAATCAAAAGTTTGCATGAAAGATAGTTTCACAGGATACACGTCATCACGGACACTTTCAGAAAAGATTTTAACTAGGGATGGACGATATTGAAAATTTGATATCGCGAAATATCGTCAAGAAAATGTAACACGATACGATACTATTTTTTCATATCGGCGATATATTGCATCCACAATATATATATATATCGTGATGATATATCGCCGACACGATATATATCGCCAAAATATTGTGATATATCGCCAAAATATCGTAACGATATTTTTCCATATCGCTATATATCGTCTGGACGATATGTCGCCCAGTGTTAACACTAGCTAGAGACCGGAGCCGATCGTTCCGTGGGGGGGGGGGGGGAGGATCAATTTTCAGTGTAAAAGTTTGAGAATTTCCAATAATTTGTGTGTAAGAATGTCAACTTGGACCCCCAAAATTTAACTCCCGATTACGCTTATGCAGTGACGTAAAGTATTTCTTCGATACTAAGGGACGCGGTAAAAGTCTCGATAAATCACTCACTGCCTATCCGTAATAGGTTATTGATCCATACCTATGGTCCTTATAGGGATTACTCATCTACTGCAGTAAATTGCTGCTCCAGATTGTTTTAAATACATAAATTTGAAATGCACTTGGGACTTTTTAAAATTATTATTTAATGCATATTCTCAAGACAGTTTACGGACGCTTTGAAATCAATTATCTTTGGAAACATAGACATTAATTTCATTAACCCATGAAGACCTTCCACCGAGACTGCATAATAATAATGAAGCATTTAGTTGACGTTCCGGTTTGTACAGATACTGCGCTGTGACAGGACACACCTTCGTGGAACACTGGTCATGCTTTTTACTTCATTTTTGGCGGTGACGTGTTTATTGAAGGTCTGATTGATTTGGTTTATTTTCTTTCACTTTTGTACCACATCTTGCTAATCGTGAAGATGTGGACGAGTGATGATATGATGAGCACTCGCAAGGAACATCCATTCTGGGATTCGAACCTGGGACCTCTGGCGTCGTAGTGCGCTGTGATGCGTGTATTCACTGTATGTGATATCCTCTTGGGCGTCCGGAAGGGGGGGGGGCAAGGGGGGCCGTGCCCCCCCTGGAAAATGAGTCAACCAAAAATTATGTATTTCACACATACAATTTCATTTTAGCCACAATAATATGTGTTAATTATTGCATGAACACCATAAATTCAAATTTAAGCAATGTTTTTTTAGGTAACAACACTCTTTTGGGGGAAAATGTGACTTGTTTGCCCCCCTGGAAAAAAATACCTTCCTTGCCCCTCTCTGGAAAAAATCCTGCGGACGTCCATGGATATCCTTAGACATAGATGCCAAATGGGGGGAGGGGGCGTTTTAGACGTCAGATGTTGAGGGCAATCCCCATACCGATTTCTTAGTTTCACTCAGCACGAATGAGAAATCAGGACTGGTATAAAATAAGAATGAAACACCGCATATTATATTATTTTTGGCTGTTTGTTCATTCGCCTGTGCATAACATTCCAAATAGTGCACTCCTAAGAATAGTGGTACTCGTCAGTCCTTTGTCATATCTAAGGAACTAAAGAGCTAGGGAAATTTGGTTCACGAGATGATCTGCTACATTATGAAATCACGATTTCTCTGACTACCCATCTTACTTTATTATGATGGAACACCCAGGAGAATATAGGGTGGCGATACACTAAAACACAAGCAAGAATACCTACAATATTGCTTACCGTAAATTATAGTATATTTCTAAAATGTTTCACGGACTTACGAATCGCCGACTCTCGTGGCGGAGTGGTTAGCACATCGCGCTACGACGCTAGGTGTCCCGGGTTCGAATCCCGACCTGGGCATGGATGTTTGTGAGTGTGTATTCATCAATTTCAACATATCACTCATCCCCATCTTCGCAAATTAGCCAAAAGTGGCACAAAAAATGAAGCAATATCTCTGGATGAAACCAAGATGATTAACGTTGTCGCCTTGTAATCAGGTGCAGAACAGATCGCTTGCCAGTAAATTCGTAGGATATGCAACATGTTGGTTTGTGACTTTCGTCGAGCGTGTTGTGACATTTGTTTGTTGATACTGAGCTATTGTACTTGAAATTCAGGACAAGGGCAGTGTGGGCGATAAAAAAAAAGTGGAACTACAGGAAAACGTCGCCGTTGGCGAGCTTGATTAATTGTAAAGTTAGTGATAACATCTCTTACTGTGAGGGGTCCCGGGTTCGATACCCGGTAGAGGCACAAGTGGTTCGGATCCCACTTTAAACTGTAGGTCCAGTCCCGATTAGCCTTACTGTGCATAAAGTGGACTTAAAACAGCAAATCAAACCAAACCAAATCTCTTACTGTGTTTCCATTCATCATCAATATTTAGTTAATGTTGTTTGTGCAAACTTAACTTGCGCATTTAGTGTTAGTTGCATCTTGCTTTGTTTTAATACGAACAATTATCAGATGAGATTCAAGGTTATTTTTCTTTGGTGTGTAAAGTTATAATTTCTGTTCAGTATTTTTAAAAAGGAAAATAGGATATCTTCCAAGCTTGTTTCGTTCACTTCTTTATCTTCAATACATATGGTGTTTGGTGGGGGAAAGGGGTGGATTAAGGGACAAATGGAAAATGTTTTTTCCCCTCACTTTCACAAAAATATGAGTTGCGTATTAAAATTTTCATGCTTAATATTTTAAATTTTTCTTTCACCAAAGACTGTACCCCGTCGCTGGGGGAAATTTCCCAACATGTTGCAACACTGGTCTGGAAACTCTTCGCGGCACAGTAAGCTACATGGGCGTATCCTCTCCGAAAGACACATGGGATATCCCACGGTGTGTTTCGGAGGACCGTAGTATGCGACAAGCTCAATCCACCACTACCATTCGCTTTCCTACATAAGTTACCAAATTTCGAACTCTGTTTGAGTCGCACACCATCATGATTATTTTTCTTTTCGATACGCGGCCGGGTTTTGGCAATATCACCCTCTGTTTTTGATACTGTTTAGCTGCGCTTGAAGATAACGGTTCTATCATTGTTCTTGCGGATGTGTCGAATAAACACAGTTGAGTTAAATTGAGTTCATCACCCGTTACAGGTATAAACTTGTCTGCTTCAGCTGCCCAGTGTGTATTGCCTTCGGGTGTCTGGGTGAAGTAGGTGGGGGAAATCGTTCAACCTTGCAAGGCAGGCATACAAGGAAGTTGTGCGACTTTCTGCTGAATATATGGAGGGCATGTTATATGCGACCTCAAATGTTTGATTTTTCTCGAATTGAGTGGAAATAGAAAATTTCCTCAATACGATAGAAAATACTCAGTCCATGTTGTGTCGTTTTCTTTCTAATTTTGGCTAATCGCGACGGTGAGGATGAGTGATATGAAACTGATAGACCACAAAAAATGCCTATGCACACATCGGAAATTGAACCCGCGAACTCCGGCGGACCTCCTCTAGTGTCATTTTCCATACTTACTCGTATTCTTAATGACTACATTACAGTGTCATTTGCAATCCAAATCTTGTTTAAGTTTGACACACAATTCTTTTAACCGTAGGCGTAACTTCGCGGGGACAAGGGGGCATTCCCCCCTCCCCCCTATTTTGATTCATTAACATTTTCAAGATATTGGTATTTTTGTTGCCGGTCTCAACCGATACTTTCCACATTTTGATATTTCACGGACTCTGCAAAAATGCCACGGGACACTTTCACGGAGCCTATAAGTATCCTGAAAATTATGCAAAATGCGAAGTTTCTCTTTGTTTTCCACCAGTTTTCAAGCAAAACTCATGGTAAATTGATTCATATAATACGAGTGTAATACTTAACACACACAAATTAATCAATATTTTGAACAATTTTTGGTGAGTGTATATGTATCGGTTCAGCCCTAAACGTAACAGTTTTTCAAATATAATCTTTTTTTTGAAGACAATATGCAGAGCAGCCTCTCAAAATCAGCTCCACACCACAAGGTGTCAGATCGTGGTCTTGCCTGCTAGAGGCAGCTGATTATAAAATAAAATATTCGTGGACATGGTGGTCAAATGAAATTATGTAGTGACAAAATTAAAAATTTATTAGGCCTCTTGCATACTCATGGCCGTAGGCAGGAAAAAAATTCGGGGGTTCACTCATAATTGTTCCCATGTGCGTCGCAAGAAATTTGAATAATAGAAATAATACCAATAATAATTATTAAACAATAATAATTAAAATTTCATAATACGAGTAAAAAACTATTTTTCCAAATGTATTATTATTATTATTATTGCCGACTGTTTTTATTATTATTTTTTGTAAGTTTCATGCTGTGTGTACTGAAATGCACGGTTATTATATTTTGTTATTAAATTTTAGATACCTTTAGGAAAAAGCTTTAAGAGTAAGAGAAATTTTAGTCATAAAGTTTGTTGTTTGACCATTCACAAAACAATTTTTTTGGAATTTTGAAAACTGTGGAATCAGGCATTCTTTGGATTAAATAGTAAAACATAACCAAGTGACTGTATTGTAACCTCAATTTTTCGATCTAACGCTGTTTTTTCATTATTCTGTTCGAATACTAACTAACTGGACTTTATTTCCGTTATTAACAACAAAACTAACAAACGTTCTGCTATTTTATAACAATGTCAATTTGGGGTCGGGGGGGGGGGGGGAGGGTTTCTATGGACAAATTCGATCCCACTTTCCGATGCTCATATTGTTCCTATGCTTACCAAACAGCATTATATAAAACCATTATGCACTATACAAGTATGTATTTTATAGGACTGCATATAGGTTAAATGTATGTACTATATCAACCGCTGGGTGAAGGATAGTGAATGTAAGGTGCTACGAAGCTGGATACCCCAGGTTTAAACTCTTATCAAGGGGGATTTAAATGCATGTCGAACAGGGAATTACAAAGTTGGAACGGGAATTTTGGTAAAAAAATAAAACATTCAAATGCTAACCAAGGCAAATTTATTGCATAAAAAATATACACTAAAAACGTAGCGTTTCCACCCTCGAACAGGATGTTCTTAAGACAGAGATTCACAATAAATTGAAAGAGATCTTTGTCTGAAGAACACCCTGTCAGAGGGTGGAAATGTTAACGTTTTTAGTGTGTGTTTTTTATGCAATAAATTTGCCTTGCTCAGCATTTGAATGTTTTATTAACATGGAAACAAAGTTTAACAGTGTTAGCATTGGGAATTTTGGAACAATCACAAGCGAATTTTCAGTCAGATCCAGGAACAGCACTGGAAAGGGGACAGCAGAAGTGAAAATGAAGGGGTTGTAGGTGAGCTACAAGAATTAAACCAGTTCCCCTTAAATGTCATAATTCAAAATGTTTGAAAATTCTAGATCAATCATTTCAGCATTGTCTCCCTGTCGTATTTTTGTAAAACTGAGAATAAATGTTTGAAAATGTGTTACAAATTTTGGTTTCTGAACTTCCATTAATCCAATATGCCAGAAGTTTCAGGGGGGGGGGGGGGGGTTCAACCCTAAACCAGACCCCCCTCTTAATACGGCCATGTGCATATTAATATAAAATTGGTAATTTGATTGTGTATATTCATAGAGTTAGGTGGATCAAAGACAGATGGGTCTTGGGAGAATCACCAGGCCACTGTGTTTGGAGAAGGTATGAAAATAAGGGAGAGGGATTGTCTAGGGAAGGGGTTGCTAGAAACTTTTCTTCGGTCCTCTCTACTTGCATAACTTGATGGGTGTCCTACATTTTTTGTAGGTCAACACTCCCCTTGAATTTATAATGTTGAAATACATAGTATTCGGAAATTTACAAGCAGGAACATGTATGAATAAGATAAGTAAGGTGAGGTACCCCCCCCCCCCAAATGTTCACATGAGGTTGTGAAAGTGGGACCATGTTCACAATGCCAACTACTTGTGAATGTGATGGGACCACAATCATGCTCCATTTGCTTTTAATCCCCACCCTCCTCCCAAGGTTGCCCCCAGGTACAGCGCCTTGAATAATGTAGTGTGGAAAACGACCCAAGAAACTGGTTCCCCAGACGGATGAGAAACACAAATGGCAGTGCGATCAATGTCGGTGCTAATTTTCTTATGAAAGTAATTCAGCTTTGTTAATTTTTGGAATATATTATGTAGATTTGTTTGTCTTGAAAGGCGGTACGTTAATTGATGGAAAAAGTTATATTTGTGGAGTGATTTGCAGTCACGAAATGACATTAATTTGGAAAGAGAAGTAAAATAAAATTAATAAATAAATAGCATGCGTAACTCAAGAAGAAACATCGCAAAGTGATTCCGGATGTCAGGTGTTGGATTGTGTACTAGAGTTTTATTTCTCTATGTTATTAGAATATAAATAGTATCCCCAGATATTTCATACCGAGGCGACAAACCACAAGTGTCGCTTGGTGAAATCCTCAAGCGATAAGTGTTGCGTGCTCCTTGTCGCTTTGGTGCGCAATCTCCCTAAAGCAAGACACTCATTGAATCGCGCATGCGCGAACAACAAACCACTGCAACATGTTGCAAGCTATTGAGGAAATGGCCCAGTTTGAGCGAAGCACAAGCGACACGTGTGACTTATCGTGTTACCTAGATCTGTTGTTGTAATCTGCGGTTTTTCGTGTCGCCTATCTGTTGTTCGCACAATTAGCAGCGAACGCTTGCCAATAGAGTGAAGGCACCATGTCGCTTGTCACTTAGTTGGGAACTCCCCCTGTAGCACGCCGCTTCGGTCTGAGCACCCTTCCTTTAAGGAGCTTTCCGACCGAAGTAGCACGCGAATATGCCATATGAACGTGTCGTTTGCTGTTTGGACCCTCATGTACAATGAATGCTATTTTACAGTCTGGAAGTGTGTGTCACTAGTGTGACAGTGTGAACATCCCATGTCGCTTGTCCCATTGGTTTGAAAGTTTCCTTACACTCATGTCGATGGCACTAAGAAAGTTTTGTGGGGTTCCCCTTGTAGTTTCATGCAATCATCATCAGCATTGCCGCGATTAGTTTAAAGCGGAAGAAAAGAGACAGTAAATATCAAAAATACAAATGCGTCAGTGTGTATATCTTTAAAAGAAATGATGAAGAGGATAATAATAATGAACCTAATTCATACACAAAAATTTAGTTCCCAAGAGCATTCCATGCGTATTTTTTCTCCCGTATTATTAACGAAAGTATGACAATAACAGGACGTGGTCGACTGTCTAGAATGTTCGTTAATATCTTCGCAACCACTGTACCAAATATCATAGCAATTATCACATTCATAGAAATACTTCATGTAAAAGAATCAGACGTTGCAGCGAAAACTCCATTTACTTCCATTATAAGCAGTCCCAACACCAAGCACCGGGGTCAACACCAGCACCTCTAGCGGATCATTTTCGAGTGGAACCAGCCAGAGCGCGCAGAACTGTGCCGTTTTCCACACTACGTTATTCAAGGCGCTGTACCCCCAGGTAATGAGAGGCTGGGTGAACCTTAGTCACTTCTGTGCATGAACATTGTCGGAAAAATTCCTGCCTGAGATCACCCACCCTGGGAATTGAACCCAGAACTATTGCATGGCAGCCAAATACCATACTAACTGCTGCTTGTGTATAAATAAGTATACATATAATTTTCAATATCTATGCATTTTAACTTGTGTTAATTTGTTTAGAATTTGTGTTTTATTGTATTACTTGACTGTCATGTGCTGTGCCATACAAATATTCATTGGAATTGTTATTTTTTCCAGATTTACTACATTGTACGAATGAGCCTAATGTGTCAATTCCTCAACTGGCCAACTTACTTATTGAAAGGACACAACATACAAATTGGGTCGTTGTATATAAGGCTCTTATAACTGTCCATCACTTACTATGTTATGGAAATGAAGTAAGTACATAATCATAAGGGATGATATACACTACCGACAAAAAGTTTAAGACCACCAGGAAAAAGTGCCAAAAATCAGTAGAAATGAATGTATTTCGTAATTAATGTACAAGAAACAGATGTAAGAATCTGCTTGGCAATGTACAAACATAGGTAGATCCACTATACATACTAATGTCACCTCATATTTTGCTTTCATCATTATGTCCGGCATGGGCCTTAATGACAGCAGCGCAAGCACGTGGCATGCGCTCCAATAGTTTGTCGAGATAGGATCGTTGAATGTTACGCCAGGCATCGTTGATGAATTCCCATAGCTGTTGAGTGTTGCTGGGTAACTTCTTCCTGATGTCCCTATCGATTTGGTCCCATAGCAGTTCGATTGGTGAAAGATCAGCAGACTGTGGTGGCCACGTCATGAGAACTAATGCCCCTGCTGTTGCCTTGCGTTCCAAATACCGCGTGCACTATTTGGATGTATGTTTGGGATCATTATCTTGTTGAAAAATAAGCCCATTACCAACAAGACAACGACCAGAGGGGATGGCATGGTGCACCAATATCTGATGATACCCTTCTTATACCAATGTTCCCTGAATTTTATGAAGGTCCCCCATCTGGTTTCTGGCAAAACATCCCGAAACCATTACACTTCCACCCCCATGTTTCACTGTGGGAACAAGACCCTCTTCTTTCATTCTCTCGCCGACCTTTCGACGCACAAAGTTTCGCCTATTGCTGCCAAATAATTCATATTTGGCTTCGTCGGTCCAGAGTGCCCATTTCCAGTTATCCACAGTCCAACCTTGGTGCATTTTAGCCCAGGCCAATCGTTTCGTCTTGTTCACACGTCGTAACAATGTCTTTCTAGCAGCTACTCTGCCATGCAGCCCTTCTTCACGCAACCTATTCTTCATCGTTGACACAGGTACAGGCGTCGCTCTGCTGTTATTCAGGGAAGCAGCGATTACTGCTGCTGTTAGGCGCCTGTTCCGTTTGCTAGTTACTGTAATATATCTATCGTCAGCTGCAGACGTTACACGAGCTCTTCCACTACGTGCACGGTCAGCACGACTGTTGGTTTTACGGTATCTGTCCAATGCACAATGAACAACAGTCTTGGAAATATTCAGTTTTCTTGCTATTTCGCGTTCCAAATAACCTTCATTTTTCAGTGCACATATCACAGCATGCTTTTCAACCGAAATGGCCTGTTCCCCACGATGACGGGCCATTTCACACAGCTCCACTTACCTTGCACACCTCACACACAATAATGGGCTCGCAATGTCGCTTGCATGAACAGCAACTGACCCTGAGCCACTGATAAGGATGTGCATGAGGCTGGCTACCATACTGACCGGTTTCACGCACACAGTTGCAATGTTGCCAGCTTCAGCAACGTTTTTGTCACTTTCCATTTTGTCAACCACATGCTACACATTCGGAAAAAAAATTGTTTCGCGTCTTGCTATGTTCAAACTAGACTACATTGCATTTTCCATGTGTATTATCGTCACGTCTTTCTTGGACAGGAACCGTTGGTTCCATACGACACTCCATACTGATTTTTAGCCGTTTTTCATGGTGGTCTTAAACTTTTTGTCGGTAGTGTACTTTGAATGTAACTTCCACATGTATCAATATTTACTTTTCAGAAGGGCAGTCATACATATGCCATTTTTATATATGGGCTAATTGTAAATGATATGTCTGGTTTCAACTAGCCATACATTTTGAGTTTGCAATGTCAGTGGTGAGTGTTATGTAAGGAAAAACTCTTTAAATTTCAAACCTTATATAGACTGTGACTTCCCTTAGTAACACAATGCAATATTAAAATGATAGTTTGTCTCCCACAGTAAGTACATGCAAGCTGCATGTTGGGAATTAAAGTGTCAGCACACTCATCTGGTGGAGTGACATGAATTTTTATAAGTGTTTGTTTATGTCAGTTTATCACTTGACACCTTGACATTGTGAATGCAAAATATATGGTCATTTGAAATTCGATGGATAATTTTGAATTAATAATTTACATGTTACTGCCACTAAGAAGAAATATTCTGGAATACGTTAGATGCTCTGTTCCATATTTGAATGTATTTCAACAAAATTGATATAAATATCTACCTTATGTGAAAATGTACCCCCACGTCTTTAAGAAGCTTTGGAATGTTTCTACAAAGTAAATTTTCAAAAAATTCCGTAATCTTGATAAAATACTGTAGTACCCAAAGTCTGAAAGAATAATAATAAATGTGATCAGGTTTTATTCTAGAACATTTAAGTAAATATTTGTGCGATTTTCTGTTTCTGTTGTCTAGATATCTATAATGGAAAAAAAAAATGTTTACAGTGCGCAATATTATTGTTAATAAAAATGGGATTGTTCCTCAGTTAAAGGGATATATTGTTTAAGGCTCGACTGGACCTTTGGCAGCCGAAAGGGCGATTTTTTTCAAATTTTCCTCTCTATTCGAAAAACCTTTGATATTCCAAAATATGAAAAATTATGAGGGACGTTCCGAAAGTAAGTTTTGTCAATTTTTTTTCACAGGGAAACTTTATTACAAACAGAAGAATACAATGTCATAACAAAATACAATCTTTTGGCTATTTTTCCACATAGTCGCCACCGACATTGATACATTTGTCGTACCGTGAAATCAATTTAAAAGAAACCTCCTGGTAAAAATCTGTGGCCAGCGATTTAAGGAAGTTCTTCACAGCCTGTTGCACCTCTTTGTTGCTTCCGAAGTGACATCCCGATAGTGCTGACTTCAACGCAGGAAAAAGGTGGGAATGTGTGGAATGGCGGCTTCAGTTTGCGTAGTGTGTGGCAATAGGGTGCCGCATTGACGGTCCCTGTAGATAGGTAATCAAACAAAATTACACCCTTCGCATCTCAAAACACTGTCAGCATAATATTCCAAGCAGAGTGTGACACTGAATATTTTTTTTTTCGGAAAGGGCGAGCTGGGACGTTTCCATGTCATTGAGGCAGACTTGCTCTCTGGGATAAAGTTGTGCACCCATGTCTCATCGGCTGTGATGATCCTGAACAGGAAGTCATTGCCCTCAAGCTCATACTGCATCAAGTGTTCGAGGCTTATCATTCTTGCAGTCTTGTACACAGTTACGTGCCTGTTGGCTAAACACCATTTCCTGTACTCTGTCGATGTTTGTTGCAGTCGTGAAAGTGGAGGGACGCCCAGAGTGGTCTTCATCTTCCACACTCTGGCTTCTTTCATTGAACACTGAACACCAGCACCAAACTATCTGACGGGACATGACGTTGTCTCCATAGACGCTCTGTAGGCGTAGATGAATATCTGAAACACTAGTCCCACATGCTCATTATAGCGCACGACAGCACACACTTCCCTTTGTGACGTTTCCAGCACACATCTTTCTGCCATACTGGTTTGCACTCGAATGAGCTCGTGCATGTTCATCTGCAGTTTCTCTATTCTCCGGCATTCTGCGCATGTGCCATCGCTCCTCCCATCATGAATTCAGGAAAGATTATATTTTGTTATGATAATGTTTTTCCTCCCTTTGTAATACAGCTTGCCTGTGAAAAAAAATGACGAAACTGACTTTCGGCATGTCCCTCGTACACACGCTTAGAATTCCATCTAGAGAATTGATGTGAATTTTCATGTAGCGTGCTTTCACTGTTATCTAGATATTATCAGTAATTTTAATAGACTTATGTAATCGCGAAACTTTTGAGAATATCTAGATAACAGCGAAAGAACACTACATGTCATGTCAGTGCTCTAGAAGGAATTCTAAGTGTATGCAATTTTTCATGTTTTGAAATATCAAAGAGGTTTTTCAAATGAAGAGGAAAATTTGAAAAAATTCGCCCTTACGGCTGCCAAAGGCCCAGTCAAGCCTTAAGTAAAAGCTGCTATCTATAATGGATATATACAACCGTGAAAGCCAAACACACAAAGATTCACTTAAATGTTCTCAAATAAATTGTATCATTCATTTTACAGTGCTTTTCTACTGTGGAATACATTCACATGTATATATAATTGAACCAAAAAGACAGAACTGAGATATCATCTGTAGTTTTTGAGAAGTCCTATGATTCATGATCATGTCTTAGTCATGAAAAGCCATGTGATGCTTTGTGAGCATTCCAGGAAGTGGATTTTATATTTGTAACTACATTGCAGTATTTTGCGTGTCTCAAAGGTCAGATAATTGTGAAAAGCCAGTTGTACCAAAACATTGTTCTAACAACTGCATTGACACATTCTTTAATGTATGTTCATAATCAAAATAAATATATTTTGCTATTGCTGATAAAACAGAAATGCAGAAAGCAAAGAAGTGATACCATGCAACAGATTTGATCTGTTGTAACCATTATATGAATTTGAAATTATTATTATCGATACTTCAACCTTGAAATTTATAAATTTATTATCAATACTTCATCATTGAAATTTATAAAATTAAAATTAATGCTCGAAAAACCTTGATTTGTATGTGAATTTTGTTTTGATACTTGAATGGTGATCCTGATACGGATTCTGACATCAATCTTCATTGTTTTTAATAATTAAACAAAACATTGGAATCTCAATTATATTTGTTACTATAATCATTATTTATATAATATGCCACTTCAAAAAATGACTTTACAACTTTATAAACATGTGAAAATTTACTCAAAAACATTTGAGCATTGTTCAGTGTTTATTTTATGATAGAACATTCAAATTTGACTTGCATAATGTGCTGTAGTACCTGATTCTGTTACCACGAATGCCAATGACATTGCATTGCATGATGTCCAATGTGTGTTTACATTTTGTGAAACTAAATGTGTGATAACTATGCAATGAAATGTTAATATCCAGTATGGTAAAGATCCTGCTGGTAGACCTATCTTTTATGACATTGACATTTTGGTGATACTCATTGTTCTCTTCACCATAACAAAACCTCAGGATGCTCATATGTTCTTGATGCTACTGTGAATCAAGTGGAGGATAGATTTGTTCTTTCTTTAAAAAATCTACTCAGTGTGCATCTTGAGAGACTGCATTCCAATTCACAACTGTTGGGCACAGGAGAAAATTCTTCCACCTGAAATCATTCAGATTTACCACAGTGCAACAAATTATGGACACAAAAATCAAGGGTTCTGTTAGAAAGGGGTTAAAGCAAAACTGGATCATACAATCTTTAGTGATGTCAACATTTCATATCAGTTGGGAAGGTGAACATGCAAAACTGCTGAATTCTGCCAGCAAAATTCTGACACTTTTGTCAAATATACTTGTGACAGTCTTTTGTGCCCTTCTTTCTTTTCAAAAAAGAATCATCGCCATAATAATGTACCTGGATGTGTTGGGAAATTGTCGTATTCCACACATAGGTGACAAAGACAAATTACTTCAAGTAGGGTGGGTGGCACACCACTGTATTCAAAGTCCCACGATTTCGTCAATAACCAATTGCCATGTCTGTGGAGGTTGAGCTGGGCTAATTTTTCGCCTTGTTCTCCAGATTTGACATCCCTCGACTTTTGCCTTTTGAAGTTTGATTAACAGTGTGCATCCCACCCTTACTGGCTAATTTTGCACAAAGATCAATTCACTTGGTAGTTCAAGTGGCACCAGATATGCTGCAGCATATGCTGAAATTGCCATCACTAATGGCAGTCATGTTGGACCAAAATGACTATTTCAGACAAAACTGATGTATTTTGGTACAAAATGACACATCTGTCAATTACCTTGTTGTCTTTCATAAGTTGTTGTGTACTTACAAAATTATAAAGTCCTTTTTGAAGCAGCTGTGTGTACATACACAGTGCGGCAATTTGAAATTTGGACTGGGGCTGTAAAATATAAACAAGTGTTCATAGAATGTTACTTACATGGGATTATTCAAAGTAGGATGCTCCTACATCCCACCTTGCCTACCAGTGCATAGATGGATTGCTGGAATTCGTTTTGTGTAATCCTGTTTAAAATCCTCAACCTTTTTGATTGTTGGTACATCACCAAAGTAGCAAACTTTCAGTGCAGCTTTCAGTTTAGGAAATAAAAAATAATCACATAGAACCAGATCCGGTGAATAGGCAGGGTGTGACAACATACAGATTCCCTTTCAGGCCAAAAAGTCCTTCACAATCACAACCTTATGACTTGTGGCATTGTCATGAAACAGATGTCAGCTGCCATCATCCTGATACTCGGGTCTCTTACATGTTATTCTTTACATCAAATGTTTCAGATCCTCAAGATAAAATGCAGCAGAATCAGTCTTATCTGTAATTTCGGCCTTCACAATTTCTCATCCAATTCCAATGTTCTCACCATCCTTCCTGCACCCGGATACTTGTAGTCTTCAATTGACTCCCATCCTTCACTGAAACGTCTGTACCATTCAAATACACTCATACAGGATATACAATTGTCCTAGTGCACTTGCTGCAACATGTGAAATGTTTTTTTTTTTAGCAGTTTTACTCAGGCACACACAAGACTTGATGTTTTGCTCTTTGTTCAATGTTAAAATTACAACACACTCTCATGAATCGTGCCCACACTCAACAATTCCACATGCGTCAATGTTGCTCAAATCAACGAGGTCTGCATCTTGTTCGTGCGGCACCCCTCACTTGTTCGCACCACAGAACACTTGCACAGTGGCACCACATACCGAGAAAAAAAAATCAGTCCCGGTTTCAAATTGCCACACTGTGTATATATGCACATTTTATCATTCAATATTGTGTTGTTTTCTGAACAGTTCATTGTCATTACTTGTGCATTCTAATTTCAGCGATTTACACAGTACTTAGCATCCAGCAATAGCACCTTTCAATTGAGTAACTTCTTAGACAAAAGTGGAGTTCAAGGTAAGCAATATATAAATTTCAATTGTACATTAGTTAAGTTAGTGTTGTTATTGAATTAACTTTTGATAGTTTGAAATTTGCCAGTAGTTAATATCTATATCCAGCAACGGAAAAGGATTTTTTGTGTAAAATGTTATAAAATGCAATGAGATGAATTGTAGTAAGTGTTTAATATTGAAATGTGTGAGCTCTTTTGAAAGTTATTACATTTTCATATGACGTCATTAATTTAATTGAACTGTCCTATTTTGTAATTTAATTGCAGTTTTTTGTAACTGCGAAGCTTAAGAAAAGATTTGATTTACAATGGGTAGATAAGTAGGCAGTGTCTTGAAAATATACTGAACCTTCTACCAATTATATCACATATTTTTTATTGTATGCATTAAGTTCACTAATAATTATGACAGTTGTTTCTACCTTTATGAATTACTTCATTCTATAAAGGAAATATAATTTGAATTAATGTGACTCAGCACAAATTACATTACCTAACCATAATCAAATATTTATTTAATAACGCATGTTACATAAAAAATATGTTACTAAAAATTTGTAAAGTAATATGTATGACATAATTCAATATGTTTCAAAAATTGTTGTTGCTTATTTTGAAATTGTGATTTTTCAAACATTCTGAGAATATACATGCGTTCAGCTGTAAACCACGGATAAATATTTGCAATGCTTATATGAAATTAAAGATTATTTTCACTGATCTTTTTCCCCTCGTTTTCTTATATAATAGGTGCTCGTGTGGGTAAGTACAATTTTTATGGGAAAATGCTTACCTAGAGCATGTTCTTAACAGGCTGCATTTTTATAATTTCACTTGCTTTTGCAATAGCTGTAGTAATATGCATGTTGTATCGGTAACATTTAATTAGTTGGTTCTCTTTATTATTTGAATGTACAAGAAGCTATTTGTAAACGTCTCTTTGTGTGCAGTCAGTCGGAAAACTCCAGTTGGTGCTTGTACACGACAACAAGGAGAATGTATTTGGGTTTATATATGTGCAGTTTTCTTGTATTTAATTCAGTATTCAATGCAAGCATTATATTGTAAACTGTAGACATTTGCACCTTTACTTTCGGGATAAGATATTAGTTTCAGAACAAAGACCAAGTTTAGTAATTTTTTTATGTAGTTAAAGCAAGGAGAAACTATAATTTGAGGCATGAAAGATTATTGCCGATATCTAATTTTCTTTTTATAATTAATTTATTTAAGTACAGTAGCTTATTTTAGTCTCAGTTGTTGGAAGAATTGTAAATAATAATAATAATAGTTATAAAATGTGGAAGACAAACTATGTGGTTTCAAGAAAGCAAATATATAAATGTATAAACTTGCAGCCTATTTCTGGTGTGACGTAATACATGTGTACTGTGCTCAGTGATATGTTAAAGAATTGTTCTATGTTGTATTGATAAATGATTTTTTTTTAATGAGGATAAACTGTTTGGATTGTTTGAATGTTGCTCTAGATACACGAGTCGTTAACTTTCTAACATGCTAATAGTTTTAAAACAATAAAGAGCACAAATTATTAATGCCATCTCACAAAAACGCATGAGACAAGTCATGAGGCAGTGTTTTTAATGCATATGGTGCTCCTAGAAGGATACCTACAAATATTTGAGTAATTCCCTTGACCCCCACTGCAGAGGTGCAGTGAATTTCCAAAATACCACAATTTGACTTACCCTTTACATTTTGATGTCATGATTTGTAAAGTTTTGGATGATTTTTTAAGCAGTTTTAAATATATTGTCTCGAAATACAGTAGCAGTAGGACTGATGGCAGTGTTTTTGAATGCCCATTTGAAAGCCACTAAACAAACTGAAAAATATATTTCAAATGAAAGTTGTTTGAAATTGAGACCTATCAAATGAAATGTCACTCAACCTCCCTTTTCCCCAGATGGGCATCACATACCTTCAGACTTGCTCCATATATTTTTGTTAGACTGATTAATTTGTGCAATTTGTTATCAGCTAAATCTATTTGCCTGTAATAAAGTTCCAGCCCTATATATGCTAGAACAGAGAATTTTATATGCTAGAATAGATAATTTCACAAAATAGGTTAGGCAATTTCAGGAATTAAGTTTGAAAATATACAGGTTTTGTCAGTGTGGGTCTTTGTTGGGAATGATATATTTTGCCAGCATGTCTTTATATCTTTGGATTTATATTGGCAGAGGAGGTATCTTTCAGACTGATCAGAAATGCTACTTTCTTGTAAAGCTTCAATCAAGCCAAATAGTCAATAATGGTTACAATATAAATAATAATGCCTTGTGTCTAGCCATAATTGCATCAAACCTACATAAAAATCATTAAATGGAAGAAGGTTGGTTCAACATACTTTTTTTCTGCTTCGCCCATGATTATATTAATTTAACCACAATCATACTGGTCTTCTTACAAAATATGTCCACCCAATGCTGTTCTGATTTGTTTCTTGGGTTCTTTCATCCACTCCCTTATACTTTGTAACCTCACATTTCGTGTTGGTTATTGCATGAAACTTCATATACAGCTGGTACGTTAACCTGATACACTGATCAAAAAATTAGGGAAGCAAGTCAGAAACTGCATACACGACCCAGCAAACTGTGCAACTATGATTTATTTGCCCTTGCTGTAACAATCCACACTGGAGTGTGGACACTGCAGCATCAGGAGTAAGGTCTCAAGGCATGACTTTCGAAAAGTGATAAGACGTGAAACGAACCAGCCACACGGGCACACCAGTAGTGTGGTACTGACAGAGAATGCATGTGGGATTGTGTAGTAGAGTATTAATTTCGAGCAATTCCCCCACAGCACAGTTTTCAAGAAAATATCACGTGGAGATCCATTGAAAGGATGGAAATGGAACAGATGCAAATGCAGGTAGCAGAAGCTCTTGATGGGTCTCAAAGTGGCTAGGTCTGACCTCTTGCAACTCTTCAACTGTCCTGGAGGAGTGGTGAAGGCTTTCCACAAAATGGATAATCTTATTGGTTCCATGCCAAACCGATGTGCAGCAGTGTTAGCACTTCATGGAGAACACACACATTATTAGAGGCTGGTTTCTGGTGTGAACATCACTGTCTGTATCAACTTCTTCCACTGTGGTATACTCACCTGTAGTGTGTCGTATAATGTGTCACTTGGATAAACACCTTCTTGGGCTCTGCTGTAGCCGTAATTGTTCATAATGTAGCTGTATCTGTTGAGGGAAAGCCCAATACATGTAAATAAATCACTGTTGTCACACTTTCTGAGTCATTTATGCTGTTTCTGGCTTGCTCCCCTATTTTTTTAATTTTTTTTTTTTTTTGACCAGTGTATTTGGCACACAGGAAATATACTATGTAGAAATGTAGACTACCGCAAGTGGTTATACAGACCCATTTTTCTTGCTCTTCAAGTAAGCTACGTTGCCATCCCATCAGCAACCAAGTTGCCAATTCCTAAGAATTCAGGTTGCTAGCTTCAGAATCACCATCTGATTGAAATGAGTAAATTTATTCAGTTTCTAATAGGTTTTTCTTCTGTATTTTACTCTATAGGCTTCAGGCTCCACAAACAACCTAGCTAGCCTGGTATATACACTCCTGGTTAGCAGTACTCTCTTTTTTCAGAACAGAACTATGTGTGAAAAATGTTTAGATCTGATATGAATTTTTTAGTTGCCCAAGTGCATACAAAATGTTTGAAACATTTTTCACTCTATTATTCCATTAGAGTATGGAATCTACATTTAATCTTGACTGTTGCAACTGGTACTGGTACACATCACCACCCTCACCTTCCTCCCTTCAAAAAATAATCAGAACTTTCAAGATGGAAGTAGATAGTTGGGTTACACATTAGTATGAAGGTTGAAAGACAATTGTTAGCATTGTCTAAGTTAGCCGAAGTTTGTTGGTATTTTTGATCATAATAATTTATTTTCAAATTCTTCATTTTTGAAGAATTTTCTCTTGTGAATTTTTATTTGCTGATCGTTCAGCTAGGTATGATAATACAAACATCTGTCAGGATGTGCAGATTTTTGTTGAAATGCCACGTCAGTAAGACATGAATTTTTTAGATTGTATTGGAGCATGTTAGCCATCTTTCGACGGCTCCGAGCAAAATTAATAGAAAAACAAAGAAAAGTGTTTGATTTAAGCACATGATATTTTGTTATCCAGACCATAAATACTCATTTTTGTTACATGATTCTTCACAAAGTTTGAAGGATATTGTGATAGGGACACACAAGTACGGTGCTGATGGACACTGACAAATTTATTAGTCAAATGGAAAGAGAATAACTAGTCATCTAGTATTAATAGAATTAACTTATTTACTAACACCAGGCTTCACCATAGATTAATTTTTGTACTATGTTTTCATTGGTTGTAGATCTTATAATAGACTTTAACCTTAATTAACTATTCCCAAGACTTTAACCTTAATTAACTATTCCCATCACTATAATATTAACAGAAATCTTGTGGTCTAATGATAAAAGGTTAGGGAAGGATATAAAGCAAAAGTTACTGTGGTGAAGAGAATGGTCAATTACATGATTATTCTCTTTAGCATCTCACCTGATGGATTTTTGTCAAATGTATATTCAATTTATAGTAAGAGAGCATTGACATATTTTTTTTGGAAAGATGTGTGTGGTGGGTGTGTGCGTGTGCATGAATGGGTAGAGGTTTTAGTAAAATAAATAAAATGATTGTGCAAATGTTGAGCCAGTACGAGCAAGGTGTTGGTGAATAAAGAACTCAAGTCTGTGCTTAAACTATCATGGTGCTGCCTATTACATTATCGCAGGCAATAAAAGCACACGAGATGGAAACAAGGTGCAGATAACAATTCTTTGCTGCCATCATGTACACATTCTCTGAGTCAATAGGGTGAGGGCAGGGAAGGTTCTTTGGATGCGCTATCTTGACCTGAGTATGTTGACCTGATGGAAATGATGTTTGTACATTTAATTTTCATTCCATGTGCTTGTATCGGCTGGTATGTTTTAATGGGCAGGATCATAGGTTAGCTTTATATGTACTCTGAATGAAATTTTCATTGCTAATTAATTCTTAAAGAAAAAGAGGAACAGTGTAAGTAGATTAGCAAGTGATTTATATTTATGGTGTTGAAAATATGGCTTTTTAGGCAGGGGTTATTGGTAGTGCTTATGTATGTTATTTTTATAAGTTACCGTACTGCATCGTTGCTGTTTAAACGTGCTTGTTTCACATGTACTGTAGGTTAGCTTATTTTCTTTCATTTGTAAGAATTTCGTTCATGTGTATATTGTACTTGTATCAATTTTTGCTTTAACCAGAAGTTTTGGATGAGCACTGTCAGCCTTGTCATTGGTAAATGTAAAAAAGCTATTCAGACATGATATGCAACTAAATTCGTTTTCATACTGTATGCTTTAATCCAAATTAGAATAAATACTAGAGATTTTTCCTAGTGGCGAATGATGGAGGTTCTCTTAGAATATTGACCAAGTGAGTTCTGATAGGCTTCCGAGCTTTTGAAAGCTTCAGCTTCATTCTCTGAAGGTGAGTGACGTTAGCTCTCCAAAGCTAAGAAAACCTATTCTCAATTGAACTGGTCAATGTCTTGAGAATCTCTTCTTCCAATAAGAGTTCCGTAAGTTCTTGTCAGTAATTTGATATTAGATACTTCTGTACTTGGAGGACAAGAGTTCACCATTGTGCTTTGCAAGAATAAACATTGCACTAGATGAATTACCAATCACTATTCTAGACAATAACATTTTTGTGTGAAAAACTAAGTAGTATTATCACAGGTGATAACAATTAGTATTTCTATCTTCCCTTGGGCATGAACATATCCATGCTCAGTCTGTTTCTCAATTTATTCTGTACAATAATTCAGTTGCACTCACTAAAAGATGTAATGAAGAAAAAAAAAGTATGACAAGTTTTGGTTGCATTACGTGACTGTGGAAGTTGGTAAATTTAATTTGTGTGAAGTAGTTAATTGTAATCTGCATTTTTTTGGTTTATTGTTCGCTTCAGGGTTAAGTTGTTTGCCGTACTAACATGCACTAAGCTTTGAAAATAAAGTGTGCACTGCAGGTTAAGCATATAGCTGCTTTTTGCTACAGTAGTTTAGTTAATTCTTCACTTGCTAAGAATAATTTTTGTTAATCTATGGGATGTTTTGTAGCTTAATTGTAAATATGTATAAACAAATTAATTATTTAGATGTATAGCAAAATCCTGAATTTTGTTTGAATCATGATTAATATTAATGTATGAAAAAGTGAATTTTGTAACTAAAATTTACACAATAGAAAATGTAGATAGCCACTACAGTAAACACACTTTCCTGATTCATATTACAATATTTAAAATTTTGAAAAGTTTTAAATCCCATTTCAATTCTGGCATATGCTGAAAGTATTTTATCAGTCTATAATTCAGTCAAGACATCTCGAGGTAAGGAATATTCTGCGTACAGTGTAGGCATTTTATGTGATGCAATCTGCAGTAGAATACCATAAAATGTTGGAGGAAGAGGTGATAGATATACTGATGTAAATGAGCTTGCAGCATGCTTTGTATTATTGTTTTAGCAAACCTTTTAATGCATTAACATTCAGAACCAGGAAGGTGTTTCATTGTTTCAACAAATGAACTTAGTGATGTGGTGGTGGAATCAGTGTGTGTTGTCCTTACTGTAGTAATTTAAATTGAAAGCATTGCATGCTGCTTAGTATAAAAATGTTAGTGAGTGAATGGAAGTAGGTTGCATCCATAAGCTATTCTTCAGGTAGGGCTTGGATGTAACATAAGTAAAAGTTTTCCCAAGCTTGCGTAATGATGAAGCATTTGTCCCTTTTTTATCTGTTGGATGGGGTGGGAGTTGTTAGAGCATAATATTGACTCCCAACCGAAAAGAGCCTGAAAGATTTGTTTTAAAACTATCACATTACCAAAGAATAGAGCCGGCCCTCATGGCAGAGTGGTCAGCACATCATGCTACGATGGCAGGGGTCCCAGGTTTGAATCCCGGCCTGGGCATGGATGTTTGTGAGTGTCCATTCATCAATTTCATTACATCATCACTCATCCCCATCTTCACAAATTAGCCAAAAAGTGGCACAAGAAGCGAAGTAAAATGAAGCAAATCAATCGATCAACCAAAGAATAGACTGAATACTAATGGATGCTATCAAATAGGGACTTCAAGTATATCATTGCTATACGGAAAACTCTGGATGTAGTGAACTCAGTTGTAGTGAACATTTGCCTATAATGAACCTAAATCAAGTACCGACCGAGATTTGGTTTATAGTGAACTTCAAAATCATTGTTAACGTCACAAGTACAGTAGAGTACTTCAGTCTTCCTTATGTTAACTTGAAGAAACTGGTTTCCTACCTGATTTTGTTTTGGAAGCATGCTGAGGGACTGAAATGTAAGGGAGGATGCAGATGGCTGGGGTTGTGACTCATGGTGAGGATGAAACACTTGTTGTGTGCTCTTCAGCTAAATTCAATATATAGGGTGATTCATAATCCCCTCTGAGGTTCTGAATGTTTATACAGCAAAAAGGTGCATATCAGTACAGAAAGACTCTCTCCAAGTTTTGTATGTACCTTACAGGTGCTATGGTGCACATGACCAAGTCACAACTGACACATTTAGCAGATTCTAAGATGCAGAACACTTTCAACAGTGCACACCATGTTTGCATTATACTGGCACCTAGCGGCTACATCTAAAATTATGTGATGGGGCCCACAAGTGTAAACTTTGAGAGATTTGGTTGTACTGATATGCAACTTTTTGCTGTATGGGTTATAGTTCTTGCACTATAATTGTTCGAAACCCCAGAGGGAATTATGAATCACCCTGTAATTGTCATGCGTACAACATATGCAAGTCACAAGAATTTTCCCAAGGAAAAGATTTTAATAGTTCCTTACATCAGAAAGCTGTGATTTGGGATATTTTGTGTTAAATTTGAGAAAATGCTTATCTTTCCAAATGCAGGACAAATTTGTTTTATGCATTTACACACACTGTAATTTTGTTACGTGCATGGCTAGTTCTTATATTTTAGGAAGAAAACTTTTTTTTTTTTAAGTTATTGCAATTCTTCATGTTGTGTTCGTCTTGTATTAATGTTACAAACGACATGCTTTGTGACAACGTAATTTCGACAAGGATCTATCTGTAGCATGCAGGTATATTTTTAATGTTGAATAATATTTACAAATTAAAGCATGCGAGTCCAGTATATCTGTTACCTAGGAAAAAGTTTGATACTATTATAGAATTGGTGAAAATTGTCTAAGGGAATATATGAAAGGATAGGAGTAGAATACTAACTGTAGTATTTCCTGTTGCTTCAAAAGTCAGAACAGAAGGTAAGCGTCAATTTATATTAAACATATGCCGTAGATAAGTTTCTAATCTAATGTTCTTTCGTAATCATTGATTATCATATGGATTGTAAAACCTTGTTTCTAAAGTAATTTAACGTTCAAACAACATTCATATTATTTCCTGGCATAGAAAATATGCAAGAGTTACATGGTTTTGAGCAGTTATGGAATTCTAATTTAGAGCATTTAGTTTTTTGCTAAATGTGAAAGAAGCGATGAAAGGTAAATCACCATACTATTGCTCCCATTTTATGTTAGGGATGTGACATTATTCTCGATATCAACCGATAAAGGTCTTTTGATAAAATTACAGATTTGATATTTCTAAAAATAATTTAGTGCAAGATTCTGTGATTTTATTATTTTATGTAGATAGTGGTACAATTCATACATACATTCTGGTTTTGTGAAATACAGTAAATGTCTACGCAGTTATTTCTTAGGGCAAACCCTATTTCGGTCATGTGGTTACATAAAGTGAATGAACAATTCATGGAACATTTCTAATTTTTATCAGATGGATAGAAAATAAGTTATTGATATTCGTAAATTTTGATGATGAATTAGTCTCATCTGCCATGATTAAACTCAGAAATGCAGATGCCTTTTGAGTACAGATATGCAGTAACTGTTTTATTAGCATTTCTTAGAGTGTACTGCAACACATTCATAACTGCACAAGCTGCCTCTTGTGGATAGTTTTCCAAGGTATGCACCAAATAGTTGTGTGGAAAATTTAGTTTGTGCGACTATATCAATGTACGTTGAGATTCTCTTGGGATATCAGCTAGATCAGTTCCAGATGTTCTTCCAAGAACTGATGCCACTTGTGCAGAGATGTAAGCAAGTCCAGTTTTTATGTAGTTGGCATGTGCACGTGGCGTGCCAATCAAGTACTGTCTTCTACATGCGTGCCTATATGTAGGTAAGAGGCCATTCAGTTGCCACGTTGGATCCACACCACCTACACTGGATTCCTCCCACACAAAATACATAAGAAACAGTTTTAGTCATGCCTCTGCACTTCAATCCCTGTAGACGAATGCCATCCATTCTCAAAAAACTCTTGAAATTATCTGGATCTGACCCATCTAATATGCAGAGAGATTCTCATTTACTGCTAGGAAAGTATTCTATAGCCATGGCATACTCCCCCCCCCCTCCTTTTGTGCCTTTGAATTTTTTAAATATAAAATGTTCATAAAAGAAATAAATAAGCAAATTAGGGAAAAGTATTCATTGTTTTTAAAGTTCAAGTGGAAGGAGAGAGAAAATTGATAATAACTATACCAAGGATGAATAACATGTGTCACCACATTGTTTAGGTAGGAAGTGTAGGCACACTAGATTTCTCCACTGCAGCTTGCAAAGTACCTTCTGTATGTCCAAAATTTTCTTGATCACTTCTAGAACCCCACACTACCTATCACTAACATGGGTTGATCACTCTCCTCAAAATTCCCTTTCCACTTCTTTTGAGCTTAGTCTAAAAATCAGAACTTGAGAGACATCTTAGCAAAACTTCCATGCTTCAGATAAACATAAAATTTATAATCACTACAGTAGGAAACTATGGACAAGTAAACACAACTGGAGTTTGGTATTGATCACTGAATCTCTGTTGATGTGGATCAAAAATTTACTTGATTAAGCGAATTTGTTGTTAAATTTAATTTTCATTGATGGATGTACTTGAAAATCTGAGCATACTTGAATGATTTGCAATGTTAACATTAAAGAATGATTGCTTAAACTTTAGATTTTATGCATTTTAAATGCAATCCATTTTATTTGAATTATTGAAAAAATTAAGTTGTGCATGTTACATTTAATTTAGGGAAAGAATGAGCACAAAATAAAATTAGTTAAGAACTTCTTTCTCTTTCAGGCTATGACATGTCTCCATTTATAAGAAGGTATGCCAAATATTTAAATGAGAAGGCTCTGTCGTACAGAACAGTCGCATTTGACTTCTGCAAAGTAAAAAGAGGGTAAGTTCACTATACTGTTTGTTCGCTAATGTCAGCACCTCTACAGAACATCATGAAAGCATATACATTTTCTAAAAAATTGTGTACACCTTTGATTATGGTTAATGAAGGGCTCAAGCTTTTATTTCAACTAACATTAAACTGTGCTTTGCAAGGTAGGAAGTTCACAGAAATAAGTTTGTACCCCTTTAACTATATAGCCATGTGATTTTTATTGCATTTAAATTTTGAAGGCCTTTTAACTTAATTTTGCTAGTTTCATGTATTTGTAGTATTTTTTCCATTCTAAAATTGTATTATGGTCAGTCTATAATTATCCACACTTTTGCTGTAATTTTCTTGAGGTTGGCCATGCTGCTTTGTGCTTTTACATGCTAATAAACTGTGCATTTTTCATTGCTTTACTGATATCATTTTCTTTTCTTAATGAAGGGTAAACATGGTCATGCCACACTCTCTGTTTGTACTAGTGATGCAAGCCTTTGGCAGATTCGGCCCCTGGTACATAACCATAGCTCTTTGTCATGAAACAGTGCTTAAATTTTATAATCGAAAGTTACTGTGTAAGCTCTTTCATTTTTTTTAAAGGTGGTTTGTAGTGTTTTTAGGTCAATTTAAAATCCTTAGTGATGAGAGGTGGCAAACATGATTTTTTTCCTTTACATCAAAAAGAATAATATAGCAAACTCTCCTACCTGAAACATTTAGGCTGCTTTCACACCGAATGGACAAGCTACATGGGCACTTTTAGTCTAAAAAAAGAACTCACTACGCATGCATGACCAAGTTGCCAAAGTGACACTGTGCACACTGTTGAGAAAATGGTGAAGTTCGAGTAACATGGAATCTGTGACATGTGCAGCTTATCACATCACTTTCAAACACACGTTGCATATATTTCTGAATGCCCAATTTCAAGTGACATGTGGGTCATAATGATTGTTAATTGTTTAAAATAACAATCCAGTCAGATCAATAATTGTTAATCAGTCTAAAATTTTCCAGGAAAGAAGATGGAACATTGAGGACGATGAGCGCAGACAAATTATTGAAAACACTTCCAGTATTACAAAGCCAATTAGATTCATTATTGGAATTCGATTGTACAGCCAATGATCTAACTAATGGAGTGATTAACATGGCATTTATGCTACTTTTTAGAGATCTAATAAGACTGTTTGCCTGCTACAATGATGGAATTATTAATTTGTTAGGTAAGTAAATTGATAAGCTAGGTATACTGCTGCATAATGTTGATTTTTGGTTTTAAACTTTATATCCTGAGAAATGCAAAACCCAAGAAAATCTAAATGCATGTTCGTTTTGTGAGGTTAAATGTGTTTCAAAGGAGAACGACAAGGTGAAACATCAGATCTGACATTCTTCAAAGGAGAAACTAGAAACCAGGATTGCATAATTTTTCAGATCAATTCCAGGATGGCAGAGAGTTTATTTTATTGTAACAATTCATAATTCTATTTCCTATAATTTCATAATTCTGTTTTCCTTTTAACTGTATGGGTCCTGATGAGATCGATAAGTTTATATGACATCACCTGTGACAAACACAAGGGATGTGCTGGTTAGTTGTGAATAACAATGTATTTTTCATCACAAGATGTAACATAATGACTTGTTTATTTATTTATGTATTGCTTTGTGTGCTATCTTTTTCACTTTGCTGCCACTTGGAGGTATATAAATCAATAATTGTATTTTTTTTTCCAGAGAAGTATTTTGACATGAATAAGAAGCAATGCAGGGAAGCCTTGGATTTGTACAAAAAGTTCCTTATTCGAATGGACAGAGTGGCAGAATTCTTGAAAGTAGCAGAGGTAATCAATCATCTGAATCATTGAACATGTATTTTAAGTTGGGGTGTCAGTTTAATCAGTACTCCTTTGGTATTTGTGGATATTTGTTGGTAAAGTCACCAATAATTTGATCAATCTGGTATTTCTTTTAAATAGCTTGTAATTGAGTGCACAAGTCTGCTATTTTGTAATTTATTTTAGTTATACCTAGTCGTATCATAAATACTGACAGAAAGTTTGAGGCAGTGTGTACAACCGGTTTTCAAGGTCACGGCCAACCTTCCTGTGCAAGAGGCTGGAGTGGGCCATTGTGAGTTGAGCTGTCATAGAGGAAGTGTGTTCGTAAAAGTGTAGCTATGGAGTGGGGCGATTACGAAAATCGTGTGGCAGTAATAGCACTTCATAAAGTGGGTCAAACAGCCCCCATGATATTCAGAACACTTAAAAAGTTGAATATCAGCAAATCTTTCGTGTATCGGACCATCAAGCGATTCACGGAGACTGGGACAGTTGATGATCGCCCAAGGCAAGGCCGCCCACGCAGCGTACGAACCAAAAAGTTAGTGCAAGCAGTGGCAGCCCGTATTCGGAGAAATCCTGTACGAAAGCAGGCAGTGCTTGCTCGTGAGCTGAACATTCCCAAAATGTCAGTGTCTCGTGTGTTAAGAAGTGACTTGGGGTTGAAGGCTTACCGGCAAAGTACAGGTCACTTCCTCAATGCACATCTGAAAGAGCAGAGGGTAATAAAAGCAAAACGCCTCTTGCAGCGTTATGCCAACAATGGCCACAGGAAAATTCTTTTCACAGATGAAAAGATATTCAACATTGAGGAAACTTTCAATCGCCAAAATGACCGGGTGTATGCGTCAACATCCCACGAAGCCCCGAAGATCCAGAGGGGTCATCATCCGGCCTCAGTCATGGTTTGGTGGGGCGTGGCGTATGATGGCACCACCAAGCTGCATTTTTGTGAAAAAGGGGTGAAAACGTCAGCCAGAGTGTACGAAAATACTGTGTTGAACTCTGTTGTGAAGCCTTTGAGTGACACTTTGTTCAGGAACCAACATCGGTCCTTCCAACAGGATTCCGCACCAACCCATAAGGCACACTCTACCCAGGAGTGGCTCAAGAGCAATGTCCCGGACTTCATTGCTCCAGCTGATTGGCCTGCTAGCAGCCCTGACCTCAACCCGTTAGACTACAAATTGTGGTCAGTGCTTGAGGGCATGGTCTGTATGAGGAGGCATGCCAATATTGACAGTCTGAAACGGTCCCTGGTGAAGGCAGTGGCGACTTTCCCTACGGAGACAGTGCGTACTGCTGTAGGTGAGTGGCCGCAGAGACTTCAGGCCTGTGTGAAGGCCAAAGGTGGCCATTTTGAAAAATGATTGGTGTTATGTGTTCGTTAGAACCTGTAAGTAACCTATACAATCAGGACATTAAAGTATCTTTAACACTTTCGTCATAATTCACTTTCAATGTTGTGTCAGTATTTATGATATGACTAGGTATATAGGTATCATTGTTACCCTGGCTTTGTCAACTAATTTCTAAATGGGTAGTTTCTTTTATAAGGCAAAAACCATTGTAATCACTTCATTACATTAAGAAGGTGACTGTGTTACCGAGGGTCTTCATAGAGTGTTTACCATACAATATCAGATCCATAATAGGGATGTGACTAAATCTATTTCCAATATGTAAATAACAGCTGAAATTAATATATCTGAATTGGTAATGAAGTTGGTAAAAGCCCAATATTTGAATTGATTCTGATACTCAGTTCATACTTTGAAACCTGAAAGAAGATACGCTGAAACTTGGACCTCTGGACAGGCCACTTTCCATATAATAAATTCCTTAATGAATAAATATCCACTTTAGAAAGCTGTATTTTGCAGCATGTCTGCGTTCAAGGTGTCCAGGCTGAAAATATCCAAAATTACACACAGCATTGTCATTATTATGCAAGGTAACTGGGACTAGAGTTCTCACCAAGTGTTTTCCATCATCTGAGGGATTATTAGAAAAGCTGTTCCAACCAAATGCTTTCTCAAATTGTCCACACCATGAAGTTTTCTCTGTTGCACACAGTTTTTTTTGTTTTTTTTTAACCCATTGCAAAGTGATAACAAGCATGCACTGAACCTTCCACTGGGACATCCACATCCCAACTGAGGCAGTAGTTGTTCTTATGCTGTTTTTGCACATGCACGACTATTGGTGACATACGTGCACCAGTGACCTCAAAAGTGGGACAAAAAAAATCTTGAGAAATTTCCTGTTGACCGAGCTTTAGATTGAGAATATGTAGCAAGTTTTTCTTGCATTATAATTAATTATTTTTATATTTCTAGCCTACATACGTGGTATGATTTCTAATATTTATTAATTATTTCTAATCATGGCTAAATACTAAAAGCAAATGTTTCAACAATTAGTTTTATTTGTGTCACTATGTATGTTTGAAAACAACTTTTAGATAACCATTACTTTCACTTATGTCGTTATCTCACCACTGAAGTTCCCAGGTTCAAATCCTGACCTGGCCATCTGTGCTATTTGTGGTTGTACCTTTATCAATTTAATTTAATCATCACTCATTCTCTTTGCAATTTGCCAAACTTGGCAGAAGAGTAATATTAGATAACTAAGAGCTTAGTATTAAACCCTAAGAATACTGATTGTGATTTTTATTTTGCAGAATGTGGGGATTGATAAAGGAGATATTCCAGATCTAACAAAGGTATGATATTTTAATTATTTAATGGTCATTAGCTAATGCAAACTCTTTAATGCGGCCGGACCCTGTGGCCGAGTGGTTAGCACATCATGCTGGGATGCCAAGGGTCCCGGGTTCTAATCCCGCTCGGGCTTGGTTGTTTGTGAATGTCCATTCATCATTTCATCACTCATCCCCATCTTTGCAAATTAGCAAAGAGGCACAAAATGCGAAGTAAAATAAACTAAATCAATCAATCAATTTAACTTTAATGCTAAACATGGTGCACATTTGAAATCCAATTATGACCTTAAAGTGCATGTGCAGAATTGTGAGGAAAATAGAAATACCCATTTCTCAGTTCAGATAGCTATCATGATGAAAAACCTAAGTAGGCTCAAAAGTATAAATAGAGAGAGAGAGAGAGTATGAAACCTAGAAAGGCTTAAGAAGGAAACTTGTTCAGCAATAGAGCAAAAAATGAATAAACAAGGACATATGGAAAGAGGAAAAAAATCAGCATTGAAGTACAGGTTGTCCCAAAAGGTACTTTACAACTTCAATGTCATATAACTAGAGGCACATATTTTTGGTAAGTAAAAAAGCAAAATTTTGGTACAAAAAAAAAAGTTGATTTCGGGTTCAAAAGCTGTAAATATAATAAAATTTCGGTGTTATAGTGGTGAATAATCACATCAAAAATGCTATATAAAATGACATTTTGGTTTTATCATTGTGAATATAATCCTCAATTTGATTTAAAAACTGCTCTTATCTTTCATCACACAAAATAAACTTAATAAGTTTATTCCTGTGTAAAGGGGTCCAGTTTTTCTTCTCTGCTACAGCAGAATTAATCAATTTTCCATGAATTGCACAACTCTCAGGATACTTCAGACTTCAGAAAGTATCGCGTCTGTATATAAACGATAAATTTCGTGTTTAAGAGTATATTTCGCATTTTGCAGTTCATTTCTCATTATTTCGTGACAAAACAGGGTAGGAAAATGCACCTCACACCTTTCAGAAACATGAAAAATGAACATTACAGCATGTTATTTCATATTTCGTGTTTTCGTCAAAAATTAAATTTGCATGCATCTACATATAACAAGACTTTTAATTCACTTAGAGAAACAAAGTTAGTTGCCTTTGAAACACTATAGACGTCGACGTTGCCTGGTTCCTCCCAGCGCTGAAAATCTACGTAGTACATCCCCTGTGTGTGACTAATTTAATGGATTGACATCTCTACGCTGGGAGGAACCAGGCAACGTCGACGTCTATAGTGTTTCAAAGGCAACAGATCCCGTTGCAGTAGCACTTGCAGAGACGATTTGACACAGGTAAAACAGCGCCAGCGAAAATGCAGGGGAAGCCAGGCCGGCTCGGTTGCTCAGTGGTAGAGCAATGGCACGAATTGCCAGAGACCCAGGTTCGAGTCCTGGTCGAGCCTGCATTTTTCGCTGAAAATCTATGTTGTTACATGTGTGTTGCATTCAGGTCATTGATGCATTCAGTTTCAGTAATGTTTTTTTTTTCCCCTTCAGGCACCGAGCAGCCTACTCGATGCTTTAGAGCAACATTTAGCAGTGCTTGAAGGGAAGAAGGGGTCTGCAGCAAATACACCAACTCAGTCTGCAAGGTTAGTGCTGTAATGATAGTAAGTACTACTGTGTAACATGTACCCCTCCAAACGGGGTGGCTGCTCTTTTTATGATGCAATTGTTTTCTTCAGCAGCAACAGATAAAGCTTTAGTTGGGTACTGTTCAAAAATTTGTTGGTTTCTAGAGTTTAAACCTGTGACAACCCAAGATACTCTTTGGCATCACCCTTCGTAAACTCAAGGGTGCATTGCTGCAGCAATGTAAGTTTTCTTCTATCCCTATTCTGGGCAAGATTAATCCATTAGGAACCCCACATATGGCCTTCCCATGACTAAATAATATAACAGGGTTTCTACCAGTGAAGAATGTCAAGAAAAAGTAAAGAAATCAACAGGTAGGTCAAGAAAGTCAAGAAATTATGCTTGTGGTCAAGAATTTTTGCATTTTTTTTAAAAAAAAATTCTACGGTATAGTGATTTTACATTGTTATATACCTGTACTGGTATTTGTTAAATTTAATATTTGGAACTCTAAAATTGCATTGAGTTGTGGTTATTATTTGTGTACTTCGTTTCTTAAGAATTTCATTCTTGCATGTATGAAGTTGTGTAAAAATATGAAATATAAAGTAATGTGGCCATTCCCCATCCAGAGTGAAGCCTGAAGCATTAATTCTTACATGCATTAATAATTAACGCAAGTCTAAATCTCTTGTTAAAATACAGCTTCAGTTTTCATCTTAACCTGCCCCGTAAAAATGAAAAAAAAATTATATTTTCTTAATTTCAAACTATAACTAAGTAGTGGGGGCGAGGGGGCTATAATGTTAAGAAAAAGGAAAAAGGTTAAGAAAGAGGATAGAAAGGTCATGAAAAGTCAAGAATTTTTGGTTGTTATTTTGGTAGACACCCTGTATAAGATTTTGATGTTTATTGCTTCCCTCCATCCTTGCAAATTTCTTTCAGGTCCACCTTAATATTGTCATTCTATCTTTATCTTCCACTTCCTACTGGTCCCTTACCATCAGGTTTTCCAGTAAGGGTCCTCTCTCATGTGTGCTTCTTTATTTAATTATCTAATTATTAAAATAATGTCAGGTAATGAATATAGATTATGTAGTTTTGATAACAGACAAACTAAGATTTACAGACTGCAGTACTAATGCAGTTCAGAAAAGCTCATGGTAGGTATATAAACTCAATGGTCAAATCACTCATTAGGATAATGCATTTGAATTATTTCATGGATTTTATAACAGATATACATATACAATTATAAGGTAGCTTAATCTCTCCAAACTAATCAATATTCTGATTGTCTGTTCAGAAACGACTGGGTTTGAAGATTCAAAGTTGTGAAGTTTAGTAACATTGAAATTCTTGTGTATTTGTCTTCGGAATGTGACGATGTCCTCAGAATTTCACAAATAACATCACACATTTTCATTCTCTGATCTGGCAGCACTATATTTTGATCTGTTTGAACTGTAGATTCATATACAATAGTGCCACCGTGAAATTTATTTAAATGATTTAAGCTAGTTACAAGTACTTTTGGTTTGCTGCCCAGTTTTAATAGATTATTGTTTGGACTGAACTGATCAATTTATTACTAGAGTTAGTGTTGAATTATAAATATTGCAATACAATTGCAACCTTGGTTCATTTGGGTTCCCACTGCTGCTTGAAGAAGAAAAGCGAGATTCATTAACCTCCTTAATATACGTAACAGATGACTGCAATGGATTTTAAAAATAAAGTGCATTTGTAGGTATTTACTCGACAAAGCCATATGACTTAATGTGTATATTAGGGCTGAACCAATACCGATGTATTGATTTGCCGTGTCTCGTAGAACCTGAATGTCCTGAAAATTGTACAAAACGCTAAACTTTACTGTGTAAAAACATTGTGGGAAAAGTGAATTTTATGATTAAATGGTTGTCATGTGAAATTATTCCCATTTTAAAGCAGAACTGGAGGTTGATACAATATAATTCCAATGAAAAAAATATGTAAACATTTTTACAAATATTTTGAACTACTTGGAATTGACTGACTCTCATGCCTTCTTAAACCCGAAGGTTCATGGCTGCAGCAACACAGGCCTTCCATCTGTCCCTATCCTACTTCGAATTGTATTTTCAAGTATCTGAATCTGTGGGAAATTGGTAAAATTATTGGCATTGGTATCGGTTCAAAATGGCAGAATTTTGTACAAAATTACAAGTTTATAGATATATTGGTAACTTTTCTGATAAATCACTACAGCAGTATGTTTATATTGTAAAATGCAGATAGGAGTACACATTAATCTGTCCCATCCTCAATATTTACACTGTAAGAAAAAGTACGTGACACATTTGGAGAAATTTATTTTTACAATATGAGCCCAGGAAGACACACCAGTTTTTAAATCCGAAAGGTTTTTCTCAACACCACTGATATTGGTTCAATCCTAGTTATTGTTTTAAATACAGGCTGAGTCAAAAGTTAGGTTACATAGCAAAACAAGTACATACATATATGCTCACCATCTGCTTGTTCTCAATGCACACAAAGTTTCTCTTCAACGCTTCAAATTGCGTTGTGTGCTAGTGTGGTGGTGGGAGGGGGTTAATTTTGGAGATGACCTCTGATCCTTTCTTTGATGTAGTTCAAGTTCTCAATTTGCCAAAGGTCTCCCAACAAGTAAAAATCCAGGGGTGATAGATCTGGCGACCGTGGTGGCCATTCACCTATGTAATCTGACTTTTGCCTCACCCTGTATATGATTAAATTCATATAAATAACTCATAAGCGTTATATTTTAGTAGCTAAGGTTTAGGTATTGCTCCAGTGCCAGATGGTTGATATCAACAACCTCCTGTACCAGACAAGACCCAGAGAAGCTTATTTACTGGCAGCCAATATGATGCAAGATTTTTTTTTTTGCTTTCACTTAGATAGTAAACTTTTATACTTTCTTAGATTCTCCTAAGTTGTAGCATGCATACAACATCAAGTTAGTTGTAAAAATGTTGACTTTCTACTTTACATGTTATGTTCCTATTTGTACACAGAAATAGATTATTTTTAGTGCATTTAGATCGAGCATGCCACATTTCAAGCATTTTGTTTTTACATAGGCACCTGAAGCTACACAGCAAGCATATTATGTTGAAAAATAAACCACAACACGTGACTGCAAAACCATATATTTTATTTATCTTTTGTTGTCGATTCTGCATATTGTGCATGTCCCATTTAGAAACACATTTCTTTTTGCAACTATTATTTTGTAGATGAAATGATATTTTATTTTTTGTTTTCTTTACTTTGTCCTTGCCTCCCTCATTTTTTACCCCTTCCCCGTCTTCCTCTTACCATTCTGGCACTGTAGCAACAGAGTGAATGTAAAGTCGGCAGTATCTGCACTATCTTCCACCAGCAATGCATTTGGGACCGCAGCGGCAAATGCTCGCCTCGACTCTCAAACAAATGGGACAATGGGCATTGATGAATCACTGAAGAAGCAAGCACTAGCCGAGGAGGAGGCTGCCATGAACCAGTATAGGGTAAGTGGTTACGTTCATATATTTAATACATTTGTTGCATATTTTGAATATTTAGTTTAATTCATGATGGATGCGGTAAACACTGTTTTAGTATTACTTGCGAGAAGTTTCCTCGTTCCACGTTGCACAATTGATAGTTTTTTCTTCGGATTAATTTCGTAGGCTCACTGCCTTCATTCACTAAGGAACATTCCCTTAGTGAATGAAGGCAGTGAGCCTAAAATTAATCCGAAGAAAAAAATATTCAATTGTGCAATGTGGAAAGGCAAAACTTCTCACAAGTAATTTAGTTTAATACAAGTGGAACAGTTGCACAATAAGACAAATATAAAAAAGTATTTACAATTTTTCATCTCGTTGATGAAAAGGTAAAATGCGCAAAAATAGATTAAGTTTGGTATGAAACTGAGGAGTGTAAGTACTTCTTTATATTTTTCTTAGAGTGTAAGATATTTAATTACAAGGTGCAGTGCTAAAAATCACTGAAAAATTTGGTAGTACTTGTATTTTGCATTCTTCCTATTTTACGTTTCTTTTCTGTTCCTTAAGGCTAATTACAACATTGAAAATGAATGATGATTAGGTAAAAGTGATGAAGGGACACAAGCAAAGGAACACCCATGCCAAGACAAGATCTCGAACCCATAACTTTCGGTGACCAAATTGAGAGTTGACAACATAAAATTCTCTGCTCTTAACTTGGTTATAAGTTGGGACTTATGTGTCCTATCATAACTCCTCTTTCATGCTTTGGGCCATGAATTGAAAATTGGAAGACTTGTTTCCTGCCTGGCAATTTCTTTAATATAAACTGCAGTCTTCGTCAAAATATTTCCTTCACTTTACAAAAATTACTTTGGCATCCACAGTCTGAGATTATGGAAACATTTCAGACATCTTTGATATTACCAAATATACTTTCTACATAATATTGTTCAAGTTTCAATTTTGACTAATGATGCAGTATTTGTTGTCATTGAACATACAGTTTGTCATTACTGGATTGCTGCTATAATTAAACATTTGTACCTAATTTTAGCACTTTCGATAATGTAAGTTGCCTTCACATAAGTAAAATTTTTATTACTGAAAATAATGGTGCCTGATATGGTGCAAAATATACCTCACCTGGTTCCTGAAGTGCATTTTTATTTTAATCAAAGTTCAAGATGCTTTTAAGGAAAACATATACAGTGGAACCCTGATTTTATGTTCCCGGATTTTACATTTTCCCACATTATACATTCAGTTTTCATGGTCCCAACATAGCAAAATGTTACAAAATTTTCCTCAATTTTACATTTTCCAGCATTTTAAGTTTTTTCAGCTTGGTCCCCTGAAAAACATAAAATTGAGGTTCCACTGTATTGATACTTGTGTTCATTTGTCCCCATGTAGGTGGGGCAGTGTCCATTATAGGTTTTTATTTGTGGTAATTTACATATTTAAAATATATTTTTGTCCTGTGTTATAGACTACGAAGGTAGCAATTTGTACAAAAAGTGCAAAATATGTATTGAAATGAATTCTGGGTACAGTAAGTTTTGTGCAGGGCTAAAAAAAAGTGCAAGAATTAGATTGACATTTTAATATACTTACTTTTTGAATGATTAAAAAAAAAATATTTCTAATGCTCAAGACCAATCCTTGTTCTCAGAGTGAGACCTATTTGAAACTTTGATTAATTTATTTGAAAGTATGTTGTCATGTTTATGTTTCTGTCAATGCTGCTACACCTGATGTTTTTGGATCTTTAGTCAGGATCTGAGGTAGGATTTCCTTCCTTGTTCTCACATTTGTTATTCATTCCTCCCCCCTTACACATTATTATAAGTACAAAACAAACTGATTAGATGTTTTGATGTTTTTGTATTTTAGTTAGTAAGTGCATGTTATTTTGGGAAAATCATTTTTGACCAGCTTCTTGTTATTGATTTCTGTCAGTTGAAAGAGAGATTTTGATTATGTTGATTTGGGATGGGTTTTATGTGCTTCTTACCCACCCATTTTGTTAGGAGATCAAGAAACCACACTGGTAAGTTGGGACTGTAGATATATATCTCAATTCCTTTGCAAATTAATGGGATATTCTGTGGTTGGGCTGTAAGTGCAGCATGTGTTTGTTCTGGTAACACAAATAGCTCTTACCTTATACTTTGACATTTATTTACTACATAGAAGTTTATTCATAATTGGTAAAAGAGACATGGAAGTATATAAATATGAAGAAACTAGTAGTCACTTTATCCGCGAAACTGTTTTTTCTTTGTTCTATTAATTTCAGTGGCCACTGCCACCATCCTCGTTGGAACTCTCTGTACTGTACTGTATTTATAGAAGTTTTTTAAGTGAAAAATTGCAGGCTCGAACAGGACCCAAACCTGAGCCTCCTGCATACTGGTCTGCATAAATAGCTACTGAGCCAGTTGTGGTTGTGCTTTTTTTTTTTGCTGCTTCACCTGTGTACATGCTAAATAGCTTTTAGCATGAAGAATGATAGGGATGTACTTGTCTCTAGATAAATCCTTGATTCCCACTGCTCTTAAGACCTATTGTGAGATGTTTTCATGTAATCGTCATGGTCTGTTTGGCTTCATCAGCACTGTTGAATCGTTTCCCAGCGAGGAAAGTCTTCAAATGGAGGAATAGGTGATAATCGCTAGGGGTGAGATCCGGACTGTATGGAAGGTGGTCCATCCGCTCCTAGCCAAATGAGTCAATGAGCGACACTGTGGCAGCAGCTGCAGTGTGTATTCGTGCGTTGTCGTGCAGCAACATGATACCGGAAGACAGCATTCCTCGTCATTTATTCTGTATTGCTCGGCGAAGTTTCTTGAGAGTGTTGCAATACACGGCTGCATTAACTGTTTGTCCATTCGTCAGAAACTAAATCAGAAGCAGCCCAAACCGCACTCTCAACATCATGCACCAATGAGTCAGTTATGATCGAGGGGCGTCCTGATCGTGGTTCATCATGAACATTCGTGCGACCGGCCTTAACCTTTTGGGTCCCAAGTGTTTCGGTCGAGATACCCAAATGTAACCCTCGCGGTCCCAAGCATCTCGTTCGAGAATGAATGTTTTCCATGCGGGCGCAATCAGGGGGTGGGGGTGGGGGAAGACTGGTTGTTGAATCTGCATTTTTTTTTCAGCAAGCTTTCCATGTTATCATTTTGTGTAAAATGTAGTTTTATTAGTAGTTTAAGATATTAGTGTATCACAAATTTAAAAAGAGAAACATTTGTAATGAAATTGGAAGTTACTGAACATCTCATGCAGGTATTTCCCCTGTTGTTGGTACATGGATCATTTCATAAATAATGCACACTAATTTATTACTCACCCGTATGTTGCTGTGGCAGTGATGTCTCTTCACAGTCCTTCAATGTAGTCTCCCTGTTTGGCAATGACCGAATCCCAACGTCGAGGAAGCTTCTGCATGCCATCCAATACGCCATCTTTGTTCAGCTGTCGAATGGCTCTTGTAACGGCAGTAGAAAGCCCTTCCAGAGATAAAAAACGAAGTCCACTCAAAGGCAGTTTCAACTTGGGTAAGTGGTCGAAGTCAGGGGGACTCGTGTCTGGACTATACGGAGCATGGGATATCACATCCCAACCGTAATCGCCTAGTTTTCCATTGACGACATGCCCAATATGCAGCAGAGCATTGTCTTGAAGAATGAGTGCACCAGCCTCAAGTAGCTGAGAGTGTGTTTTGTGCATTTTTCTTCAGATTTTGCAAGAAATCACGGTAATACACTACTGAGACACGTGTGCCACATGCAACTCGGTCTGTGAGGATTACTCCCTGATGATCATAAGCAAAAATCAGCATTTGTTTGAATTTTGATTGTGCACGCCGAATTTTTTTGGGTCGTGGGGAAGATCAAGCTCTCCACTCATTTGACTGCATTTTCAGTTCCGGTTCAAAGTCCCTGATCCATGTTTCATCAATAGCAACAATCCGATGCAAGAATGCCTCTCTTTCAACGTTGAATCTTGGTTTCAGTGTGGTTGCTTTGTCCAGGCATGTCTTCTGTGCAGCTGTCAAGAAGTGGGGGACCCAGCGTGCCAAAATTTTTCTCTTCCCTAAATCATTGATCAAAATGCGGTATACAGACGTCTGTGGGATTCCTGTGGCGTCAGAAAGTTCTTCACAAGTTGCACGATGATCTTCTAGAGCTGCTGCCACAAGTTGCACACATCATACATCAGTTGTTGTTTTCGGCCTTCCTGGTCTTGCATCATCCTGTATACTCACAGACCTCTATGAAAACAATTTGACCAACGAGACACTGTACTATGGTTCAGTGTTGACTCGCCGCACACTTCCAGTAACGCTCTGTGGATTTCTGTCTGGTTTTTCCATGTAGAGTTTCAATTTTAATGTACGACCTATGATCGTCAACTGTAATAGTACCCGAGACACCTGCAGCCTCCATTTCCACTCAGTGTCACAGTCACGCTATGTAAAGTAGAGAGCTCACAAACACAGGGCTGGCTGTGTCAGGCCCTCAATGTAAAATGACGCCAGTCTTCGGTTGCATCATCCACTCTGCAATGTTTACACACTGTGCATTATTTATGAAATGGCCCATGTAAAATAAAAAGCCACATGCTTATTAGCATAGTAATTATTATGTTGTGAAAAACAGCAAACATCTCTGTGTTGTATTACTGAGACTGTAGTCAATAGTAAATATACATTATTGTGTCAATTTTAATTTCAGGAGAGATATGGTAAAAACCAGTCGCCTACAAATGCTAGTACTAACCCATTCTTGAGTTCTCCAACAAATGCTGGCTCTCAACCCATTGTTGACTTTTTTGGCTCTCCTACTGCAGCATCATTAAGTAATGCTCAGGTTAGTAATGTTCAGTCCTCAGATATGAAATTTTGGCCGATACCGATATAAAATTTACCGATACTGATAACCGATATTCTACCGATGCGATATAAAATTAGAAATGGTCCGTGAAGAACCTGAAATGTTCATTGATCTCCTTAATAAATGTGTGTTTCAAGGTGACTGTAGTGCAAAAGAAGTTTAATATTTAGACATGTACTTTCTTAGAAAGAAGGGCATGGAGATTATACATAAAAATTACAACAAAATGGCAGAATTTTGCACTAAATTATAATCTTTATATCAGATCGGTAAAATAATCGGTAATTTTACCGATACACCGATATGCCTATATTGGCTGATACCGATAAGAGTACCGATTAATCGGTCCCATCCCTAGTTTCTGTATAAGCAAGCCTTTGTATCATTACACAATAAAACTGATAAAATTACACACAGTACAAAGTTCAGTCCTCTTCTCAGTTAAGTCTTCAAGGTTGAAACTGAATGCCAAAAAAAACTAATGTCAGCACCAGAGCTGTTGTTTGAATGCAACCATGCCTTACCCAAGAGGATGCCAATTCTATGCTGACTGATGTAAAGATATTGTAGCATTGTTTCATTATTGCTGCTACTGGTAGACAGGGAAAAGTCTCTCCACTAAGTTTCTTAAGTTTTTACTATTGGACATTTAGCAATTAAGGTGTCAACTTTGGTGCAGAAATTGTACACACCGAAATATCAGTCTGTTTTGAACAGTAGTTGGTAGATACTTACAACACTCCTTTAACAGTTCCAGTTCTATAATTTGATTGCTACAATTTGGAGTTCAAAGTGTTTTTTATGCATACTTGATTATTAGAGGCATGCAAATTTCGTTTTTGATGAAAACACAAAATATGAAATAACATGCTGTAATGTTCATTTTTCACGTTTCTGAAAGGTGTGAGGCACATTTTCTACCCTGTTTTGTCACGAAATAATGCGAAATGAACTGCAAAATGCGAAATATACTCTTAAATACTAAATTTACCGTTTATATACCAATGTGACACTTTCTGAAGTATCCTGTGAGTTAAGCAATTCATGGAAAATTGATTAATTCTGCTGTAAATATTTGAGAAGCAAAAATGGAGCGCTTTACACAGGAATAAACTTAATATTCTGGTAACTACATAAATGTGCTATTAGAAGGGATAAGTTTATTTTGTGTAATAAGTGCAGTTCTTTAATCAAATTTAGGATTATATTCACAATTTTAAAACAAAAATGTCATTTTATATAGCACTTTTGATGTGATTATTCACCGCTATAACACTGAAATTTTATTTTATTTACCACTTTTGAACCTGAAATAGACTCTGTTTTTGTACCGAAATTTTGCTTCTTTATTTACCAAAAATATGTGCCTCTATTGATTATAGATTTCTAAAATTGCAGGAGTTAAGTTGCACATTACAACCTATTCAGTCATAATCATATTATGCAGTAATACATACAAATTGTTCTTACAGCCAACAAAGGCATCAGATGACTTGCTGCAGCTAAGTGGTAATCCCTTTGCCGATATATTTGCGGCATCATCTCAAACTTCAGCACCACCTGCATCAGCTTCTACGATGTGGGTGCCTAATGGTAAGTTAATTTTTAAAATGACTAGTACCTTAGTCGATATTGTGTGTGAAGATTTACCTGTGTGTTGTGTAAATACAGCAAATATCAGACTGTAATTCGGAGTATGCTTTAGTACTATTCTGTGTGAAACATTTGTTTGTAACATTAATTTGATTTTGTTAATTATGGAGTGGAACTCCGATTTTACGTTCCAAGATTTTAAATTTTCTTGCATTATACATGCAGCCTTGATGGTCTCAACATAGCAACATGTTATAAAGTTTTCCTCAATTTAAGATTTTCCTGAATTTTAAGTTTTTCAGCTTGGTCCCCTGACGAACATAAATTCGAGGTTCCACTGTGTATGTGCACATGTCTCCAGTAGTCACATAAAGAAAGGTGGCACTTCACATTCAAAAGAGCAATTTGATATGCTGACATTTTGAATACTCATGTGTTAAATGCACGTCTGTACCAGTGACCTGAAAAGTGATTTTTTTTAGATTGAAACGTTTGGAAATTTTGAGATTGAAATGTTTGGAAATGCAAACATTTTTTTTTCTTCGACTTTAATTGAAATGTTTGGAAATGCAAACATTTTTTTCTTTCTTTGACTTTGTTGTTTTGGGTGGTTTTTGTTTGGTGCAGTTCCCTATGGCGACTGAGCTAGGGCACCCAGATAGTGAATGAAAGGAAGGAGGCCCAGAAGGGCTAAGTAGCAAATAATAAGGAAAAGGAAACACACTCGAAAGTTTAAATTTTCAGTTGTAGACAATATGGTGGAAAGAGTGAGTGTTTAACCTTGCAATGCTGTATTGGACTAAATGGTTTCAAGTGACCATGCTGGGATTGTCGGTCATGTTTCAGTTTATCAATTGTTACAGAGTCGGGGTCCACTGACATCACCTAGGTAAGGGAAGCCATCAAAATGTTGGGCTTCATTAATTGCAAGCTTCCTGGTGTGAACACAAGGCTTGAAGATTTATGGTTGGAAAGGTGGAGCTATGTTGGTACTGCACCACCAACAATTGACGGTTAAGCACAGGGTCCACACAAGCTGTTCTTTCCAAGTTTTATGCGGTATGTTGGATTGTTTCTTGTGTGCAGTTATTAGGTTCTGGAGATCCTATTGCCGAGGTGCTGTAGAGGTCACATAACTAAATACTCTGCAGGTACCCATCATGTTTCTAAAATGGCAACTAGTGCCATGCAGGAAAAAAGAACTGTATTCTGTGCAAAGTTTTGGGGGAGCCTGAAATTGGTAGTCTGAGTATGTGTAGGAGGCAGTCTCCATTTCCAGTTTGGTAGGTGGCACTCGGGAAGCAAAAAGCTGTGATTTTTTAACTTTCTTTTTTGATGTATCTACTGCTGCCACTGTGTTCTGTTGACGTCCAGGCATGGTAACATACACTTTGGCCCTTCTGCTTTTAAAATGGTGACAGAAATATTCAGCACTGCAACTTGAAATCACGTAATCACGTAATCTTTAATTGCATCCTGCAAGAAAGTCTCATGTTGTAAAAGGTGAGCCCTGAGAGTAGAGTTGTCAGTAGTGGTTTTGATGGCACAAAGGCTCGTGCATGTGGGTGAGATTATTTGCTGCTGTATCCCATAGGAGCCTTTACAGGGCCCATCAATCAAATTTACCTTCCAGCAAAGCAAAACTCAAGCAATCTTACTGAAGCAAATGCATTCTGGAATAATTTCCCTGACCATACACCAAATCGAATAAAGACTTTTTCCACAGTCTGGACAATGATAATGCTTATAAAACAATTGCACATTTTCGCCAAGTTTGAATTTTTTTTGCACCTTCCTCTCTTTCCTTGTATGGCTATTAACATGACAAAGTTTTTCTTTTATACCCATTATGTTTTGACAAAATTCTCAAATTACTTCCAGTTGTTCTGCTAACATACAAGTTAAAAAAAAAAAAAAAATCGTAACCTGTGCCTTGTTTTGTCCTCCGAATTTTTAGCCAGACCTTTGTTCTTCTTCGGGGATCAAAGGAAAGAAGAGTTGTGGAAGGGTTGAAACATGGTTAAATTAGTTAAAAAGGATTAAAAAGTATAAAACTTGATGTATATCGCAGCAGAAATCGGCTATTTACAGTTATCTCAGCGGTCTCTATCACTGCAATGACATGATCAGGATATCAAATATCTATGCTTTTTAATTCTTTTTAACTGTTTTAAACCTTTCATGACTGTTTTTCCTTCCATCCATGAAGGACCAAGGTCGGCTCAAAAATTCCGATGGCAAAACTAGGCATGTGTTGTAATTTTATCTTGTTTTTATATGTTGACATGTGATGTGAAGTACCAACTTTTTAAGTATAATAAAAAACTGAAATTCATATTTCATATTATTAGAAGAACATTAATAAATATTATGGTTAATTGGATTGTCTTTTAAATTATTCTGCAGTGCATCAGTACGTACGTACTTTTAAGTTAGGTACTTTGTTGTGACACTTAGTTCCATAACAAATCCCCACATTTCAATATTTTGAAATATCTTTAAGATGCTTCTCAGTGGTGGGTGTTAATTCCTACTAATTCGTGAACCATAAGACACTGTGCGATATACATGTAGAGCTAGTGTTTATGGTGGAGTAAAACTCTGAATGTATGATGATCTGTTAATTATTTTAAGTATCTAAAAGAAAGAAAGGTTATACTGTTTATTGCAGTTGCATGAACCTGTGTCACACTAGGCAACTGAAGCCCTACAGACTAGTCATTGGGATCTAATGCTCCACCTTGATTTATACGAAGGCTGGAATTTTAAGTGGCAATAGCACATACCTGGCAAAGCTGCCAGAAGGGTGGCGAAATTCATCTCGGTCCAAAAAACTTGGAAAAACGAATAGTAAATTAATCAGAATAGTGGCAACTGTAAATACTACAAATGCAAAATTTTTAGTCCATTCGTTGCCTTTAGTCACCTGCATTGTGTAAGGGAGATTGAGACTGAAATGACACTTGAAAACTAACCTATGGAAAGCAATGCAGTCTTTCATACCGTTGACATGACATGCTACACATGCTGCTTGCGTGCCAGACCCACTTGACCGAAAACGATCCATGAACTATTCACGAGGCTACAGGATGAATGAAAAAAAAAAATCCATCAGCAATATACCAGAACTTATGGAAAGCCTGCCCTGAAGAGTAAGTGCTGTAATAATAGCGAAGGGAGATCCAACATCTTATTAGTTACCTGGCTGGTGTCTTTGGAATGAACAGCACGGTAACTGGTGACTTTTGGCTATGTAGTGTACGTTGAAATTCATGCAACTTAAAACCTTATCCTGGAAAACAAGAATTCTACCATTAATTGGCTTCGCTGACAAAAGGAAATGTGAACTATATAAATTTATGCAATACCAAAGCTCTAAGTAACTGTTACTAGATCATCGGACAGGACAGTGTCAACACCCATTCTTGTTACCGTGCAGGTGCATTTAGTGGAGAAGGAAGGTTCATTTACCTTGAGTTATGCAAAGTATCCAACCAAGAGGTGACATAAGCAACATTGACTTATCATGCTACTGTGATTCTTCAGAGGTGTTGCCATTAATAAAATTCCAACTTTAGTAAAAATCAGTTGAACTAGTGAGAAACACGAGGTGGCAGTCATATGCTGAAAGCTAAGGCTACCAATCGCCATGAACAGTTGCCTTGTGTGAAATAGTGATCAACAAATACTTTTAGGAAATTTCTTGAAAGAAGCAAATATCAGATACATGTTCATGTGTAAATAATTTAACATTTAAACTTTGCTCGTGTTTGTTGTGAAGTGCATTGTTGAAGATATATTTGTTAATGTTTTAGTTTACAATTTTGTGCAAAGTGAATTCATCTGTAAACTAGGAGGTAAGGATGAGGTTACAATAAAATCTTTCACATGTAGCAGCTCTGCACTTTAGGTTAAGTTCTGTACTGATTAAAGATGTCATCTTTGAAGTGGTAAGTTTTTAGTTATAAGTGCTTATTAATTATCCATAATTTCCACGACACTAAATCTTATTAATGCTTGCTAGTAGAAATGAATTTTGAGTTGTCAAGCAAGCTTTCGAACAATATTGGCACTTTTTCCTTACAAAGTTTACTTCTTTTCTCTTTAGAGGTTTATTTCACATGATCATTACAACCAGTCAATGCACATAGATGTAACAGGTTTATGCATGTAAACTTGAGCTGATTGTAATGCCTGTGTGAGTGTAGCATTTGGCCATACATTGAGATCCAGTGAAATAATAATAATTAGCTTGCTGTATATTTTTTTTTTAAATATTATATAGAATTTCAGTTAGAGGTAATACATGCAGCATGGATCCAAAAAATAAATTACTTTCACTTCTTATATAAAAATAAGCACAATATCAATTTTACAGCATAGTTCAGAACACAGGAGAAGTACTGTGTAGAAATTTAAGTGATAAAAGCAGGTTTGGCCAAGACTTCAACTCTGGCCTCCATCATACCATACCATTGCCCTACCAACTACGAGACAGAACCAGGACAAGCTCGGTGGCTCAATTGGTAGAGCAATGGTATGGTATGTCAGCGACCTGGATTAAAGTCCTGGTGGAGCATGCATTTTTGGTATGTAAAATCAGTGTTACATGCAAAATACTTCTGTTCTTTTTCAACAATCAATTTTGGTGACTTACTTTTGCCACTGAAAAGGACACTTTTTCTGGGCTTTATTCAGTGACAATTAGGGCTGAACCGATGCTGATTCATCGGTATCGGCTGATACAAGCACTATCGGTTTCAATTCATCTACCAATACTTTGCCGCATGACACTTTCGCGAAGTTCAATTATCCTGGACATTATGCAAAATTCAAACTTAATTTTAATTTCTACCAATTTTGCATGAAAAACTTTAATTTTGTGATTACAAATTTTAATTATTGCAATTTTAAAGTATCTGTATCGGTGAGAATTGGTAAGAGTATCGGTATCGGTTCAGCCCTAGTGACAATCCATAAATTATGAATTAGACAATTTAACTCTGCATGGAACTTTTATATAAGAAGTGAATTTGAACAGGTTGGTGCTATGAATTTTAGTTTCTTTACCGTAGGAAACCATTATTTTCATAGTATGTAATATCTGCAGTGCTTTTAGCCTTTTCTCTTTATTTTCACAAAAGTCATTGAAGTGGTTAGTTTCATTTTGTTTCATAGATGTGTTTATTTTTGTTTTGCTAATTTTAGATTTATTGATTTAGGATTTGGTGGAATGCCTGGTGCTACGAATGCCTTTGTAAGTGATAAGAACTTTAGTACGGTGTTCGGTGGAGCAGAAGCTGGTACAGGTAAGCAATTTCTTTTTCTTTTGGCTTCCTCATGGTATGTGTTCAAAATAAGAATCAAACATGTTTCACAATTATATCTTGCCTGTTAATGATGGGAAAACTTATTTTTCAGGTTCTGTACTGAAAATAATATAACTCTTTCTTTCCTTTTTTTTTCCCAAGGAAGGTAATGGAAACTTAAAAATACTATACTTTCAGATCCAGTTAACAAGCAGAATGCATATTTTGTGACTGAAATGAGATTATTATACTTCATGCAGTTCTTTTTAATAAGATTTATTACCAAAAAATATGATTATGTACCAAACTTTTTGCATGCCAATTCTCCCTGTAGACGTTTGATGTTTTTGATTCACTATTGCATGGAAGCTTCAATTTAATTGAAAACTATAATTCTTTCCAATCATGTGTCGAAATATGGACTTTGATGTTTTTTTGTTAGAGCAGTAACAGCTGAAAAGTTTTCAGTTGCCCCAATTAATGATGTATAATGAATTAGAAATAATCTAAATTTCACTTACGTTGGTGAGCTAAAAGGTAGGAAAACAACGTTTTGAAGATCACACAACACCTTTGTCAAGTTGAAAGTACAAAAACCAAAACTCATTGACACTAACCTACATGGTCAGAGATCATAGCTGTTGAAAATTAAGAATCCCACCACACATTAAAAATTTAATCCACTCTTGATAGCTTCACGTGTGTGTGGAAATTTTTTAAATAGTTCCATGGCTCGGGAAATTTGGCGATCTTGGAAATGGATGAAAAGAAGATGCAATGAATATTCATGCTCTTCTCGGAGACAAACCCAGATATTTCAGAACTAACATTTCAAGTATATATTCAATGTGCTTAGCCACAGACACAGTAGAATTCGGCAAGTTACCACAAGCAAAAGAACATGCACACAACCATCTGTCGTGCGCATCTACTTGCACGGGTAGAGTGGAACAGGCTTCCCTGTGGTGTGAGCTGAACGGATGGAGGGGAAGATGCGTGAAGGTTTCTGGCTGAAGGTATTTCTGTTTATGGTCGCTCTATAGAAGAGAGACGTAAAATATGCTCAAAAGCATGGTATGTTGACTCTTTCAAGGGTTTAAATAATGAAGTGTGGAAATAAATTGAAATAATATACTACGTGTAAGGAAGAGAAGAAGGAACATACAGGTATGTTAAGGTTCCAGGTCAGAGACATTATGGGATTGATAAGCAGCAGTGGTGGCAATTAGGGGGCTCCCACACTATGGCTTTTTAAGGCTAAACCTTGTCCACAAAGAGAAAGTAAACTGTCCTAACCCCCGTCCCCTCAGTTTTTGGTACCCAATCACCATTACTGGTAACCAGCTTTTTGCTGCTATTACCGTAAACTTCAGTATGTCATTCAACATAACCACAAAAACTTGGTGAAATCGTGCTTGTTGAACAAGTACCAAAAATTGATCTGAAATACTTTAACTTAAATGCAAATTCTTGAACCTTGTCAAGAAATGGACCATATTTTTTTTATTATTATTATTTGTTACTTTCATTGCATGGCACTTCATTTACTCATGAATACACACCTAGATTTATCAATCTTGATTGCTGGCAAATGTGTGCAATTTCATATATACCCTGATATTTGTTGAATCAATAAAGGTTTCTTCAACTCTTCAACATTTTTTACATGAAATGACATGAGAGACCCAAGTTTGCTCTCCAATTTTTTACCAAGTAAATATGGTCATGTGCTAGTCTCCTACTCATTCTCAGTGCATGCATGCATGTGTGTGTGTCTGCTTGTCAGCAATATTTAAAAAAGTTTAAAATTCAGTCATTTGTCCTTGTATAATACAGGGTGTCCAGGCTTCAGGAAAACCAAAAGAACATGTTATAACTTTCGAACGAATCGATAGAAATGTGCAAGCAAATACTCATTCGATAGGAAATATCTTCAAGATTTTATAGCCAACATGGCAACACTGCAACTGCTACGCTGCACGCTGTATGATGGGAAATTGCAAAATCGTTTGGTATACAAATGAAAGCAGAATTTCTCAAGCAGCCATGTTATGAATGAAATTATTTTTACCTTACAAGGTTACAAAAAAACGAAAGGAAACTGAACTGTTCATAATCGTAGAAGAAAAGCTGAAAGTGTTCATGTCTCAATAAATCTCAATATGAGCACCATTTGTAGCTCTACAGATATCAAAACTATAATCTACCTCTTGCCACACATTGACAAGTATTTGGGGCGTTATAAGCTGAACTGCATTATTGAATAGTTCTCTCAAATCTGCCACATTTCGAATTTTTGTTTGGTACACAATGTCCTTAATGAATCCCCAAGCAAAAAAGTGTAATGGTATCAAATCTGGAGATCTTGGGGCCACCTCGTCCAATCCACTGTTCCGGAAATGTCCGATTGAGCAATGCTGTGACGTCTCTGTGATAGTGAGGAGGGGCCACATCCTGCTGGAAAATAAAATCAGGAGGTATCTGAGGAATTACAAAGTTCTCCAACATGTCTAGGTAGACCTTTCCAGTCACTGTAGGCTCTATGAAAAAGAAGAAAGAGGTCCTACCATGCCATTCTTATGCAGTCCTAACCAGACATTAATTTTCGGTGTATCCCTTTCATATTCCATCAGCTGGTGAGGATTCTCACTACCCCACACATGACAATTATACCGATTTACCTTACCATGAGGTGGACTCTCCACTAAAAAACACCTTATCAAGAAAATTTTCATCATCTTCAATCCGGGTCAGCATTGTCACAGCGAAGTCTCTTCTCTTCTCTTCTCTTCTGTGGATCGTCTGGCTTAAGGTGTTGAAGCAGTTGCACTTTGTATGCATGCAAACTTAGACGTTTGTGGGAATATCGTGTACTGTTGAATGAGGAATCCGTAGTTCTCTACTTGCCTGTCTTACCGACTTCCGTGGACTCCTGCAAAACGAGTCCCGCACACGTTCAACAGTCTCTTCAGTTACGCGCTTCTTCGGATACTTCCCTGCCTGAGACAGCAAACTGCCGGTTTCCTTTATAGTCTTGTCCCACTCGTAAATGGTTTTGCGTGTGGGTGGATCCACATTCCATTCCATTCTGACATGCCGCTGAACACTTGTAACGGATTTCAATTCAGCTAGCCAAAGCACAGACTGCACTTTCCACTGCGGGGTCCACATCATGAATAACAAAGCAAGCAAGCACGCTCTGATACGTAACGATTTTACAATTTCCCATCATGCAGCATGGCAGCAAAAATAAAAGTATCGGAGATTTATATAAAGGTGTAAATGAATTTAGAAAGGGGTGGCAACCTAAAGTAAACTTGATAAAAGATAAAGATGGTAATTTTCTAGCTGACCCAAGCGATATTCTAAATAGATGGAAGAACTACTTTAATGACCTTTTAAATGTCCATGTAGGAGATAAATCAGAAGTAAATGAAGTCCACACAGCAGAACCTTTAGTTCCAGAACCTAACTTGACTGAAGTTAAAGATGCTATTAAAAGGCTAAAGAATAACAAAGCACCTGGCATTGATTTAATACCAGCTGAGTTAATTAAATATGGTGGAAATTCATTAATATGTCAAATTCATAAATTAATTTGTTCAATATGGAATAAAGAAGAAATCCCTCAACAGTGGAAAGAATCCATAATTGTTCCTGTGTTTAAAAAAGGTGATAAAATGAATTTCTCTACTCTCAACAACATATAAAATATTATCTAACATTCTTTTAGCAAGACTAACCCCATATGTTAATGAAATTATAGGTGATTATCAACGTGGATTTAAACGTAACAGATCAACTACAGATCAAATTTTTCACATTAGACAGACACTTGAAAAAAGTGGGAATATAATCAAAATGTCCATCAGCTATTCATTGATTTCAAAAAAGCATATGATTCGGTCAAAAGAGATAAATTATATAATATGTTAGTAGAGTTTGGAATACCTAAGAAGCTTGTTAATATGATAAAAGTATGCACCAGTGAAACAGAAAGTAAAATTCGTGTGGGTATTAATGTGTCTGACAAATTTAGAATTCATGATGGGTTAAAACAAGGAGATGCATTATCTCCATTGCTCTTTAATTTTGCCTTAGAATATGCTGTTAGGAAGGTAAAAGAAACTAACAAAGGACTAAAATTAAATGGTATGACTAAGTTGTTAGCATATGCAGATGATGTAGACTTATTAGGGGATGATATAAATACAATTAAGAATAATGCTAAAATATTTTTCAAAACTGCTAAAGAGATAGGTTTGGAAGTTAACAAAGATAAAACTAAATATATGCTTACAGGTCGAAACCAAGTGTTAGGTAATAATCAAAATCTAATTATTGATAACAACTCGTTTGAAGCAGTTTCCAAATTCAAATACTTAGGAGTAATATTAACAAGTGAAAATTATATTAAGGAGGAAATAAAAAGTAGGCTTAATTCAGGAAATGCATGTTACTTTTCTCTTCATAAACTTTTGTCTTCTCGTTTAATATCTATGAAACTAAAAGTTAAAATATACAAAACAGTAATTTTGCCTGTAGTATTATATGGATGTGAAACTTGGTGCCTTACATTGAAAGAGGAACATAAATTGAGAGTATTTGAAAATAAGATCCTTAGGAAAATCTTTGGACCTAAAAGGGATGAGGAGACAGGTGAGTGGAGAAGGTTACATAATTTAGAACTACATAATTTGTATTCATGTCCAGATATTATTAGAATGATTAAATCAAGAAGACTTAGGTGGGCAGGCCATGTGGCACGAATGGGAGAGGAAAGACTAGTTTACAGGATTCTTGTTAGGAAACCTGATGGTAAGAGACCTGTAGGAAGGCCAAGACGAAGATGGAGGGATAATGTTGAGATGGACCTAAGGGAAATCTTTAGGGATGGAAAAGAGTATATAGATCTTGCTCAAGATAGGGAAAGATGGAAGGCCTGTGTTGCTGCAGCCACGAACCTTCGGGTTTAAGAAGCATAGAGAGTTAGTTAGTTTTGGCAGCGTGGCAGTAGCAGTGTTGCCATGTTGGCTATAAAATCTTGATGATATTTCCTATCGAATGAGTATTTGCTTGCAAATTTCTATCAATTCGTTCGAAAGTTATATCGTGTTCTTTTTGTTTACCTGAAGCCCGGACACCCTGTACTGTAAATTACATGACTTTATGTGCATGCATCTATGCATCGCATATATATTACTATGCCAATATTTTGATACTAGCATTTTTAAACTGGAAGATTGATTTAATTTTAAAATAACTAACTCCTTTTGCTATTTTGAGACCAACAAAATTTGTTTGTACTCACATTATGTAGTGCATGCAAAGCTTACGTCGATATTCACTGCAGTAATGGTGAAACTGTTTTAGCTTTGCTTCCATTTAGAACTAAATCTGCTACTTTGTCCTGCATCTTTCTTTTAGTGAGATTTGCTGGGGAACTTTTGCAAATTTATTCTAAATGAAAGATTGTTAAAAATGTAATGCATGGGGAAATATACAACACAGATTCTTGATTTTCTGCATGTTCTTTCTTCTAACATTTAGTGAAAATATTCATTAAGTAAATGTAGAATCCTCATATTTGTCCTAACAGACCTGTTGTTCTGGAGTTGAACTTTCAAAATATAAGAAGTTTCGTATTAAAGTATTGAGTACTTCTTCTTTATCTTTGCATGAATGTGTGCGAGATTGTGTGGTGCATGTTTTCTAGTTGCCAGAAAGAGGCAATTACCTTAAAAACACACTTTATTGTGCTCGGTGAAATTATTTACAGCGATCACAGGATTGTGCTTCTAGTACCTTTTTAAAGCATATATAGCATTTACAGGGACAAGGAGTGGCAAAATTAATGCTTTATCTTATTGTATTTTAAATCTTCTCTCTTCACTTTCTATTTAAATATAGTGTAGTGGTGTTCAGCTCACCATTAGAATTAACATTTTTTCTGGATGTTAGTCATAAGTTTAGATTCTGTATGCATATTCTCTTTTGCTTTAACATTGAACTTAATTCATTAGTTAATAGTGATGTGATGAAGCAGGAAACTTGCTGATTCCGATGTACTTGCCGATAGTTTTCTGAACCGATTCTCATGCCGATATTTAACAGGTTCCAATGTACACAATTATTTAACAAGAATATATCAGGAAAGTAAAAATTACGAAAAGAAAAGTTCTGTTCTAGCATTACAAATATCCTTAGAACTTTTACAGTAGTACACATTTATGAGAAGGAATAAAGTAATGAGGTTTAGAATCATTTCAAGAAATCGAAGCTTTGAAAACATAATTTTCCATTTCAGCATGACACTACAGTGTATGAAACTCGTCAAAAGTATATTGATAAGTTGTTTGCAATCAAAATTTTGAAAGTTGGAATCTGTTTATCGGAATTTTTCCGATATGTGACTTTCGGCCAGTATTTGTACATCGGAAATCATCTTCATCGCATCCCTAGTTACAAGAAAATCAAATTATTTCGATCTTCACATATTTTTATTTCGTTTGTATTTTTCTCTGCAAGCTGCCTCTACTGGAGTGGCTGCCCCGAATCCCTTCATGTCTGACTTTAACTCTACTCCTAGCAAACACCCTTCCTCCTCTGGGGCTGGGGTAAATTTATTTGATCAAGGTCAGCCTCCCAAAGCAAGCGATGGGACAATGGATGCAGCAGCTGATCTTTTTGGAGGGGATTTCACTGCCGCAGCCCAGCCTCCAGGACAGACAGCAGATCTTTTCAGAGACGTTCCGACCGACTCGTCTGTAATACAACCGACAGATACAGCTCAGCAGGGTGGTGGGAGTTCAGGTACAGGATTTGATGAAGGGAAGGGTGATTTTTCTGGTAAAATTCAGCCATCTGTCTCTATTGAAGGTTCGAAAGTCGGTGATGGGGAAATTGGACACGCCGAAGCATCCAGTGCTAAGTTCCCTGGCATGCCTGCTTTTCCGGGTATGGTCCCTCCGGCACCAGCACCCTCCCCGGTCATGCCAGGACCACGCATGTCTCCTCCGGCAACTGGTACGCCGCCCTCATCCTCCCCGGTTCCTTTCGGCTCGCCTGCCAGTCAGTCCATTTCGAAAAGTGCATTCGACGACTTGAACGATAGCATTCGAGCAGCCCTCGGAGGGTCACCCTCGAAAGGGCAGGCTAAACCTCCAGCTAATGCTGCAACGGGGTTCGGTGCATTTGATGCAACTGGCCAAGCACCGCAACAATTCGCCCAATCAGCTGTTCCCCCAGGCATGCAGGGAGGAATGGTGTTTGGGAGTTCAGCTCCAGGAGTTCAAGGGGGTACACCTATTGGATATGGTTCACCAGCAAAACAAGGAGTAGGCATGACAGGTGATGCTCACAATATATGTAATGGCTGTATATCAACACTTGTGTTCTTATACAGTTAGATGAGAATTGTAGATGGCTGTGGTGTATGCTTTATGTATTAATTGAGAAAACAAGTACCAGCAAAGATAATTTACGCTAAATAGTATAACTGTTACAAAGCATTAAAAATGCTTGTTGTAGGTCCTATAACTAATTTGTACTGCTTAGTAGCCTGCTTTTAAGGTGTGATTTAACTAAGAATTTTTAAAAATGCATTCTAGTATTAAGTTATATGCATTTTGTAATAAATGTTGTGTTGTGCTTGATTGGAACTCTATAGTTCTAAACCAATTGATAAAATGTTACCTTGTGTCAATTTGGAGTAAAGGGAAAGTGTATAAGAATGAAAGACTATAGTTCTATGGTTTCACTAAATCATGGTTTTCAAAATAATTTTTGTTATTACATTCATTTTCTATGTTCGAAAGTGTTCTTTGCATCCAAAATGTTCATCATCTTTAGTCTTATAATCTTTCCTTTTATTTTTTATGGTGAACACGTTCTCATGAAATTATTCTTCAGCCATGTGTGTATTTTGCAAATATTATAGGTATTTTTTAAATGTTAATTTTTTTTCTGAGTATTTTTGATGTCAGATGCTACATATTTTGTTCCTTGAAACTATTTTTTATATACAAGTTGACACAACATTAGAAGAGATTAAACTTTAGGTAATCAAAATTCAAATCATATATCTTACAATTACAAGGTGAGGCTAGAAAAAAACCGGACTTGTGCTACAAAATCTTTTATTGGTAATTTTGTACAATACGAACATTATCTCCTTCAAAGTACTCCCCTGAACTATCGATACACCGCTCCATACGAATCTTCCATTTCTGGAAGCAGTGCTGGAAATCATTTTCTGAAACCATGTTCATGACTTCCGTCGCTTTTGTTTTCACAGGTTCTACGGTCGTAAATCTGTTTTTTTTTTCAGTGCTGATATGACCTTTGGGAAAAAAAAAATTGCACGGAGTGATACCCGGCGAATAGGGTGGATGTTCTAACACTGGGATCCCATGCTTGGCCAAAAAAGCCTTGACTGACAATGCCGTATGGTCAGGATCATTGTCCTGATGAAGAATCCATGGCTTGCTTTTCCACAAATCAGGCTGATGTCTTCTTACTTGCTCACGAAGGGTCGTCAGCACCTTAATGTAATAATGTTGGTTGTTTTGCAATAGCTCGAATACTCAAGCGACGATCCTCTCGAATCAATTCACCGACATTTGCAATGTTTGATTCTGTTTTCGACGTGCAAGGCTGTCCAGGATGCGAGTTGTCCGCAATCACTTCTCGTCCCTCTTTAAACCTTTGAAACCACTCAAACACTTGCATGCGTGATAAACACTCATCTCCGAATACTTCCTTCAACAAACCATAAGTTTCTGTGGAGGATTTTCAGAGTTTCATACGAAACTTCACATTGATACGCTGTTCCACTTTCACACTTAACATTTTCCCGACGGAGCACAGATGTACGGTTCACTTCGTCGACAAGCTACAGCGGAACTGAGCGCCGCGCACCCTGAGAAATCGCACAGTTGATAGGCAAGATATCACGCTATACACTCATGCACCACTTGACCTTTACGTGCTTGCCGTTTGTCAACAGCAACACCAATCAGTTTTTTTTCTAGCCATACCTCGTATAAACCTCTGCATAAAGCAAGATATGAATTTTTGCACCCTTAACAATCTGTGAGCAAGAAAAATTTTTTTTTTAAATAATTTATATTTCAATTTTTTAAAGGTATTTTTCATATTTTTTCTACCTTCTGAGGTTATTTGTGAAGATGAGGATATACAGTGAATTGCTTAGATGAAGCAACAAATCCAGTAAAACGTCCATGCGTTACCCATGATTCAAAGCCTATGGTTTCTGGTTTTCAGAATACCCTATGCTAATCTTCCTGCCTGGCTGGCCATTTGACTGTGAATAAGAGTTTAAAGGTACTTTTAGGTTGTATAGTTAATGTGATGGCAAAAAGGAAGTCCCTGCACATTTGTTCCAAAATCCATTTTTCTGGACATACATCGCGTAACTCTCAGTTAAAGCCTGGCCAATGTTTTGACCAGCCTCTAGCTGATTTTCTGACATATTCCTAGACTCAACCAAACTAAGAATTTTCACTTCAAGCACTGCATAAAAGTAGTTACAAAATGACAGAATTTTGTGTAAAAAATAGGCTGATAATTAAATGTATCAGTAAATTTACATGCCAACACCGATAGTTCTGATTAATTTGTCACATCCCTGTTACAAGCTAATAAATTACTGCTAGACACACTTCTGTTTCCTTTATATTTTTTTTCACATTGAAGAAAAGCACTGAAATACATAGACATTCATATATTTTGTTAAAACTATTACTCTCCTTTGCAGGAGACATTTTTGTTTTTTCATGAAGTGTCGTCTCTCACAAAAATCTTAATTTTGGAAATGCTCTTGAACAATTTATTCTGTGGATGATGAAATAGCAGGATGTGAAAACTTCAAGTTTCGGCCTGATTTTTACATTTCACAATCAATTTTGTTTTGATTATTGTGCTAAAATTCTAATCACCTTCAACCCCTACTCCTCCCAATACGAGATAAAATGGGTGCAAGTATCTAAAGTCTGAGGTACCCATAAATTTCTGTTTCAACCAATCCTGTAGCTTTCAGTTCATCTTTCAAAGCTTCATGTTGAACATTGAATGTGCTTGAACACAAAAGGAAATAGAGTACATTTCAAAACTAAAATATCAGGTTTTGCTGGCCTAAAATGGAGTTTAAACAGTAAGGGCAGTAGTAAGATCCTTTACAATGCCAGAAAAACCTCAAAATGTTTAGTGTTATTTCTCTGCTGTGTTTCCTTATGTGTTGCTTACTCTCTGACTAGTTAGGCAAACACATATCAGTAGACATTAATTTTTTTCCGTATCACCAGTGCCTTCCTGCATTGCCCGTGCCTTCCACATGCTGATCACACAGATTCTCTTTCTTGAATCCCTGTAAATCTGCATTTTAGGACAAATGTTCACAGGAATATTTTTTCATTATCATGTAAACTATCCATTCTAAAATTATCCTGCATCACTATGCAGGTTGAGAAGTGCAGAATTGAAATGTTAACGTTTTTTAACATGCATACAATAGTTCTCATTTTTAATAAGAATCAGAAACAAGTGCCAGCCAGGAGACTTGTGCAAGGCGACTTTCACCATTTTACAATAAGTTTAGAACTTTGTATTGTTTTAAAGAGATTCCACATTTGCTGTACTTAATAAATTAATAACTACTCCTCCCATATTCTAAATGGGAGAATTTAATTCACATAGAAATATTTGACTGGATGGAGATGTACAAGTTTTGATTCTTCTTTGCTAGGTTTTGATGCTTTTGGGGATATCCTCCAGCCTGCCCAGCCTGCATCAGGAGTTGGCGTCCCTGCTCCAGTGGTTCCTGTTGCTGCACCAGCTGCCACCGGTAGTCCAGCACAATCATCTGGGAAAGTTTTGACAGGAGATCTGGACAGCAGTCTTTTGTCGCTTGCTCAGAACCTCTCTATTAATAAGGGAGCCCAGCCAGCAGTGAAGTACGTATTTTAAGGCAAAGAACAGTATTTGCATTTTTGCATTGCGTATTTTTTATATACCGTGGAACCCCAATTTTCCATTTCCAGATTTGACCTTTTTCTGCATTATACACTCAATCTTGTTGGTCCCAACATAGCAAAATACTGTAAAATTTTCGTAGATTTTATATTTTCCTGCATTTTAAATTCTTTCAGCTTGATCCCTTGAAAAACTTAAAAAGTCCAGGTTCCACTGTAATCACATTAAATTTCCTAGTTCAGTTTACATGGATGACACTTACGTGTCACATCGTTGGAGTAATTTTATCTGTAATACGAACTCCATACCCTGTGGCACTGAACCCCTCTGTCACCCTATATCACCAAATATCGTGCCGATATATCACCAAATATCGTGACTATATATTGTCTAGTTGATATAGCCTGGATGCTATTTTTTTAATATTGCAATATGGATGATATATCACCCAACACTAGTCGTGACCTGGTCAACAGCAAGATGAATATATCAATCAGATATGAACAAAATATTCAGTTTTTATATTTAAGTGATCATTGGTATCAATAAATTTTATAAAATTGCTCTAATGGTGCCGGTAAAATTTTAATTTAAGTTCTTCTCTTAATTATTATCCTTGAATATGATTTTTACATAAAAATGGCACACCTGATTTTAACAAATATCAATATCTGATATTTTATCCATTTTTACAGCCAAAGATCTTGAGAAGTGTACCATAACTTACTTGCATAAGGGTATTTGCTCTTGAACAGTATTAATACATTTTATTTATTTAATGTTCAAAATACAGTACTGAGATCATTTTACACTGAAACTGTTGCAACCACAACAGTACATAACAAGATGATACAACAATTGCTTGCAACAATTGCAAACTGTTATATTAGGAGAAGACCATTATAAAGCTCCTGAAGCCTCTGAAATAGTGTAAATTTCCATGTATATAGCTATGTAGTGGTCTATTCTAGTCCATTTCTAAAGTGAAAGATTTCACTGTTATATATATATAAAAAAAATGTTTTTTGCACAAGAACAATAACAATTACTGGCTTTTGAAATTAAATAATGTTTCAGTGAGCTTGTCAGTACTGTATATTGTAGATTAACTTTGGTCCAGTAGCCCATTTTCTACAGATTAATCAATTCCAACCCTTGTAAGCTTACAAATCTATTTTCTAGCTGTGAAGTGTAGCAATGGAAGTGTTAAATGTAGGATACTGTACTTCAAAGTGAGGCATTATTACATTGAAATTTGATTTTTATATTTAAATTAGTATTTTCCTGAACTGTGTTAAAAAAATAAAAAATAAACTAATTTTGTGTCATATGAAATAATAATATTAGCATGAGAAAAATTAGACTTGTGACCACATACCAAACATATTAATAGATTGATTTAAAAATCATTAAGGAACACATGTGCATAGAAGTCATTTTCAATATGTCTTGTACAGATGTATATTTTGTTCAATCTGAAGCTAGATTATAGCTTAAAAGATATTTAATGAAATAGTGATTAAAAATATTTTGTTATTTGTGAATCGAGAGCACATTATCAGATGCAGCATCATACTAACAATGTTCTTTTCTGACTGAATTTTTACCTACAGATATGAACTGTGTATATAACGTGTTTTGTACATAATTTGTAAAACTACATGGTGGGTTTGTTTTATTTTCCTGTAGTTTATGGTTATTACAAGCATAAGAAAACAGTTTTTCGTTGTGACGTTTCAGAACACATGCTCCTTTCATCAGACATTTAATTTCATTTTGACTAGAGATACAGTTATAACAATGGTTAACAATTTTTTAAAGAAAAATAATCCATTATATAATGGATGTTGGCAATGTTACATTGTTGTAATATAGCAACCTAACTGTGATACGAAGCAGTCTGTTTTATTTTTATTTCGCATATTTTTTTTTCACATTATTTTTTATTTAAAATTATGAATCCCAAATATTGTCAGGTAATTCAAAGTCGTCATTGTTTTCACAAAGTCTCTTGATGTTTTCTGTTACATTAAATTTTAAAGATGGTGGCTTACTCCAATTGTGAAAAAGAAAACTCCATACTGGATCTATGTTACCATTTTCATTATTTAGTTTATTCCAGTGTTCTTCTGCAATGAAGGAAGCTTCCCAGACATTCAACTCTGTTTCCCGTCAATCTTTTTAAAACCCTTCTCTTTTTAATCAAATTCTTCTCTTCGATGATGTGAGCTGACAAACCTGTTTTTGGGTTTAGATATATAATGTCAAAATCGTGTTCGTGCCATCTTATTGCCATTTTCCTTGCTGTTTGTCCAACATAATCCTTTGAACGTGAACAACTTATGTAATATATTCCTGTGTTAGCATTTTTTTAAACAAAAAGAATCTGTTATATAATGGATGTTGTCAATGTTACATTGTTGTAATATAGCAACCTAACTGTGTTCTTGGGTTTGTTTTTTGTGCACAATGTAAACAATTGCTTTCAATGTACATGTACATGCTTTTTCACATGTTTATTGCACCAACTTTTGTATAATTTGCCTGTTTTGGCAATGCTCTTTCCTTCCTTATTATACAGGGTGCTCATCAAGTCTGGGACCAATGTGAGAAATGATGAATGACACTTTTCCTTATTGCAAAACATGTTCACTTCATGCATCTCATTGATTTCGGAGGAGTGGTTTTTAACTTGGCAAGTACTTCAGTTCTGGTTTCATTTAGTAATTTTCCAACTACACAATGGCTTATCTCATCTTAAACTCTGCTTCCACCACCATCTATTGTCAGTGCCATGGATCAGATGTAATCAGAAAACAATAACACCATTGGTTTCAGACTGTATGGTCACCTTGTATGCAGCTAGGAGCATTGAATTTCTATACAGTGGTGTTTGTTTGTAGGGGTGTTCAGTGGAATTCACCAAAGAATGCAGCTAAAGCTGGGAGCACAAATTGGACACCGCAGCCTATGGCCGCAACCACAGGTGCAGGCTACAGACCAATGGTATGTTACATGCACTTACATTTTAAAATCTTAGTAAGGCTTAGGCAAAGGCAGGTGTGAGCATGAACTAAACATCCCATTATGCACAATCTAACATTAACAGGAATCCTTTGTATCTTTTTTGTGTTCTTAAAATCCTTCTCTGAACCAACATACAAGGTGTGCTGCACTTGAATGATGAATTCTGTGTCTTAGGATGAGGTAAAAAAAAAAAAAAACTATACGCCTGGGACCACCTCAGTCATACAGGGGTTAATGCTATTTCCTTGCAATCCGGGGTTCTCAGGTTCGGTTCTCATTGGGTTTCATGCTTTTTTAGGTGATGTGATTAGCATCATGCTCCAGACCCTTTTACTTACCAGGGTTGTCCCCAGGCACACATTTATTACAGGTTAGCTGACCCTAGAGCTACCTTGTCCCAGAAATCAAACCTGGGTCTCCCTTGTGCCAGTAAGATACCCTACCAACTTGACCATGACTTCAGTAATTCTATATTCCACTTTAAAGGGTAGGTCCACTTCTAATTACCCTATCTGAATATAAAATGGACTCACCTTTTGACACAATTTATTTGATTTGATCCTACTTCAAACTATAGGTCCTGTCCTAGTTAACCTATCTATGTACATTCGTGGAAAGAAATACCTCCCCCATAAGACTACTGGTATTAAGGCTCTGTGGGAAAGTATTTTTTTCCATGACATCAAATTAACTTTTATGAACTTTTTCTTCAATTGTTTTTTTAGTCAAACCCCTGCAGATATACTGTTTGTATTTCATAAATGAACAAATTACTCAGCAGACATGTTAAAATAGCACAAGTATTTCCTTGCAGCTTTAAAGTTCTAAACTATTGAAGTATTGGTCTCAACATCGAATTTTAGAGTATTAGTATTAGTTCAAGTAACGCAGTGGGTTGTAGGTTTGCAATCTGTTACATGTGTTACAAGTAATTAGAATGAACCTTTGGAATTTTTATGCGTAATCTGAAATCCAAAATAGTGCATTCGCCAGATACTGAATGCATGGAACGCGATTCATGGCTAGTAGCATCAATAGGCTACTTTGAAAGCTAAAGACATATGAACAATCTATCTTTGACTGCACACACAGTAAAATCCTGTTCTTTTTCCTTGCTGTACCTTAACGCCATTCTTGAATTTTTATTATTTCACTCTTTTTGTTTGCTTTCTATTGTTGTAGTACCATGAAACAGCTAATATTTTTTCTCATGCATTTCCCAACTGCTCTATACATTCTGGCACTATATGCAAGACTTAGTTTTGTGTGGGGTTAACCTTTAAATTAACAGCCACTGAAAGTTAGTAACCATGTATTTTGTCTTGGACATATTTTGAAGTTGTGTGGCTCACCAAACTTGGCTGTTGATATTTGTGTGTACAGTCAACTCTCGATACAACGACCTTTCACAGTTCCCGGGAAAAGGGTCATTATTGGAATTTGCACCAATTTTCAGCTTAAACTGAGCTCAAACTGAAACAAAGATGCCTAGGAGACAGTAACACCATATATCCTGGTAGTTATACAACCTGTTATGCACATGACGCATGATGTGAGAAGGAAAATAGAACATGAAAACGTTTTCACAAAAAAAAAATTAAAATAATGTTACTTTCCTTCAGTTGTGCACAGTTGTTGCTCTTCCAGGAAATTCTTACAATTCTAGTTCATGAGAAACCAGTTTGCACTGAGACCTATGGAGAGGAAAACAATTTCTCACTTGTTGCAAGCGAAACTCGAAGAATCTGGACACCAGTGACACTGGCGCCAGCAAAAGTTGGGAGATAATCGGGCAAAATGAATATTGGATTTTATACGGGTCTAATGGAGCGTTCTGTTACAAGATTAACTGGTAAGATAAGATCTCTTGGGAGAAACAACACAACCTTTCTAGGCACCAGATAAGAAAAAAGGCGGGGCTGTAAATTTCGTTCTGGTTCGGCTGTGTAAAATACATCGCAAAAAAAAAAGTCGGGTTTTCTTTGCTTCAACCATTCAAGGGAGCAGTACAAACTCCTTCCTCGACTTGCATTGTAATCCAGCGTAAAAAAGGAAACATATTTTTAGATATCAAAATGGGAGATCTTTACTCTCACATTAATCGACGATTTAATGTTGGATTTAGGAGTATTCCCCTTGAATAATGTTTCTTTAAATCGGTCTCAACGTCTGTTCCTACATGGAACACTCCCCCCCCCCCCATGAATGGTTCTGAAGAAAAGCGGCGATTATATTGTGTGAATTTCCTTCCAACACACTCAAGAGTGTTGAGAAAGTTTATTCTTGTCAGATGCAAAATAAAATGTACAGTTTTGCTTATCAGAAGGCTCTAGAACATGAAATTGTTTTAACTCTTTGTTTTTCTTGCTGGAGATCGAATTTCATTATCTTCAAATCAAAACAGCTTTGCGAGATTCAAAACAATGACTTTTTGCTTCCCGCTGGATGAGTCATTGCTGTTATCGGCAAGGGACAGCTTTGCAGATGCTAGACAAAACACTGGCGCCAGCTGCAGCGTAAAAACAGAGAGACTGGCTGGAAGTTGGAGCAACAGGTGGGCGAAGAGAAAATCCTCAGCATTTTAAGGTAACTCAACTGTCGAAGACGAAACTTTTATCAGCAGTGTGAAGAAGAAAGAAATGACCCTTGCTTCACGTTTTACTATGCAACAGACAATAATATGGGCAATATTTCCTATGCAGTAAATAGCATTAACCCTTAGTACGCCGCACGGTCTGACGAAAGTAAGCCCAGTGTCGCCGAGGCTTTCAGCGGGAAATTTGAATTCGTATACATAATGGAGAAAAATCGTAATAACTCTGGCACTATGGGACCAATCTACTTCGGATAACTTTTGTTTTGCAGGCAATACATCGGTGCATGCAACCATGTAAAATTTGGATGCCCCAACCACGGGGGGGTTACGAGCGGGGGCTGCATCCCCCCAATTTCAATGAAAAAAAAATAAAAATGTGGAGTTTGCCCCCTCTTCTCCAGCTACTTTGGGGAGAAAACCGGAACTTTTGCTTTTTTTTTCAAAGAATGGACCTTCCGCAACAGAATGAAACTTGATTCATGTTCGTGGGTGCAATACAATTTGAATAATAAGGCAAAACGTAAAACTCTAGCGAATTTTAGCAAATTTGCATATTATTCATAAAATTGTTATAACTGACACTATGGGACCAATCTACTTCGGATAACTTTTGTTTTGCAGGCAGAACATCAGTGCATGCAACCATGTAAAATTTGGATGCCCCAACCGCGTGGGGTTACGGGCGGGGGCTGCATTCCCCGAATTTCAATGAAAAAATCATAAAAATTTGGAGTTTGCCCCCTCTTCTCCAGCTACTTTGGGGAGAAAACCCGAACTTTTGCTTTTTTCGTTCGCACTTGCATCTTGTGTAGCTACTGTGAATCTATTTCTCCCTTTTGACTCGGCTCTTTGTGGAAATATGTCCGGAAGGAAACGTTTGAGCGTTAGGGAAATCGATGAGCTGTTATATGATACGAAGTGTTTATGGTGAGGCCTTTGTTAGTCCTAACAGAGGAGGGAGGGAGCCTTTGCAATCCTTTCTTTTGTCTATACTTCTGGATAGACGCACGCTTTAGACTCATGCTTTTGGCCTCTGGCTATCGTCAAGCTTCATTGCATTTCTAACATAGAGGCGACAGAAAGCTGACACTGCCAAACCTCATCCAACCCCTCTCTCCTTGCCCTACCCCCCACTCCTGCCACTACTTCAGCTCGATCACCAGGTCTAAACACAAAGAAGAATGTGTGCCTTATCAGTACTAAATCACAACGTTGGAAGCTTGGAGGAAAACAGCATCGTAAATACCAAGCATTTATTGTGTCTGCCAACTGAAGAGCGAACACGTGTTTGGGTGAGCCCAAACACGTGACATATTCCGAGAAAGGAGGGGGTTGGGGAGATTTGGAATTTTCGAAAACACGATTGCAAAACATATTCCCGAACGAACTGTCAGTGTTTCAACCTCAATATACAAAATAAGTGTGGCAAACCCTCGATAATTGTATCTAAAGCTGTTTGTAACATATGTGTTACAGCGGCTACAAGGGACATACTTTTTTTGTAACATATGTGTTACGGCGGCGAACTAAGGGTTAAAAGAAAAAAATAGGACCTGAATTCTGCAATTATCACATTGCCTCTCTGACATTGCCATGCACACCAGTGTTTTTTTTAAAATTTTTTTTTATACTTGTCCTATGGTTTTTGTTCGTTTTGAAGAATGTATCCAGAACTGGTTGGCCCATTTTAGATGCCAAAGGAAAGGAAGAGGGGTCCACTTCCACCCTCTCCTAAAATCACCCTGTTTGCACACACGAGCAAGAAAATCGTGGCTGAAACAATAGTCATCGCTGCCCCCCTCCCCCTACACGTTTCCTGAGAGGAAAGAGAGAGAAGTCACTCACCCAACTGAACACTTTTTTGGCAAATATTACGACATTGGCACAGTTAGGAAAACATATGAAGTTTGAAACTGGAGTTATGATGCACGTAAGATCGAAGTAAACTTTTGCGGAAGCTTGGATGACAAATCATTAAGCGGGTTGACGATCTTTAGTTGGCCTATGTGGCTTTGATTATCTCTGACAGTTTTGTTTTTTTATGAAGTGTTACAGGGAACAAAGGATGCGTTTTGAATGAAAGCGGTTACCGAAAGTTTTCGGCTACAAGGCCAAGAGTTGCTCACTCACGGGGACCTGCTGAAATCAAGGTCAGAGCTGGACAGACGGTCCAGACTTCCAGGCACCATGGCCACACATCTGTATTTTGGAACATTCCTGTGATCTTATCTCTAATTTCTCAAGGTGGTATATTTATCAATAAAAGAGCTTGACCTGCCATATACATAGCAGCAGCGTGCATTCGGGGTACACAAGGTACACAATGCGTACCCACAACACAGTAAGAAAAAAATGAACATTTTTTTGT